>NC_086284.1:197906942-198525937 GCF_963924245.1 Chroicocephalus ridibundus
CTCTTGTTCTAAAAAGCTTTGAGAAGGCTGTGGGCGATGGGTCAGCCCATAAACGTTATTAATTTCATGTGGAGTGGCGAAACTTCCTGCTGACTTAGGTAATGTACCCACTGAGCTTGGATAAAAGGTTAGAGATGGCAATTATGGAAAAATCCTTTTCCGTTAAGCTTTTCTAAGCTTAACCAAGCCACTGTCAATAATTACTCTTTTTTCCTTGCTATTGTGGACTGAGTCTAATCCAGACTTGGCTTATTTAATTTTTTTATTGCTTGAATGTGCACGCTCAAGCTACATGGAGAATATCAAGCTACATTGGGTACACACTGAGCAAATGCATTTGCTGGACGTACCTGGTGTGTTAAGCAGTGAATAGATTTACAGTATGTTTGTAAGTGGTCATAATTGGGCTGTAAAAGTGCGTGGTCTTGCGCTTTTTATTTCTCCCGTTATCTCTGAAGTTGAACAAGGCATCTTGCAGAGTGGCATCGGGGTGGAGGAGGGGTTCAACCAGAAGGGCCAGAAATAGAAGCTGTTTGTTTATGCCAGGATTTTTATTCTCTCTTCTTCCTACTCCCTTTCTTAGGGGTAGTCTTATGTATTCCACCCACTCTCATTCCCTTCTGGTGAATGTGTGTGGATATGCTCCAGGACCATATGTGCTCATAGATACATACTTCAAAGGAAACTCTAGACCGCCTGGAGAAGCTGCTTGAGTTTAGATGAGCCCTGAATTTGCCGGCTGCTACAGCATTTCTTTTGAAGAACCGCATGGCAGTGCTTTTCGGCACCTTTATACACTGATGAACACCCTCACCCTCCAAAACAAGTGAGCTGCTGATACACATACTCTGCATGAACTTAACCAAGCCAAATTTCACCTCAAGGCATCAGCTCAGCTGGGCTTTTTGGTGGCTAGCTGACACGTATGGATCACACGATGTATTTGCCCAAGAGTGAGGATAACGTGAAGTTGTTTCTTGTTTCCCTGCTCCATGCACAGTGATTTCTTTAAAGAGGACTTTCCCAAGCAGCTTTCCTGGAACAGCAGGCACTTGCCCCAGCTGATTCAGGGACACTGCCTTACTAAGTTGTTATTTCTAGGTACTGAGGATTCTGGCCGTGTCTGCTCTGCTGGGGCTATTCTTGGTTAGATGTCTACTTTCTGTTTGACAGACCTCTGCAGGTTCTTGGTGGCTTCCATATCATTTGTGTGCTGTTAAACCGGATATGCTAAATGTGCTCTTGGTTGGGGAATGCAGGGGCATCTGGTGCAGATTTCAGCATCCTTTTTCTTCCAAAAAACAGAATTGCACAATAGCTGCTCCATTCTAGCAGCAGCAGCTGTTGAGCTTCCACCATACTCATGTTAAATGTTTGCCAGGAGTTGTCCATTAAGTTTTCCAATATGAAACATTGATCTTTCATATGAAAGCATTTATTTTAAAAAGTCTTCCTACCTATTTTTATAGATATTTGGTCCACGGCTCCTGAAAAATGAGTGATTGTACCCGACAGATGCTTCAACGGACTTTTATGTATCATCTTTCACTCTCTAGGTGCTCTAATCCATGGTGCTGATCTTCATTAATTTGTTTCTGTAGAAGCAAGTTTTGTATCCCAGACAGGCTGATCTTGTTTGTAGCTAGCTGGAGGTAAGGGAAGGAAAACAGTTTGATTTTTCACAGGTGTTGCCATGCAGTCATGCATTCCCTTCTCCAGCCTTCACACGTTGGTCAGCCATGAAATGCAGCACGCGAGGGCGTGCATGGGAACTGTCAGCTAAAAAAACCCACCCTCTCTGAAGGTAGGGAATTGGTCACATTAGGGATGAGCAGTCTTGCGTGCTCGCCTCTGAAGACAGCGGCATGAAATTGCCTTTAGACACTTGACAACAGCAAAAGAAAATGACTTCTCCCCCTTGCCCTGCCTTTGGAAAAGCATGTTCTTGTTAGCCGGGCTGCTCGTAAAGGTGTGATTCTCTTTGTTATCCCTAAGATGATCTGCCGCTGTGCTGGGGGGGCTTCTCGCCTCCCCAACCACGTACTTGTTTCCCTGTTATCCGCGGCTGGTGGAGTGTTTGTGTTCACAGGATCATTTGTTTACAAATGATATCGTTTCTCCTGAGACTACACCTCCTGATGATGATCAATGGCTCAGTTGCTTTTAATAAAGCTGAGGCAGTCAGAGACAGGAATTCTTTTGAAGCTGTTGAGGCCTCGTCTGAGTCATATAATACCTTAAATGAAAACAGAGCAAATAGGAAATGTAGAAGCGAATGACAGGTGTTGGCAGGAGGGATGTTTAGGAAGTTTATAGCTTTCACGGCTTTCTTTTCTGCTCAGGGCAGATGATTGCTCTGCCTTTAGGCACAGACAAGCTGCAAATGAGAAGATGGTGGAGGAAAATGGCTAGCAGTGGCAGGGATGTGAGTGATGGGTCTGACCCAGTGTATCTTCATTTTGCAGCATGGGCAAAGCTCCTCATTCTGCTGGACCAAGTTCAGCGTTTGATGCTGACACCCTTGGCCCTGGTAGGGGGGACACAGGATGGGGCTGGCTGAAGGCCAGTGCTCAGCAGCTCAGCTTCCCACAAGGAAGGGTCTCCTAGGACCTCCAGTAACGATTAGCTCCAGGATGCTCTGGTAGGTATTGAGTGGTTTGGGGGTGTGTTTGGAAGCCGATTCTGTAGACTGTAATACATATTCCTGTATGTTTCAATCTCCCCCAACCTCCCTACCTGTGTGTCTGTACGACAGTTTAACTCTTTTGCCAGTTCAGGCTGTACACAGGCTTTTGTCAAGCTAGCAAAGCAATGGCGCTTTTCTGCAGAGGCCATAAAAGTGGATCTTTAGATATGACATTTAACTTTTTCTTTAATAGGAATAGATACATAGGGGTGAATGCTGAGTGAGGACATCCCTATTCTTCGCTTTTCCGATAATATGAAATTTAAAGGTGATACGTTTTTGGCCTTTAAAACTCTTCTAGGCAAAAGAGCTCTTCAGATGCTCAAAAGAGATTCAGTTTCAGGAAAAAAAAAAAAGTAGAATGTGTGTTGTGCTGGCTCGTTTATTTTTGTAACCCTGCGCCTATGCTAATGTGCTGTAGAAGATGCGGGCTCTTCTTTCCCTGCTCACCTTCCTATCCCATAAGCCTCCAAGCTTTTTGAACCGGTGCATGTTTTTAGCTCTTAACATCTCTTGCTTCCGTGCCGTGCTGCTGCATGGATAAACAGTTGACTGGCGATACTACCCAGGCACGGCCGTGGCAAACGGCTTATTGTTTTGCTGTCAGCTGGGTGTCACTTTCCATGGCACCTGGTATCTGACCACGGTTTGAGAGCCACTGCCCTGGTCCTGGTGGATTTGCACGCTCTTATACAACTAGTGAAGTGCACTACTGGCTTTCCACCTTCAAGATGAGATCTTACTGTGCGTGGGGAAACTTAGTCTGGGTATTGGCTTATGCTAACCATTGTTGATAATAATGTTAGGGGACAGACTGATGTGGGTTTGATTTCCTGAGATCACAGCATCACACAGAACGGTTGAGGTTTGGAAGGGACCTCTGGAGGTCATCTGGTCCAACCCACCTGCTCAAGTAGGGAACCCTAAAGCCACTTTTCCAGGACCATGTCTAGATAGGTTTTGATTATCTCCAAGTATGGAGACTCTGCAAACTTTCTGGGCAACTTGTGCCAGTGTTCGGTCATCCTCACAGCGGAAAAAGTGTTTCCTGATGTTCAGAAGGAACTTCCTTCAATTTGTGCCCATTGCCTCTGGTCCTGGCACTGGGCACTACTGAAAAGAGCTTGGCTCAGTCCTCTATGCCCTCTCCCTTTGAGTATTTATATACATTGACAAGATTCCCCCCCAAGCCTTTTCTTCTCCAGGTTGAATAGTCCCATCTCTCCCAGCCTTTCCTCATAGTAGAAATACTCCAGTCCCTTAATTATACTTGTGGCCCTTCATTGAACTCTCTCCAGTATGTCCATGTCTCTCTTGTACAGGGGATCCCCGAACTGGACACAGTACTCCGGGTGTGGCCTTACCTCTCTCAACCTACTGGCAACACTTTGCATCCCAGGACACCGTTACCCTTCTTTGCAGCTGGGGCACATTGCTGGCTCATGTTGAAGTTGGTGTCCACTGGGACCCTGAGCTCCTTTTCTGCCAAGCTGCTTCCCAGCTGGGTGGCCCTCAGCATATACTGGTGCATGGGGTTGTTCCTCCCCAGGTGCAGGACTTGGCACTTCACCTTGTTGAACTTCATGAGGTTCCTGTTGGCCCATTTCTCAGGCCAGTCAAAGTCCTTCTGGATGACAGCACAACCATCTGGCGTATCAGCCACTCCTCCCAGTTTTGCTGAGGGTACATTCTGTCCCATCATCTAGATCATTGGTTGATGAAGATGCCGAACAGGACTGGACCCAGTATTGACCCATGGGATACACTGCTAGTCACTGGCCTCCAACTCAACATCATGCTGCTGAAGCATATGAGTTTTCTCGTGGTGGAGTTTGGGTGGCAGAGAGGTGGGATTAAAAAGCACCTTGACTGGCTTCTGCTGGGGGGCTGAGAGAAGCTGGTGTGAGTGAGGAGTGGAGACACGGGGAGATGTGTGGCAGTGTTCACAAGAAGTCTTGCTTGACAGCTAGGGGGGAGGTTTTGGGGGGAGAGATCTGTGTTCGTCTTTTAGGTTATTGCCAATTTGTACATTTTTATCACTAGTCTTGAAAATAGTTTATCCCAAGCTTAAATTCCCAGCTTCTGGAGTCAAATGGCTGAGGGAATGTCAGCATTTTCTTAAAAGAATAATAATTTCCTTATTCCTGGGATTAACTTGAGAAGGTATGTCAAGGTAAATCCAAGTGCTTAAAAATGAAAGGTAAATAAAAACATGAGTTATTTGCCACTTGTGGACCTGGGACTGTCAGTATGGCTGGAGCCTGGACTGCTGTGTAGCCTGCACAGCCCAGTGCCTGGGTGGCTCGGGGGCTGTGAGACCGCAGGCACGCGGTGACGAAGGCTCGCTGCTGGCAGGGCACATGCGTTGTGTTGTAGTGCGCATCGAGCCGGTGGGGTTACCTCCCAGAGACCTTAATACGCTTGCAGTCGTCCTTTGTCTGCGAAAGTAGCTGTCAGGCTGAGTGCTGTTCCCCCTTTTTTGTGGGGCAGGGTGGAGTTCAGTGGTTTCCATCCCGCCCGCAGTTCCTTGTGCCTCTCTTCCCTCCTTCCCTGCAGCTGGCGGGTGCTGCTTCCTCCCCGTGCTGATTCAGCTTCTGGCGTGGCTGCGCTTTGCGCCAGACCTCTGAGGTGTTTTGATTTGGGGGCGATTTGTTTGGGTTTTTTAAAAGAACACGGTGCTCTTTCGGAGGTTTCATTTTTAAACTCCAGGTGTGAAGGCGCACCCGGCTTGCCTGTGGTTAGGCAAGCAGCTGAACTGGCGCAGGGGAAAGGTGTGGGAGCCCTCCTGTGCGGGCAGGGAGGCATGGGGCTGGCGGCTCCCAAACCAGCTTTGCCACTGGAGCAGCAGCATCCTTCCCCAGGTGCTGGCTGCGCTTCCCACCCCTCCCTGAGGTTGCTGCCCGCTTGCTGAAAGCTGGTAAAACAGAGTCCAAGGCACCATGTTGGGAGCTGGGGGGGACTTCTACTCCAACTCCTTGGTGGCAGGGCTGTAGGCACAGCCCCATCTCCCATAGCCACAGGCTGGCGAGGAGCCAGGGACATTTGCCCATGGAGGGAGGCTGCACAGTGACAGCGGTGCTGAGCCGGGTGTCCCTTGTCCGCCTTGTTCACACCGCTGTAGCTAAATCGCTCTCATCTTGTTCCTGGTCCAAAACAAAGTGATCAAGGCTGGGCCATATCGGCAAATATAGCTAGTCTTCTCGCGGGGTGTGAGTGGCAAGGTCAGTGGAAACGGTTGTGCCGTGGTGGAGCTGGAGAGGGGTCAAAGCTAAAGGTGGTTGTACGCCAAGTGAGACCTGAAGTACCCGAGCCCGGGTTCCTCTCCAATAACCTCATTTTTCCCTGCACCAAGCTGAGTTTATCATAGCCCTGGAAAAGACATGGGCATTAGCTGCATGGTTATTGCCTTGCTAAGGAGCTTTTACTTAGGTATTAGTTTTTCCTGGCTCACCTCGGTGAGGAATCCTGTCTAACAGCCAGAGAGAGCCTAGCCCTTATGAAAACCACCCATAACATCCTCTCCGAGCATCTGTTAGCTGTATCCCAGTTGGCTCAAAGGATCTGTGTACTCGGGGCTTGTGAGCAAAAGCGATGTGAACCTGCCAAAATTGTGCCCGTGGCTGCAAGGAGAAGAGGCACATGGAGTCCAATTACTGGCTCTGAGCAGTATAAGATAATGTTAAATAACTCCTGATTTTTTTAGATTTAATTAAAATGAAAGGCTGAATTGGCACAGCCACTTCTGAATTCTCAGTGAGGGGTAGGAGTTTGCAGCAGCAAGCGAGGTCTAGGGGAGAAAGTTTGAAATCATTCTAGTAGTGCTGGAAGATGGAGATCCAAAAATATTTGGCCTTGCTCGCTGTGCTGAACATGCTCCTGTTCGTGCTTTCTGTTGCTTGTTCTCAAGTGACAATGACACATTCACTTAAGTCATGGGGAAAAAAAAATAGATCTCAAAGCAGCTGATTATGAATCATATCAAAAAAACCCCAACCACCCTGTACTGGGGACATAAGAAAAATGTAGTTCAGCATTTACAGTTATGAGGAAAAAAAAAAAAGAAGTTTGGGGAAGTAAAGCACCTAAAGTAGCCCGGAAGTCATTGTGTGTCGATACAACTTGACAAGAGTGATTTCTGTCAGCGTGTCAAACTATGTATTTTGCAGTAATCTTCCTCTATTTGTGCCGAGATTGCCTGGTCTGACTGACAGCTAGTTTGCTTGTTCGTTCATGGGGTAATCTGTTTTGTCTCCTACGTCTGTATGAAGCCGAAGAAGGAAATTGCAGGTAGGCTTTTTGTAGGGAGACAGAGTCTTTCCTGCTCACCTCCATGTGTGGAGAAGTTGCAAGCTGTGTTCAAGGGAGAAAAAAGCCCCTTGGTTCTGCTGCTGTTTCTGGGATATTGTTATAACATCTTCCTAATGAAGCTCTCTTAGCACGGTGGTGGAAGTCAGTCCCAGATGGGTCCTTGGCAAAAGTGAATTTGGAGAATTCCCACAGCTTCTTTAAAAATCTATTTACTTGTGTTATTTATTGTGTTACTGTGTTACCGATTTAACTACTTAAACCTGTGTTTTTGTTTGCCTTCTTTTTTTTTTTTTTGCTTCAAGATGGGAGAATTAACAGTCCTCTGAGTGTAATAACAGTTTTCCTAGCTTTTTGGATGTTATTCTAAATATGGAGTTATAACTGTGGTACTTAAGTTTTATGCTGCTAGTATTTAAATTATTGCAAGGAATTGCAAAGCTATGTTCTGGTTGGACCTTATGGTCAAAAAACAAAACAAAAAAAAAAAACCCCAAAATTCTAAGTACTTAGGCTTTCCTGAATGAGACGTTTTCTGAGAGAAAATGTAAAACCAGTCCAGCCTTGGAAATCCTGGCCTCTTTGCACTGACATGACGTTGAGCAATGCTTGGGCAAGTGCATTTATGAAGTGACGTGGTTGAAAGCTGCAAACCCATGTAATTATCTCCCTCCGGATGTACATGCGAAACTTTCAGTGTTGCCGCACCACTTAAGCAGAGTCTAAAGTCCAACTTCTTCCGTGAATCTTGCAGTATTTCATGGGGTGCTTTTTGTTTAAGCGCAGCTCCTCAGAGTCACGTTAGAAATAATTCCAGCTTTCAATTAAATTCCTACCTTTCAAAAGCTGTAGCGAAAGACAAATAAAACCAATAAAAGTGCATAGCTGCTCAAAAATAATGAGATTATAGTCAAGCTGTATGGAAGGGGAAGGGGATGCTCTGTATATATTGGGCTTTGTGTTTCTTGTTTTATTTTTCATGGGAAGAGAGTCATCTGAATCATTGCTTTGGAAGTATTTGGGGTTGGCACAACTACTGCAAACCACGGTACCATTCACCAAAGAAAACCGTGGTAACGTGCTAAACCCACTCTGATCGCTTCCTTCATCATTTTCCAATGGGCCTAAGCTACAGCTGTCACCACCCTAAATGCAGGACAAGTGCATGTTTACTGGAGTTGATGGGAGTGCTTGTTCACCCCCTCCCCCTCCCCCCCCCCTTGTTAAGTGACGCGGGATCCCCAATACTGTAGGTCCCTGCTGTTACTGGGAAATGATGCATCATCCAGGTTGACAGAGGTGTTACCACACACCAACTTACTGTGCACAAGGGTGTCCCATCCTAGGGGACAAAGGTGGCAACTTTATGCAGTAGGCTCATAACAGAGCTCCTGCCTACACCCGTATCCTCCAATATGAGTGGGCTGAGGACACGCATGTTATTAGGTGCCACAATGAAGAGAAGCTTAGATGTCAGTTATTTTAAATAGGATGACTCATCCCTTATCCCTTTACCTTGTACTCCCTCCTTTCTCATGCCTTTGCTCCTCTTAGGCTACAGATCATTAGCTTTGCTAAAACGCTGTTGGTATCTTCAAGGCAGCTGGATTGCAGGGACTTGCCTTCACCGGACCAGACATGTCTCTTTGATAGTCGCCTGGCTCTGTTTGAAATGTCAGCTCTAAAAGGCTTTTCGCAAAAAAAGGAGGATAAAATATTCTGGTAACAAGGCACTGTAGCTGGATGCTGCTCATGCAAGAGCTCTAAAGGAATGAAAATAAGAAATTGCTCCTGGTTTGCCGTCTGCTTAAATAAACCAATAATATACCAATCTAGCGAGGGCTTCTGGGGTCATGCAGGGAGATTATAAGTAAATCTGGCTGCTGTATTAGGTAGTTTGGTGGAAATCAGAAGAGGAATAGAAGTAGTAGATAACAGAAATAGAATGCACAAGAGAGGAGACGGCATGTCTTGGGTGAAGGGAATTTGTTTGTCATGAATCTGTAGAAGTTTTTTGAAGGAAGCTTCAATATAGATACAGCAGATCTAGCTGATACCTTGTCAAAACCTCTTTGAAAATAAAAGTACAAGCTATATTTCACAGAGATATGTTAGAACCACAGTTATCAGGGAATGAAAGAAAAAGTCTTCTCACAAATTGCGAAGTGGTTAAAATAGGAAACAAAGAACTGGAATAGCTGATTAGCTTCCCTGTTCTATAGCAGCTATTGCTGGGATGAAGTCCTTCAAAGATCTGTGCTGTTGTCGGAGTTGTTTGACATATTCATCAATGATTTCAGTTTAAGTAGATGACAGAACTTGTAAAGGATACCAAAATTATTTATAATAATCTGACCTGAAGCTGCCTGAAACTACTTGCAGAGACTCTTTCGACAGAGAGTTGGAAATATGGGCAAATGAAATGCAGTGCCAACGAATGCAAAATAATGCGTGGAGGGGGAAAGGAAATAATCCTCCTCTTGCTGAGGGGGTGAAAAACCCAACACCCTCTTGGAAGTAGAGGGGATAATTCTTTGTAAATGTCAGTTCAGTGTGCAGCGGTGCTCAGTAAAGTAAATAGAGCAATAAGAATTAGTGAGAGAGGAGTAGAGAACAAAACCAGAATTATCCCTATGATGCTACAGATCGATAAATATTGCAGCTTAGATAGCTTGGAGAATTCTGGTCATCCCACCTCAAAACCAGAAATGGAGCAGTGTAGGAGACTTGCCCCAATTGTTTTCACCCTGAACTTTCCTTTGAAGAAAACCTCTTCAGTTGGGGTGAGGGGAAACAAGAGAGAGAATATGATGTAATTCAAAAGTACAGACTAGGAACAATACAATTATCAGACAGCAGGCATAAATGAAAAGTAAGACCAGTTCCCTCTTCTGCCCCTTCTCCTGTTCAAGGCAAAGCTAAATCATGGAATTACTGCAGGAAGCTTTTGGATGCCAATGGTTACGAAGGCCTTTGGTAACTTTTAAGTCTTGATGCAACTTCCAAATTTGAAAGTCATGAAACCCATTTTCTTTGGAATCTGGGAGGGTGTTTGGGATGCAAAATGAATGATCTTCAGTGGCTGGTGCTGGCCGCCGTTAAAATGTGGTTTATTTCCTTCAACAAGAGCTGACCTTCTAGCTCTATAAGGTTATTTAAGGTAACCTCTATCATCGGGGGAGGCAGGGAAGGAGGGGCTGAGGTGATTCATGCAAGCCTGAGATAAGCACCTAAACTAGGGGAGCTGGGTCACACCCGGGAGGGCTCGGTCTCCTTGAAAACAGAAATAACCTCATGACTAGCTTGGGCTGCTCTGTAAAAAGTGAGATGAAGTCTGTTTGTAGGGAATGGTGTTGTGCTAGAGGATATTTCGCCTGTCTTATTGCGATCGCTCACAGGTTTATAAACAACAAAAAAAGCCGAGCATTGAAGTAGGTGGGTATCGGTATCACGGGCCTTAATTCAGAATGGGTTAGCACAACGACAGTGGGTATGTTGGGCTGGCTTCCAAATGTGTCTTGAGCTCGTTCAGCAATGGCTGGCGAGGGATGACTGCGGGTGATCATGGGTGTGAAAAGGGGCTCTGGGCTACGTGTCACCTTCTTTTGCTTCCAGCCTTCTAACGGAGGTGGCGTTGTCTGGTGAGGGGCTCAAGGGAATGGAAACAAATCTTGCTGAACAAGGGACAAATATTGTTACAGATTAACATTTAAATACCTTTAATTAATGTAATTACACTTCCTGAATTACACCTTACATTGAGTGCACTTCAGTACGTTCTACTGGTGCCCGAGAGAATAAAATGTGATTAATTTCATAAAAAGTTGCTATCTTTAGACTAGATGCAATAATAAATAGCTCCACAGGTCTGTGCTGGGGGTTCTGGAGCTGAGTGCTGTGACATGGGCCAGTTGAGGAGCCCGTCAAGGAGCTCCGAGCCGGTGAGCTCGTGAGGGAGCTGGAGGAGGCCTAAGAGAAGTTTGCCTTGCACTTGGGACAGGCTAGTTGGGTGTATGTCATCCGTGAGGGCAACTCGCCTGACATATGATAACTTAATCACACATCTGATTCTGGAGATTGCTTGCGGTGATAATAAATAAGGTAATCTGCTTTATTAAGGGCCTGAAATTGGTACAGCATCTCGCTACAGGAGACTAGTTCCAAAGTAATGAAGCTCATCTATCTACGGGTGCAAACATCTCTTCTGTGTTGCTCTACTGCCAGATGAAACAGTGGGATAATTCGTCTTTTTTGGTGTTCTAAACAAGGTAGTAAACAGGTAAACTCCCCAGCTCAAATTTAAAAAGGATAAACTTCAATTTCTTTTTTTTTTTTTTTTTTTTACCTTTGACTACATCGCTGCTTTTCTGTAAAGTAGGCCTCTAAAATACACGCCTGTCTGGTTTTTAGGTTTAGATTTCTAAATTACCACCAGATGCTTTAAAAATGACATAACCATGGGGCGAGCATGATCCCAGGCTGCAGCGTGTGAAGGCATTAGTCACCGTGGGCATGCCTGCGGTGCAAGGCAGGATTCCTCTGCCGGCCCACGGCACGACTGGTGGCCCAGCACGCCCAGGGTTTTGTTGTTTCTTGCCTCTATCGCTAACTCCTTGCAACCCCCTTAAAAAAAAAAATAAAATCTCGCCATACTATGGGGGAAGGATTTCCCATTTGGCCTCATTTTTTTACACCAGTTAATGAAGAAAGAAGTTAAGAGCGTGCTATCACTCAAAATTTTAATTGAATTGTTTAAATAGCAGTGATGTGGGGGAGGATTTAAGATACGATATGCAAAAGGAAAAGTTGGTGGTTTGTTTTTTTTTTTTTTTTAAAAAAAACAACAAAACCAACAAACCCATACTTCTCCGCTATCTGTTGTTCCCACAGCAAAGTCCATCGTACAGCTATTTCAAGAGTGATTGGAAAAGAACTACTGAAGCACCCAGGGGAGAAGGGAGTTGGGAGATTCAGTGCTTTTGAATTGCTGTCACAAACAATCTCATGTTGAAACGCTCTGTGGTAAAAATGTGATAGATATATCCCCAGTCAGCTGGCTTTTCACTAGACATAGAAACCTTCTCGTGATTCAATTTGTGATGCAGTGGGGTGACCCAGACAACGATCCATGAGGAAAGAGAAGCCTTTTATGACAGGTATTTTCCAACAAGTTACGAAAACTCAATGCTACAAGAATGTTTTGCACAATTTTGCGGGGTTAGTTACTGTTTTCAAATACATACTCCCCTACTAAAAGAAGAGTGCCTTTTTTAATGTATCTTTATTTTTATGTATCTTTATTTATATTTGTTTTTATTTTGTTTTATTTTGTATTATTTTGTTTATACAGACCCTGTAACATAAAAAAACCTATATGTGTAATTGCAAGTAGGCATTTATTGCTGCTACTGATGCAAAATGACTGACACACTGAAATGGGGACCATGGGAGGTTTAGGTGGAAGCCAGTCTGAAATGTTTCTTTCTCTGAGAAAAGGCAACCTAACCTTTTTAATAGGCAGATGCTTGACACATCATGAAAAATCCAAATCTTGTACTTGAGGAATTATTTCTGAACACTGACAACCAATCAGCTTAGCAGCGTTAAGGCAAAACTTCCTTCCCTACCCTTTTGGACATTTGAAAAAGGCATTTCAGATGCACATAGCTTCCGTGTGCAATTAGCTGAAGGATTGGCTGCTTGTGATTTTTGAATCATTCAGGAAAGTAACACCTGCTTGGCTTCTAAAATTGTACCTTCATGATAGCACCACCTAGTAATTATTATTCTGAGTCATCAGCTAATGCTCATTACCACTTCATAGTAGCAGTATAATTAAAACCTCTGTGCCGTATTCCAGTAACGATCAAGCTTGAGAGCTAAAGGCATGACTTTAGAGAAGTTAGTTGCAGTATATTACTTGGTTTCTACAACGTCTGTTGAATGGTTTCTGAATGCTCCTCAATTATTCCTGAGCTAAAGTCACATTTTCGTTTTTCCTGGTGTGTCTCGAATATGAGTAAACATTGTGAAGGAAGGAAAGTCAGAGCAGCAAAGGCTGTCCATCCAAGGGAGGAGACTCTTGGGTTGGCTCTGGAATTGGTTTAGGGTCAGGTCTCAATGGAAATGAGCTCCTGCACTCATCGCTTTGAAGGTCAGAGGTGACCTACTGAAGCAGTTGATCCCTGACCAAAAGGTGAGAGGCTGACTGGAAAAAAACAGGAAAAATGAAATGGTCTGTAGTGGCTAATTTTGTGTTGAACAAAGCACTTTGGATTCTTTCTTCAGTTCAGATGTAGGTGAGCCCAAGACATTAGTTTGCCTTGGTTTTTTTCTGTGAAGAAAATTAAGTCTGGAGTAGGCAGTGGTCTTTCCTCAAGGCTTTCATCTGCAAGGTGTGGGGATGCCTGGACGTGGGGAGTACCTTCAGCCTGAGCTGGGCAGCTGACTGCACAGGACACTAGTTGAACCCGTCAGCCTGCCATTTCTCTCTCCTTCCTTCCTCTGGCCCAAAAAGCATTTCTGTATGTGAAGAGAAACAGCTCTGGTGAGTAGGAGAGAGCAGGGGAGCTGGTGGGTTAGTGTCTTGTTTGGGAGATGAAAGACTGAGCTTGGAAATTCCGTTCAAATTTAGTCAAAGTAGAGATGATTTACACAGAGATTCCGTGGTCTGATGGCTGACAGAATAGCTCAAAGCATCAGGGACCTGAGAAACTTCTTATCAATCTTATCAAATCTGCCAAGCTCCTAAGAACAGCTTCAATCCGGTGGATGGGTGTTCTGTGATCAAATCACCTCTAGAAAAAAGACTTATCACCTATAAGCTGGCACTTAACAGACAATGATCATCACCTCTTTATCATCCTCTCTTTACCTTCTCCTGGATAAATGAAACAGATTGGCTATAGTATCTGTCTTCAAGTCTGGTTCTTAAATAGAGCCTATTGCTTTCATCTGAACTCTTAGCAATTTAATGACGTTAGATGGAAGCAGTCGATGTCAGGAGAAGATACGTTTTAGGGAGACCAATGCTAAATGACATGATTATGTCTCACAATTTAAACATGGCACTTTGATGCTATGTGTGTTGGAGTATCACATTTGCTTTCTCTCCACTTCCCCAGAGCGATTGTGCTAGCGGGCAAACCACCGTGACCCTAATGTTCTTTTACATTACTGTCTTCCAAATTACATTCTAACACGGTGACCTACATTTTGGGTCTGCTTTTTGTGTGATCTTGTTTGGTTACAGTAATAATGCTGCTGTTCAATTGAGTCTATTGTACTGTGTGATCTCCACATCATCACACCTTTGAACTTGACTTGTCCTTTTGTGCAGGTCACATGAAAATTGGTGGAACGGTAGATTTATACCAGCACTGACTTTCTTAAATAGGACTTCCACATTCCTGGAAGACTTTTGCTTCAGGTCTTGATTTCCATAAAGTCCAGGGGAGCTGATATACCCAGGATTGAATGCCAGCAGTTGAGAATGATGAATTATTTAATCTGCTTTGTTGATTTCTGTGGCATGTTTTTCAATAGAACTGTTTTGTTACAAGAGGCTAATACCTGCTTAGTTTGCTGAAAGACACCATGTGCCTTTATTAACTAAAGTTATCAGGCTGGGGACATTTTCTGGGTAGGATTATAAGGTCTGATTTTTATAAAGCTATATTGACTGTTTTATTGGGGATGCTGTACCTTAATTCTGTACAGTCTTCATCTATGAACGTTTAGGTTCTGTTGCTCAAGACCAATGTTGACTTAAATGGCCTGCAGTTGCCACAGTGACCTCATTCACAGTTCCTAAATATTACTAAAATAATTCATTCTTTTTCCTCTAAAATGTTCTTAAAATGTGATATTTAACCCGTCTTCAACCCCAGTGGCTCCTTGGCCTACACTTCTAAAACCTGTGGGAGCAAATTATTCAGTCTGACGGATCTTCAACATTTTAACTATAACAAATGCTGTATAATGTCTTCTGTAACTTGCTCAGAAAATAGTACCTGCTGACTTTCAATGCTCAGGCAAAGTACTGCTGTGGTAGGGTGAGGGGGTGAGGGAGTCTGTCTCAATGTACTCGAAAGCCTCAGGTTTTCCAGCAGAAGGCTGGTGAGTGGGAAGCCACCTCTGAAGTCGGGGCACCTGAGCCAGGTGTGCCCAGCACCCCGTGCTGTGCTAATGGCAGCTTTTGGGAACATTTGGCTTCTCCATTTTCCTGAAAGGTGACTGATGAGCATATAACAGTGACCCAGTCGCAGTCAGGGTGGCACATTTTGCTGCTATTGCTATTGGTACCTGCAATTCAACCATAGTCTAATCTCACAGATGTGGTTTGATTTAACTTAATTTGAGGGTAATATCCTACAATATTGAGGGGTATTTATGAAGCAAGTTCTTTGAAGCTCTTTCCTCCTGCTCTTAGCATCACTTAGTCCTGGTGGATGCCTTTTATCTTGAAATAGATTTCAGCTACCCATTAAGAAAGCTGAGTAGTGGTGCTATTTCTGCTGGCTCTGTCATATTTTGCTCTTGCATATTTACTTTGCTGTTCTGCTTCCTATTCTAGTTGAGACTTAATGTTATTGCACTGCTAGTGGCTGTTTATTTCATTTAAGGATGGGTGTGCTGGAGAGGAGAGAGAAACAGAGTAGAAAGTTAGCCGAGGAAACAAGGTATCCATATATATATGTTAATGATTTTTCCAACAGTATCAGAAAGGTGATTCTTGCTCAAAACACTTACGGTCTGTTAACACAGCACAGGATGTCCCCTGTTCCCTGTGCAGGCGTGTTCAGCTCTTTTCTGGTTTGTTTACCTGCTTGACAACTTGGAGCAGGGGCAAAGGAATGGAAGAGGAAGAGGAGCCCTCCCCACAGCAGCGGGAAGGGAGTTTGTGGTTTGGGGAGGGAGGGAGGGAGCTGGGGGTTGCCATGCTCTGCCAGGCATGGAGGAGATGAGGGAGCTGCCGTGTTGTGCTGTCTCTGCTCATTTCTCTTCTCAGGCAGCAAAACTGCCCGGCTTTCCTGGTATGCACCATCGAGGTTTTGCTGCAGCACTTTATTTCACTCCCTTGTTCAGTCTCTCCAGTTTCTTAACGGAGCTATAGCTGGGCCCTTCCCTAAAACAGTCAGAGGACTGGAATGCGTCCCCTTCTCTCCCAATTTGACACCCAAATCTTCCCACATTTCAAATAGCAACATGCATATTTTTAAGAAATCCATGATGGACATCCTGTAAACAAGAGCACTCTAGATTTGCAGTGTACTTCTTTAGTGAGAGAGCTGGGACAGAGTAGTTAGTTCTCTACTTTGCATGCAGAGCAGTTGTGTTATCTTACACCTTCCTGCATGACCAAGGAGCTTCTCCACTGCTGAGGGTGCTCCTTTGAAGTATACAGTAGTTTGCAAGGAAAAATCCTTATCAATATTGAGAGACTGAGTTATACATATATATATATATACACACACCATATCCTATTATAGGAGAGAAAGTTATGTAAGAAAGAAATACCATCTCAGCAGTCATAGCTTCAGGAGGTGTTGGATATTATTACTGTTCTCCTTGCTTCTCAGAGAAACTTCCTGCAATGAGTTGTCCAGGCTTTTGGACAGTGCTCGTGTGACTAATGGTTATATTTTATTTTTAGCTGTGGCTGACATAGTTACCAGGAATACTTTCGTATTGAACCACTGCAAGATGTTGGGTTTGGTTTTTTTTTTTTTTTTTTTTTAAATGACTGTTCTGCCATGTACATAGCAGTGCTATAGGAAGACAGGTAGAACTGGGACACAGGGGTACCAGGTTCCAGTTGTGTTCCAAACTTCACATCATTTTGTGGTCTTGAGATAGAATTATAAGCTTTCCACTAAGTGTCTTTCTCCTGCCTTTCTCTAAGGAGGATGCCTCCTGCTTTTGTTGCTCTGAATGCTTGCATGGCCACAGACAACTGAAATAAGTGGATTTATTATTTTACATTAAAATATAAAAAGCTTTTGAGTTTGGTTTTTTTTTTTTTGATAAAACCATGTTGTCTCAGGTGCCAGTCAACAACGTGGGGTACAAGTATTGGCACGGCTGAGGTGGAATTGTACAGTAGCACAGGTGAGCAGAGGTGGCAATTTCTTAGGCCATGTTTGCTGCCTAAAAAGACTTAATATATAACTAGTCCTTCAGTCACAGTATTTGATACCTGCTAGAGCCTTTAGAAGGACTGCAGTTTTTTGCTGTCCTGCCTCATAAGGCTATTTTTCTAAGATTGTTTTCTGAAGGGTAGAGGTGAGAATTGCAGAAGGAATAAATGGTAACCATCAGCCACTGTAAGGGGAAGAGCTTTACCTGGAATCTAAAAGAGAAATCCAGCCTGCTGCATCTCTGTCCCTGAGATCAAGTAGTCCAGCAAGTCTCGGTCCTATTATCATAGAGGTACAACTTGTAAAAAATCAAGTTATTTTCTACCAATTCCTTCTTGCAGGAAATAAAGACGTGGTTTAGCCCAAGTTGTATCTATTTCTTTGTCCCCGTTACCTCCTATGAGAAACCAATTTGCTTCTCCCTTTCTTCTCACTCTTCCGTATTGGATTATTTGAGAGTTCAGAAGTTTCTCAGCTTGGCTCTGGCAGGCTCGGAATTAAAATCTCACCTGTTCTGGATGGCCTGATGCTTTTCAGAGTACACTTTGTTCACGAGCAACAGGGGCCCGGCAAAAAGTGTCTTTGAAGGAGGGAGACATTCAGCCAGTCCTTTGGCACAGGTGTGCATGAATTGGTTAGTGGAGGATCCTGCTTTTTGGAAGATGTACAGAAAGGAAGAGAGAAGTGGAGTTCTGCTCCTGGGGTGGGGGAAATGTTGATCAAAGCTGAGAGGTTGTAAGAGATGATGAAGAAAAAAAAAAATATTCTCCCTGCATATAGGCAAGACTTCAGGAGTCTGGATTAGACAAACAGCCTGAGACTTGAGGTGTTTTGAGCATGTCCTCTCTAAGATACCTCAAAGGGACTTGATCATCAGAAAAGGATGAGCATGCAGCCTCTGAAGCTGCTGCCCTCTGTTCTCTAGATCAAAAGATTATTTAATCTCTCTGAAAAAAGTCCAGTGCCCGCTTTGCATTTCAGCTGGTGCATGTACCAGGCAAAAAAGGAGCCGGCATTACCAGTAGTTAAAAACTGGCCCCCGGCTCTGTGTGCCAGCACGCCGAAACACACGCTGGCTGCCTTTGGGGCAGCACCCGCCTGTGTTTGTAGTGATTTCTGCCCCTCTACCCTGATGCTTCATGATGCACCTCCCAAGATCTACAGAGTGAAAGGCTGAGCAGCCCTGTTGACTTGAATGCCATCTTCTTGCTTTTATATATTGCTTAGAGAATCTTTCCCTGGATCCTTTACCGTTGTATATGGATGCTTTGAGCATTCAAAAATGTATCCTTGTAACTCTGCCAGAGAGAATCATAGAATTGAAGAGAATCAGAGAATAGTTTGGGTTGGAAGGGACCTTTTAAGGTCATCTAGTCCAACCCCCACCACTGCAATGCGCAGGGACATCTTCAACTAGCTCAGGCTGCTCAGAGTCCCATCCGACCTGACCTTAAATGTTTCCAGGGATGGGGTATCTACCACCTCTCTGGGCAACCTATCCCAGTGTTTCACCACCTTCATTGCAAAAAATTTCTGCCTTGTATCTAGTTTAAATCTACCCTCTTTTAGTTTAAAGCCATTACACCTTGTCCTATTGCAGCAGGTCCTGCTAAAGAGTTTGTCCACATCTTTCCTGTAGGCCCCCTTCAGGTATTGGAAGGCTCCTGTAAGGTCTCCCTGGAGCCTTCTCTTCTCCAGGCTGAACAACCCCAACTCTCTCAGGCTGTCTTCATAGGAGAGGTGGTCCAGCCCTCTGGTCATTTTTGTGGCCCTCCTCTGGACCTGCTCCAACAGGTCCATGTCCTTCTTATGTTGGGGAGTCTGGGATGCATCATGTAAGGTCCCATAGACTTCTGTATGTTCATGTTCCTCAGGTGGTCACAAACCTGATCTTCTGTTATAGTGGGAGGAACTTTGCTCCCCCGGTCTCTGCCTTGTGGTCCATCACTCAAGAGGGCTGGGAAGAGAGGCTGCCAGTAAAGACTGAGGCAAAAAAGCTGGCTCCTCCAGGAGCTTGTGTGTCACGTCCCCAAACCATCACCGTGCCTTGCCCTTGGTCCCCCAGGGGCTGGTTTGTGGAGGGGAGAATAAAATATGGAGGTGACTGAGAAGGTAACTGGGGAATAAGAAGGAGAAGGAGATACAGCCCTGTTTGTGTCACTATGATTCTGTGCCAGCAGCTGCCTCAGCTCCCTGCTGTGACTCGGCCAGGAGAGACAGCAGTGGGTGCCCAGTCCGGCGCTGACAGGCAGCTACTTATCTTTCATGCTTTCCTGATCTGTTCTCATGTGAAGCTTTATCCTCTGTACTGCTGGCACTGGGCAGCTGCTCTCTGGCACACCCAAGGTGATGGTTTGCTTCCAGAGTTGTGGTGGTGGCCAAAATCTGGCTTCCCCAGGGTGTGCAACCTGGGCAGGGTGTCACGTCCATCCCCCACCTTTTTTATTTCATAGGAACAATGTGAGCTGTAGTTTTAATAAAGTATTTTGGACTATCCTAGAACTGGCAGCCTTTCTTACAGACTAACTGGTGCTGGGTGGTGAAAGGTTGTTTGATGCCATGCAAGTCTGGCACCCTAGAAGAGTGCCTGTTTGCATGATTTGTCTGAGGAGCTTTTTGGAGACTGGCTGAAACTCCTCAATTCTCACAAAGTGCCAGTCTTTTAGGCTGGGAAATCATATGGCTCGTCTTTCCCAGGAAAAAGATGATGATCTTCAAGGTTTGGCTCCCTAATGGGTATTGGTTCTCCTGAAAGAAAAGCACAGGTGGACCACTTTTTACCCTGTAGCAGAAGAAAGGTCCCTGGACTCCCTTCTGGACGTGCCCTTATAAACATTACCCGGTGATACAGTAAAGGCCCTGGGCCTCCTGAGTGCCAGCTTGTGCTTTAATTTATTTTCCAAAATAGCAAAACTTCTGGAATGTGGGTATTTTCTGGTACTTTCTTCACGATCACCTGCTGACTGCATCTACACCGGCTTCTGGAAAAATCTAACTTGAGCCTACTTCTCCTATGTTCAAGCCACCTCATTACTGCAGGGAGCCACCTGAGAAATGTGTTAATGGCCATATGCCAACGCACTCAGCTCTATAAAAACCGCTGAGATGAACCTGCTCCGGCTGCTGAAAGCCAGAAACAACCACCCTCTTGTCTACACCAGGAAAACTACAACTTGTTAATTTGCCATCGGCCAGCAGCTGCTCTCGGCCTGGCAATGGTGGAACTGGTAAACGGAGCTCAGGCATATTTAACACTGTAATAAAACATAATTTAGAATTGCAGAGCAGACTGGTAATGCTGCCTATTATCAAGGTTGTTTGACACTTCCCATTATAAGACTCTATTTTCAGCCGTTTACAAGTTTGCCAAATTTTAACAGCTTGCACTGAGATTTCTTTAACTCGATGTCTGCCTCTTGCTGAATATTCTGTTATTGTTGTTTGAAAAGAAAAACCAGCACTTAGCCAGAGCAGCTCAGCTGTTTCTGAGAAAGAGGACTGAGAAAATATCTTGTTAGTCCTGTTAAATTTAGGTGACCTTTTCTTTTAATGGCTCAGAGGCAGGATTTTGGCAAGAGGGGGGGAGCTGCTGTCAGAGATGCTTGTGCTCTTTCCTTTCTATGAATATTGACCAAAATAGGCTGAAGTACAAGTCCACAAAACATTTCAGTTAACACCAGCTAGCAGGTCTTTAACTCGTAGCAGTAAATTTCCCTGAAGAGGTGATGCCTGTGGGCTGTGCGGGTCTGGTCCTTGCGGCAGGGAAGCCGGTTCCTACCCAGCCCCGGGAACCTGGGTCTGCGTGCGGGCGCTTGGGGACATAGCGTGCCTGGCTTCCCCGTGGCTCCCGACTGAGCCTAGGCCGTACAGAGGAGGGGGTTGAAAGATTTAAATGGAGCAGAATGTGATAGTGACCACAAGGATAATTTTTGAGAGCTTTTAAGTTGTGTGTAATCAGCACGTGTAATACGGGTAGAGGTCTCTATGGATAATAGATGTGCATACACCTATACATTGTTCATGCTGTCTGTTAGCTTAATACATTCCTTGTAACTGTAATGTGTTGAGCTACAAAATGCAAGCCAAAAATCAAATTTGTTAATAGTTCTTGTCAATGGCGTCTCTTTTTTTCCCACATGTAATGGTAGAAATCAGATTATTATCGTAAAACACTACAAGCAATCAAAATTGAGTTACTTTTGCTCTTGTTCACTGTAGGTTTTTCCCTGGTATCATGTGGCTCTTTAGTTATTCTTCGCTTTTCCGTAAAGACACTGTTGAAGTTGGGTGCTGTGTTGCCTGCGTGTTACTGGAGGTTCTGGTGAGATTTGGATCCACCCCTACAGAGACCTGGGTCCTGGCTTCCCCGGGCCACTGCCAGTGGCTGGAGGGGGAAAAGGAGGAAAAACACCTAAGTCCCTTTAGCTAAGCAAGGAAATCTGTCTCTGCTTTTAGCTATGCTGCCACTCTACCGGTTACAGTAGCTACGGTCTAGCTACCAAAATTGCCTTACCCTTTCAGTTTTCTATTAGGCTACTTAGAGGGAAATTGCAGGAGCATCTCATGGCATGTCTTGCAGAGCTCCTAAAATCTGCAGACTCAGCATCTCAGCAGCATTAGTCTTTATCTACTACATATCTACAGCTGCAAATAGTAGGGCAGCTGAAAGCCTACACCTAAGGGCTCAGAGAGTCATGAAATCAATTATATTACTTATTTCCAGGCAGACTGGGTTACGGTGGAGTTCAGCCATCCAAACACATGAGCTTACAGTTGGAGGTGAGGCATGGCTGCAGGAAGACCGCACTTAAATTTAAAAATAACATTTGAAAATTTAATTAAAACTCATACCTTCATTATGCACCTTCTCAGTGCATAATGATATCGGTTTAAAACACTTTAAACCTAAGGCAGTTTTGTATTTTCATAGTCACAATTTTTTAACAGGCAGTGTTTCTCCTGCTTCCCTGGTTGGCATGAGAAGCCCACACAGATAGAGGAAATTATGGAAAAAAAGTAAACCAGAATATAACTCAAAAGGCTGTCAAACACATAAAAGAAACACTGCAAGATGTATTCTCCATTTTTTTTCCTTATTGTCTGCTTTGTAAAACCATTCTCAGGCTGAAGGTGGATGGGAATCCTTTAATGACCCATCAATAAAACCACTTAGCAGAGCTGAATAGCAGCTGTGGCAGGTGACCTTCCTTTTTTCAGAAGTGCTTTATTAGTTCTCATTATCTTGCCTCTAGGTCACTTTTGGGGGCCTTTCAAGGCCCCTTCTTTTTCTCCTCTGAAATAAACTGTATTTCTTTCCATCTGGAGATGAATCCGTGTCATTTGTTGGGAGAGTACGTCATTCACAGGAGATGCCTGTGGAAGAATGCCTTTCTTGCCATGGCAGAAGTGCTCTCATTGAAGAAGAAGAAGCTGAGGCAGGGAAGGAAGGGCAGTGGGAAGAGAAGGCCTGAGCGTAGCTGATTCAAATTGCACAGGACAGCAAAATGCTCATTCCTTGCCTAATTCTGTTCCATAATTGAGATTGGTGGTGCCACCTCCCCTCTCTCTCCCAGGCACGTTTTGTGGAGAAGCTGAAATATCAGCCTCTCCTATGGCTACCTCTGCAAAGCTCTTCCATCGCTTCCGTTGTTCCTATGAAGCCAAGAAATAACTGTTTGGGGCTCTCTCTTCTGTCTCGCAAAGGTGCTGCTAATGGGCCTCCAGGTTTATCTCCATACAGGTGCTGCTTAGTTCTTCCCAGATCTCTGACTTCTGGGATTGGAAGAAGCAATTAAATCCTTTCTGCTATGGTGCATTAGCTAAGCTTATGAAATTCAGTGGTTTTATAGATGCCAAACAAGAGGCTTTTTACAAAGCCCTTGCATCAATATTATTTTTATCCTGTGCAACTTGGGTCTTTGCAACAATGCTAGTAGATGATAGTGATGAATAAATAATCGAGTTGTTAGTAAAATACTACATTTTACTCTGATTTACTTACAGATATTTGAAGTGAATTTGAAATCAGGCAGAATTGATGTGGAAGGGGAGGGAGAGAGGCAGCTTTTTACTGAGGTATCTGTTTCTTTGAAGTAAACAGAAATGTTATGCTGCAGTATTGTGCTCAGGACAGTGTAAGAGCATCCATATTTCACGTTTTAATAGCAGCCCTTTCTTATCCATTTTTGCTTTAGACATGAAAATGCAATATCTGAGGCTTTATCAGGTAAAACAAGAAACTTTGCATGGAAAGAACTGGAAATGAAGTTTCTGCAGACATGTTTTCTTTTTCTAAATGCTGACAAATAACTCCTGCCAAATGCTACATAAAGGAGAAAAAGAAACATATGGCAGTTCAACAGGAGTGAAAAGATGAGCTAATCCAGCATCCAACAAGTCTTTGGATGAGACTAAAATAAAACCAACCAGCCTTTATCATGCTTGATAGCACCACTATAATTAGGAGTCTGTCACCAGGTTCATAATGAACCCTTAGTCCTGTTTGCTGGGGTTTATAGTCTGGTAGTAAGAGTCATTTTGGGTTGCAACTTGGCATGCTGGAGCTCGCTGTGCAGAAGGCTCAAATCTAGCATGCACATTTTAAATAAACTGACTGTTAAAAGTTGGAGGGGTTGTGCAAGCGATGAGCTAGTTGTGCTTATAATCTGTCCTAAGTGTTTAAGAAGTCAGTGTCTAATGTGATTTATTTGCCTTTAGCATGAAAAATATAACTGTGTGGTTCGGTATCCTGATGTGCTCTCTTGAGCTGCCATGTAAGGAATGAAGAATGTAAGGAATCATGATTTTTATTTATTTTTTTTACCCTCCCTTGGTTTTATGATCCCTACATCTGCCCTAGCAGAAGCTGCTGCTGCAGAGCTAGAGGCTAGCATTTGCCGTACTCTGCCTTAAAAATGCACTTGTAGGAAAACTCATTCCTTACAAGTCAAGTTTTCAATTTTAGGGAGAAGTCTGGCAGATGAGACAAAAATCCAGCCTGCTTCTTTCTCCCATCTTTCCCTCCATCCTTGAGGCTTAGTCAGCTGCTGGCAGAGGGACTGGCTGTGCAGAAGGTGCCTCAGTTGTGTACGCAGGCATGCAGTTAATTCTGAATAAAGGGGTTTAAGCTTCGGGAAGTGTCCAGTTTTTTCCGAACCTGGAATTATTGCATGTCTAATGCAAGGTGCCAGAAGCTGTAAGAAGTCCTCTTTAACATACCTTTATTGTATGTTGTCCTCTTCTATCCCTTGCAGTGCTGGAGTTTCTCAGCACCTCAGGATGTCTAATGTATCTGTTTGAGATTGTCCACAGGAGACAGGGCAGAGCCCTCACAACAGCCTCTCTTCTGCAGAACGTGCATCTAGTAATGAAAGGTCAAATATTTGTATGTTAAGGCTGTGGGTTTGGATTACAGCTAGATGCCTAATGAGATTTTCAGAAACATTGAGGCTCCCCTGCAGCCTTGTGTGCCAGACTCTTAAGAGTCTGGCTTAAAAGGAGTAACTAAGAACCTCAATAACTTGAGCAAAACCTGAGTAGGTCAGTCCTGTCTCAGTATGATTCAATCTTCTGGCTTGTACGTGAAAGCAAAGGTGAACTGAGGTGTATCCAGTTCACATTTAATATACAGTAAATGTTAACTTTCCCTCCCAAACACTTCAGGGAAGGCTTTGATGTTCATTTGATGAAGGTGAATAGGTTGGGGGAGGATTAAAGTTCATGAAGCGCTGCAGTAGTCCTAAGGCTAGCAGGGCCGGCAGCCGAGTGATGCCTCTGAACCGTTGCTGTAGAGAAGAGATGTGAAAACCACGCACACGAGGGCTAGAGGCCAGGGAGGGGGCGTATCTCATAACCCCGCCACCCCCTGCCGTACTGCTGCTGCTTGTCAGAAAGGGAAAATCCACGCTGCTTTTCTGACAAAGAGACCTCCCCAAAGCTCTGCATTTATGAATTAGTAATTCATAAATTAGCAGCTGTAGGTTGGCAGTCTCTTCCGAGGGCTATGCCAGGTTTTGCTTTCTCAAATGAGAGGCTAACCCATAAGGGCTGCACCCGTAAACCCAAGAGTTGAGAAATCCTGTCCCTTGAAGAGACAACATGCTGTTGGAGGCCATCGTGCCTTGTCTCTTGGCGAGATAGTTCGAAACCCCATGGGAGCCAGGAACTGCTGCCTCTTGCAGATCCCTTGGCCCCGAGCCCCCGATCCCGCTGTACGCCATTCAAACCCTGCTGGCACCCCTGCTGCTAACTTCTGACCTAGCTGGCCTGGGAGGACAATAGAAAGGAGAAGAGTGGTAACATATGTGCCTCTATACACATACATTCTTGGCTTCCTCACCTATATCTGCTGGCAAGCACGTGGTAGGAAGCAGCTGCTGACGCTACTAGTTGCATTACACTCTTCATTTGGGCCCTCTGCTTTCCAGCAGGAGTCACGAAACATGGATTTGAACCAAACCGTGACAGCCTTTTGCAGAAAGAAGGCGAGACCATGTAAAGAACAAGGGACACAAGGCAGGCAGGGGCCTCTGCCCGGCTCTCGGTGCACAGAGGTGCAAGACCAGGGCTTCTTGCATGAGTGAAAGGGTGAGGCAGGGCCTGGGCAGACACTGCATCTCAAGGTGGTCTCTCTGGATGAACAGCTACTTGGAGTGGACATTACAAGGACGTAGCGTGTTCTAGCATACCTGTAAAGAGAGGCATGTATAACCTCCAAGGGGAGCGTGGTGAATGCCAAAGGTTCATTCAGCCATCTTCAAAAAGCCACCAGTCATGTGGTGTGTAGAAACCATTCATGCCAACGACTTTGATATTGGCACTAAGGACTGGCGGCTTGAAGATGAGTGTGTGAACATGGGGGACCTTTGTGAGTACGGTTTTGATCATTAGAAAAAAAACAAGCTGAGATACTCAATCAAGAATATAAATCTGATCACAGAAGGAAGCCGCCGTACAACAAACTCATTGAAAAGAAGGCTTTTTAAAATTTCCATTAATTAGAATGTATTTGATCTCTTGGCTTCATTTTAATTTAGAGAGAAACGTGGAAGCACCTTCCACCAGCAGAAGCTTGTGTAACCCTTCAACTCCTGGCATTTTCAAACTACAGTATAAATTAAATTTAAATATAAATTTCAAACTACAGTATAAATTACAAAAGGAAAAGTTGCAGCTGATGTGGAAAACACAATCTGTGTCTACAAAGTCTTCTGTTTCAAAATGCCCATTTTATACTCTCCTCCAGAAGGTGTGACACAACACCTTATTAGCAGGGTTTTTTTTTTAATTGAATTGTTAAACATTTTTCTGAAAAAAAAAAAGCCCTAAAATGAAGAGGAAGTCTTGCAGTGTTATTCTTTTTTCTTTCTTGCTTGCTTTTTTTTTTCAACAGCTGTATTACAGTTCCTATTCTTTCTGTGTGTATATAATTCACCAAAGTATACAGATAGGCATATTTGCTATTACCACTTCTTGGAACTTCAAAATTCATTAGTCGATACTTAGCAGCAGCTTCCTCTTCTGTTGCAAACTGCTGCCGAGTAAGGCATCAGCCAATCTCGGAAAAGCTTATTAAAAAAAGATCAACTCTCAAACAGCAAGGACAGAATCTGGATGTTTATCTTCAGGAAAACATACCAGCTGTTCCTCTCTTCAAATAAGAAAATTAGGTATTGGTCTTTTTTTAAATATTTTGCTACCAAATATTTCTTATAAAAACTGCCCTTGCACTTTCTCTTCGTGTGACCTACAGAAAACTTTCAGAAAACTCTGTTTTTTCTGTTGCATTAATAGGCAAACTGTCATGGTTCAACTACCAAGCTATGAGGTTTCATTTTTTCCTCATCTTTCTGGAGTTAATAATTTTTTTTAAATTTCCCCAAATACAATTCTGTGCAACAGTTGTGCTGCAGAGACCAACCGTTTTGTTCTCAAGCTTCTGAGTTCCATTTTGAACGTTCCCAGGTTTTGGCAACTTCTGAGTTTGACAAAACTGTATGGTGAAGAAAAGAAACACAACCAAACAGACAACAAGTAGTAAAGGGAGTGATTTTCACCTGGATGGGGAACCTGGGCCGCACACCATCGGCTCTTCCAGGAGGCAGGCGTTCAGGGGGAGCACTGCTGTCCTATCATTCCTGGCCTGTATTTTGAGAACTAAACGCTGTCTGTTCCCTGTGGATTTTGTCTTGCTAGTAGATGCCTAAAAGTTGTATTATTCACTCTTCAAATGCTCGGAGGGAAAAGCTATTATTTATTCTGTTGCTATACACTCCTAACGGTTTAAGAACTTTAAGTTCCCCATCCCTCTAGCACTTCCCCTGAGGCTTCAGAAGGGGAAGTCTCTGCTACTCTGATCCCCTCCTCGGCCTCTTCCAGTCCTCCTGCCTCGCCAGCCGCCTCTTCTTCCATTTCTCAGCAGTTCCTTATGGCTCTTCCAAAGAGCAGCAGTCTACACTTGGCATGATTCTTACCTTTTTCATTAGTGCCATTGGTAAACTCATCATGGAGCAGTTAAATTGCCTGCACTTATTAATTTCATTCTGCTGTTCTTGATTGTAAGGAGCAAGAGATTATTACTGACTGTCTTCAAGCTCAGGAAGAGGCCACTGAGATACATTAGTCTCCAACTTATTTGAAAATACTGTTTTTTGCAAAACCAGAAATACCACAATTATTTTTAGCAGAACCCCTCATTTGCCAAAGTTGATGATTTAGGTTTTCCATTTGCCCAGAATAAGATTATTTTTCAAACCCATTATACATTTATAATTATAGACATCCATTTAAAAAATGAAATCACAGAGGAGGGAAGCGGAGGAGCCCTGCACTTACTCAGCATGCTGTGCAGACCCACTGTCGTAACGTGATGTGAGAAGCCAGCCTTAGCGTTTGCAGTGCTCTGTCCCCAAAATTTTTTCACAGTTTGGCTCCTTCACAGCTTTCTGCTACTACTTTCTGCTCGCCAAGAGGAAGGGTTGGGAAGCATTTCGGTGTAAACAGAATTATTTTTCAGGAAGAGTTCTGCTTGTGAAAAAGAGAGAAGGTTTTTGCCTTTGCAGGCAAAAAAAAAAAAAAAAAAAAAAAAAGGAAGAAATGAGGCCTCAGACCTGAGTGACAGCAGACACTTAAAAGTGCTGTGGTGCATTGAATCAATGCAGCATGTGTGTTTTGGATTTGTGCACACATGGTAAGAAAAGCCAGCAAAAGTCTTCATGGGATTTTATGGAGAAGAAGTTAGCGCAGATGCCAAATCCATTTATCATTTCTTTGGTTACGTGCCACTGTCCCTTACGACCTTCTGCAGCCTCAGCGCAGTGAACACTTTCTCTCCCATTACATATGCTTGTTTTGTTTTTAACCACTTCCTCACCACTTCACTACACATATGTTTTGTGGCACCAGCAGTTTCTCCCTTTATAGGGGGAGAAACTAGGTGCATTGCTTTAAGAAATACAAGTATTTGGAGAGAGAACAGAATTGACTCGGAAGCAGCTTTGGTGGATTTGTGGGATGTTTTGGGGGGTTGTTTGTGGCAGAACTACTAATATACAAGACTACTCAGGATCTACTCCTTTTTCCAGCTACTAACTCCTATTTTTTCTCCACCCTGTACTTTCCCGACCCTGTTTTTTCCCCGCCAACCCTTCCATTAGAAAGGGCAGGTTCCACAACCACTCATCTGTTTGTAGTTTACCTGAGGAAGCTGGTATGAGGTTAAGTTCTTCCACAGTCCCCTCATGCCACTCTAGGGGAGGTGGTGTGCCTCAGTTGCTCTGTCTGAAAGCACAGGCAGTTCAGAGCTTTCCTGCACTTCAGTTCATTGCTTTTGCAGTTATTCCCTTCCATTACTGCTTGAAGACATAACACAACATGTGCTACCAACACTCCCTGGCTGATGGTCAGAGAGGCTCCCCTTTGGTCATGCAGGAGGGCATCTACTTTCTTCTCTTATCCTCCAAGCCACAGGTGTTGATATCAAGAGCTGTTGGGATGATCACAGCTCCTCCTCTAACCACAACTCTGTCTGCTGTTCCCATGGTCAGAATTAGCAGGGGTAGCTTAAACAGTTTAAATAGTAGGTCTTCACACACCTGGCGGTTTTTGACAGAAATGGGCAAAGGAGCATCATCCTAATGGCTCTTCTGGCAGCTTTGAAGGCTGGTAACCTCCACAGGGGTCCAGACAAGCACTGGGCTTAGGACAGTCACTTCTTCAATGGGTGTAGCTGGAGCTGGGAGATGGTGTGCGGCCACAAGTTGTGACTAGTGCCTTTGATTTGCCTTACGGCAAATCATTTCTCTTAGGCTGTGCTTGAAGAAATTGGATAAGGACATAGTCAAGGAAGTGTGTGCTTCAAACCTAGAGCTGTGTTGTCGTGTGCATGCTTAGCTCTGATACGTGGTCATGGGATCCAAGAGAATTTGTCATGGCTGGTGGGCACAACTTGCTCTCTGAGTGTTAAGAGAAGAGGTTATTTTAGAGATGATTGCTGAGGGTCACCCCAGTTTAGACCTTGGTGGGTGGAGCACAGCAAGCATGTGGTTGGACCTGACAACAAAACTCGGTGCTAGGAGAAGTTAGTCCACACAACATCCAATTCATGGTTCTTGGAGAACCTCAAGATACAACAAATGCAGTTATCAACAGAGAATTAAGTTAGGTTAGTGGCAGGAAAAGGATCTGTTGGTCTTCTCATAGTCTAGTTAAACTACAGTGCTCTTCCACCATCATACAGCCATGTATGAATAGGGACTTTGAGGAGGAGATGCTTCATGAAGCACTGTGAGCTGGAAGGCCGCTTATGTGGTGATACTGCAGAAGGAGGAATTGGACCTTCTTCTGTATCCTTCATCAGCAAAACCAAAGGGAGAATTTCCAGCTTCTGTGGTTTCTCCTCTGTCCCCACCGAAATTCACCACTACCTTAAATTGTGGTTTTGTGGGACAGATTTTTTGGCATATGTGTGTATGTATTTGTGTGAAACAAAGCCCACAGATACACACCCATCCTTTGTACTTGTGAAAAACTTTCAATAGTTTTTCACAGAATTGATCCTGCCTATTTTTTTCCCCATTTTTTTGGCAGCCTTTTCCTGAGCTGGGTTGCTCCCATGCGGCACAGTGTGGCAGCACAGCCGATGGTGGGCAATGGAGGGAGGACACATCAGCAGTGGTGTAAGCAGAGAGTGCTGCCAGGACTTTGTTGTGAATCTTCAGCCTCATCTGTTGTCTGTCGAGCTGTCTGTGTGCCCGTGCTCGAAACCGTGTCTGTGAAAAGCTGCAAAAAGCACTTCTGTGGAAGGAGTGGTCACCTCTAGCAGAGGGTGTGGAGGGGTAGGAACTAATCGCTGTAGAAGAAGGGGAAGGACTGGAAACGCCTCCAGTCAGTGCTGTCTTCAGAGGATCCCTTCTACCGAGTAATGCCCTAAAGCTCTGCCGCTGTTCCTCTCAATGGTGTAAGAGGCAACCGTGCTCTCCTCCAAAGCCGACTGATAAAATCTGCTTCCGTTGCATAAAGCTGCATTGCTCCCTTTGTGGGGAAGGAGCTGAGGTTCCCTGTGGGCCCTAGCTGTAATTTGCCTCTCTTGCTTTCAAAGGTGTCTGTCTATTTTGGATAAAACTTCATTTAAGTCTTCATTTTCCTTGGAGCCTGCCTTCAGACTCAACAACAGCGGCAACAAAAAACCTATTGAGCAAGTGAAACTACAGAACTACAGGCTTTTTCTTTCCGTGATTTGTGGTGGTGTTTACCAAGAAAGACTGATTTTGACTGACAGTCTCTCAACAGGAGAAAAACGGATCCACATTGAAATATGCTCTTCTCTCAATTAGTTTAATGGGAAAATGAGCTCCTGACGTCTTTTCTTTCTCTCCCAGGTAAATCCATAATTAATTCAGTTTGGGTACATTCTTCTGACCAAATGCTTGCATTCTCAAATCTGCTTCATCTCCTTCATTATGGTCATGCTAATAGATCCCTTAATTTTGGAGAAGTAATTCAGAAGGCTGAATTTTGGTATTTTCTCTGGATTTTCATTTTCTGCCAAAGTAATGTAGCCTTTGAAGTTGCAATCAGCATAGGTTTGGCCTCTACAAAAACCTATTTGAAATGAGAACTACTGACATCCCATGGCTTGCTTTTGGATGGAGTTTTAGGTAATGGTGCTAATGTAGTTCCATCTGATGTATGTTTAATAATTTCCATGGAATTCCAGTATTTGAAATTTGGATTGAGAAAACAGAGTGGGAATTGGCTTTGTCTGTCCCAGTCTTGTCTGTCTGATTGTGCAATCTCCTGTTGCCTTGTGACACTGTCAAAGTTTCTAATGTAAACTTGGACATCGCTACACTGAAATTAAATCTCCCAACAACATGTTTGCTTTTCTTAGGAACTGCTTAAAAGCAGGAGGTAACGGGGCCTGCAGATAGTGTAGTGGATGGTTTCTGGCGGTGGGGCACAACTGCTGTGGGTGCGTTGCCTCAACAGCTGTTCTACAAGGTTTCCCTTGCAGGGTCTGCGTTCGTTACCACCAGGTAACTGCTGAGGCAGCACGTGGTTGTGTGTTTTGGATGCATTTCACGCCTTGTTCTCCAGAGGCAAGTCACTCTAGTTTGTGAAGATACCTCAAAATAGAGGCAGTTGCTGTCCAATGAACATGAGTTATTTGGCTTAACATATGAAAACATTAGCTAGGGTTTTCTTATGCCTGTTGGCAAAAAGGTGTTCTTTTAAAGAAATGCCAATAATAATAAGAGCTACTTCAAATAAGGCCTGAGTTTCTTGACTACGAGTGGGAAATTATGTAGATTACCAACCCTGAGAACCCTCTGATACTCAGTGTCATGATTAGAGGGTATGAAAGTCTATTTGAGGACTTGGCTAATTTAAACTACTTGAGCTCCACAGCAAAATTACTTCAGGTAATGCTTGACAGCTGTGTTTTCTAGCAATAAGGGCTCAATGTGTTACAGAAGATGTAGTTTGTTTGCTGTTTGTGACCCTCTCTCATTTTGAAGCAATACTTGCACTAATGACTGTTTTTGAGGGCTTTAGGAGGGGATAGTTTTGCTAATTGTATTCCAAGCTAAAGTTAAGTGCCTAAAGATTGAATAGATATCTTCTTTTTGCTATGTGACGTGGTCTGATTTGTTGGCCTTGGAAGATATAATTGAAAGATAAGATGGCAGCTATAAAAAAAAAAGGAAAGGAAAGTGCTTGGTATTTTACACTTAGTTTAAAAATCTTTTGCTCTCTGTGTATGTGTTCGTGCATGTGATTTAAACCACATTTTTAGAACACACATGGAACATATTTGAAGTCAAGAAGCATGTAATGGGTATGTGGACTGTAGTGTTACGGTTTTAACTGTGTGTATGTGTGTATATGTATTTTATGTATATATTACTGGATACTAATTCATCTCACTAAGACTAACCACAACATCCTTAAGAACCACTGCTACTAGGAGAGTGTCATCCCTTGTGGCCCATCTAGCATTTATGTTAAGAAGTTGTCCATGCCACCCTCCAGAAATCTGGTTTCTGGTGCCTTTCCCTCCTCAAGCTTCAGAGAGGTTCAAGTCTCCCATGAGAACTAGGGTCTGTGGTCTGGAGACTTCCTTGAGTTGCTTACAGAAGATCTCATCTACTTCTTCACTGTGTGGTCTGCAATAACTTCCCATAATAATGCCACCCTTATTGGTCTGTCTTCTAATGCCAGCCCACAAGCATTCACCCAGCCTATCATCCATCCCATAGATGAGCTCCATGCATTTGAGCTGCCCCTTCATGTAAAGGGCAACAATTCTTCATTGCTCCCTTTTCTTAGGTGGATCTCTCTAGTAGCTTTTGTTGCTCAAGAGAGTCCCATGGTCATAAAAGGCAAGGTGCTGCCTGGGATAGCAGTCATGCAGCTAGACATTTATTTGCAGGAATTGTCCACTCCTACCTGGGCTTTTGCCTTTAGGATCAAGGAGAGCATCATCTGGACTCCCATCTTTGCCCATAGAACTCTGTAGCAATAGTTAATGTATTCCAGGTCTCCCATGACAATGTCATCAGTGCCTACAGGGATGAGCAACAAGGGGTGATAGTTGGAGGGACAGATGAGCTTCAGTTGCCTTTCTGCATCATCCCAAATCTGGCACCCCACAAGTAAAACATGTCCCACGACAGCATCTTTGGTCAGTAATGGGTTCCTTTGACCACTGCAGAAGAGCATCACCCAGCCCCTCCTCATGGTGCTCATGCTCAGTTCAGGCCTTGTGGGCCTTGAAGCCCCACTTTATGGGGTTTGTTTCCCATCCTGGGCACAGTACCAATCCTGCCCATTCAGACCTGAGGGCAGAAAAGGGATCTCTGTTCTGGCCCAGAAGTCCCAAGCTGCCAGCTGCTCAGGAGTATACATCCACTATGTGCTCACAGAAGTCTTTCAATGTCCCTCCTTCCTCTCATTGTGGGGCTTGGGCTTTTTCTTTGGCAAGACCGTGAAGACCCTGTTTATCTCCTGTTGACCCTCTACTTTCCTCTTCTCACAGCTCTCCTACATGGCTGCCCAGTGCTCCACAGCACTGCACTTTCTTAGTGGAGGCCATGGAGGAGGCTGGGGTCACCTCCTCCCTCTGGGCTGTGGCTGCTGGTTTGCTAGGGTGCTACCTCCAGCCACTGCTTCTGATCCAGAACCTGCTAATTGAGGTGGGAAGGGTGAAGTGCGTAATGGCCCTGGGCTTCTTGTAGAGGAAGGAAAGGAAACACATTGCTGCAGATTCCCTGTGGCACAACATTTTACCAGAGTCTCACCAGGACAAGAAGACGCAGTGTGGCTCTGCAGCAAAGGGGGCTGTGCTGGGCCAGAGGGATCCTGAGAGGAGAAACCCCACTGGGTAACCAAGCTTGACTTCTCATAATTAAAGTTTAAAAAGGCTAGTCCTGACAATGTTGAGTAAAATGTTTTTTGCTTTCTTGTCTCCAGGCATCCTATTAACGAGTTTGCTGCAGTCAAGCTCTCAATTCCAAGCGTATAAGAAAATGTTGGGTTGGTTTTTTTGTTTTGTGTGTTTTTTCCCTATGGGATGCGGTGATACCTTTTCTGAACTTTTTTCTTTTCTTTTTTTTTTTTTTCCTCAGTGCCAAAAAGAAACAGGTTCTCTAATTTTGATAAGTCACCTTTGCCATTAATAACTACCTTTGAGATAACTTTCTAAGCCACTTGAGAGTTCTCCCATGAAAGTCAGTAGTTCTTTTTGTTGTGTTGTTGGTTTTTTTTAAAATTGTGGAGTGCCTTTTCTTCATTCAAATACATACCTCAGCCTCATCAAAATATTAATAAGTAGGTTTTAATGCATAAGTATTTATTTCCAGACCCAATTTGCGGCTGTTATGGTTTGCTGGATCAGCGATTTCATTTTCTAATGAAAATGCTAAGGAGGTTTTGATTATGAAATGCAATGTCTCGCAAAGAGCTATTAAGTTTTAATGTGTCAATATCTGTTTTTCTTTTAAATTACTTTTAAAGCTTCATACCTGTTTAAAATTAGAGGAACTGTGGATAAATTAAAAATCTGGGTGACAGGAGGCTTCTATCCCTGTAACAATTTGAAAAAAATAATTAAAGAAATTACTTTTGAGTAATTCAGATTCGCAAAAGGAAGTGATGCTCTAGAGTGACGTGCAGGATGATTCCTTAGGCCTTTTTTGTGTCTATAAAAAGCCCTTTGAGGAGGCTTTGGTTCATTTTAAAAGCCATTGACTAAGTTTAGTCTTATGGTCCCTCAGCGGGGCGGGTTGATGTGATTCTTCTAGCGCGGGAGAGGAATTTCGGCAGAAGGACAACATTACCCAAAATCACACGGTGTGACTGCCAACTGGAAGTGAAGCTTACAGCCCTTGCCCCGTGGTTTCACGTCTAAGACAGTGCTCCCACATTAGCTCCCCTGAAGCCTGGGGGAGAGGAGGGAAGAAGGGGGAAATCTGTTGCTTATTTGGCCCTGCATAAGTTAACGTGCAACCTCATGGAGGAAGGCACAGGAACTGCATGGCTGTTGGTGAAAACGCATGCCCGCAAAGGTGGCGAGACAGTGGTTTACAGTTTGCTGACAAATGACTTGGTTTTGATCCAGCTTAAGCTGGAAACAAAACTGTAAGCTGTGAGAGAACTGGATCCTACAGCTGTTCACCAGATCTGGGCATTCGTAGGGCCGCCCCCCCGCCACTCACTCCCTGCATGTTGTCCCCAGACAGTTTACTCAGCAGAATCCATTAGAAACCTGGCTTCGCGTTTGCCAGGGGTTTGTTGGCCCTAAGACTGGCCTGTCTGAAAGGAAAATGTTGCTGGAAGATGCCTGGAGAGCCCCTGTCCCTGGGGTTGCCTGCTGGAGAGGCCGTTTTGTGTTGCACGGAGCAGTCTGTCCATGAAGATGAAGATGGGAGAGAAACAAAAGGAGAATGATCAACCTCAGCTGAACCACTGAGGTTTTCCTGATTCAGGTGTTAGGATTAAAAACGGCATTATAGGTTTGCCTCAGGTACTCCCGTACGTGTTTTGTTAGACACATTTTTTTCTCGGTCAGGAAAGCTGGGTGATCTCCATGTTAGTTCTGGCATCCTCTCAGCCACCTTCTACTGACTCCTACTGCCCAAAGAGGTGGTCCTGCCCCGTTCTCCCCTGTATCGCCTCTGGAGTTATCCCGTCTGCAGAGTGAGCCAACTCAACTCTCCCACGTGGACACAAAGTCGCCAAACCAAAGAAAATGAGGTTTTTTTTCTAGATTAGCGAGTCGAATCAGTTTATTCCTGAGGGCCAGCTGCAGCGAGGAGCTGTGACTGCTCAGTGCAGGTTAAGGAAGGGAGAAGGCTATGTGCAGGCAGAAGGTCACTCTGCCTGGTGGCATGGATCAGCTGGCTTGGCTGTCTCATAGCCATACCCGAAGCGTTCCTTCTTGGGTATCCACCAAGATGAAAACTCAGTGAAGCTTACCCTGTAGAAAGACCCTCGTAATCTCTTTCTGCCTCTCTCATCTGTTTTTCAGTGTGGGTTCTCTGATATTTCTTTGGGGGATATTCTTTGCTTTCATACAATTCTGTTAAAAGAGCCAGTCAAGCACAAGAGGACAAATCGGTTTAGAAAACAAATTTCATTCATCCCAGTGCTCATAAAACCATTTGTGTTATAACCTGTAAAAATGAATGGATGTCAGAGAAGCTATTCCTATTTCCTAGTCATGCGAAGTGTAGCCGCTGTCAGCACAGGTGATCCCTCACCCTAAAATATTAAAGCCAAGGCTACGGAAAGTATTATTCTTCAGTTCAGTAATTCTGTATCTCACAGCAGCAGCTTCCACAAGTCGCTGACTATTGTAAATGCCCATGTCTTAAAGTAAAATGGATTTTTTAAAAAAAGTATTTTACCTCATTTGGTATGTTAATTAAAGTCAACAAAACTTGGAAAAAATATTTCAGGGAAAATACAAGCCTGCTGTATCTCTGTGGGAACAGAAGAAATGGAAGTGTATCGCTTTGGGGATGTGATAGTTTGTTTCTTGGGCAGAACCTCTTGTGCTGGAAAGTATTTCAAGGAGAGGGTGCTGCAGCCTCCAGCAGGGTTACACGTTATTCGAACATTGTACAGCAGCTCAGTCTGAACGCCTGAAAACCTTTTTCAGCTACTTCAGGGGAAAGATGCAAAATTCTGTGGCAGTGTTGGTCTTGTGGTGGGTGCTTAACAGCTGGACTGGACTCCTAGTCTTCACCTTGGCAATGACAAGCAGGCTTGAACTGTGCATATTTACAGGGTGTTTTGCTAATCATCCCTTTTTTCTAGCAAAGATTAAAGAGCTAGCCAGACCCTTGCAAGCTGCAGGGTGCATTTGTTGACTAACCATGGCAGGAGCTAATGAGTACATTGTCTCCTGCGGACGCTGCTGTATAAAGAGATAACAAGAGGGAACACCAAGCATGCCACCTTGCCCACCTACTTACAGTTACTCAGCCAGCTGCTGATTAAAGCCATCTAGTTTTGGAGGGCACCAACAGAAATGCCCTGGAATTTCGCACTGAATTGATTTAAGAAGTTACTGCTCCAGCTGTCAGCTATGTTTCTTTAGCAGGGATGGTTGAAGGAAATGAAAGTCGACTTCCCCCTCATCGCTGTTCACAGCCTGGTACGCTAACTTGTGCTGAAATACGCTGGCCATCCTTTTCCAGAGATGGCAACCTCCAGCAGAAGGGCAGGATTGACAGTTTGGGATGACATCTGCCACCAGACATGAACCACTTGGGCTCCTATGCCCACGCCGCATTACGTTAGGGTTAGGAGATTGGTCTTTGTGGTCGCTTGCCAAGAGCTTCACTAAAATGATATAGATTATGTGCTCATATCAACAAAGAACAAGTTGCTTACTGGGAATTACATCCTATGCAAGACGCCTCTTGCCTGGGGAAGCAAACTCACAGGGTTTCATGAGGGCACGTGTCTGGTCACACCGGTATGGGCTTCCCTCATAATTTTAGGAAGGGTAAGGGTATGTTTTATCTCACCTCTCCAAAGAGCCCTTCCAGTACCTTCTTTTATTGTGAAAAAAACCCATCTGAGGTTTTGTTTTTCTTTCCTTTTATTATAGTATGCTGTATTCCCTGTTTCAAGGCATTCGAAATCGGGCTTTCTGGTGATGTTAACCTTTCTTCACGTGTAAGGCAGGGTTTAAAATAATTCTAGTATTGAAGGTATTTTTCTGCTTATTCATGGAAGTGGAGGGAGGGGAAGGCTTTTCTGTCAGGTCCATAAAATAAATTCAAGTCAGACAAGTTTTGAAGCTTCTAGAAAACTAGAGGAATGTGTTGCTGTTAAAGGACTACTTTCACTGGAGCTCTGCATGCCCTGCTGTCAGGCGTTAGGGTTTTCACCTTCCTCCGGATCTGGTCCCTGGGAATAAATCACAATCCTTTTGCAGGCTAGATACCATTTGGCATTTTGAAGAGGTGTAAGCATATAGGTTTCATGAAACATAAAGTATTGTTTAATCTTAACAGAAACCCTGCAACAGGTAAGAGAATAATTTACAAACAAAAATCAAATGCATACCTGTCTTTCAAGATTTGCCGTTTCCTGTAAAGCGTGATTGATTCAGGTCACTCCTATACGGCCTGTTCTGTAGTGACTTGCCCATTGTAAAGAGCTCTGTCAGGGGCATACCCTCAGCTCCTGCAGATTACTCTAGCCCATTTCAGGTGTCTTCGGTTTGTGTCTTGGTGGCTGGCAATGCAGGCAAAGTTATGGGGATAACAGTTGCCTACCAAAACCCCTTTATAGCTACATGGTTTCTCAGTTTACTGTGGGGTTACTTACCGTTGTATGGCTTTGATTTTCTGGTAGATTCTTAGTGTTTCCTACTAGCGTGGAAAACTGAGGTTATTCATTCATTGAAAATGTCAACACAGCTACTGTAACATTATCGTAATAACCTGGGTGAAATGCAGCACTCGCGGGCTGCTACAGATCAGTCCCACCTTCCTCATAGCTCTGTCAGAGTGGGTGGCCTTCAGCCTCAGAAAATGCTGGGCAATTGAAAATGACTTTATTTCCATGCAATTTCCCTCTCTGAAATGGCTCTTGCCTTCTGTACTGCCGCCCGTCGCACACAGCTAAATGGACAAACACGAAACTGTGGCGCGTATCAGTATGATGCACATGCCAGAATGTGTCATGTATAATCTGGAATTACCAGCAGACATTTATCTGCCCTTTTTTCTGTTTGTTTGTTGATGGGTTTTCTGTGTGCGTGTTTATTTGAGCTACAGGTATTGTGTATGTTAAATTCTTTCTAAACAAATTTAATGCAATAGATTAATTCTGTTTTGAGTGGCTTCTCCTCCCTCCGTTATATAAGCATGTAATAATAACTAAGTAACAAATTTTATAACAAGTCAAATAAGTGTTGTTTAAAATTCTCATTTGAGAAAGTGGTCTCTGCAGGTGCTATATTTTTCTTTAAAACTGTCGGTTGGCAGCATGAAGTAAAAATAAAAAAAAGCAACAGTATGCATTTTTGAAAGAGACTGAGGTACAGAAAATAATACTTCAGGAATAATTTGCTTTTAATAACCTTCATTCTTAGGAGAATTGCATCCTGTGGTTCTTTGCCATTGCTCTGTGATTGTGGGTTTTTTTCCTAGGAGGTAAGCAAGGACACCTTACCAGACTTTGCCTCACATTCACCAGTTAAAAATAATAGCAGGTGCTCTTAACTTATAATAGGGTAAGGAAGAAAAGACTTGGTCCACAGACTAGTAAACAGTGAAAGATACTCTGGAGGGGATGAATGTTTCTGCTTTATTTTTCTTCAACTCTTTGCAGAAAGCGTAACAGTGGCTTATATGGATTTTTTTTCCTCCCATTTCTCTTGCTGATGGTTGTTAATGCTGTTACTTCCATTATCATGTTTGAATTAGTGTGCCTTCCTGAAAGAAGTTTCTTCTTCACATAGCAGTATGTTTTAATATGCTTCTGGTTAAGGTAGGACTGTTATTTCTGTTGAGTTTTCAGCTCAGCAGTTGGGTTGTGCTAAATACTGTGTTTGTTGGAGGCCTTCTGAATTAGAAAATAGTCTGGTTATCTGAGCTGCAGCCTAAAAGCAAACTCCTACAAGAAGAGCTTTTATGAACATATTGCTCTCAAATAGCAGAAGTGACTTTGACATTTCTTCTTCTGAGGTGCTTTTAAGAAACGGCTTACCATGTGTTATGGTTTAAACCCCGCCAGCAACTAAGACCACACAGCTGCTCGTTCACTCCCCCCAGTTGGGATGGGGGAGAGAATTGGAAGAGTAAAAGTGAGAAAAAACTCAGGAGTTGAGATACAGACAGTTTAATAGTAGAGCAAAAGCCATGCAAGCAAAGCAAAACAAGGAATTAATTCACTACTTCCCATCGGCACGCCGGTGTTCAACCATCTCCAGGAAAGCAGGGCTCCATCACACGTAATGGTTACTTGGGAAGACAAACGCCATCATTCCAAACATCCCTTCCCTCCTCCTTCCCCCAGCTCTATACACTGAGTACGACATCATATGGCATGGAACATCCCTTTGGTCAGTTGGGGTCAGCTCTCCTGCCTGTGTCCCCTCCCAACTTTTTGTGCTCTCGCAGCCCTCGCTGGCGGGGCGCTGTGAGGAGCAGAAAGGGCCCTGACTGCCCAGCAACAACCAAAATGCCAGTGTGCTACCAACACCATCCTTATCCCAAATCCAAAACACAGCACTACACCAGCTGCAAGGAAAAAAGTCACCTCTACCCCAGCTGAAACCGTGACAGGACAAATGTATGGCTTCCCTGACATCCCTTTTCACTAAAGTTAACTATGCAAGTCTGACCACTGCTTTCAAGAGGAACACTTCAGTCCTTGAACACTGGACTTCAAAATCCTATAAACGTATGATTTGGGCATGTGACATGGTAACACGTGTCATGATTTCCTGACCACCTTTGTATTTTGTATACAGTCCCTCTGCATTATTAACCATGAACACATAAGGTCAGAAAGTTAATCTGTGCTCTTATTGGGGCTGATTTTTGTGTTTGCTTTCCGAGGAAACTACCTAGATGTATTTGGTGTTTAAAAACTGCTTGCAAACATGTAAAAAGTTATTACTATGCAGATTTGGTATCTGTGGTCTTACATTTTGCTTGATTTCTGGGGCTCTCTGAGGACTCTAGCTATAGTTCAAATGCTGGAAACCCAGGACTCAGCTGAGTTCTTCACAGCTGTGTGAAGGCAGCCGCATCGTGTAATACTGTCGTCTCGTTAGAGAATCAGTTGACCAGATACATCATTACTTACAAATTCATTGTAGAGAAAAATCTCTCCTGATTCTGCTCTGCGGTTCAGCTGTGATACCAAACTTAAAATCAAGCGAGTGTGTATGTATATTTAGCTGACTGACTTCTGAACACAGGCCAGACAGAAGCAATTTGCACATTGAAATGTGACAAGCTCACAGTGTAGAATTTTAATCGATGAGACGTTTTAGCTCATCTCCATATATTATTTATGCTTGAAGACTAATATCAGCTTGAAATACGGCAAACTTGCTCTTCCCAGAGGAGAATTTGGAGAGAGTATATAAAGACTCAGAGTGACGAGGTTAGACACAGTGAGGAGCACTCTGCCCCATTACACTGTTAATCAAACTGGTCGTTTATGGCAAAAGGTATCTCTGTTACTACATTTGGTGCAGTATAAACCTTCCAAAGTACTTGCACTCTTCTAGTTTCTCATGTTAGAATTGAATTCCAGAGACAAGCCTACTGCTGGGCCTGCAGCGCTTTGCTTTATGGAAATTAATTACCTTGCTGCTCTAATTTGTGAGGTTAACAGACTGTTGTGTGGAACAGTTGCACTGTTCTTCACTGTGTTACTGGTGTCAGAGAACTTTCCTTGCAGCCATCACCTTTCACAGGACTCCGATGAAAATATCACAGGTCACCCCACAGCACACTGTATGTTACCCACACGTCCAGAGGGATGTGTGTTTTGCAACTGCAGAACATGTTTATCTCCCTGAAAGTACCAGGGCAACATCCTTTGACCATCATACTGTGTATAGGTATCATCAATCATTGCCAGTACTTCTAGTACATGTCATATGAAATTTACAGTTCAAGTTTTCTAAACTTAATCAACAAATGTGACTTAAAATATCTTATAATAAAAAGGAATTCTTATATACTAAAAAGAAATCTGTGTTCATAAAAGGAACATTGAGATCACTGGAAGCTTCAAACATGAATTTGAGGGAGAGAATGATTGACTTGTATTAATAGGGGGAAAAACTTTATTCCCAGCTGGAGAGGAAACAGCACTGGCAGAAAATCTTTGAAGCATTTGTTCATAACAGAACAATCTAGTCTTTGGGGTTCTGTTAAATGAATTAAAATCAGCTTCCTTTCTCTTAACACGCTGAATTAACAATAAGAGATTAACAGTATTGAGACAGAATTCTAAGAGTTCTGACTCGGTTAGCTCTTTGTAAGTGGATAAACTTTATTTTGGCCAGTGTTGAACAAGTAACTGATTACAAGTAAGTAATTCAAGATGAAGAAGGGGGTTTTGCTCATAAAAAGTTCAACTGCATTATTTAAATACATTCCATACATTTTTCTCTCCAGCAAGCGGGGAAAGAGGAGGTGCCATGGCTGTTCTCTCTTTGAATGTGGTTAAAAATCTCTTAACTATAATTATAAATCCAGGAAAAGGGGTAGAAGGATGAGGTTCTTCTCAAATTTCCAAATGTTTTATCTGAGAACTCAGGCTATTCCAGACAGTCTTCAAAGAATAGTAGGTTATTAATACAGAAACTGCAGAAACCATGCCTGTGGTTTGGCATTAGCAAGTAGAAAAAATTGGTGCTGGTGGTTGTATTTATCGCAGTGAATAATTGATAATCATCAATGAATCACTTAGGCTGATGCTGAGCTTGGACCATCTTCAGGCTGCAGCTTCAAAGGCACCTTACACATACCTGAAGCCCAGAGTGCGTGTGTGAACGTGGAATTGCAGATGTATGTTGCTGCATCAGTGCATCGGCTGACACTGTTTCTTATTCAGACCTTAGCCTGCACAACTGGTAGCATACCCCGTGAAAGAGATTATTATAATTGTCATAATAAAAATAATTTCACAAATCACTTTTTTTATAGTCAGCAGTCCATAATGATTGGGAGTATTGCGCTATAAGCCGGTTAGCTCAAATACACTCATTTGAAATATAAGTAGGATTTTTTTAGGGGCTCATAACTCGATATGCATTCAGATCGTTTTTTAAACTGCATTAATACTTTACGTAAGTCATCACATACTGCTCCTTTGGGATTTAGAAAGACAGTAATTACATTGTAAACATACACTCATTATTGGAATCACTTGTTGCAGCTTAGCAGTGTCCATGCAGATTTGTCACTTCTTTCTAAGGGATTATGTGAACTTAATTTTCGGGTTCTCAGTCTGCCACCCATTACAATTGCTAAGCTCCACTGTAGAAACACAAGGTAGTTTGAGTAATCTGTATCGGGTGAACTGTCTCTGTCAAATAGAGGACAGGTGCTAGGGAGATACTGCCCTAGGAGTTTGTGATGGATTATTCATAGATTATTTAAGACTTTTTTTTCCCCCTACTGTATAGTCTTAAAGCAATTGCAGCTTAGCAGTTCCCTTTGATGACTATTATCCTCAGGTCAGGAGAGTGCTTTTGGGAAAATGATGAGACTATGAGCAAGGCAGGAATGCAAGTGGTCAAACATCCAAAAACAGGTGAAAAAGAATAAGGATGGAGAGAAACACAAAGCACCTCTCTCCGTCATCACATCACACATAAGTTAAGCTATATATCATCCTCTTATGTCATGTGGGAAATACGAAATATTTAAGAGACAATGTGAGAATACTGTAGTTGTGAAGGATACACTCAGTGATTTTTTTTAAATTTTTTAAATTGAAATAAATCAATGAATAAAATTCCCCCCAGACTGAACATCTAAACCGGACACACCATATGCCTGTTCTGTATTTGAGTACCCATTTTCCTTTCAAAATCCCAATTTGTGACTTGAACACAAATCAGAACAAATAATGAAACCATTTTTGGATGATGTTGGAATTTTGGAGCAAATCATCTTGAGTGCCATTACAAGTCATATAATGGACAACCAGGGGATCAGGCCTAGTCAGCATGGGTTTATGAAAGGCAGGTCCTGCCTGATGAACCTGGTTTCCTTCTATGACAAGATGACCCGATTATTGGACAAGGGAAAGGCTGTGGATATTACCTACCTAGACTTTCGAAAAGCATTTGACACTGTTCCCCATAGATTTCTCATGGAAAAACTGGCTGCTTATGGCCTGGATGAGCATACGATCTGCTGGATCAAGCACTGGCTGGATGGACGGTTCCAAAGAGTGGTGGTCAATGGAGTTAAATCCAGCTGGTGGCCAGTCACAAGTGGTGTCCCTCAGGGCTCAGTGTTGGGACCATTTCTGTTTAATGTCTTTATTGATGATCTTGACAAGGACATAGAGTGTATCATCAGTAAGTTTGCAGATGACACCAAGTTAAGTGGGAGTGTCGATCTGCATGAGGATAGGGAGGCTCTACAGAGATACTTGGATAGATTGGATCGATAGAACAAGGCCAAGTGCCGGGTCCTGCACTTGGGCCACAACAACCCCATGCATCGCTACAGGCTTGGGGAAGTGTGGCTGGAGAGCTGCCCGGCAGAAAAGGACCTGGGGGTTCTAATTGACAAGCAGCTGAACATGAGCCAGCAGTGTGCCCAGGTGGCCAAGAGGGCCAGTGTCATCCTGGCTTGTATTAGAAATAGTGTGACCAGCAGAAGGAGGGAGGTGATTGTCCCCCTGTACTCAGCACTGGTGAGGCCACACCTTGAGTATTGTGTCCAGTTCTGGGCACCTCAATATGAGAGAGATATCGAGGTGCTGGAGCGAGTGCAGGGGAGGGCAACGAAGCTGGTGAAGGGCCTGGAGAATAAATCTTATGAGGAGCGATTGAAGGAGCTGGGACTGTTTAGTTTGAGGAAGAGGAGGCTGAGGGGGAGACCTCATCACTCTACAACTACTTGAAAGGCCATCGTAGAGAGGTTGATGCTGGACTCTTCTCACAGGTAATTAGCGACAGAACAAGAGGGAATGGCTTCAAGCTGCAACAGGGTAAGTTTACACTGGACATTAGGAAAAAATTCTTCACAGAAGGAGTGGTCAGACACTGGAATAGGCTGCCCAGGGAGGTGGTGGAGTCACCATCCCTGAATGTGTTTAAGAGTCGTTTAGATGTGGTGTTAAGGGATATGGTGTAAGGGAGAACTTTGTAGAGTGGGGCTGATGGTTGGACTCAATGATCCCAAGGGTCTTTTCCAACCTAAATGATTCTATGATTGTCATGCAAGAGTATCTGGTGCTCTAAGTAAATTATGTTGGAAATTATAAGAGAGTTCAATTAAAAGCAAACAAATGTGAGACAAAGATGAGAATAATTGTATCGAAGTTCTACATAGTAAAGTGTCTACATAGGTCCGCTAACTATGAGGACAAGGACAGGAACCGGGAATTGTATGAATGATCCCTCTATACACCAAGCCCTTGCCATATGCCCCCCAGCTTCTGGCAATTAAAGATTTAGGGATTTAGTGGATCAGAGCTTGCATTGGGACTGTTTTGTTTGTTAGCTCTTGATGGACCTAGTTGTATGTTCTCCTTGCAAGACCCTTTCTGCTATAAACCAGTGACACGGAATGTAGCTGTGTAGAGAGCCACCTTCTGCACATCTGACTTCCGATGAGCAGTTGGGTAGCTTGTCATTTTTAATGTTGTGAGATATGGTTTCACTTTCTCTAATGAACAGCCACAACCCCGCCCATCAGTGGGAAGCCGTACCCGTACCTCTGCCCTGTATCTGACTGCACCAGAGCCAGCTCTTGGAGTATCTGTACTCTTTCCTCCAAAACCTAGTGTAGGGTGTCTGCTATTTATGGCAAAATACAGTGTAAAATAGACTGCATTTTAGAGTTTTGAAAACACGGATATGTCCTGTAACTGGACCTTGCAGGGGGACTGCTGTTGAAGTGCTGTTACAGCAGAGGCAGGCACATAGTTTGCTAGTTTGTATGCGGCACTTCAGACCCTGGAAATAGGTTTGTCCCACATCTGAAAAGTTTCTGTGGTACTGGCTCATTCAGGGAGTTTGTAAGTTTTTGTGAATTCAAGATGTTTCTTAGTGTATTGTGAAACAGTGGGAATAATTTAAAATAATACTTGGAATTAGGGCTGCATAATCCTTTTATTTGGTTAATGAGTTTTCAAATTAGGGAAGTATCTACAAATATTCTTACGGTAATTTTGATGTTTTTCTGACTTGAAAAAAACCGACTTGAATTCAAAACTGTGATTCAGATCTGCCTCCGGATTTATCTTGGCTATCATAAAAACAAAGGCAGAATGTTCTGTGTGTTTTAACATTGCCATTGTCAATAAGATGATGAAAATCTGGATACGCTTTTGGAACTTGTGTTAGGAATACTTAAGTTGTTTGTTATTGTCGTTAAATCTATCAGGAGTTGAACCTTTCTTGTTGCTTTGTAGTTCTTGTAGAATTATCAGTGGTAGCTCTTTTGAAATTTCACATTTGCTTGGGAACAAAGCAGACTGAGAAAAATGCTATTGTCAGGCAACTCAGGACAACGAAAATCTCAGTCTGAGAAGTGATATTTAATCACTTACTGCCTAGACAAGCTTGTAAAACAAATTTAATTACGGGCAACAGACAAGCTGCTGACCTCCACTTAAAATCCTGTGTACCCAGGGTGACCTGTGGGTCTGACCTAAGATTGAAAGGGAAGAAAAAAAAAGAAAAAAAGAAAAAAAAAAGGCCCAAGTTTCCTCTTGCATGCCACCAAAGAGCAGCTGCGCTCTCTACCCTCCCTGGGGAAGCAAATGCATTTGCTGCCTGCCCCACAGTCATGACAGAGAACCCAAAAGAGAAATTTACCCAAGGTAGGGGTTGAGATGAGTCAAAGTGGCTTTGACGGCTCTGACCACAGGAAAACTGAGTTCAGTAGGTGGTTGAAGAGATACGCTATGTTCCATCTGCCAGTTCCTATGTTCAGATACACCCCAAAATATTAGTTACTAGTGGCTTTATTTTCATCCTGTTGTATAAAGAGAAGCCTGCTGTTGAATTATGGTGATGAAGGTGGGTAGTTTAACTGCTGACGGGCTCTCATGACATGGAACTACATTTAGGTCTGCAGGTCCCTTTGCACGAGGGAGTGGGTTGTTCATTTGTTTACCCCCTTGCTACAGGATTGCATTGCAATCCATAGATAAACATGCTTGCCCAGGCCGAGCATCTCTAAGCCATAAGCACAGTGCATCCACCCAGAGCTTGCTGTGGAATTGGGCTGTAAATGCGGGGAAGGTGGTTTGAAAAGTGCAAAGTAGACATGCGATATCTTTTTAGGGCGTTAAGAAAGCAAATACATCCTGGGAAGGTCTTTGTGTACAGAAGTGGAATCAAAACCTTGCAGTGAATGCCAAGGAATAGGCAAGTCCCCTGGAAAGCGGCCTGGGAATGGGGGGAACGGATTATGTTGCTGCAGATGCAGGGTGAGCAGTCGAGATTGCAAACATGCTTCAGTGCTTTTTGCCTTTGCTTTTCGCTGAAGTTCTGATTCTAGTCTCCTACGTAAGGCTCCGACTCCCAGACTCGAGCAGATGCAGCTGGGCAAGCCGCAGCGTTTCCCCCCAGCCCGGCAGCAGCTTTGCCCCTGTGTTGGAAACGGCAGCCACCAGCCAGGGCTGCTGGGGGGACATCTCCGCTCCTCAGCTCCTCCGCTCTACAGCCCACTGTGGGAATGTAAACGGCCACCTATTGTGTTTTATATTACAGCGTGGCACTTCATCATCAGTGCTTGCCAGCCTCAGTTTATGTTGAATTAATATATAGACCTTATGATTATATTTTGGCATGAAATTAGCCAGCAATATATGCCTTGCCTGAAAGATGAGCAGCTGCCTGGCGGTGTCTTAGATGTTTGCCTGTCCTTGTAACTGATGGAATTCCAGGAATACGTATACAGTGAGGAAGAGATACAGAAAGAGATAGAGTCACTGTTGCTACTCCTAGCGTATCTATAACGCAGAAGTACACACACAGGAAAAATACATATAAAGAGATACATCTAAATAGAGGAAACTGCAGCTTTTTTTGTAATCCTCTATTGTATGTTTGTGTCCTTGTATGTATATTTTTCTTATAAAATACAAGTTTGTTTTCCCCAATATTAAACTGCTTGATCAAAGCTCCTTATACATCGCTACTGAAGATTGAGATACGTGTTATGGAGAAACCAAATTGAACAATAAAATACTATTCCTCCCAGGAAAGTTGGGAAACTTTATAGATCATCTGCTGCAGATATTTCTCATTTTTACAAGGAGGCAAGAATAACTGTGGTGTTACTTACTGAGGGAAAATAACAAATCTTTTTTTCACTGAAAAGAGCTTAGATGAATTTCCAGGGGGAAATAGTGCAGCAGGAATATAGTTGCTACCATTTTTGAAAGCCATATATGAGAGTCCAGTGTTATATCTGAAAGTTGTTCTCCTTATGTCCTGTCCTCTGTATAATTTTGGCATGCCTTTTGTTCCTCTCTCTTTATAGTGGTTCTACTTTAAATGAGCTCCGCAGAAAAAATTGCTGTCGAGTCTGGGAAAGATAATGCAACACCTTAATTTTCCACATTACAAAACGTTCTGAAATGCTTGCAGAGGGATCCCAGTTCGTGCATCAAGTCAGCTGGAGTAATTAGGGCATGAGGCAATTGTTTCTTTACGGGCCTGAAGCCATCCCAAGAACCATGGAGACTCATTCCTTGTTAAAGGTTGCTTTAACCCTTGGCCAGGTGGGTGTCATGGGTTTTGTTCAAAAGCTTTGAGCTCCGTGACAACTGGAGTCACAAGACCCCAAGTCACTCTGATCACAGGACTGGAGCTCAACATGTCCCTCTCTGAACCTTTAGCAAGACCAAACACAGTTCAAGGAATGTGATTTTTTGGGGTTTTTTTTTGGTTGGTTGGTTTTTTTGGTTTTTTTTTCTTGCTACAAAAAGATATAAATACGATTCACAGTATTCTACTTGATGAATCAGAATCTGAAACTATTTATTTTGGCCAGCCTAATATGTTGTCATCCTCCCTCTTCCTTGTGGAAAATTTTGTCCTTTCCACGAGTTCAATCCCACGAGGACCATTATTTCTGACTGCTGAGAAGAGCAGTAAAAATCTGCAAAGCTATCTTCACTCAGATTTTAGAAAGAAGTCAGTTATAAAGTTGGTGATTTGTGCTACGTGCTTCTTGTCACTAGGATTACAATATTTTTGCACTTTTAAAGAATCCAATAAACTCTGTGTTCACAGACACACTTTGAATTTGGATGTTACGCTTCTAAACATTTGCCTGCCCTCACTAAGGTAGCATGGACTTTGCTCATCTTTCTCTGACTGTTAGGGAAAAACATTTCTGGAAATTGAAAGGTGCTTTGGGTTTTTTGGTTTGTTTTTACTTCAGAAGAGCTCAGACAGGTTAATGGGGAGGTCTTTGCAAGTTGTCGATGTAGAAAACGCCCATGCACGTTTAATATCTTTTCTCAGAAGCCTGCAATAATTACTTTAGGCTTTGCTTTCTTTCCTGAATATATTTATCAGTTAAAGACCACGTGTTTACTCTCTCAGCAGCTCTTTTCACGCTTTTGACTACTGAGGCATGTTACAGTGATCCAAATCCAGATTCAGTATTAACCTATTTTGTCAACATTCCTGTTATCTTCTGTATAGGTATTAATGCTGAATGTTCTGTGTATTGAGTGGGAAGGTGCTATCTCTCCTACCTTGCAAACATAAGTTGCATATTTTTGATTTTTCCTTAAAAAGGCAGAGAGGACTTGTTGAACATGTGAATGGCCAGGTCTTTAAAAATAATTTTGTGACCGCTTTTTTATGCTCCCTCTGCACACATCACTAGTTCAGATAAAAACCTGACCTGAATAGGTATGTGCCAGAACTGTGTTGACAGAGATTGGAGCCTGGGAACAGATTGAAGGCTTTCACTATCTGTTTTCTTTCTTTGTTCTTCTAATAAATACCAATTTACTCTGATGTTCTTCATTACCTCTCAATTAGCCAAAAGCTTCTTTAACTACATCATTACTAGCAAACAATGGGCATCGTATAGATTTATAAATTAATAAATACATGTAAATTAAAATAGCTGAAGGTCTACATGATGTTCACGTATAGGATATTCTGGCATGAAATATCTTTGTATAGCATTTCATCCTTTTTTACGTCACACTCAAGGCACATTCTCCAGCAGCAAGCCTGTAGTTGTTACTGATTTTGTTTAATTTTCAACTTTGGTCCCAAGCTGTTTAAACAGATTACTCCCTGCTTTTCTCTGAGTCAACTTCCTCATGCTTTCATCAAAGCAAAAGAGATTATTTGACTTTGTCTCCTAACACAGCATTACAAGAGAGTCATATGTTAAGTGACAGTGATGGATTCTGTATCAGGGAATAGCCACTCTGTCTGCACGTAAGTCCCCTGTAATAGTTCCCTGGCAAAGGCAAAACCATCTTGTTCTTATTTATTTGGAGGCTATTTATTAGTATTCATTACAATAGTATTTACTCTCTAACTGAAGCTAATACATTTCAGAACTAGATTAGGCGAAGGTATGTTTGAATTGCAGTAATAATGTGCAGGCATAATACATCTGCATTCTGGCACTAATCTTGTACCTTAAGCAACAGTTTCTGTCTCTTTCCCGGGCGCGCAATATTTGTGAACTGATTAATACCTGGCAATAGGAGGACACCTTCTCTTCAGGCTGACGTGCAGTGGAGTTGTGAGAATGGAATAGTAACTAGCACCGACACAAACTCTCGGCACACACAAGGATTTCTGGTGGGAGCGAAATCTCCTTTTAACCTCGGTGTCTTATTTATAAGAAAGTTAAAATGGAGGTAGTGAGTTAACTAATTTCTCAATCAGCTAAATCTATGGAAAATGCTCGGAAGACTCTGCTGGGTACATACAGAAGTCCATCTACATTTACGTTTCAGTTCTCTCTGCAGGAATGATGGGGTTATAGGTGTAGAATATGGGTTCCCCCAATCCAGGCAGCAGGTAAAAATCAATAGGGACAACATCAGATGCTTTTGAGATATACAGCATCGTCAGTGACTGTAGCGTTGGCAGATTGCGTGTGCGTCTCCTTCTCTGAGCTCTCTTGGGCTTTATGCTCCAGGCTGAGTAGGTGAAGTGATAAAATACCTTCTGTATGTTCTCCAGACACTTCTTCCTAGAGAGAAACCACAGATATTTTCTACCCTCATTTAACTTGTTGAAAGAGGACTTCAAACTGTAGCAAATGAGAGCTCCCAGACAGAATCTCAATTCACAGCTGAGCGGCCAGGGAAGCCCTTCCAGGGTTTTCATGCAGGAGGCACATGACTCCCTCTGAGCAATGCAGATGGATTCACTCCTTGTTTCGGCCAGGCTTTTCTTCGCATTGTTGTCCCTCTGAACAAAGGTACTTTATCCAGAGAGCTCGGTGTCGTTAGCCTGGAGAGAGCGGCTGTGCAGGTGATGTCGGGCTGGCTGAGCTAAACCCCAGAAGCCCACCATAAAGTCGTCCTCTCAGTGTGGGTCAGGGATTCCTCCCAGAGGGGGTGGCCTGGACGGGGCCCAAGTGAAGGAGGGAAGTGCACAGGAACAGGAGCTGCAATAAACTTAGGAACGGCGCAGGAATAAAGCATTCTCGTCTGTTTAAATTTTTCACGTTAGCTGCTTAAAAAGAGCTGCTGGGAACGATCACAGTACTTGCAACGATTGGAGGAGTGTTTCTGGTACGGCTCAAAATTGAATACTAATTGGTTGTATTGGTTGTAATTTTCTGTACAAAAATCAGCACGAGGCTGAAATTGCTGTACTACGAAAAGATGACGTGCCTCAGCATTTGCTTAGCTGTGTGTAGTCTAACATCTGGACGCATTGCAGTCTTATTTGCAGCCTGCAGTATCTCTATATATACTACTTTACTATAAAAATTCTACTGCTTCGTTTGTGTAGTTATTGGCGCCTATACGTATGCCATCAGAACTTATTTTTATCATGATATATTTCACAGGCAAGATACGTATTAAAAAAAGTGTTAATCCTAAAATTAGAACACCAGTCCTGATGCTCAATTGTTGTTTCTCTGTTAGTGGCAAATAGACAAGTTAGGAAGTAGCTAAGCTTTTTGCTGGCCAAATTAGATCTGGTTAAGTTAATCACAAGGTACTTGTGTTTATCCTCCTTAGCACATCTGTTTACTGTGAGGTTTGTGTATATGCTGAGAATGGGGGGAAAAAAATGGACATGAAGACTTTGTGTTAGCATTGAGGACTGATATGTTTTTGAGGTTTTTGCTTATACCATGTAATGGTATATAAAATAGGATCACAAATGGTGATTATAATGAACTGCACAAGCTCATTTTATGATATACAGCAACATACCTACTTTCCTTTTTTGGTAAAAATATACCCCCAAGTCAAAGCCTTTCTCCAGCATAAATACCTAGAATCTTATTAAAATCTGATCTCATTACGTACGCCATCAGTATTAAAATAGTGTATCCTAAATCTCAGTCATTTAGAAATGATCTGTGCCTTAAAAGATGAAATGAGAAACTCGCCAATTAGTATAAATGTCTTAGTGGAGCAGAAAGTGACTTCAAAGAACTTGATTATATATTTGGGGGTTTTGATATGTATCTTTCCTTTTTTTTTTCTGAAGTACTTCCAATTTGGAGACAACTTTTAAAACTTTTTTAGCATAATATTGGAACATTTGAAGCTCCTTTATCACTTCTGTGCTAACCAAATGTAAGGGGAACATCTGAAATATTTGAAAATATTTTAAAACAGTCTGTTTAGTTTTTAAAGATGAAAGGATTGAAAATGAAATGCAAAGTCTTAGTCTCCTTGTGCTCATCCTCTGCACCACTCTTTTCTTTCATGTGCGCTGCGGGCCAGTGTTTGATGCAGCAATTCCTGATGTTACCCAATCCTTTTGGTATGGCAAGCCTTACTGCGAAAACATCCCGTTTTGTGTCTGCGTCTGATATCTCTGCTCACCTTTGCAAGATGTTTTGGCTCGTCTCGCGATCAGATAGTATCAAGCAATGCTACAGAGTCCAGTAAACCTTGAATTCCCAATCTCCATCAAAGTAGCAAGAAATTGAAGCCTGAAATCCTGCCCAGAAGGCTCCCTCCATCGTGCCAGGAGCATCCCACTCTCAGGCTGCTTTAGTCCCATGGCAGCTTATACCTAGGAGCAGCTGGCATTTCCAGCTTCCAGTCCTCCTTATCTGTGTTGCGCAACATCTGGCAACCACAAAAGTTTTAATAGAAAGTAGCATTAGAATAGAGAGTCACATGCTGCAGGAGGGATAGCTTGGAAAGAAAGCAAGTATTGTGTCCTCTTTGTGTGCAACATCCCCATGCTGCGCCCTGGTTCTCCTAGTAACAGATGCAGCCTGTTTGTAAATTTGGGTGATTTTGGTGATTTCTTTTTATTTATTTATTTTTAACCAATGTTTCCTAGTTGCCACCGAAATTTAAGCAACACTGAAGCTTGTTTTGGCCATTCTGCAAGGGCCACTGAATGAGTAATTCAGACTTAAAACCTTTTGAATATGCCACTGGATACTGATAACGTCAGTAGGATCCCTTATCACTGCTAAATGTCCTTTGTGTTTTCTGCTGGAGTGGGAAGTGAGGAAAGAGCAGTACATCAAAGCAAGTGATATATTTTTGTAACACCACATGTATAAATATTGGTGCAGCGGTGGTAGTTTCCATATTGAGTGCCAGCAAAAGTTTTCTAAAAACCACCGCAGAGCGGTAGGTCCAAAAATGCATGGTAAGGCAAAAAGGTGAATAAGCCATTTAAATGGTGAGGGGTGAAGCGGGAACCGTGAGGGGGACGTAACTACAATCTCACGCTTTGCTGTGGGATCAGGAGGAAGCCCAGATGTATTTAAAAAAAAAAAAAAACATAAGCGAGGGGAAGAGAGGAAAAAGTGTCTTTTCCATCTCATGCTGTATCAAATTCCTCCCTCCTTAGCATTTTTTAATCCCCCAGCATTTTTAGAAATTATTGTTTTATGAAAAATGTAAAGGTAATTATATATAATGGGTAATTATTAGAAACTTACACATAATTATGTAGTTTTCAAAGATAGGATAAAAGCCATTACTGAAATAAGAAAACATTTTTCTATCACCTCTAATAATCTTTTCCACATCCCTCCATTTCCAAATAGAAGTGAATTAGATCAGCACGAGGAAGCTGTTCATACTGGTTTCCAGCTGTGGATGTGTCAGTGGAGATAAATTTCACATCCTCAAATATTACCCTTTCCTGAGTGCCAGTTTGCACGCACCTTAAATTCCATTTTGCCAAAAACAAAGTTTTCAGAAGTGGTCGTTTGCTCCCTCAGCGAGGTTTTGAGGTTTTGCAAAATGTTTGTACAAGGAGGTTCAAGGCCCACATAACTAAATAAAAATAGCCCCAGCTGTTGTCAGTGGCAGCTTTTCCTTGCCTTCTTTTTGGAGGAGCAAAGGTCATGGATATACATTTATTTTCATTGTCAGTGAAGGTTTTTGGTGCCCTTCCAGTCCTGTTTCTGTCCGCTGGCCAGCTGGGTCGTTAGTGGCTGATGGCCGAGGAGCAGAATTTGCCCTTCTGATCAGACCAGCCGGTGCACCTTGCGTGACGTGAGCCTCCTGGAGCTGGAAAGGGGCAGCTGGAAGCCCAGCGTTTGTCCTTGGGTCAGTCGATTTCATAATATGTACCAAATCGGAGTAGGCTTTCATTTGATTTTGTAGTTTTGGGGTGTATTAAATGTTGCTTCTATCAGATTTATTTATCCCTCGGCCCAGAAAATTTGGAAAAGTATCCTGCCTCATCCCTCAAACCATCATTGGTCAAGGCTTTATGTGGAGTTTTGATGAAGTGTTTTTGTGTAGGTGTGCTTTCTAGAAAAGGGAGTAAAACGGTTTCCTTTTTTAGTTCATGTCAGCCTAAAAGCTGTTTTTGCAGACAAACTGCTTTTGCTTATTTGCCTTTGCAAAAGATGCGTTTGTGTGAGGGCTGCAAGGGCCTTCTTCGTGACCTCCACAGGGTAGGACCCTCCATGCCTTTGCGTCACATACTGTTCCTTGCAGAAGGTACCTCTGGGTTATTGTAGCACCGGCTTTCCGTTAAATATCTGACTATGAAAAAAGTTTAAATAAAATGTCTTTGGGAATAGTAAATGACAAACTTCTCCAAACATGGTTTATGAGAGCCTTGCAGCCAATCTCCTAAAAGAAGCACCTGCAATCGGGCTTTATAGCTGATACACAAATAGTTGGCAGACAAAAACCTTGCTAGGATTTCAATTTACAACCTGTGATACATAGGGTTCTTTCTTCCTTGTAATGCTTTAAACTGAAATTGAATTTTAAATTAACTTGACACTGCGCTGTTTTCAAGTCAGATAAATAACCATGTTTCTTTTCCGTCCTTTCAAAATATATTTGATATCTTACTATGAAAGTATTTCCTGAATTGATATTAATATTATACATTTGCCTGTCCTTACTTTCCTTAGGAAAAAAAAAAACCCGAAACATAACTGTGTTGCTGTAGAAGTATTGTTTGCACTTTGACAATGATATGGTTTTGTAGTTTAAGAATTTTCCAGTTTTATTTCTGTTGCTCACTATAAAAACTTATGGTTTATTTCTGTGTTTTTTCACACAACTTTGATCAAACACTGGCCTTCAGAGTTATGTTTTCTGAGCTCCTGTGTGTATAGGTAAATTCCATTTGCTTTAATTCATCAGAGGGCCACATTCTTCACTTCAGTACCCCTAATGAATCCATGTTAGAAGTCGCCAAACTATCATAGTTTGGCTTGCCTTTTTTTTGTATTTTTGAGTGTTTGCAGTTTTTTTGAGCAGTTAGACCCACAGTGTGCAGGTGTAAGTGCTTGTATAACACACCAGGTAGTCACGAATGTGGTCAGTGGTGTCTTAATCTGAAACCTGATAGCATCAATCCTTTTTACACTTGGTAGATGATACCACTGGGAAGACTATTATAAAAGAGCTGCCTTAAAAAAAAATGTTTTTTTCTAAGTATTTTTTTAAAAAAGTGAATACATACATTTCTGAATGTGCACGTATAGTAGAAAGGAAAACTGGTACAGTAGAATTGTTTTGTTTTGTTTTCCTAATTGTCACACTCATAAGTGAAGAAAACTTTCTCATAAAACAGTATCTGGAAGAGCTTATACTGAAGGACAGACAATAGCGTAGTTCACAATGTCGGCATGCTGGGCAAAATGTATTTCTTCTGTTCCCGGTAAAAACTGTGGCTAACACCATGGGTCGGTATGTCACTTGAAATAAGGTATTGGAGTACATCCCTCCCTCCCTTCTCCCAACAGCTCCCATTTTGTACCTCCCCGTTTCCTGCAGGGCATTAGTGCTCCAGAAAGAGTTTCACCAGCCCCAAGGCCTTAATAGCGGTCAGGAGAGGCAGAAGGAAAAATTTCCAAATACTTCCCCTCATAGGCTTAGGGCTGGAATTGTAACCAGCAGCTTTCGGGGGGGTACTGAAGATCACTGTTTTTCTTGCCCTATTCCCTTGCTAGCCAACAGCAATATGACCCGAGAGCCTGACCCTGTTTTTATTACCAAGCACAGTGAAGAAATATTTGGAATATTTCATTTCCATGAGTGTATTAATGAAGGAGACAAAAAAAACAAACCTCTACCTTTAAATGGGACGAGAAGTTATGCAGACCTGCCCGACTCAGCCAGAAATTCTCTTAGGCAAAGGAATGCCACATGAAATTGGAAAGTTCTCCTTCACTCAAATAAGAGTGAAATACCAGAGCCTTAGTTCAGTTACTTTTCACTGTCCTACACTCCCATCATCTCTCCTCTCCCTTTCCCCCCCACCCCCGTTACTCCCCCGAGGTATTCAAATGGAAAGGCTTTTTTTCAAAGGTATTTGCACAAAGAAGGCATTCGGCAGCAGATGAGATTTCTTGTGATCAAAAGCATCTCAGTCTGCTCTGATCTTTCCCCAGAACTTAGCTTAACGTGCAGAAAAAGGACCCTTGCTCAGTACCCTTTGCGGTTGTGGTGGACATCGTCATTGCATATTCCAGGGGCGTGCATGTGTGCGTATGTAGGCATATTTGTTTGAGTCTCGGCCAGGATATATGCCAAAGAGATTAGACTTCATCTTTCATCCCGGGGAGAAGAGAGCCTAAATGGGTTTATCATGGGGTTTTCATTCACTCTGTCATTTCTCCCTTCTTTATAGTTCATTGCTAGGCTTCTAATTTTTCCCGACAGCAGCACACACCCCTGCAGCTGGCCCTGCATAATGATTCCCTCCTCCTAGACCGACACAAGAGGGGATGCATAAATCTCCTGCCATCAGGGTGCCCCCTTTAGCAGGCACTGCCCCCTCTCCCCCCTGGAAAAAGATCTGTCCCCTCCGCAGCACTCTCATTTACCACCTACTAGCTTTGCCCGCTGAGCCAAGATGCTGCTCGTGACCATTATCCTGCCTATGTTAAACATCGGGAATGGTTCTTTTCTGACAAAAATACAACCTTTTTTTTTCTTTTCTTCTCCTAATGACAATTATTAGTGGAAATTGGAGCGCCTTTGGCAATTGTGTTTGATGCAAGCATTATACCATACAGCAACCAGCTCCTGTGAAAAGCAAGACCTGCCTGATGGCTTGAATTAGGAGCTGAAGGATGAGGAGGACTGTCAGGAGCAAGAATTTTGACCGAAATACAGGCAGGTCTTCAGGAGGTCTTAAGTTAGAGATCCCCATGGTCTCCAAGGCCCTGTATTAATTCAAAATGATTGCTTCGAACCATTGGGTAAGGGCAGCGCTGTCAAATCCAGGGCTGAACTTACCCAGCACATTGGCAGTTTATAAATCAGATGGGACTTGTGGACTGTTTATAAACTATTGTTTGAAAATCTCTCTTCCTTAGCCCTCCATCCTCACTTGTAGCAGTGGAATATAACAGCTGGCTAAAAATCAACGCAGGAATAGTGTAAAAGGCAGCAGTTTCTGTTCCTGTCCCGAAGATGAAAGCGGGCGCAGGATGAATGTGCAGCGCACAGGAAGAGCTTCGTCATCCTTTACCAGCAGCAAAGGGATAGGTAAAGGTCAGCCTCTCTTCCAAGAGACTTTCCACAAAATACTAGATTTCTCAAATAGGTATTTGGTGTTAGCAATGCGCTGATAGTCTGATATTCATAGTTTCTTTGAGAATTAAGTGATGTTTTTCTTCAGCTACAAGTATTTGGCTGTTTTCTCTGCTGCTGTCCTTAAGATGATTCATATTGCAGTTATTTTAAAGAGGCGGATAAACTACAATTGTTTATATACAAACAGAATATGGCATTGGCTGCCAGAAACCAATCTCACTAATATTTGGCTTGCTAGGTTGCCTCGTCTTTTCATGGTTTGGCTATCAGAGAGAGCAAGCTGAAAATTAATTGAAAAGAGTTTCTTTCTTTCCGAGTGCGCTCAGAGCTAGTGGTGTTTTCTCCTCTGTAAATGCTGGCAATTGATTATAAAATGTCAGAGGTGTTAGCAGTGTCAGCGACCTTCATCCAGCCAGCTGGAATAATAGGCCAGACTTGCTTTAGGACACGCTGCGGTCACTGACAGGTTTTGTTGCATCTGCAGCCAACTCTGTATCATTAACAAGGAAAAAAGGGTGGATGGAGGAGAGCGGATTGTAAATGTAACAGTGCTCATTCCGCTAAATTTACTTGAAAAATGATCATTTTTTGTGTCCAATGCCATTTTGTACTCTTCGTGGTCTTCTAATTAAGCCTGGAGGATTGTGGATCCAGGCGTTGATTTGAGCAGTATCAGCTGTCCTCCTTCCAGAGAAACAAACAAAACTTCATCTCTCTGCTGCTGGGGACTAACTTGTGAACTGATTTCTCTTCCATGCCTTGGTAACTACACATTATTAGGAATCCCACTCTCTGACTTCATGTACAGAACCGCATCCCTGCAGCAGACCTGCCTGCCAGCTGCGCGTCACGTACAGCTGTTCCAAGGATGCTTAAATTTGACTTTGCATCTCAACTACTCCCACTTAATATAATGAGCTTTGCAGTAAATTTATGGGGTTGTTGAAGAAAAAGCCCTCCACGTCTCACAGCAGTCTCTTAGACTCTGTTTGAGGCTAAGGCCCAGCTTTAAAACTGATGATGGTGGTTTATTTCTTTGAGATCATTTTGTTAGAACAAAGCTGTAAATGCGTTGTATTGTACCAGCGATGCTTGAAAAATGAAGGAAGAATGTGTATCCCCTTGCTTGGTAGACCCATGTGAGTGGTTTTCTGAAGGGATTAGGCTTTTCTTGCCTCAGCGTGCCCTTGCAGCAGTAGCAGTGACAAAGCTTGGTGGCCAACGTGCCTGTTGCTAGTGGCAGAAGTTACCTGAAGTCCTTGGAAGGGAAGGGGAAGGGAGAGGAGGGCAGAGATGGCAAAAGCGTTAAACTTTGAAGAGCAACAGAAGTAAGGCTCTGTTGAACTTGAGGAGAACTTCACAATCCCATATGGCATTCCTTCACCTTAATAATGGAAAAAGTCTGTTTATTTTTTGTTTTAATATCTTGTCTTTGTGAAGTTTTAGGACTGGATTTCTTGTACTTTATTTCCTGGATATCTCGTCTATTAAATAAAGTCTCTATTGCTCTCCAATGAGAGCAGGTACACAGTGAAACAAAAAAAAGACCTTTCTGCATTACACAAGTTTTTCTTGGGTTTAGTATTAATCAAGATTCACTGATATGCTTAAAGATTTGGGGCCAAAGAAAAATATGAGAAAGTTTGTCTTCTGAGAGTCTCTTTGAAAAGTCAGCTTTTTGCCGCTCAGTAAACCTGCCAGCCAGCTAAAAGTTTCGGCTCATGGACATGATGGAGCTCGGGGCTGGGAGCCGGCTGTGTGATGGTCTGCGAGGGATGTGGGCTTGTGGGTGACCTTGTGCCTTGGCAGAGGGAGGAGGCACTACCGGGAGGACGGTGCTGGCAGGGAGAGGTGTGGAGTGTGCGAGGGGTCCCGCTGCTTTCACTACAAATGGCTCTGACAGCTCTATGTGCCACCCGAGCTCAGGCTGGTTTTAGAAACAGCGTTCTGGCTTCAGAAATGCAGAGAGAAAATATAGTAGTGTAAAGCTGGCAGTTCTTCCACAGTAAATACCAAGGCCGCCCTTAGCATTACCTAATGGAGGACTTAGGATACATTCTCTTAGTTCTCTTACCAGGCTAGTTTTACCTAAATGTTTTAAATACTTTCAGTTTGTGACCTGTGAAAAGATACTTCTGCTAATTTAAGATTAAAAATACGTTTTAAAGAGTTTTCATGTGTAAAATGCTTATAGAGTTGAAATATTGAAAGACTCCGTGTTGGAGAAGATGCATACGGTAAAAATGGTGGTAAACATGAAAAAAGGTTGGCTTGCATTTCTGAGAGGTACAAACCAGTCTTTGTCCCCTTTGGAAAAAATCATAGGATAACTTGGGTTGAAAGGAACCACCGGAGGTGATGTAGTCCAACACCCTGCTCAGATCAGGGACGGTGAGATCAGGTTGCTCAGAAGTATTTAGTGGTCTGCTCTAAAAACTGCTCTAAAAAATATGGTGGTGAGTTTCTTGGGATTTCTGAAAGGGAAAAAAATGAATTGTAATGTGTCTCCTTTGTCTTCACCTTTCAGAAGGGAAAAAAAAAAAAAGGAGGCTGAGAAAAGAAGTTCTTCACTATGCATTTCCTTTTATTTTTAGATGGAAATAAAAATTTCATCAGGCTAAACCTTACTTTCCATATTCAATTATTCCCCAGAAAGCTGAAATAAGTATAGATGTAGGCTTTTCGAGAATATGCCCCTAGAAGCTAATTTCTGAAGCAAAAGGAAACTGCAAGGTGACATTGCTTTTGAAAATTGAGCCTTAATAAAGGGCTTCATTTAGGCATCCATCCTTGAAAATGGATGGTGAACTGTGTGAGGGCTGGGAGGGAAAGGGGAAAAAAGGAGATGCAAGAGAATGATAGTAGATGAAAGTACAAGGTAATTTAAGCCCTTGGTTAATGCCCCTATTTGAAATTAGCACTGGTTGATTTGGTCGCCCAACCATTGGCAGCTCAAAGTCAAATTCTTACCATGCAGTGTTCTTGCCACAGACTGGGCTTGAGTAAATTTGTTATGGGTCTACCATTACCTTCTAGAAAAGTGGCCCCTCCAAGGCAGAGCTAGGATGTTCTGTAAATAGCTTTCTAGTGCTTTGCTTGTCCCCAAGACATTGTAAGTTGTAGAGAAAAGCAGAGAACAATGCTTCCTGATAATGGCGGCTATAATGAGTTTCCCCTTTTATAAGGCTGTGTTGAATCTCCAGCAGTCAGACAGTGTAAACATCCCTCACTGGGTCTGGAATGGGGAATGTTGCATCACTCCTGTGCTGAGGGAGCTGAGAGCCTCTTCTGTTGTTCCAGGTGAGAAGAGCGAGGGGGACAGCCCAGGGCTCAGTTCTGGGGCTCGCCTGGTACCCGCTGGAGCACAGCTGAACAAGACTAAACACTGACGCCGCCCCACCTCCTCCTGAAGTCCCACCAGAAGTGGGTTCCTCTCTCCCAAGCTGTGGTGTGCACACAGACTTCTCATGTGAATTTTTTGTAAGGTAAGCTCACTTTTCCCTTTTTTTAAAAAATTAGAGTTTTCTAAATGGGAAATTATATTTTATTTTTCTAGACAAATTTGTTGCTATTCATCAAGACTTTCAGACGTTGATGGAGCATATAATAAATGTTTATTGCTACTAATGGAGATAAAACTTCTATGAGCCGATCTTGCAAGAGGCATTAAAAATTAGCAAAAGAAAAAAAAAATAAAGAAAGAACAGCTTGGCAGAGGTTCTGTATTCATAATCCTATTTATAGATGATGTACTGGGTAGAAGAGCAGGTTTGTGCCTCTGCCAGCAAGATGCTCCAGCCTACTGCTGTGCTAGTGCTTGCCCTAATTTTGCACTTACATTCTGAGTCTCCCAGGGGGATGCTGAGCAGATGTGTGATTGACCTGAATCTCGAAGGTGCGCAGGTTTGACTGCGCCTCTGAGGATGATCGGAGAGATTCGATCAACTTCTTTTCCAGGACCTGTTCGTGTTGATTAGCATGTGTTGGCCTGACAGGTTTCTCAGAAACCAGCTTGTAAAGCCTTCTTCCAACTGAGAATTTTCTTTATCCTCAAGTGGACAAAGAGACCTGAAGCAAAGATTGACAGAAGGGTTGCACAAACATGGCTCTCGGTCTGTTCTTTAGCTGCAAAGTGGTTTAAAACCGTTTTGGCAGCTTGCTTGGTGCTGGCGACGCTCCTGGAAGCGCTGCTGTCGGGAGCACTGGTTCCAGCCTGGCGTGAGCCTGGAGGGGAAGGCGAGGGATTTTGCTGGGATTGCCTGTGCCACCTTCATCTCGGCTACCGGTAATAATTGGCTGTAGACCGTACTTTTTGGAAGATAGCACTTAGCTATTCCAGCAGGAGAAACATGTGTCCTCTGTCTGACACCAAAGAGAAACGAAACAATGGGAGAGGAAAATAAAAGAGCCAAGTTAAGAAAACAAGTGTATTCTGGTGTTTAGCTAGTAGCTGGCTGCATGCCAGTTTGGGAGGGGCTTTGTTTAGGTTGGGTGGTTTTCTTTTTGGATGCTTCTGTTCACAAAGTTTTACTTCCCCTTAAAAACTAAGGGGAGAAGGAGGGATCAAAATACAGTTTTACATGCATGTGAGCTGCGGAATGAATAAAAGTGAAGACAGCTGTTCTGAAACAAAAACATACATTCTGCCTTCACCCGTTCATTTATGTACCTAAAATCATGATTTTTCAAAATGTAGGGTAAAGCATGAAAATAGCCACTGTTTAAGCTTACTTAGAAATACACATCAGGGAAGATGAGTATCACGAAGGAACAAAGGTGGATCCTGTGGGGGATGCAAACATGAGGGTGGACTTACTGAAAGCAAGTAATAGCAGAGTAATTTAGCTGTGGAATTTTAAACCAATTATGTGAATAACAGAGGATATGTTCTGAAAGTAGCCAGAAGTGCTTTCTTGTGGGTATAGCTAACGTGGTTTCAGAAAGCCTCTGCCTGGCCAGGGTTAGGGCTCCCACAGCTGGGACGGCGCGAGTGCTCCCATGTTTGGCTGTACGTTGCTGCCTCGCTGCACGTCGGCCTTTCTCGGTCTGCCTCTCCCATGGTAAATCTTCCCAAAAAAATGCACAAAGGTGTGTCTGATAATACCCAGTGCCTCAGCTTGTTTCTATGTCTGACTGGAAAGTCTGATGTTCAAAAGGTGCTTGATTTTGCAATGATTAAACATTTTGATAAGTCGCAGTAAACTACATCAAACTTTTATTGAAATTACTGCAGGTTTCACACAGCTGGACTGATTAAGGGTAGTATTTCAAGAAGCCTTCACTGATCTAGTTGTTTCTTGAGCTCTGTTCCTTTGAAAGGAAGATTAGCATCCTTGTGCTTTTTAATAAAATGAGCCACGTACTAAAAACCCACTGTCAGCAGTTTGGCTTGAACACCAGAGTCTGTGGCTCATTGCTCTACAGAACATGGAGGATATTAAATGTGGATATTAATTTTGTTTGTTCCTTCTTCACAAAGAAAATAGAAAATGCTCATACAAGAGGGGGAAATAGTTTACGAGATTCTTCAGCGTTGCCTTTCATAGCATGCAATTACGAACTTTGAGGCATAGTGGATATGAAGTGTTTTCCTGGTGTTAGCTGTGTGTAAATAAGTATGAGTCAGGTTGGTTGGGGGTTTTTTTACAACTATTGAAGTACCTACATGGTAGTGCTTAAAAAGAGAAACAAAAACTTGAGATCTCTACTAAACTTTCTTTTCTTTCTAGAAGCTTTCCTCAAACTTCATTAATCTTCAAAGTTTTCCCTTTAAATGGGTGGCCAGCGTAAGCATTTCTGCAAATTCATTTCACGTGAAGATTTTGTCTCTAAAGTTGCTCAAGTAAGCGTAGCTGCAAATCTGATTCACTTGTGTGGCAATGAACTTCACATGTAAATCGAGCTTCTAATAAGTCTGCATTGTGGTAGAAGGTGCTAATGGCTGCCATCAATCAGAGGGCTGGTAGAAGTTGTTCTCCCCCTCTCCCCCAGACTAAATGAGACAGCAATTAAATGCCCTTTTGTTGAGTGATAGCTGAGACAATGGAAATCAATGTCCAAAGCACAAACCAGAATGGCAATTCTTAAGTATAAGCTAAGCCATGTGTCCCCAGGGATTGGCATGTTGATTTGCTTACAGCTGAGAGGGTATATGAAAGGAATAACTGGGAGTGTAGACAGCAGGAGAGGCAGTAATGCTCCTTGGAGCAAAGCCAGAAGGGAATATTTGCTGGGAAGACTCCTCGATGGGGCCGTGCTGCCATGATCTTGCCTCCGTGCAACCCAGGCTCAGCCGGCAAATTTGATCCGCAACAGGCCCTAGCATAAGGGCCTGTTGATCAAAAAATATGATACCAAGTTTGTTTGTGGTATGTTTTTACGTTGTCTGCTCGAGAATGGGCAATATCTGATCTGGTGTGACGCCTACTGATACAAACTTAACCTTTCAGCTTTTCTGAAAGTGCTTCAGCTGGCAGGGTGAGTTTATACTTCGCCGGTGCTCTTACTACAGTGGTTTAGATCCCTGGAACAGGATTTGCTGGGTTGTCAAGCCGCATCCTGAGAACAACATCCCTCCCACCCCGCAAATGCCATCACTTTGTTCCTGAGTGCTTACAGTTGCAAGAGTTACTCTTGTGTCCCTCCTAAATAAAACTGCACTGTAAAAAAGCCCGGTTTGCTCATCCGTTTCTTGTAGGTGAAAGCAATCCCTTGAGACCCTTGGTATTAGTTAACGATTTTGTCCAGAGGACATGCAGTTACTTAGGTGGTTGAACGTGTTTTGCCTGTCTTCTTCACTCCAGATCTTCTCCAAAGCTCATTATGTCAATGGGACACTTCCTTTTGACTCCAGCTCACAGTTCTGCCTTAGCTTTATTGCCTTGCTGAAAGAACCTCAAGTTAATCGGGTGCACAGGGCTGCATTGTGTCTAATTTGTGTGGGGTTTTTGTTTTTGTTGGGGGTGGTTTTTTCTGCTTTTGTGCAAAACTGTAAATGCATTGAGCACAACAAGCTATTGCATTTACTAATGACAAGGCGCACTGCTGTCAGGCAGCTCATACGCTGTTGGCAGAGACTGTGGCTATATGATGCTTTGCAGCAGCTCAGCTAACCTGAGAGAATGTCTTCTGCAAGTTTCAGGCTCCAAAGAAATGTTACAGTAAGAAATTATTTTATTTTTGTGCCTGAAAAGTATTGCACACAGATGACCAGAGTCATCTGAGGTAATACTAGGATTTGACTAAAAGAAAATGTATCTCTTTAGAGAGTTCTGTATTCAGTTTGTTCTGTGGAGTTCCGTATCTGTCACAGCTCTTCTGAGGGCTTGAACAAAGACAAACAAAACTACCTGTATTAAGAGGTCCACAGGAATCCCTACTAGTTGGTGTTCCTTGTCCTTATCACTCAGCGATAAGACACCCTGCCTTCTCCTTGTGTCCCCATCAAGGAGAAGCTCTTTTCAAACTCACGTTCTACTGCACTCACGGTTTCGTCTTCGGCTTTACAGTATTGACAATTACTGTGAATGACACACTTCACAGTCCCATTGTCTTCATATCAATTCAGGTGTTCACCCGTTAATGGGAATTAACATGTGAATTAATGTTAACGTTCACATTAACTCTGGTTATAGCCTTGACTTGCACCTGGCTTCTGCATCAGATTCACTGTTAAAGCAGAGACCCAAGGAACCAGGAGAGACTCTACAGGGGCACAGCAATACACTGCCACGTTGCCAGCATGAGTATGATACTTTGAACCTTTCAATGAAGACCTTGGATTATTAATGTGATCTTCACTATTACCAATACTGGTACCTTTTCTTAAATATTAAAGCATTCTTATCAATAAATATATAATGATAAATTCTACAGTGTGGCCAAGATGATCATAGGCATAGAAAGTACAAAAGCTATTTGTGCTGGTTTATATTTAATTATTCTCTGCGTAATTTTGAATAATCATGGATTAGCTTTTTTTAAGCATCTACTTCTATATTGCAAGCCTTCAGCAGTCCCATAAAGCAGAGCCACTGACTGCTATTTGATGTGTCCATTACCTCCCGCAAATGCCTTGGAATACAATGGGGTAGCACGCAGACTTCAGAGCTGTCATGACAGGTATTAAGAACGTGTCAAATCCCAGTGATGGCTGATAACATATCTGTCATTTGTGATGGGATTATTAGGAAGAGGAAAGCCACTAGGAGAAAGATACTGTAGGAAAAAAAAAGGGGGGGAGGGGAAGACAGGAGAAGAGAGGATTTACTGTTCTTTGGAGCTGCCTGGTTTAATTAAGCCTTGTCTAGTCCATAAACAAATCTATTAACTTCCTGAATGCTTTGGCAGCTTACGCACTTCAACGCTGCAGCAGTAATTCCATGGAATTTAGGTTTCTCTTAGGTGGATAGTTGCACTACAGGTACTGTGGCTACGATGAAGGTTCTTGACCAGTGCATGGAAACAGCCAGTGCAATAGTACTTTTTTTTTTTTTAATTATTATTTTGTTTTCTAATTGAGAGTTTAACAGCATATTGTGGAAGAAAAAATTCAATGGGCACATAAGACCTTTCCTGCATGGAAACTCTTTATTGAGCTGAGGAAGGAGAACAGTCTGCCAGTGCCATTTGATTTGCACCTTTGGTTAGCAAAAGGACATGAAGGATTGCCTTTTTTACTTCTGGATGTGTGTCTTGTGTGAGTGTGGAAAGAAGGCTGAGCTTCATCTCACCTGTAAAATTAGGTTCTGCTGAATGGTTCCAGTGTGCCTAGTACACAAACTGATGCCTTTCAGGTGTTTTAGGCTGAGCTGTAAACACATCGAAGGTCTAAAAGCAGTTAAATATTGAGACAAAAGATGCATCTTATTCTGTTGCCTGCTGGTACTCAGGCAGTGCCAGGACAGAGGAGGTGACCTGCGTTGCTTCTTGCTGTCAGCATCTTTTTGGTGCAGGAGTGTCCCCAGGAGCGGTAGAACCAGTGTAGCTATCTCATATGGCCCCTACACACAGCTTGATTCGGGGCAGGGGGGCATATTAGATGTCAGGAGAGGGGAAGACTTGAACTTCATTGGGCTGAGACAGTTATTCCTAGCTGTCATATGCTCCCTTAAATCCCCTTTCAGCAGGATTCAGCAGGATAGCCTTTGAACAGAGACTCATAACACTGTCCAAATTGTTTTTCTGTCTTTTTCTGCCAATTTATCTGTTGGCTTTGTGTGAAAAAAGACCTGGTCTTTATCTCTACATGTCCACAGGCCCCGCCAAGGTGCTTATCAGCTCTCTCTGGGCCCTCAGTCCACCAGGGAAGCAAGGGTAGTTGAGGTCAGCCAGTGCCCTGGTGGGCACTTGGGTACCACGGGACTGTCGCTGGAGGACAGCTGCCATGTTGGATATGTTCAACCAGGGTGGCTGCCAGCTTGGATGATGCAGCTGGTGGCCATCCATGCTGGTTGATGGCTCAGAGAGGAGCAGCTGCAGGTAAGCCAGAGGCCAAAAGATGGTCTTGGGTTTGGGGACCACAGATGGAGAGAAGAGGGACAGAGAAGGCCTACGTGAAGACCAAGCTGTAGCTGTTGTGGCCTGGGGTGCGAACAGTGTTTGACCGATGTTTGAACAATCGGTGGTATGTGAGAAGCACGTCGTGGCCTAGCCAAGAGGCTAGGAGCAGGGAGCAGTGGTGGGGCAGCTGGCTGGCCTCTCGCCCCTGCAGAAGGATGTGCTGGAGCACGTGGCAATGGCTGCAGGATGAGCTACAACAGGGATGGTGATGGTACCCACCGCGGGCGTGCTCACAACAGGATACCTGGTGTGTACCGTAGGGGAAGAGCATGCACCGGGGCCGTCGCAGCACGCCCGTGGGCTCACGCCCTTGCTTAACTCATGGAAACTTGCTCGCCTGCCCAGGCCCTCAGGAAAGACCTTTTTTTTTTTTTTTCCCCCATCTCTAAATGCACGTTTACCCCACCCACAGAGGCTGGCTGAGCAAAGATCGAAGAGCGACCTGAAGCAAGGACGCCAAGTTTTAAATCTGATGTATTGTGGCTTAATTCATTTCCCAAGGTAGCTCTCTCGAGGGCCTCGTGGCAACTGTCCCAAAGCAACCAGTGATTTGGGTACCTCAACCCAAAGCTGGTTTAGCTTAAGAGTTGTTAAAGGAGCCTGATTTTTTTTTTTTTTTTCTCTCCAGAAGCTGAACTCAGCATTTCTTCGGAGTAACTTGAACAGTGCACCCAGAAATCATTAATCATACTGTAAAATCTTGGCTTCAGCTTCCCCCTTTATACGTAGGAGATTACCATATGGGTTGTTAACGTTGTGTCTTGCTGGCTGGCAGTACCTGGGTTGATACCAATTAAATATGGTTTTGTGAAGAGGAACGGCTGTGGAGGAGAATGGCACTGTAGCAAAGAACCTTCCTCCACCAGTCACAGGTTTGCTTTTGGCCCCGGGTAGGTGCAACACAGATGTTCACGTATATCGAGGACGGGCAGCCCATGGTGTGGGACTTAGCTCCCTTCAGGAGGAGACATCAGTGCAAACAGGGACTGCTGGCAGCATTCACAGCCTACTTTTTTTTTTTTTTTTTTCCAGCGCTCTCATTGTCTTTCATCAACTCCCATATTTAATAGATTTACATGGTGAATGGGTTTTCTGTCCTGACAAAAGACTACTGTAAAGTGCACATGAGCTTGGAGTACTCCTCTGAGGGAAGCTATTCCTTCCCTGTACTCTCTCCCCCTTCCCTAATTCACTAGATTTTCAGTTAAAAAGAAGAAATAGGAACACTTATCTTGGAGATATTGCAGAAGTTGACTTGAGACACAGCTATTTCTTTTTTTCATGTTGTTGTACATGAGGTGTCCTGAGATAACACAGAAAATCATGAGGTTGGGGGAGTCACCTCTGAAGATCATTGAACTTTTAATAGAATTCCTTTTGGTTTCCAAGATCAACACTGCCCTGCGTGGTCTCAGTTCTGTTTTACATGTCCTTGCACTTAGCTGCAGTCCAGTTTTTGATTTATTTTTTTTATTTAGTGGTAGGATTAGAAGGATCCTTTGAAAACCAAACCACCACTACCATCCAATTTAATTACACAAGGATATCTTTCACCTGGGCAAAAGTCTTAACTCTTGAGTTCATCGCATATTTGTACGAAAACTGATTTCTATGCTTGTTTGGACAAAGTAAAACATTTCTAGCAATGAAAGAAATCAGCAATGGTCATGGTTGTTGTTTGGGGGAGGGGAGCTGGAAGGCAAAATATTGCAAAACAACTTTTTGCTGATTACAAACAAAGCCCAGTGGGAGATTTCTGTTTTGAAAATATTTAACTGTTGACATGAGGATGTTTGTTAGAATGTTTTTAGTGCTGATAAAGGAAAGGAACATTCATTGGAGTTTTGGTAATCTTGAACAAAAACACATGTTAAGCTCTGGTTGCTCAGCTCTGATGGTCACGTTACATTATGTGTAGGCAGGGTTTTTCTCAGCTAACACTTTCCTCTATTGTTTCCACCTCTAAGCCTTTTATTTAGAGGAGAGGGAATGAGAGAAAGAGGGGTTTGGTCATAAGGAGAACAGTGTACTACACGAGTGTCTCTGATAACACTTTCAAGGTGGTGGTTGCAAGTTGAAAGGTTGCAGCTAAGCCTAGGCAAAGCTAAAAAATTTGTACTCGTTTTAATTGTGGTGTAAAGCATCAGTATTATCATATGAAAAGCACCAGTGATGCCTTGACTTGCTTGATAAAATAAGAATCTGCTCATGGTAATGACCATTAACTCACTGACAGGATGATAAAGAGATTACAGGGTTCAGCTTCCCACTTATAAAGAATTGGTTAGTGCACGTGGTATTCTGCTAGTCCCATCTCAGTGTATGTTGTGGAACAGTCATGGAAAACATTTTTAATATTTTTAATGTGCTACCTGACAGCGTGATCTCTACAGTATACAATTTTCTGTTCCTCTGACCTCTTACACACCGATTGTATTGGGAAAACATTAATTAAATGGGAACAATGTATTTATTGTGACTTGAAGTTGCTTTTATCGCAGTTCCTATTGTTCAGGTTCCCGAACAGGAATGAAAGAGCCTGCTTAAAGATGCTCTCCAAGCGCTCTGTTTAAGGATGGCTCTTTGTTCGTAACTGCCAAAAAGTAGCAGCAAAACTATAAAAGGAAAAAATCCCTTCTGTGTGATTCCAGTCCCTTGAGTCTTGATGCAAAATGGTTTATATTAATTCACTTCCAGATTTAGATTTGTTCAATTTTAGTCTAGGTCATGGATCACCAATGTGTTTTGTTCTTTAAACGGACTATGCATCCCTTGGTAACAGCTTGAAGATATAGTAATTTTTGGAGAGATGGAGAGAAAAGTAAGACCTTATGGAAATTCAGTGGGAGTCTTGTTTATACACCAACCTGTAACTATTATTTATTCATTTATTCAATATATGTTATATTGACAAAGAACACCTCAGTGCCCTGAACAGACACCAGTGTCTGTAGTGTTACAGTGCTGGTAGTGGCCTTCATCTAAAGCTCATGAGGCAGATGAACAGTTGGGGGATCAAGGATAAGATTTTGAGTTCAGAGTCCAGCAAAGTCCCATCCCTCTGAAAAGGCTCCGAGCCCCGCTGCTTCTCAGTTCCTAATGAGGTAGTTTTGGCTTGACAAAACCGTTCCGGTCTCTTCCTGTGCCTTGCCTCTTTTATGGCATGTTACACGGTATGACATACAGCATCTTTAAATGAGAGACAAATCAACTCTCTCTTCTGTCCCAAGTACGAAAAATAGTTTTCTTTCATGGCTAAGTGTCAGCTAGCATAGTTTCCACAAAGTTGCACTCACTCAAGCCCTACCCAGCAGAAATGTCGCTGCTTTGAAGTGCCCTGTAACATTCTTGTCCATCCTGTTCCTACCTCCTTCTGTTCCTGCCTTTCTGTTACAAAGTTTTGTTCTTCAATGTGTCAGACTGATCAATTATATACCATACAGAAAGGCAGTTTGCTTTCCTTAACTCTTCTGTCTAGCTGTAACCATTTCCTCTGTCAACTTTCTAAATAGTCTCCTGCTGGTTTTGAGCATTTCCACAGCATTCGTGTTACTCTTAGCGATGTGTGAAATTCCCTCATTCCCTTGTCCTTGCCAGCCTTCATATGCGTTCATGTGAAATAGAAACGTTGCCATAAGGTAGTGGATGGAGGGGGTTGCAATGAGAGGAAGTCTGAGAACGTCACCTCAAGCCTGTTAGTTCATACAGAACTTAAATCACAGGATTTAGAAGGGCTGCAGAAGCCAACCTGAGGAGCTGGATGCTGCCTGCTACTTTGAAAAGTTGGGGGACCTGTTCAAATCCTACTGGTGCCAGAGAAGAACGTGTTTGTACCCTGAAACACAAGGAGGGGAGTAACTAAGCTCTTAGGTTAAGCATAAATGTCGGGGAAGCGGGAAGCTTTGCAGCTGCGCTGCTCTGGCTCCCCGCTGCCAGTCCTCAGCTCAGCTTTAACCAAGTCGGGTTAAAGTTGGAGCTTGGAGCATCAGGTTGTTGCAACCTGTGTTGCAGTTGTGTATCCCGATGGCAGCTCAGGCATGGTCTCAGTATTCAGTCTGTTACTCCAGACCTACAGGCTTTTAAGAACATAAACCCCGTTGACTCTTTGAATGTGCCAGGGATCTTTATCCCCATCCTTTTCTGCCAGAATATCTATGAAAAAAAAAGATATTTTTTTTTTTATTATTTTTCATTTAAAGAACTTATCCTGTCGGATTCTTTTGTTGATGTTCCTGCTTATTGTTTGCAATCTTACTTCTTTTTGGTGACAGGCATGCTGAAATTTGACTTTAGACTTTGCAATATTCACAAGTTTGGGATAAAACCAAATTAATTTGTTCTATGTATGGAATACAGAATGCAGAAACAGAAGCCTGTAAATTGCTTAAAAAGCATTGTATGGTTTAAAATTTATTTGTTACCCTGCAGTTATCCATAAGGACTGCTCTAGAGTCAGCCATCTGTATAGTTACTTATAGTACTGCATGTTTCATATCTGCCACACAAAAAATGATGTTTATTCTTTTCCTCCTGATGTGAAAGCCATTCTCAGTCAATAAGCTGTCAAGCTACCCTTTTGTCATTATTGCTGCCTACTTGCGTTCTTTCACATCAAGTCTCCTAAATCTTGCTGGTGTAATGTGTTAAATTCTTTGACAAGAACGTTCCAGTTTGGGAGTGATGAGAGTTTTGCTTATTTTTCTTCATGAATGGAATGAAACACTTCTTGGTGAAAATACAAATGAAGCAGAAACTGAAAAATTTGGACTTACTTCCTAATCAGTAGAGGAAAAATGGACATTTCTGGAACGTTATCCACTGCAGCCCTTGAGCTCTCCACCTTGGAGAAGATTAATTGCATTCTCCAAGTGCCGGGTTTTCTCGGCTGATAAAGAGAAGTTAGTTGGCTCACTGCGAGAGCTATTTCCACACTGTTGCTACAGCATTTTAGGAAAGATGGGCTCCAGCATTTCGGTTTCAGCAATGAATAGCACAGCTAAGGAAGGACCTGTATGTCTTCTACTGTGTTTCTATTTAAAAATAAACAAAAAGGGTCCCAAAACTGTTTTACTTGTGCATCCAGATCACATGGCAAAGTAGATCTGTGAGGTCCTCTCTCCTCTCTGCACCCCCTACTCTGGATTTGGGGTTTTTACTTGCTTGGATGCAAGAAGACTGCTTTAAAGTTCGAATATTCAGACTAAAACTGAATCTGGTGAAGTGGTTCAAAAATAGGCTGTTCGCATCCCCTTCCTTAAAAGTATTGCACACCAGTGCTGGGAAAGCTTTACCAAATACATGTAATAAACAGATTATTCTTCTCTAACATTAGCCTTTTCGCTGCTATGCTTGGGGAACTCGGTGCAAATTGACTTTTTGAGACTACGTTATATTTCGCACTGTTATGATAAAGCAGAAAATGGGATGCACTATTTAAGATCAAAGTAGTTTTGACTCCTGCCTTCCATGAATTTGTATTTAGGGCTGTGGGTGGCCTTCTGAAAAGTTGTTTGTGCTAGAGATGGTTTGTACAGAAGGCAAGGATGGAAAATGTAGGGGACGGTAACAATTTGTATATCTGTAATATATTACAAAGGATTTTTCCCTCCATATCAGTGCAGTTGTCCACCTCTGTTTAGTCTCACACAGCGCTGCATATTGTTTTTCTGTGAAAGTACATGATATTCTGGAGCATGCATGAGGTAACGGGGTGGTTATCAGGCTAAAGCAGCTGGGCTGCTGGGGGACATCGGTGTGGGCAGGCAGAGCCGGATGGGCAGAACGGCTGAGCCATCCTCGTCCCTTCGGTGCCAGGTCTGCAGCCACCCAGAGTGCCGTGAGCTGACTTGGGTAGAACTCTTACCAACCGCAGCGCTCAAGGAGAATTACAGTAAAAAGAGATACTTTCTTTGATAGAGCAAAGAAATGACCTTGTGGAAAAATGACATGGGGGGCTTTTGTGTGCTTCCCACCCTGTCTGTGCTGGGTCAGGGTGTGGTGAGTGTTGGGGGGCAGTGATAATATGGTACTATTCCAACTACCCCTTCAAGAAAGAGCTTGTCCGAAGCCCCAGTGATGTCTAAGTTTCAGTCCTCTAACCAGCTTTGTGCTTTTGGTTAAATTCCTGCTATCTTTGTGTGGGATTTTCTGCCAGCCACTAAATGCCCCATCTTTGTCTCCGTCGTGTTGTATTTACTGGCCTTGATGACAGTGTCAGTCACTTGTGCAGTGTATTTTCTTTTCAAAATGTATTTTCTTTTTATTAGTTTGAGGATTTTTACAAGGTGAATTGATGTGCTTGGGTCTATATTGTTTATCATTTAATTTTATTCATTTTCTTTCTTAACTAAATATTCTCAGCCTTTTCAATTTTGTTTCATATGGAAGCTTTCCAGAGCTGCATTGCATGTGTTTGATATTAATTAATTATGCATCACCTAGTGAGAGATATATATATAAAAATGAATAAAGCTAATACCTTTATTCATTTAGCACTGAAATGCACTTTTCCAAAGTGATAGGCACGTTATTTAAAAGGGCTCTGACTCATGACTGCAGGCGGGTTTTTTTTTTATACAGGGGACAGAGCAGCAGCAGGAGTAAGCTTTGATCTGTTGCTTTTCACTTCTGAAGGAAGACTGTTTCCTGAACCGTCTGCATCCCTTCCTTCTCTCAGGCTCTTGCTGGGTGCTGGATAAGGTGGGAAGTTTTGGCACCTCTGCTCAAATGCATCCTCCAATGCAGCATCCCTGAAGGCAGGACTCTGTGGGGTGACAACCCCCTGGGCTCTGCCCGGGGGGGGTCCCAGCAGGTCTGAGGGGGTGGGCACCTGTCGAGTTTTCCCCTCCAGAGTCTCATTTAACAGCTGGCTGGAGTGAGTGGAAAAGTCCTTCCCAAGACTATCGCTAATTCAGTTGCCTAAATGTGCAAAATTGTATTTTGCACTTAAACAGAGAAAAAAGGGAGCTGTGTGCGCGTTTCCCTTAGCTGGGATCCTCACCCCATGTTTCAGGCCGAGCTGGCTTGCTTGTGGCCTTTTTTTATCAGATGGTGCAGCTTTTCCTATAGTGGTGCTCCCAGCCAGCCAGCTTGTTTCTCTGGAGGCGCAGGGCAGCATTTCTGAACTCGCTCAACGCTGCCCTTCTCTCCAAGTGCCTGTGTCCTTTGATCTTCCTTCCCCAGGCCTGGCAAACAGCCCTGCCATCAGGATCCCTGTGAGGAGTCCTACAAAGCTATAAACCTGGCTAATTTGTTGGAGGGGTGGCTTCTGAGTGCCCGCTGTTGTTTGACCTTTCCTGCCTTGTTACCCAACGAGCCTTGTATGGCTTCCCTGTGTTTTTTAACTGTGTGTTTGGGTGGGCAAGGAAACAAAACAGAACAAGAAGATGCAATGGTTGAAGGTTTTTTGCTTAAAAAAAAAAAAAAAAGAAACATGCAAATCCTTCCTTAGTTCAGCCTACACCAGTGTAGTTGTTTTCTTCCCTCTCCAAACCTATCTACATTTATATGGTAGGAAGGTACCACTCGGCTTTATTTTAATGCCCTGCCCTGCCCTACCTCAAAGTCCAAATCTATTTGTCACTCTACCAAGTTACCTTTCGCCCAGAGTTTCCAAACACCGCCCAGGCATTTAAAAACAGAAATGATCACAGTATAGAAACAACAAAGGCCCTTGCTTAATTCATTTGCGTGTGCATTATCCGTGAGAAGGTATCTCCAAATGCAACACGTTGTAGTTACTTGTCTAGGTGGTTCTATTTTTAATCTCCTCCTGCACGAGGGAAGTCCCATGATGATGGCCAACCAAAGAAGTTCTCCCTTCTTTATGCATGGACTTCTTCCAGTTTAAACCACCCATACGTGATGTCTAACTCCCTTTGAAGTTGGTGAAAAAAGATTTTTGTTCTGTAAATACTCAGTATATGGCCTAAACACGCACTGCTCTGGCTCCCAGAATAGTTTGCAATGGTGAGGATTCCTGCAGCTTTTGGGAACTTGGCTACGTTTTTGTTGTAAAGAAGTGGCTAGGCCCAGTATTTCAAATATGTCTTCACTGGACCCTGACACCACATGAGATTAGTTTCTTCTGATGTTAACGTCTGGATTGCAACTGGACTAGTGCTTCCAGAATTTTTGTTTCCCTTGCATTCCTCAGCTTGAAGTTTACCCCAATGGAGAGAAGCTATGCTTCGGTGAAACCTGTAATGGGTGCTAAGAAAAGCATATAAACAGTGTATCACTTCCAAGCTGTCAGCTGTAATGCTTCCCCCCCCACCTCTTCCCCTGTCGCTTCTGCTATTAATAAGAAATTTTCTTTGCTGTCTCCTCTGCCACTAATCCAATGGAAAAATTTCAACTCGGTCTTGGAAGGTAAAAATATCTTGCAGGTGACTCCAGACAGGCAAACTCCAGACAAAACAAAAAAAAAAAAATCCAGGCTAAGTGCTGAGATTTTACTCAGGCAAAATCCTGTTGACTTTACAGGCCATTGGTTTGAATAAAAATTAGTAAAAGCACGACATGGAACAGAGTAGAGATGGCTAGAGACTGATTCCTGTGTTACTCGTTCTATACACGGCTGTATTTCCACATATTCTTTGTTTTATCTGCCTAAGACAGTAGTTTGTAATTCAGACAGCCAAGAGGCAGCTTCTCTGAGGGCAGCAGTATTAAAAATACTGCTTCTCTTTTGGCAAACTAGAAACATTCTTGTGTGTGTTTAAGAAAGATGGGCTGGATATTTTTGGACGCTCACTAATTCAGTTCAGCTGTCCTTGTTGTTTTGTTTGCTTCGGTTTGGAAAATGAGAGCAAGGGAGAATATATGGAATGACAAGAGAAGTAATTCTTTCTGGAGCTGCAGACCACCTTGTTCGTATCTTCTCTGTATATCAAGAAATCGATCATTTACTGTGTCTTTTAATTTGTAATTCAAAACATGTATCCTTGTAATGGGCGGACCAATTTGGTTTTATCAAAGTAATCATCTGAGGGTAATATTCTCCTGCATAGCTACCGGTATACCAACTGTTGTATCTGCAATGTCTGTTTAACTTTGATGTGTTTATGAATTTACTTAACACAGCAAAAGGTAAGAAAGCTTATGGAGGGAAAAAATAATAATAAAAAAAGAATGGTAACAAGGCTTGGAAAAACATTGCTGCAGAAACTCCCTTGAGGGACAGTACCCCAAACCCTTGAAGCAACTACACAGTACAGAAGTAAAACCACATTATCATGAGCTGATGGATGGGTTTCCATGCAGAGGAAAAGAAAATGGGGGTGGCTGTGGGACAAGCTAGGGGTACTTTTCATCTTTACCCAGCTGCTCGGTTTGCTTCACGCGCCGCAGAGCGGAGGCAGGAGCAGAGAGGATGCCAACCTTGCGCACGGTTATAAAAGGGTGAAATATGGTGCGGGAGGAGAAAAGGGAAAATGAAAGTCAGGGAGGCAAACAAAGGGAAGAAGGATAAAAATCTACTTGAGTTAGTGTGAAGCCCCAGAAAATCTTTAGGCGTCTGAAGATAAGCAGATGCTATTCTTCTTGGGCTTGTTTTTCTTTCTGGTGGTGTTCAGTGTTTGACATGGTATGTCCTTCTTTGTTACAAGTGAGTGAGAGAGGTTATCTCCGTTTTGAGAGGGCTCTTTCTTTTCCAGCCTGAGAAGGTGATTACTCAGGAGAAGGTTCTTAAAACCCCAATAAATCTTGGGATCTCAACAGGTAGTCCCAATATATATTTAACGTTTTAAGCTTTACTTTTAGATGGTGTGTTTCTACTGCTCCTTTACTGCTACCAAGGGATATCATTTTCTTTATGTTGCATCTGTTAGCAGTCAATAGCTTAACCAGTGGCATTCCCAAAATTGTACCAAAACCATGGGTTTAGCGTGCTTACGGTCACCTTGAGGTTCTTGACAGAACTGGATTATTTTAATTGACATAATGAAGTAAATGTACTGTACAAACAAGAGAGAGGCTGTTTTCAGGTTGAGGCGCATTAGTTTGCCAGTTGTAAAACCTAAATTGCAATATATTATGCAGCCATCCCTAGAAGATGCAAGTTGATAAGGCTGTGCAATACGTCCCTGCGCAGAATGGCGTGCTCCAGTTTACTGCCTTCTTAAGCCTGCTGCTTCCCTCTGAGCAGCCGGAAAAGTTAGGGCACAGACCAGGGACTTTTCTGTATGTGGTTTACATTTATTAAAAAATAAGTACAAAGGGATCTGGGATAAATGTGATGATGGTTTTACAGCGTGTTCAGGATGCCTTGGGTGGAGAGGGAAGTTATGAAGATCAAAACGCTTTCTTTAAAAATTGGAGCCTGTGTTGACTTTGGAAGATACAGAGTAAGTGCCTGTCTGTGTGATTAGTTTAGGCTGTGGCGTCACAGTTGTGGATGATAAATGCAACTGGCATAACCTGCTGGTTCTGCTTCTGGGGTGTTGATTTTGAATACAGTCTTGTCTGTTGGGGGGAGCATGTGGGTGAAGCTTCCTGGGGGTGACTGCGATGCTGAACTCATGCTCCATAGCTCCAAAGTTGGAGCACAGCTGAGAGGCAGAAGGACTTTTAGGCATCTGTGGGATCCTGCCGGCTCTTAAAATGTATTTCCAAGGTTGTTAATGCACATAAATCACCTGGCCCTTCAGGGACAGCTGGGTTTGTTTTAAACTTGATAGGTATGATGTAGCATTGGTGTAGAGTCAACAGTCTGTCTGCAGCAAGGCAGCTGAGAAGACTCTCAGGCCTGCAGTGGGACAGCCCTTGTGGGAGAGTTGAAACCTACTTCAACACCGAATTCATACACTTTGGGTCAACTGCATAGGTGTAAAGAAAATAATATATGCAGAGAGGAGGCAGCTGGCTGGTCAGAAAAGGGCACTGTAGGGAGCACTGCACAGGCAGGGAGCAAGCAGGTCTGGCGGGGTCTCCGTGCCAGCCATGCCCCAGACGAAGAGCTGGACCAGGGACAATTCTGACTGCCCATGGCTTCTCTCCAGTGTTGGGGGACATGGAGGGAAAGATGGTGAGAGGAGGAGCGGCCTGCATGGGCACTGTCAGGTGCCAGGGACCTCCTGCAGCTGGGATGGGGCTTTTCTCTTCCCTGGGCTGCTCAGCTCTTCCTCACAACCTCCTGCAGGATCTCATTAACCCCGGCTCCTTACTGCATCCTGGCCCTGTTCTGTCCACGCTCTTCTCTCTGTTTGTATTTTCATAGAATCATAGAATGGTTTAGGTTGGAAGGGACCTTAAAGATCATGTAGTTCCCACCCCCCCACCATGGGCAGGGACACCTCCCACTAGACCAGGTTGCTCAAAGCCCCATCCAGCCTGGCCTTGAACACCTCCAGGGATGGAGCATCTATAACTTCTCTGGGCAACCTGTTCCAGTGCCTCACCACCCTCATAGTGAAAAATTTCTTCCTGATACCTAATCTAAATCTCCCCTCTTCAGGTTTGAAGCCATTACCCCTCATCCTATCACTACATGCCCTGCTAAAAAGTCGTTTCCAGCTTTCTTGTCGGCCCCCTTCAGATACTGGAAGACAGCTGTAAGGTCTTCCTGGAGTCTTCTCTTCTCCAAGCTGAACAACCCCAAGTCTCTCAGCCTGCCTGCACAGAAGTGTTCCATCCTTCTTGTAATCTTCATGGGCCTCCTCTGGACCCACTCCACCAGCTCCATGTCCTTCTTGTGGTGAGGACTCCAGAGTTGGAGGCAGTACTCCAGGTGGAGTCTCACCAGAGCGGAGCAGAGGGACAGAATCACCTCCCTCGACCTGCTGGCCATGCTTCTTTTCCTCTGTATCTGATCCTGGCACAACTATCCCCCACCAATATGGGTTAAGGGGTTTGCTGCCCTCATACCGTGTTTGCTCTCCTTGTGCCTCAGTCCTTTTCTCTTTGCAGTTCAGTAGCCACATCTGTAATGGATGTAAATGCAACCTCACCTTGGCTTTTATATGAAAAGATCAACCTAGTGTTGATAATAATTCCTCATGGCCTTTGCTAGCTTCAGAACTGCATCTATTAAAGTGGCAGGTTGGGTGTGTTGTGTGTGGGTTTTGTTTTTAAAGCTTGTTATATTTAAACTAGATGAAAGGGCAACAAGTGGTTAAAAACAACGTCAGGTCAGTGGCTTGCAGGGGCTTAAATAGTATAAATACAGAGGAATAATTTGAAAGGCGTCTCAGGTAATATGAAGATGTATATATCTACTAACTGCCTGGCCAAATTAGAGAATTAATTGAAAGGGAATGTTAGCTCGTTAGCTGAGCAAGCTAATGTCAAAAAAACCTTCAGCTTTCTTTTAAGACTTACAATGATTTTTTTCAAGAATAACCTATTAATGAAATGATGCTTTGGAAGGCAGCCTGGAACAGAGGGAAGTGCTCTGATAAATTATCAGCTTCCATATATTTTTAACTGCATGCTGGGGTTAAATCTTAGGCCATGAAGTGAGGTTCCTTCTTCCTCCCTGCCCCTCCACGTTAGAGATTAAACACATTAATTTAGTGGCCATCCCAGCCTAACCCTTGACACCATGCTTAAAACACGTTTTTGGATGTGAAAAAATCTCATATGTAAAAAAATTATGAGCAGTCCTTAAATATGTGCAAGTATATATTCTTATATCTTCTATGAAATTATTAAAATTTATTCAGTAAAGTCCAGATGCTCATGGCCAAAAGGGAGTACTCAGAAATGCTCCAAACAGAAAGAGCACCTTTGAACATGTACTCTTATACAGGAAAGGTGGGCATCTTTTGGCATTTTGGTAATGAAGCTATCACACCATGTGAAAAGGAGGAGAGCTGGGACTTAAGTAAACCTTTTATAAGACTGAGCAATAATACAGAGCCACCCTCCTGGAAAGAAACTACCCTGAATTAGTGTTACTTTTATTTGTTTCTCTTTTGGGGACCTTGGGGATCATTTACCACCTCTTCTGAAAATGACAAAGTTCCTTCAGCAGGGAGGGAGGAGAGTTTCAGAAGGAGGGAGAAATGCTTGACGTTCCCATGATCTTATTACTCCTGGAGCTGGGAATTTGCAAGACGATGTTGGAAACCAGGAAAGCAGAATGGTTGTTCCAAGTGGATTTGGATTTAGAACGGCAATCTGAATTCATGTCCAACTGAAATTGAATGCATAGAGTGCAAGTTCGCACTTTTTAATGCTTATTTTTGCTTTGCTGAGAAAACAGAATACTCTAAAAAAGCGTGCTGCCATTCAGTGGCCTAAACCTGCTTTCAGGTTGTAGTTTCTCTTCCAAGGACTGGTAGAAACCTACTGCAGTTGCTGATGTGAAAATTAAGAACAGATTATCTCTAACGGTACTTGAAAGAGAAATGCGTAACGGCAGACTACAAAGCCAGCCTCATGATCATAGGCCTATGATTAAGTTGGAACATTTTTTGGGTTTTTTTTTTGTTTTGTAACGAAATGTTATGATGAGTATTTCCGCAAGTAGAAATAGTATTAAATATATATCAAAATTAACATACCGTGATTTGATTATCAAAGGTCAACCAAAAATGTGCAGCTTTCTTGTGCTGTAAACCACAGGCTGTATAAGCATTTTGGAATAAAATATTTATGTTCAGCACTGTTGCTAATTCAGAGTAGTCATCAGAAAGCGATGTTCTCTTTATTGCTTATTGTTAAAACGTAAGTGCTGCCATTTGACTTTATAAACACTAATAAAAAAAATAGTAGTTTTAATTCTTATTATTTTTAAAGAAATACACCAAAATAACTGTCAGTCTCTTCTAGTATGTGCAGCCCTGTGTGCAGGTGCATTTTGATTTAAATGAAGATTACTCTGAAATTAAACTTCTGACTCTTAAGTGGGTAATTGGGAAAGAAAGGCATAAATTGCTTCTTCATTAGACAGCTTTCGAGACTGAGAAATCAAATGGGGGGTGGGATATTTGTTTGTTGTTTGTTTGGGTTTTTTTTTTTCCCTTAATTGGGCATTTTGGAAAGTAAAAATTTGGGAAAGTGAAGGTTAAAAAAAAAAATAATAATGTTTTGTCCAAGCTTAGTAAATTATTTTATGATAGTAAACTCTGTATATTCATATTTACTAAATGAAAATTACAATATCTTTATTAGAGTATCTCTTGAGGGAGGACACCTTTTGCTTTTCAAAAATATTATGATTTTATGCAGCATCTCAATGCATTACTTATTGCACTTTAGTCTCTTATTAGTGCCTTTGGGGAACAAGGGCCTTTTTCCCTAAAACTCACTAACTGTAAGCTCTCAGTATCAATCTCTATTTTTCACAGCTGCCTCGCATCTCGGTGCTACCAGGGGATTTCTGTCTAGTTTTTGCCTATGCAAAACCATAATTCTCGTCTCTGCTGGTCTACTAACAAGAATACTGAACGGTTGGGAGAATATTTTCCTGTCAACTCCTTTGCTGATCAGCGGGGGAGATGCCATGTTTCTTACAGGAGAGGAGATACAAAAGCTGATGAATCTTCTCTAAAGAGAATCTAATTTAACGTCTGAAAGTTGCTTGACCAGATATTATTGGCTTGATGGATGACAGTCCCTCTGGAGCATATACAGATAAGCCGCCTTCATTATTTATGGGCATTCATTAAAGTAGGCAGCAAAAACCTTATTGATCTTCCAGATTCACCTCTGTGGGATTAGAGAGTCTATTGTACTAGGTGAAAGTCCAGAAATACTTAGATGTTTTTTATGAGCATATACTATCAAAATATGGTAACGTTATATGTTATAATATACTCGCCTAGATTAACAGCCTTTTTCAAAGTATACTTTTTCCATCAAAGTATAAATTTTAAATTTTATGGATGATCAGGAAAAAAATTAGGTATCCGGGGATATAAGTTAGTCAAGAGTAAACATTTCACTTAAATAATTTTATGCCTACAGTCCTCACTATATCACGTTGGGACATTAAACTAGATTAAACGATGCTGAAGAGTTGTGAATTGCTTTACCCAGGTTAGAGCTACCCTTGCCAATTTATGCTGCGACCAAAAGCTTACGTTTGCTAACTCCAGGCACATAATTTGTGGAGGACTGCATCCGGGAGAGTTTAGGGGTGGAAAACAAGCAAAAGCATTTTGTCTGCCGCCTTTCTGTCGTCGTACAGTATGCCAGGGAAAAATGGGAAATCTTTTGCCGGCAAGAGAAATGAGGCTCACTTACTTGGAGTAGTGTCTAATAGCTAGATTTGTAGACGCCAACTAGCCTCTGGAAGGATCATTTCCAGTAAAATATAAGAGGAAGAGGGGGAGGCTGCCAGAAGGCTGGAGCAAATTTTAGAGAATGCCAAGCCACGTGTCCCCCATCCTGTTCCCTTCCTGCAAATTTCTTAGCTAGATCCCTCATATTTCATGGAAGTTGGAAATAAACTAGTAAGTAAGCAATACTTTTGTTCCATTTGCATCTAAACTAGATACAGCGTAGCAGGCCTGACTAGCCAGGAAAGAGGGTGTGAAGTGTAGGCATTAATTTAATTAAGCAAGTTAAGTTTGCCTTTCTGACTTAATTTTTCCATACATTTGTTCATTCCCATATGTACAGATTTTATTTTTTTTAATTGATACTCATATGCTCCTCATCATTATACTACTCAAGTACGTCTTGTTCTAGATCTTCTGTCTTTATGCTCTTTTCTTTCAAACCATGTTTCCTGCTGGATACCACGGTGTTATAAACCAGCCACACAGTCCTCATTCTTTTCAGAGGGGCGATGTCGCAATACTCCAGACAGGGACGGTCTCTTTTATTTTCCTGTAGCAGGAAAAATACAGATGCAGGTTGATTCAAGAGCAAGAACGTGGAGGTACCAGATCAAAGCGGCAGTTCCAGCCCTGCTTGTTGGTGCTCCTTCAAATGCGGGGTGAAGCAGGCAGCCGCTCGGTGCCCTCGAGTCACCCAAGAGGAGCCTTGCATCATGTTAATCAATCCCCTGTTTCATTTGGCAGATGCTTTTTGTTGGAGTGGGACCATACTTTCTCAGTCCACGTAGCATTATTAATCACTAATGGTGAAATGGGTATACTCCAAGTCAAGTTAAGTACCTTTAACGCTTAATACTGACAATTGTAAAATGCCTTACCAGGAAAAACATGCTGATCTCTTTCTTTCATATAAGGCAACGCTGCTCTCCTGAATTGTGCTGAACGTGCTACTGCTTAAATGATGCTATAGATCATTAAATGATCAGACGCAGAAGGGTGTCCGGGACCCTGGCCAGCCTTGGGTAGGGCTGAGGTCAATACTCCCTGCTATCTGGGATGAAGGACCTCCTGGGGCAGGAAAGAAAGGAGGGCCTTTCACGCACGCATAAAACACACACTACCCAAATTTTTAACTCTACTCTAATAGTAGGCATCTCCACAGTAGACATGGTACATGGGTATGTCATAACTTTATGCCGTACCATATGTCATGTTTGTTTGCAGTTTTAGATTCTGCTTTCACTTGTCAGATGGCTTGGAAACCATTGGAGCACCCTGTGTGAGTGTGGCCTTCACACTCCTGTGTCTGTTCATCTCCTAATTTTGTAGTTAACAGGAATTCTTTCCCGTTTCTACATCTGCCATGGGAAAAGTGCACAACGAGCTGCATTTTCCTCGTCCTGCTTGGTGTGCTCATGCCATGCTGCTGTGGCTTTCACCCCTCTGCCAGGTGACCACACAAGAACTGCAGCTCGAGGAGCAATTTTGACATCTCTCAGGCCTACAGATAGTAAGCAAACACCTTATCAGTATTTTCCCTGTCCGTTAGCAACAGGATCCCTGCTCCCTTACCCTCCCATAACCAGTTCTGGCACCAGTTTCTCCAAGGGTGTGGTGGATGGGAACCTTTGGTAGAAAAAAAAACACACTGACCATCTAATCATAATTACACAGCAGCAGAGAACGTAGGATATGTTTCACCTATAGACTGTGAAGCAAAATATACCATGATGTTTAAAATAAACTATGTCTCATTTCGGTCAATTGAACGATCTCTTTTTAAATAAGCGTTACATTTTCATGACTTTAAGATGCATGAAACATTGCAGTCATTCATCTTAAATGGTTTTGCCTTCTTCCCGGTCTTCTCTTCTTTGTAGGTATTAGCTTTTCTGTGTGAAAACTAAGACTTTCTCAGCAGAAAGGCGATGCATTGAAGTCCTTTAGCTGGAAGTGTATGTTCTACTTGTCAGCTCCATTATAATGTTTAAATGGTCAATGGGTTTTTGATTAGATTTCAAATGACATTAATCATTCACTGACTGCAGAATGCAAACTGATCTGTATTTTTGTTGGGAGCTTGTGGAGCTACTGAAAACTTGTTTCCCAGGCATTTTTTAAGAGGAAAAGGCAGCATAGCTCAGTGTCTGCATCTCACAGGGGGCTAGTTTTGCTTGAGGACAAAAAAGTTGTTTTTGGTTTTTTTAAAAGGGTAGAGTGAATCAAATATGTCTCCTGATAAATGCTTCTCTTACATGTGTTAGATCTTATATGTCTTGTATCTTAAAATGACATTGGGTATATTCTTGCTTTGTGCTTTTTTAAGGTTTGTTGTGGGCTTTTTTTCTTCTCTCTAATGGGAGCCGTATATTCTGTTTCTACAAATCCACAGTTAAACAGATTTCGTGCCAGAGCACCAGGGAGAGTAAAGATCAGGGAGTAAAGAGCAACCCTCTAATCAGAGCAGCTATGCAATAGGTGGGTGGGGGATCCATGTCTCCTCTTCAACGCAAGGAGAGGCTGCAATCCGGTGGGAAATCTCAGCCACCCATGAAATTGCAAAACCTCTGGCTTCACCCTGCATTTCCGTGTTCCACCTCTTGAATCAACTTGTGACCTTGCCTCTGTAGAGCTGCTACTTGTCACCGTGCCCGGCTGTGCCTACAGCCTGCAAAGTCCCTCTGAGGTGGAGTGGTTAGTCTTGTCCTCCTCACTGGTGGACACCAAATTGTTGAGGGAAGTCACTGTTGGTCATGTTCTTGGTAACACACTATCTTCTCATTCAGCTGTCTGGTTGCATCTGATTTAGCACTGCATTTTTATTTGAAAAAGGAAAGTGCTGATGTATATCACACTTTTCAGGTTCCTAGGTCTCTCTTTCACCCTGGCAAGTTTTTTTTTTTTTGGTTTTTTTTTTTTTGTTGTTGTTGATGTTTTTCTTAATTTGTAAATTGTATTTGCTAATGGTCTAATGTAATCTGCAAGTGTTTTGTTTATATTATGCACGATAGGTAGAAAAGGAGCCTTATTTTAGGATAAGTAGATCCTCACTGTTGTATATCTAATTAAGGTTAAAACACTTCTGATCACAGAGTAACTTTGTGGATTTGATTTTTAGTCCCTTTCAACCATACTGAGAGACTTCGGTCAGTGATGGGGTCTCTGTACATTTGGACAATGCTGTTTTGTCTCAGTCTGTAAAATTGGCTTTTGGTAAGTATCACACTTTCTAAGTAAAGCTTTTAATTTCTTTCTCCTGTTAGGCAATAAAACTTTGCAGAGGAATGTGAGGTAATTGCATGGATGGGTTGATTTGGAGCTAGATAATTTCATGGTTTGTTCACTTGGTTAGAGAGTAGGAGAGACGAGGATGAGAAAAACAGAGAGAAGGTGCTTTAAAAGGTGCTTTTCAAATTTCTTGCCTAATAGTGGCTGGCACTGGTGTTTGAGTAGAGATGCATAATTTGGACTTGCATAACGGGACTGTAGTGGTTTTGTAGACACTTTTATTTTGGATGATATTTGTGTTTGATAGGTATTTTCTGACAGTTTTTCTGACTTCCTGCTGATGCAGCTTCACTTGGAAGTTCCTTGTCTTCATTTTGGGCTTTTTCCCACTAAAAATACTGTGGCAAGTAGTAACGACAAAAAAGCATCTTTTGAAAACCCTCCCACTTGAACTGTTAAGAGCCTGAGTGATATTGTTTATCACTTACGTGAAATGCAAAATGGAAATGACTTTTTTTATTCAAGGATTCTTGCAGAGGGTTGTTTTTGAAACGGTTTGCTGCGGTCACTGCAGATGTTAAAAAATAAATCTGCCACCCTTTTCAACTCGGGCGATAAAGGTTCAAATTTTACTTGGTCAGAAACTCCATTGTTTTGATTCATTCCAGGGATGAAAACTTGCGCTGGGAAAGCTCATCATTTCCTGTTTAAAAAAGGCTTGGGTTAGCAAAAGGTCTTCCAGGCGAAGCTTGGAATTGTGGTGGTGTAGTTGTTGGTCAGGACGGAGGGGGATAATCGTGACTCCGACCAGCTACACAGTATTGCTCTGATGTAGTTTTGGAGATCTTTAAGGACAAAGCTGACTTGAAGAGAGCATCTGGGCTTGTCAGGGCTGAGGTCTCGGTGAGTTTGTGCAGGGATGATTCACGCCGCTGAGCGCTTACGCTCGCGTGAGCAGGCTCAGCCCGAGGAACGAGAGCGACAGATGCCGGAGCCGAGCGAAGGGCAGCGGCAGCAATGCTGGAAGCCTGAAGCTGCAGGAACCGAGCACATGCGATAATTTTTCTGTGGCTGATGCTTTAGAGCTCCGAAATAGCCACCAAGAGATGTGTTTAGGTAGGCTGGATTTGCTCATGTGTGATGCGCGTGGGATGTCTGAATGGCAGACCAGTGCCAGCGCTGTGTTTCACTTATTTTAGGATTCAGTACAGAATTTTGGAGCTCTTTGATCCATGGCGATAGTGGGAAGGAATTAGTCCTTCTGTCATGACAGTTTGTGTTTTTTTTGATAGTTCTCTGTAGCCTTATGTAGTATTACAGAGAAAACCCTCCCCCTAGTCTCCTTCCTTCTGCTCCTCTGCCACCCAAAGTATATTAGAAAAATTTTAAAAGAATACAGGGACTTTAGAGTTTGTCTGAACGTCTGCGATAATAATAATCTCATCTGACCAGAGGGGAAAAGATGTGAATCTGCCAGTTTTCCAAACACCCTGAACAAACTCATTTGTCAGACTGAGAAAATGTTGAGTACCCCTACGGCCAAGGGAAAAGTCAACAAGTTAATTCCTTAAGTAAGACAGGTTTGGGTATTTATTTTTTTTCTTTGTAAAAGAGCTATCCTGCCCACATTTATCCTCAAGCCATGGGCTGAATTCCTTTGTAATGAAGTGAAACTGTTCAGATCCGGTTTTACCTGTTCTTCAACTTCCTATTTCACTTTTCTTTTGCTCGTAATCTATTTTTCATGCATGTTTTAATCTTGTTCAGAACATCATACTCACATAAGCAAATAAGGCTCCTTAGCAAAAAAAAAAATAATGCATATGGTTTGTAGCTGTTGCTTTCAGCACAAATTTACTGCCCTGAACTTCTCCTGGTGGCTACTCCTGCCCTAGTAGTCCACCCAGTTCAAGCTGTGGTTAGACTTAACATACAAAGTGTTGCCATCAAACATTGTATTACTAAAATAGTTGAAATCAGCTGGAAAACTACGTGACTGTCCAGGATATTCAGATCAGCATTCTTAACTTAGCTGTATAGGCTCCAGAGGGACTGTCATCCATCGAGCCAATAATATCTGGTCAAGCAACTTTCAGACGTTGTTTATGTTTCTTTTTGTGGATCTTTCAGACTCCCTGGCTACAGGGGTTCAAGTCACAAAGTAGCAGGCCTTGGAATGGGCTTTTTGGAAGTGTGTCCATGCGTCTGTCCATCCATGTGTGCTTGCGTTTCAGGTTTCTAGCACCAAGATGCCATAATTGCTGTAGTATTAATTGCTATATAATTGCTAGTATTTCTTTGGGCTTGCTGCAGTATTGCTTTAATGCAGTTCTTTGACACTCATCTTTACAAACTGTATAAAATGGTCCCACCTCCTCCCCTGCACGGCAACACAAGCTGTCAGGACAGGTTTTCTACTCTGGAATAGCAAAACCACGTAGCCCATACTGGGATACACAGCAGGAGGAAAAGAAATGCATTATTGGGAAGAAAGGGAGTTTAAAATCCCTGGGCCCTGCTGAGTGTAGGAGTACAAGTCATTTTCATTTATTATCCATGTTGTTTGAGCTTTAGTTTTACTTCAAACCTTGTTGATAAGAAATCTTGAAGATGTGTGCTTCTAAGTGAGTTAGGAAGTTTCTTATCCTCCCAAACTGCCAACAGCTAAGAGCGTCTCTTGCCTGGCTGAACTGATCCTTTAGGAATACATTTCCCAGAGCTGACCTCAAAAGTGGGTCTCCCTCACGATATCATTGTCATCTGCCCGGGGACAGGAAAAACAGCAGGCAATCTTCTTGGGCTGCCTACGGGGTACCTACGATATATCTGTCTGAACAGCCAAGTCACCCATAAATGACTTCCGAGCGTGGAGATCCCAGCTGCAGTGCCTGACCTGCTCGGGAGGGACTTTTTGCAGCTCGTAGCGCTGGGACCTCTTCAAAAGTGCCTTGTGTGCTTCCCCAGCTCGCTTGGCCCACGTGCTCCGAGACTGCTTTTGTTCACTCATCTTTCAGGGTGCATCAGGATCAGCTTTTTCAAGTAAACTGAAGCCATAAGGACTAAAAAATCGATCTTTACTGAGTGAGTGCCCGGTGTGTGTGCCAAGGAGTGAGCACGCCCTTTAAGAAATGCGTGAAATATCCCCGTGCAACTTGACAGCGCCAAATACTTCAGTGTCTGTCTCTGTTTTCCCTCCAGATCATCCTTCCAACTAAAGAGCTTGCTTGACACAAAAAAGGGTGAAGTTAGCTTGAAGCCTGACTTGGAGTCAAAGTGTATGTACCCTTCGCCTCTGGTAGTCGTGGGGCATGTCAGTTGCTGCTTGAGGGATTCCCAAAACCTACAGCCTGGAGAGGGGCGACACTGCCGTGAGTGCCCCGACGTTGGCTCCTGGCTGCCGTTCCCAGACCCGTCATTTATGATTTCTCCTCTGTTCACCGTATCCGCATAGCTGCTCCCCTGGCCCATTTCCAGCCTGGATCACGCCGGGCTGGTCTCGGCTCCTCGCTGAAGTAATAGGTAAGGAATGTTACACGCACTTGAGTTTCTCCTCCTGGCATGCAGGCCCTCCTCGCCGTTTGCTGCTTGCCGACCAATTACCCAGCACAGCCATACCTGCTTTTTTTTAGCTCCAACTGTCACCACATGGAGTCTCCTGCATTTTATGACCTGCTGCAGACTGAGTCAGCTGGGGGATCCCGGCCAGCAGCAGAGCGTGGCTCAAGCTTGTGCTACAGCTTCCATTACCGCAGCACATAGGAACCCCATAGTCAGGCTCAGGACCTCATGGGAAACCACAGGTCTCTCCTAGAAACGTCCAGCATCTTCTGGCATTTTTACAAGCTTCTCCCTTATGCAAAAAAGAAGTAGGATGATGCGGTTATGCTGGGCCGATAAACACATCCGAGACAAGAAAGTCGAGTTCAGCCCGCTACTCGGCAGGGCAGTGGTTTTCACTTAACATCTTTATTGGCATTACTGTACTTGTGTATTTACATCATATGGCAGCGGGATTTTGAGTATGCTTGCCTTCAGACAGAGGTTCTCATTTGCTAATTGCCTATTCCTTGTGTTTTGGGCCTGAAATGAATGCAGAGAGGTTTTGGGAGGAGAGATTGGCTGCCTGCTACAGGTGGGTCCTTGTGCTTATTACACTGTCTGGAAGGGAGCTCATTTGGATATTATTTTGAAATTCAAAACTGGTGGGTGGGGGGAGGAGAAAAATTTGTTGCTTTCTCCCTGCTGCCTTCCTCCCTCTTTCCTAACATCTATCTGCACCCTGGATTTCCAGCTTTTTTGGTTTTGAGTGTTCCTGCTATTCTGCCTTTCTTTTAGTTTGCTTCTGTTTAATTTTAGAAATAGTTTTTTCCCAAACATTTTCTTCCAGAATTCTACATCATCTAACAAAACTAATTGTTGTGGGATGATCTGTGCAGGGACTCCCAAATTTCTGCTGCTGTACAGCATCGTCCCTTTGCTCTTTCACCACAAAAGGCAGGGAAAAAAAAAAGTGAACTAAACCAAAGGGAGGCTTGTAGCTGAGAGACCGGTGTCTGAATTTGCAAACTAATGACTAATTTCCCTAAGTACTTGCCTACTCCTAATTACGTCTAGATGAGATTCTTGGATCGCTTGGGGCAGGCATATATTCTTTAAGTGCCTTGCATGTCTACGTCGTAAGAGAATAATTCTGAATTGTGTGTAGCTAGTGAGAGGTATCTACCCAGGATTAAATTCGGCTTCTGCCTTCTGGATTTTGGGAGGCCACAACAGCTTGAAGATCATAGTCAACCTGAGGATAGTCCAGATTTTCCTCGCAAAATCATCACATGCGTTATCCTGCTTGCCCTCGTGGAAAAGCTTCAAGGTCTCTGGGGCTCTTGGCTCTGCACTGTTCTGAGAGAGTATGTATTTAATGCAAACTAAATGCTGTGCATATCTCATTGGGGCCCTGTTAAAGTGCTGAAGAATGAATGATGGTGGTGCTTTAAAGAAAGTCGGCATCAGTCCTTCTGTTGGCAAGTTTTTGCTGAGCCTACTCCCGCCTTTCTTAATTGTTACTGTGTCTGTATTGTAAAAGGCAGTCCCTCCTGGGCGCTCTCATACCCTGAGCTAACACTTTTCTCCACCCAAAACTTGTTGTGACACATCTGGTTTATATTGAGACTGCTGGGTTTCTGCTAAGCCCTCCAGCACAGAGGAGTCTTTAAGACATTTATTCTGCATTCCAGCTCAGAGCTATTTGCTAGGGGAAGAGAAAGCAGTGCTGTCTTTCATTTAAAAAAAAGAAAAAGGACAGAAAAAAAAGACTACCTTTTGGAATGCAACTTGCCTTTTGTAATAACCCATATGGAGGTGAAGGCTGTAAAGACGACAGAGCCAGGGCTCAGCCTCCAGGAGGGAATAACTGTGTTGCTGTGGTCAGCATGGTATCTTAGTATTTCTCCTACATCTTCCAAGGTAGTTTGTTTGCTAGTTAACGCTTGCTGCTCTGTTTTCTGGGTTTGGTTTTGGTTTGTTGTTTTATTCTGCTGTAGGGCATGCCGCTGGCTGTGGTGGACTGTTTCTTATAGATTTCCTATAGTATCACTGGAGTATACAGTTCATATGTAACTCCTGAGCAGAGACCTTATGCATCTTTGTCACTTGCAAGGGCATTCTTACTTTGCAAAATAATTTTCTGGAGTTAATGAAAGGCTATGTGCCCACTGGCACCACTGTTGGCTCTCCTAATAAAACACGGATGTTTTAAGTGGCGAGACAAATTCTAGCTAGGCATTTCCTTTCACTTTCATTTACTTTTTCTTTTTTTCTTCAGAGTCTTATAAATCACCTAAGCATGACTGAAGTGTTAAGATAGTTATCCTGCCATTAGAGAAACAAACAAAAAGTACCCATTAAAGCAGTTTGGGTAAGAACTGATATTATTATAGCATGTTTTGTTCTTAAATATTTTGTTGCAGGCTGCAAACACTAAAATACTTCCTGTTGAAATTTGTTACTAAGTTAATGTTCTCTTTAATATTTAGGAGTGCAATTCTTGGTAGCTTCTGACTTAACTAGGGCTAATTATCGTTCTTGCCAAACACTTTTTTTCAGTCCTTTCTGACCTGCCATTAGATGATATGTCAGCAAAAACCTACTAATAGCATTTGAATTAAGCTTGCTGGAGGGGAGCAGAATGAGAAAGCAAAATTTTCATTTAATTTCATAGGGTTTTTTTCGAGATTCATATTACATGCAAAGTAATAAAATGACTAGCTTTTAATTAAATTAAACCAGTAGTTTGCCTAAATTGTAACTACATAATTTTAAAGTAGCTATATGCATTAAGCTTCCCTTTTAATCACGAATCAATCCAGAACGCTTCCTGTAACATGACGAACACTGCCATAATTTTCTTCCATAAACACCTACAGCTGATGCAAATGGACTGTTTCTTGATTTCTGTTGTGTGCAGTTTAGTTATGTTTAATTCATTGTATTCGTAGATTCCTGCTGTCTCTCAACCCCTTCTGACTCACTTGCACAGTATTTCCAACTGTATTTGATAGTCTCTCTCAAAGGCAAGCAGCAGCCTCTGCGAGGCATGGTGATGTTCCAGCTAGGAAAACCTTTCATAGGTAGGGGTCTAAGCACCAGAATAAGGTGGTCACATTAGACCTTCTTAATTGTAGCCCTCTTCTAATTCCTCAGTGTCTTTTCTTGATCAATGTTAAATAGATACCTCCTAGATACCTATTTATATTGATATTTATATAGATAGGAGGCTAAATAGATACCTCCTAGATATCCTACATATCTAACCTCCTGTTAAATAGGTATTCTCCTCACTTGCCCTTCGAGCTCTTTGTTCTTCAGTGTTTGCCTGAACTGGTCCTACATAAGGTCCAGATGAAACATCTCACGCCGCATTTGCCTCGCGTGTACTTATACTGCAATCACTTTTTCACACAAATATACATAAAAGCAAGCTTGTGAATGCAGGAGAAGGTAATCCTGCAAATTCTTTTTGTCGGACATTCTGTTCTTTCTGTCTTATAGTGCATAATTGTCCTTTCAGCTCGGTCTGGTGGAGGAGCCCAGCTCGCTGGCTGGCCTGGCACGCCAGGCAAAGGTGCCAGACACTATGTAAAACACAGGGAGAAAAGCTGTGGCAGAAACACCTGCTCCTTGAAGGCCCACCAAAAGAGCACCCCAAAGACACCGGTCATTAATGAATGAGCTTGTTAAACCTCTTCCACCACTAAAGCTACCCTTCATGAAAGGTTTATAGCTCCTTTTTGAGAACATTGTTAAGCTAATCCAAGTAAACTCTGCGGAGTTGCATCTGAATGTCCTTGCTGAAAGTGGTGTGTATCTGCAGTGCTCTTTCTTTCAGAGAGAATGCTTTGTTGCTCTTTGTCAAAGAAATTTCCATTAAAAAAAAAAAAAAAGTGGAAGGAATACGGGAAGATCTTTAATCCACTGGTGGTTGTTTATAGATATGAAAATAGTATAGGTGACTTAAATCCTAGATCCAGGAGGAAGCACAAAAAACAGGAGGGTAAGTTATTTCTTCTGTATGACAGTAAGAACCTAAATCACTCTGTGCTCTTTTAGAAGTCTGGAGATATCTTTTATTTTAATGAGAACCATATAGGCTTTTGTGTGTGCTTAAATGCGCAGAATAAATTGAAACTCGCTTTCTGTGTGCTGTCACACATCGCGCCTGGAATGTGGTTTTGCTTCTGGCCTGGTGAGATCAGGTTGGGGTTTTTTTTTTGTTCAAACATAAGGGTAATTCATTCTTCATCGTCAATTGAACTTGAGCATTTTCAAGCCAGCTGCCAATTGTGATACGTGCGCTACTGGCTTTGTGGTGTATTCTATTGTCCCTGTGGTAAGAAATTGTGAGCACTAGTCTGGTGACCTTAACCTTTTTGGAGGTAAAAATGAGTCCCTTGTTTATCCAGACCAAAGTCTTCACTGAAGTCTTCGATTTTTTTTCTTGCTTTACTTCTTTTTTTTTCTGTTATCTGAAAGTAATGTCCTTGCTCTATGCGTATGAACTTTGTATAGCCTAGCAAAAGCAAGGAAATGCATTTATAGGTCTCGGTACCAGAGACCAAAATTTTCTTGTTTCCTTTCACCAAGGAAAGGTCACCTTGTCATCCAGTACGGTGGTGTGCTTATAGCAGCTTTCAGAGGGCAATGTGAAAGGGAATTCATCTGTACCCAAGCCAAAAAAAGTCACTATTAAAAGAAAAGGTACTTGTGGGTTTCAGTTTTGCTCAGTGCTGTCCTTTGTGATTTTTTTCCTCCGTTATGAATTATGACAGTGAGGAGGAGACTGTGCAATAACATCATTATCCTAAACTGGTAAGAGTGGGGGATCTCCTCTTTTTAAGAACTTTAAAATATCAAAAATTGGTATTTCGATATAGGGCCTAAATTTGTTGAGGGTTGGCACTTCAAATGATTACTAAGAGTGATAACCAGTGTTGCATACTTTGAGGATAACAAAATGACTCATAGTACTGTGAAATGTTTAGGGGTCTCGTTGTCTTCTGTCTTACTTTTATTTTGCATGTTTGCCTATGTTCCTTGTGTTCAGAAACGCTTCTTTTTTCAACATCAGGTTGTGTTAGAGAAAATGGCTTGTGTCTGTTGTACCGGAATGAAATATCTGGAAACGACAAGGTTCCTTTCATTGACAAAAGATGTTAAGAGAGATTTGCAGAGAAGGAGCTGGTGTACCCACTGTTACGTGGTTAGCTTTTCTGTCTTACAAAGTGGGCCAAAGCGCTTATTTTCAATTTGGATAAATTTTGGATCCTTTGGTATGAGGCGTGTTCGTGAAATCTTAAAAAGAGAAGGGGGGGTGGCAGAATGGAGGGTTTTGGCAGCTTCCCTCCATCCCTCTGTGGAACACTGAAGTGATCCACTTCTGCCTGATACGCTTAGTTGCAAACCCCAGTAATTCACGTTTATGCTTGAGCAATGTGAAACAAATGAGTATTGGCCTGCAGCTGAGTCTCCGAGGAGGGGCCTGCAGTACCAGCCAGGATTGCTGGTATTTGTGGAGTTGGAGGTGTTGGTGAAGGCTTCATTTGGAATGTGTTTTTTCTCACTGCCCTATATCTTTAAAAAATGGCGGCGGGGGTTGGTCAGATTTTTTTTTTTCTTGTAGTTAAAGGATGGGGATAGTGTAATATTCTGGCATTGTGGCTTGACATACCCCAAGAAAGACAGTGCAAAGCATAGGAAAAGTATTTATAGAGCAGTTTGTCAACTTACCTACCAAAATATTTTTGAAATACATGTCTGAAGTTTAGGATTTATTTTATTATGATCTGTCTGTAGCTACCAAGTCTATCAAGTTACCTATCTTTCAAATGTTAAGTGAGGAAAATTGGTATGTCCCAGGAATCTGAAGTAGGTCTTGCAGCAACTGTCTAGCGATAACTGTCTAGCCAAAATATTGAGCTTTTTATATGACTATCAAAGATGTTTGTTGGTTTGGGATTTTATAACTCTTTGTTACTTCTTCCAGGGTATTCCATTATAGACTTTGGGGTGGGGTTTTTTTTTCTGGAAATTGGACCCCCTTGTAATTTTCAAGTATTTTTCTTTTTTTTCCTCCAATATATTGCCTTGGTCATGAGATGAGAATGGAATAGATGCTCTTGTTAGTCTAGCATGGAAAGTTGACATCTGTTATGTCTTAAAGCAGGTTTACAAGTAAACTGTAGAAAATCTGTAATCCTAGTAAGAGGATGAACTTGACATAATCACTGTTTTTAAGAAAATAATGTTTCTAATTTATTGGGTGATAATTTAGTGAAACATGACCAAAAAAAAAATAGGAGGGGCTAAGGAAAATATAATGGCTACATTAACAAAACAGGTAAGCATAGCATATCGGTATTCTGATATGAACAGGTCTTGTGAATTCATAGTGTAAAATCCTGATCTATGAGTGATACTGAAGGCTGGAGTCAAATGTGGAGAGCGTTTTCTTTCTTCCACATCTCCAGCATTTACAGGAATAGTAGCCTAAATACCTTCCGGAATCTAGCGGCTGAGAGAAAAGTGCAGAGAATGTGGACAATATGTGATCACCCTGAGCGAAAGAACATCCTTGGCTGGTCTGTAGGCAGTGCCATGCTGGTGCACGCCGTGCAAGTGAGAGAGGAGAGAGGTGAGCGTATAGGCTTCTCTGGGATCTACTAATAAAGGGAGAGGTTGTGAACTTCCTTTCCTCCCTATCCTCCTAAACTTGTGGACTCTTTACTCAGTTTGGGCGATGGTAGAAGGGTATGTTTTTCCAACAGAGTGGCAATAATTGGGTAAGAAGGGAAGGAGAGGTATTCCTGAGGGTTTTCGTGCAAGGATGCTGCTAGCTCTTGACGTTTGCCCAAGTCAATTATATGTATTTCTACCAGCTGGAAAACCTGCTTTAAAGGGAGAGGTTGGGATTTCCAAATCCTAGGTGTACTTTGAGATCTGCTACAGCAAAGTACTGAAAACTACAGATAGGCCTGCAAATCTGGTTTTTCACCTTCTTTCACCTTACCTAGAAGCAAGGAGCAGCTCCTTTTGACTACCCAGCACCCTTTGAAGAAGACTGATTTCACTCTAGTGTTTACGTAGCATTTCCCATGCAGAAATGTGGACCACTCCCTGTGAAATGACACAGAGCCACAAGACGCTCATATGAAGACTGTCAGTGGGACTGTAAACCTTCCCACCTCTGATTTCTCCTTTTTCACAGTTTCCTTTTAAAATGTTTACTTCTTGGGAACTTTATGGTAAGTGTCTGAATGCATCAGGAGTGACTTTCATTTCACCTCCTTGAGTCTCTTCTTATAGCAACATCTGGGAAATTCGTTTAATTTACTTCAACATGAAATTACTTTCAATTTGTCAGACATCAGCTTTTTACTTTACGTGTTTAACTCCCAAGTGAAGCACGTATCGTTAGCTGATATTATTTCAAGAGTTAAAGTTTGTGTAACTAATATTTTAAAACTCAGCCAAATCCAAATATTTTGGTGACCATGTTTTAGTAGCCCCTCTGATTACTTTATGCTAGAGATAATTAGATAGTATATAACAGTGTTGATTTTTATAGCAACATTTCTTTCTCAGTCAAAAAAAAAAGCACTGTTGTAATAAAACTTGAGAAAAAGAAACTAGGCAGGTCTGTTTAGTTTGCTTTGCATTTTCTACTGACAGGTTCTTAGTGCTTTGGAATGGGTTATAGGAGAGGCAACACCAGGATGTGACCTGTAATTCCTGAACGTTTTGGGTGTAGGCAACGCAAACGCCCATATACAGTCCTCCCAGGAAACTATCTGTCTTAATGTTATAGTATGCAATTTACTCCTCTGCTTCCTCTATTATTCCACCATTTTTTTCCTTATTATGCACATCACCATGGTACATGAGTATCTACTGCATAATCTTTTCTCCACCTGTCCTGAAAGTATGCATGCATAGAGTGGAAATTAATTTGGCGTGAAATGCAAGCAGTAAATAAGAATTAATGTTTGAGCTTACCTAAGCAGTGGAAGATATACACAATATGAAGCAGTATTGTCAACCTAAATGTACACAGCAACGAGTAGTGCCCTAACAGCCAGAGAGCCAGTCTGGTGCATTACCAGCTGCAGCCTCTGCTTACACCCTGTAATACTGTGATTCTTTCCATAGGGCTTGGCCATTGCCAATTAGCAGCTGAGAGAGTGAGGGATTGACAGATGATGAGACATCGCTTTCCCCTCCCTGTTTTTCTTCCCATGCCCATCTCCCCCACCCATAGGAAGGGATGCAGAACAAGGTGCTGGAGTGAAGCAGCCACATCTAGAAGGGTCTGTGAGTCCCAGAAAGGCGGGAGGCAGACGGGGTTATACTTGATAAAGTGGTCACCCATTCATCACACGTCCGAGGACGTCAGTGAAAAAGTAGAGGATTCAAATGCCCCAATTTTCACCGTATTGCTGTATTTCTATTATGTGTGTGACAGGCTGAAATCCCTCACGAACAGCTCTAAGCCTCATTCACAGGCCCCTGAAATAGCACTGACTTCTGTCCAAGAGGTTTAATACTACATGGTGTTATGATACTTGTTTTCTTGATAATGATAATGGCAACAGGATATTAGTAGCCTTCATCCTTTCAAGGGGTGCTGTTCCCAGGTTTTGACCTTCTCTAACAGCTCAGCCAATATATTGGGTTTCCCCTCTGAAGAACCTCTCCTCTCTCCCTTCCAAACCAGAGTAGTAATAAGCCTCTTTGCCCAGACAGTGGATTAAAGGCACTTAAAACCTTTACCGGCCCATCAAAGCAGTAAGGAATTTAGATGAAGATTATCAATTTACATAAAACAGCACTGTATTTATTACTATGTACAGTTATACGTGTATGTATAATTAAGTGAACCAACGCAGCAAGTGAGAAGTGAATGGGAAGGTGCCCCATAACAAGGGTGTCGGTGATTGCTGAATCTGTGCAGTGAAACAAGAGCACTTTGAACACTGCCTGGAATTTGGAAAGTACGTATCCACTCAGAAGCATTAGTTGCATCATTGTGTTTAGACGACTTGTTTAATTCAGAGTTAATTATTGAATTCATGTTGAAAAACAGTCTGCTTATCTGCTGCTATTCAAAGTCTCCGGGAGGCTAAGTACAAACCAGAGGAGTGATACTGAAGTGAAGGTAATTTTCTTACCTTGTAGCTCCTTTGTGGAAAGTAGTGCTTATCCTTCAACCAGGTGCACTGGAAGGTACTGCCAGTAAACGCAGATGAGTTTTTCAAGGAGGGAAGTGATGAATGGAAGATATGGTTACATAACCTTTTAAAAATCTCTTTCTTCCAATTATGCTATGTGCAACAAGGATTGTAAGCATCCACTGAAGATACAATTTTCTGAGCTGTAGGGATTTATCAATTTATTATATTTTTCTCCCCTCCATGGAATTGATGGGAAGGATTAACTCTCACTTAGAGTCAAACGTCATTTTTCACCAGTACTATCAGCCTCGTCCTCCATCCAAATGTGTTGCTGAAATGTGGCAGGTGGTTTTGCCAGTAATTGCCTGCTACTTCATTCCATTTTAAATGAAAGTATAGAGTACAGTGACCTTCCTCTCCAGTCACTGGCATACTTCACAGCCATGGGGTATTGACTGAGAAAAGGCAGAAGAGTGGGCTCCCCTTTCAATTGCAAAGATGTGTTATCTTGCTGTATGTTCCCGTAGGAGCCAATAACTTAATTTCTGGGCAATAAACTTCTGAATCCAGCATTCTTTTTCATGACAAAAAAAAAAAACCAAACCAAAAACAGAGCAAACAAACAAAAAAAAACCCCAAAAAACCAAAAAAACCCCAACAATTTTTTTTATATGTCCACAAATTTTTTGTGAGTGGTAAAAGCGACTGAACATGGTTTTGAGTATTTAAAACGAGCAGTGGCTGTTCTGCGGCTCATAGGCAAGTTTCTATTACGGTACAAATGTGCTTGATCTCGTTCTGAGGCTGGTAACCATGCTCTGGTAGAAGGTGGCTTTTCTTTGGCCCCAGCTGTGCTAAACGCTATTACAATTAGCATGATGGTTAACTTAATCAGAACACTTGGCTCAGGAGAGAGGTGTTACAGAGTGCACCATAATTAGCATTTTTATTCCTTTGATCCTGAGTGTGCTCTTTATTGACAGAAGTATCAAGAGCTGGTTTGTTTTTTGTTTTAACACTTCAGGAGGCGGAAATATATGTGGCTGGTGAGATTATGAATTTATTAATGAGTGTTTTTTCAAAAAAAATACCACCCTCTCAAAGGAAGTAGAAGGGAAAATGATCTGCATGTGTGGAAAAAATGGCATCAGGCCTCGGCTTTTGGTCCTGCAGAGTTTGGGCAGGTATACGGCTAGGAAACCCCTCCTGGGGTGGCTGCAGCCCTTTGGAGTTGCATGGACAATGTTAACAGCATCCTAAGCATTTCCAGCACACCGCTGTGGGCTGTGTGGCTGTTGTTGGGTCTGTAGAAAAGGCGCCTTTTCCTTAAAGTGAGGAAGGGGAATGCTGAAAGTGTGGTCTGTTTGGCAAAAAAAAAAAACAAACCAAAGGTTTGGATAATGCTATAGCAGCCAGAGTTTTACATACATGCCAGCTCCAGCCAGTGAAACGCAAACGTCCCATCCTATGTGCCCAATATAAGCAGGTGGCAGAAGCGTGCAGCGAAGCAGATGACTGGTTGGGTTCATGAAAAAACATAACATTTATGCTGTCAGATGAAATGCTGAAGACTTCCAAACTTGCATCTGGCATTACCGCCCTGATTGCAGGGGAGGAGAGGCGAGACACCCGGGAGGTTCTTCTCATTACACACCAGCGAGCAGAGCGGTCGCTCTCGCTGCCAACGAACCCACGATGTTAAAGATCTGGGACTTTTTGGTAAATGAAGCCGCTGTCTGCCTTCCTGGGGTAGCCTTCGTTAGGCTTGGTAAACACGCTGTCCTCTTTGCCCACATTGCAGTGGGATGCCTGTAACGCTTTGTATCTCTAGCGTATCCGTGCTGAATTTGGTATAATTTGCCTTAGTTGGTTTTTGAGCATTTGTTCAGCAATATGGAGCAAGTGTTTTATGCACTTCTTTTTATTGACTTTGGAATGACGTTAGCTCAGGTATTGGTAGACGCGTCCTCCATATTCAACTTCCATATGGCCTCTGTAATTTTTACTGTTGGTTTTAAAAAGAAAGCGTAGCAATGTTTATAATGGAAAAACTGAGGAAAAAATAGTTGAGGTTCCCCTTGTAAGAGCTCTTTGCAGGTTTTTACTCTTCCTTTATGTGTATCTGTCTCTTTCCAGTCCTTTACAAAGAGGAAGAGCTATCCTACGACTGTGTTCTTGCAGTTTGTTCGTATCTGCTTTGCCAGCAGAAAAACCATATGCAAATAGAGACTGTGGAGAATGGAGGCATCATTAAGGGACTTCCTATGTTATCCTTGACTTCACTAGATTACTTTTATCTACTCAAGATGGATAAGTAATTTTAAAAACATTTATGTAACTAGGTTTTAGGTCAATAGCAGGTTAAACGGTTTATTTAAGTAATCTTTCTTGGCGCAAAGTATGTGGAAAGACCCTCTCTCAGTATTTTTACAAGATTATTTTCATATCAGCATTAAAGCAGCAAGCAGTCTCCTTGACAGTAGACTTGGAAGATACCCATTATTTGAGAGACATGATAAAAACAGTATAATCTTTTCCAATACCCATACAAAGCCAGCAATTGTCTGTTTCTGCCATTCCAGTTATTTATGTAATTATACTTAATGCCACACAGATTTGAGAAGAAAAAGAAATTGTTGCTGCTGTTTCTGATTAATATTTTTCCATCCTGAGATCATAAAAACAGTAAATGCCTCTTACGGTGGTAGAGAGAAGAAAAGACTATGGATTTGCAAACAATTCACAGAGGAGCTGAACCGGGGGGAGAACGTGCCTTTTTTGAGTCTGTCTCCTGTCCCCATAAAGGCATCATTCCTAAAGCTCACGGACTGCTACAAAATGCTGCCATCGCATAGTATCACTCCTGAGATGTTAATACCTTTATTAAACTGAAGCATGAGGTAATTTTGCAGTGGATTTCAAAGGTATAGGATTTAACTAGCTTAAACCTGGATATACCCAGGCTATCCTGCTTTGCCCAGTTCTTCTGTGTTGCACTCTTGGTTAAACTATTTACCTTTTTGGTGGCCAAATACCAAGATACCTGTTTGGTGTTTAAATACCAAGATACCTCCCATACTGTTATGCTTAGCATAATTAGGTCGGCCAGGGTGAAGGAGCTCTAGCTGATAAGTCCCTGCCTTCCATCTAATCCCACATGCTGGAATGATCCGAGGTTGCTTGGAAATGCCCCTGGAAAGCACACCAGTGCTTTCAGGCTTCTGGATTAGGAGAGCTGCTTGAAAGCTTACAGATGTTGTCTTGTCTTCAAATTCACTGTATTAACCTGTGCTCAACCTCAGGTATTTGTGTTGCTTCTTCACAGTGTCTGAAGAGAAGGAAGCTGGACACGTATCACTTCTACAGCAGAAGACTCAAGTTAGAAGTTCAGATGAGTTCAGCAGAGCTGGTGTATTCATTTAAAGCAGATACAGGAAAAATTGGATTTCGTAGGCCCACTCAAGAAATAAATATATGCTCATCGGTTTTATAATATTATGATCATCTAGGTTGCTCAGCTATAGTATTATACACTTGTACAAATTCACTGCTTCACTCAGCCTGCAAGTTCTGCTTGAGCTAGATAATATCATTTTAAAAAGACATCCAATCTCAATTTTTTTAAAAGACTTTAGGTGATGGCAAATTTACTGCGTGAAAATGTAAAAGGTTCCACTGACTTAATTGCATTCATTTCTAACACTTCCCCCCCATTTTTAGCCTGAATTTTGCCTCAAAGTTCCATTTTTCAACTCTGTATCTTGTTATGCCCTTTATTAAATGTCTCTCACTAATGTAAGTATTTATGGACTGTGATCAAGCCATTCTGAACTTTCTCTTTGTGAAACTAAATAGACTGAATTACTTCTGGCTCTTGCTTTAGGGCATATTTTCCTGACTTTGAATCCTTCTTGCAGCTCCATGCTGAATCTTTTCCAATTTGTCAACATCTTTTGTGCAGTGTGGATGCCAGGCGTGGCCATGTACGCTTGGAATAATTTCAGTAATGCTGTATGAAGTGACAGAACCAGTCCCAGGCATCTAAGCAATGTAAAAGAAACTGAATTTTTGCTGATTTGGGACTGAGGGTAAAATGAGTTCACCCTGGAGATCAGGGCTTGCTACCCCAACTGTGGAAGAGGGAAGGAAGAGAGAGAATGTGGCCAGGGCTGGGAGGAGCTGGTTCCCGCATCTCCTCCCATCGCCACTTCTGCCAGCAGTAACAGGAGGAAGCTCGGCTCTGGTGTAGGCAAAGCAGGCAGCAGGTCCGTCGCTACCACTTAGCATTGTTTTGCTTACTGCCCCATTGCCCTGGATAACCTCAACTTCATCTGTTCCTGATAATGCTCCTCTGAAGTGCTACAATGGTGTTTTGTGCTTTGTGTCTTCCCCTAGCTCATGTATTGAAAGATCTCATTAATCGCCTTAGCCACTGCATCCCTGTCAGAGTTTTAGTTGTGGCTCACCGTGGCCCTGAAGTCATTCTTCAAGTCTCTGCTTTCCGGATTAGTTCACCACCTTACAAGTTTAACCCGTATTTGAAGAACCATGACCTTGCATTCTGTAACTGCTATAAGTAATGTCATTCAAGTTGCCCCATGGAGCGTATTTTTCAGCTCAGTCTGAACTGACTTGCCCTTAGTCTGGGTGCTGTACCATTAGTCACATCACCTTCACCTTGACTGCCACAACGCTGTTTTCTTCCACCTCACTTAAGACGATAGATTAGAGAAGGACCAACATCTCTCAATACACAAATCAACCAGAGGCTTCATTTTGTTCCGGGAGTCCTGTCTTTCTGAAGTCTTTCCTATTTAATTGCAACAATTCTGTTCTGTGGGATGCATGCTTCCGCTTTACATTCCTTTAAGTGGAAGAATTAAAAAGGCAAGTCATCTTTCCTCTTACGGTTCTTGTGTTGTACGTGGGGTTCCTACTACTGCAATGCAGCTGAAGATACTGCAGAGGGATATTTAAATTCGAGCCAAAAAAAAAAAAAAAGCCTAATTAAAGTGAGGAAAAAATTATGAATGCATTTCTATTTTTAGGATTCGTGAAACTTGCCTTAACAGAACCTTTGGGCTTAAATTAGTAGACATTCCGTTTTTAATTGGAGTATTTTGCCGCATACGATGGTTTAAAATTAAGGGTGAGTTAATTAGGCATTTATTTGAAAAGTAAAACATTCAGGGAAGCCAGTGTGTGGTTTTGGATATGATATTGGCTGCGTAGATAAAGGGGACAGGGACAGGAGGCAGATGAGCAACAGAAAAATGACACTCTTGGGCATCTTAGTTAGCAACGCTTGCTGGGTGCTATCCTTAAGCAACCAGGGCAAGGCAAAGATATTGCAAAACATACCAAAAATGAATTCAAAATCATAATTTTTCACCCTGGAAACTGTCTGTTCGCCTGTGTGTCAGGAGTTGCAGAATCTCTCAAGAGTTGTGTTTTGCTTTACACCCCCTCCCATAGATGAGCTTCAAGGTTGTTGTATTTGTGCTTTTTGCTGCTTTACCCGCATTATGCATGCACTAAAATACAGAGGGATTTGCTGCCCAGGGAGTAACGTCAGCTAGCCGAGGGGCTTTTGTGGCAGCCAGCAAAAATAACGAGGGAAAAGGGGAAGTGGTGGAAGACTCTGTGGTAGGCGGTGCGCGATGGGCAGCGTCCTGCTGACCGGCAGGAACACAGCTCCCGGGGGCAGCCCTGGCAGATCGGGTCTGCTGCTGAGTCCAGGTGATTTGGATTCCAGAGAGCCGGTCCTTTTCCCAGTCTGCTGGATCTCAAAGGAGTTACACCTGCACGCTGCTGGTGGTTACCATGCTAGAGGCTGTTTAAGGGAGGAGGAAAGGAGCATTCACGTTTGCAAGACTCGTCGTGCGTTTTCAAGTCACTGAATGCACAGCAACCACCGCTCTTACTGCTGCTTAGTCATACCACCCTAAAAACTGCTAAAGCAGTTAAAAAATTTGCAAATATCAGCAGATTGGGCTTTTGTTTTCTGTGTGAGAGTATCTGCTTAGAAAAATTGGATTGCACTTTTTTTAGAAATCGAGTGACTGGTCACAATGCAGCGCTTCATTCCTGTCTCGGATGTTGTCCTTAGCCATGAGAGCAGGGCTGTTGGCTTCCTGTTTCATGTGACCTCCCTCCCGAATGCTGGAGCCATCAGAGAAGCATTATTGCCTCCCGTACATGCTGGCAATCTTAATTACCGCATTAGCCCCAGAATAAATATACAGCTAATCAAATATGATGATGAGAAGCAGAGCGATAGGCAGACTAGCAGGGCTATGATAAAAATGTCTGCTGGGTAAAGCTTTCCTGGTGCGTTGCTTGGAACCAAGCAAAGTCCATCTCTTCCAAACTTTGTATAGCTGTTTAGGTCACGTTCACCCCTGTTGTGCTTAAGAACCACCGTCATTGATCTAAACGACTTTTTCCCCCAAGTGATTTGCTGGAGACAGAATTAGTCTTTCATTTGAAGAGGGGGGGTGAATTCTTCCTTCCATTTTTTTCCCCCATAGCGAGAGTTTAAAGCGTGCTTCTGATCATCACAGCAATGCAAAGTGATGTTGCCTTACTTTGCCAAGCACAAGCTTACGTTTGAGTTTGGTAGCTGCAAAAATTGCTTATCAGGGTTGGTGATTACACTTACCTCAGAAAGGATACAATATTTCACTGATGGTAAACATCGAACATTAGCATTAAAGTAGTGAATACCGGGATCGTGGCATTGTAGAGTTTGGAGAATAATGCTTTTTTTGATCTAGTCTAAAACATCCAACTTCCAAATTTTACTAACTTCCACATTTTCTTAAAAACAGGCAGGTTCTACTTTTGATAAGATGCCAGTGTTGCTACAGTAGCTTACGTCTCCCTCCTCACAGAATGCTCTGCTTCTGCTACGTTTCCGGTCTTTCTAAAACTCAATTAAAACGTGTTGATGTTATCCTTGAAGCATCAACATAGAAACAGTGATATCGCATCAAGAGCCACTTTGTTCTATTGTTCTTAATGGCAGCATTGGAAATCCGAGCAGGGGTGATCCGAATCGTCCAATGCAGAGAGCGAAGAGGAGTGGATGTTTAAGCCTAATGCTCTAATCTTTTAAATAAAAATGTGGAGGTGTTAGTTTTCATAGAGACCTAGTACAGTACAACAGCACAAGCTTCCCTGGTTTGAGGGAGGCTCCTTGTTACGGTAGAAGACTAGTTCATTTGCCTTTTTCAGTTATTTTTTTTTTCCTTTTTCATAGCTGTTCTTGTTAGTGCTATATTGTAAGCATTTTTTGAAAATAATAATCTCCTCCTCCCCTTTTTCCTTTTTTTTTTTTTTAATTATTTTTATTTTGAACTAAATCATTTTAGAGATACCATCACAATGACCTTTTCTTTCTTAACAGCTCTGCCAGGAGGAAATCAAATTGAATGTTTCATTATTAGCCCCATACCATTCAGACAATCAAGGAGTGATTTTTAAATTTTTTTTTTAATCATTCCAAGTTCAAGAGTGAAATCTTGGAAAATTATTAAAATTACTCATGTTTAAAAAATTAGATAACTTTTAAATGCAAATTGATATGATAATGCTGAAACTTAGAGGTATAATTCATTCTACAAATATGCAAAAAATGAATTTTAAGTACATATTTTGAAAAGTTCAAACTTATGTTGCAGCTCTCGCAAACTTGAACTACATTGTCTTTGTGACATACTCTTATAAAAAATTAAATATTCTGCTGGATAAACGGTAACAAATGAGCCAGTGTTTACCATGGTAAGGAGTACGTTGGGGACATAACCATTAGCCAAGGGTAATTTAGTTTTAGCATTATCAGTTAGAAATACTGCAGTTGAGTGGAATATTTTATTACATGAAAACATCTGTAACCAATATATCCCTTGGGAAGCTTACGTGACCTGTGATCTGTTTGGAAAAAAATGTTTCAGTTTTACGAGAGTGTTCAAAAGCAAGTATGCGCAGCAGGCCGTGTCCTAGCGAATCTGGAAAGGGCTTCCTCCTCTTTGTGTACCTCCTGGAAATTTCTGGGAGACGTAGCAATATTCCTGCCTTCCAGGCTGGAGTTTTCAAACTCACTCTGTAGCCTGTGGCACTGAAAAAGATCTGGGAAATGTGTAGTTATGCACGCTACCTTTACTGGTGCCACGTGGCGTTTACACACAATTATCCTTGTTATGAGGTATCTACTACTGCAGTCATACTAAGGTTCGGATCAAAAAGCACAACGCAGATATCTGAAAGTACATTTATATTCTGTTAAAGTGTGCCAGCGATACAGGAACAAATAGCATCCTTAATATATTTCGCAGGCCTTGCTGTGTACCTTTTCACGGCTGCTTTTATTTTTCCTTGTCTCCTTCAATGAAGGCAGACTATGTCATCCCAACTTAAATTTGCAAAGCGGTCGCCTGTGCTCAGGCCTTCATCGTGCAGGAAAACAAAGTCCCCAGCTGCCGAGGACCGTCAGTCAAGGCCTGGGAACTTGGGGAGCCGGGAAGATAGGCGGATAGACAGCCTGAACTTGACAGACCATTAGGTACTCGACCTTCTGCTTAAACGACTATTGAATTCTCCGAGATGCGGATTAATGCTTTCTTTTGTTCCAGGAGTTCGGAGGTGAGATGGGCAGATAGGCGTGCCAATTAGAGAGGGCTTTGCCATGGGCTGCTGTGTGTCTGTCGTAGCCCGCTAGTTCTGCAGAGGGGAACTACTGAGAAAAACTGTGACTTCTTTACAGAGCGGGAAAAACCATCACATTCACCGAGGATCTCTTTGCACTATAACACTCCCAAATTAGAGGCAAAACTACTTGTTTCTTTGTTACTTGGTTATCGCCTACACCCAGCAATCAAAATTGGCCACTTTATGATCATAGGCTATACAGGCATGTTCCAGACCATAGTATGTCAAGCGCTTTTTCGGCACAGGCTACAAAACTAATAGGTTTCATGCCAGTAAGACCATGGCATCGCCTTTCTGGCATCGCTTCCAGTTCATGCTTCCTACATGCGTCTCTGCAGCCACTGAGGCCCAAACACAGCAGAGGTAAAGGGCATTTCTCAGTCAAAAGATCATTTTTCCCTTAAAGCAGGGCGAGCTACTGCTGCCTTGTAAAAAGTCTGCCTTGTTTGGGGAATATTTAAGCCATAGTGTTTCCCATTAAGTACTTTATCAGTGCAAAGGCAGAACAAACCTTTGCGGGCACATGAAGCAGATCTGTGGGCTCTTTTGTCTGTGGTGGTAACACTGTGCCTGGGATTGGGCTGACTGTGAAACCAAGTGCAATTCATCCCAAAAATTCCATCTGTTCGAAAGATATTAAAAGTATGTGCTAACGGGTCGGTGGCAGTGCGTGTTGGTAGAAGGCATAGAATTGGGAAGAGCGCAAAAGTCTGGTTTTACTCAGCGAGCAGAGGTGCTGTAAGGAAGGCAGGTCATTCCCAGGATGGAAAATCCTTCATTTCCAGTACCCTAAGAGGTACTTCCCGCCCTGCAAAGTGAATTCCTGTGAGACAGCAATGCTCCCTTTATGTGAGGAGAGAAATGAGTGTGAAGATCCAGGGAGTGAAACCATCTGCACCTGAGGATTTCACCTCTTATTTGCAAAGAGATCAAGTTTTTATCCCAGCCCTGCAAATGGCATGTCTGGCGAGACTGTGTGTATTTCACATTCTCAGCAAAACCAACGAAGCTAACCTGGGAGGCTGGACCCGTCAAAATGTGATTTCCCGTTTTTAAATGGTGTGAAAGATAAGCCTGTTCTCAGCCGCTGGTGAGTGAATGCTCTCGGGAACTGGGCGCCCTGCCTTGGTGTCATGCTCGGAAGGATGGGTGCATCAGGATGGGTCTGGCTGCTCTCGCTGGCTGTGAACTGGAGCCCTGTTTCTCCAAGGCTGTCCACACTGTGACCTGAAACATGGGGCAGATAGTCCCAGATTAGCAGCGACAAAACACTTCTGTAAGCCATGTAGCTGCTTTAGTATTAGCCGAGAGGCAGGGGCAATTAGCCTTAAAACAATACTAGGAAAACGGTACTCTTCTGCTGGGACTCTCTGTGCAGAACCACAGTTGCCCTCAGAAGTGAAGATGAGTTTCATGGCTGTTCTTTATCCATGTTAGAGACAGTTCCAGGCAAGTCAAGGCAGGCTTTGCACGACACAGTTGGCTAAGCTTTGTTTGGAGAAAGTTGCATCGTTTATCATGGAGGAAGTCGCATCATTTATCATTCCTGACCAGAAAGGGGTTTGATTCTGAGATCAGTGCAGAGACAATGTCTAGAAATGGGACAGCTTGTTTTGTCTAGTTTTTTGAGTCCGCTAATGTCAGGAGGTAGAAAGTTCAAGTCTAATGTTACTGGCTGCACTCTCTGTTTTCTGCTAACGGGACACAGAGAAGGCTATGGGGAAAAGCACTGAAAAAAAAGCGCAGCGAGAGTAACGTAATGAGGGACGGAGAAGGAAGGCATGTTGTGTATTGAGGGAGGCAGGTGAGCCTGCCATTTGGAGCAGAAATGTGTTGCAAAGTCAAGGTTTTCATAGTGTGAAAATATCCCCGTTGTCGCCTCAAGCAGAGGAGCTGGTAACAGAGCGTGCAGGAAGCTCTTTGATAACCTCATTTCTTAACTTCTCTGCTGTAATTCAGCGTTAAAAAGGCAATGAATGTTCTCCCACCATGGGTGCTTTTTTAATCTCTGACATTCTTTGGAGAGATACTCTGAGTCCTTTTGAAAATAAAACCAAACATGTACAAATCCAACTTTTTCTTTGAAATGGTGTAAAGGTTTAGCAGGAGAGAAATGGTTAAGTAGGATGAAAGTGGAGTAGCATCAGACAAGCGACTGTTTGCTTGTGTTTTACCCCACCGATTCCCACCCACTCCAACCCAAATAACTGAGTTAAGGAATGTTATAAATTAACACACGCTAAGTTTTCAGTTGTGCAGCAACGAGTGATTTACGCTGATCTTCCATTGACATCATCTTATGTCACTGAAGCACTGTTTAACAAGAGGTATGTAGTTCTGGTAATCCCCAGGAAATCTGCACATTGTTTACTAAAACCCACTGTTTTTAAAAGAAGAAATGTACTTTGCCAAGGGACCTGTAGCCTGTCAGAGTAGAAAAATGCTTCTTTCGGTGGCTGAGAGGAAAAAGCGCGTGAGTGTGTGGATATAAAAGCATATGCCTTTGTGGTAAGCACGTGGAGGTAATTGTCCAAGCCGTGGGGTTTTGCTCCCAGAAACGGGGAGGCCAGGCAGGCCAGATGCCTTCATGGATCGTACTCGCAGGTCTGAAGACAGAGGTTTCAGAGAAGCACCTCGCTTCCTTACAGCTGTCGACAGATCTTGCCGCTTACCTACAGCAAACCAACCTCAGAGGCAGCTCTGCGTTTCTTTTCTTTCCTCTTTGTTTCATCCAGATGGACAAAATTGGGGTTCTTTGTTCTGAACCCGATATTGCAGGGGGATTTTTTTTTACCCTGCGAACTTTCCACTTAAACAGTTTAGTGGTTATAAATGTGTAATGATCTCTGTTAGCTCTGCGATCTGCTCGTATTAATGACTTTTCTTTTGTGCTACTTGGCACGCGAGGTGAAACAAATGAAGAGCTGTATTAATTATTCATCAGCCGACGAATTTCTTTCACTGTAACTCTGTTTCGGGTTTGTAGATCTCTTTGCATAAACTAATTGATTTTAATCATAATATTCCAAGTGGTTTTAATTAATAATTTAAACATAATTGTTTTGGGAAGTTCTTTAGTCTTATTCTGGGCAGCTGGTGCTTGAAAACAGAATTTGGCAATGATTTAACTTCAAAAATATGGAGCTAGTTTTCTGCAGCTGTTATCAAATGGAATTAGTAACTAAAAGGTGTGGGATTTTCTTTGGATGAAAGGTTAATCAAGTCCAAATCCAATTGTGTTCTAATCTAAAATTAAACATGAAAAAAAAATGCGGAGTAGGGACAGGGAGTTTCCTAAGCCTTTCACACCTCGGCGTGGCTAAGGAGGGGAGGGAAGGAGGAGGGAGAAGTTAGTGCCAAAGCAATCACATCTTTTATCTCAAGAACTATTTTCAGCAAGGTATGCTGATCTTATTTTCCATCCTCCCACGCTTTGCACAGGAGTTTCGGGAAAACTTTGTTCTTCCTTTGCTGGGTATGGATCTAATAGGGGTGTTTCAATACCAGGGGATTACCGACCTTTCAGGCAGACTAGCCATTTGACTCACCACAGAAGAAATTAAGGTATGTCGGTTCAAATAGGAAGCTGATTTACCGTGAATTGTCAGGAAAATCTCTGTCCTTCCTATGCTATTGTTGCAGACATGAATTGCTGCGTGCGGAGGGAAATCTAGCTTGTCAAATACAGTTTTCCCATGGATGAGAGAGGTTTTTAACACTGCAGCATTACAACCCAGTGGGCTTGCGGTGGCAGAGGTTTATAACCTAGGGAGCAGGGCATTGGAAGTAAACAGGGCGAGAGCAGATGCTCCTCGGGACCGGAGCAGCATCCCCTCCACAGAGGTCCCGCACGGGCTTGCCCGGGTCGCTGGCAGCGCGGGGAGCTGCTGCAGGGAGCTGCTGGCTCTCTCTCCATCTTCTGCCGCGCATCTCCGTCCTGTAACACCCCTGCCGCCCTCCCAGCGAGCCCGGGGTCTGTCCCATCAGCAGCGACATGGCACGTTGCGATAAGGATGAAGCCAAGGCCTCCCGGTGTCACCGCCAGCCTGCACCACGGCGGCCACCCCCAGACGGGGCACGGGGCGCTTCCCAGCCTTTCCCGGAGCCGGTTTCAGCGGCTTTAATTACATCTGCGGTTTGGATCACTTTGCTTGGCCATTAAAATCCATTTCACAAAGAGTAGTATTGAAGCGAGCAAGGAATATTTGTGGCGGCTGTGGATTTCCTCCAGGCCTACAGGAAGAGTAAATTAGTTACTGAAAACTTGACAGTTTGTCCCAAGTGCTTAACTCTTTCCTCTCTGGAAGGTGCCTTTTCAGAGACAAGTGACTTTAGAAGGAAATAATACGCTCGATGTGTGTTTACCCCTCCCTCCCCCCGCCTTTTTACGGTGGGGTTGTAATTGCAAACCCAGCCAGGAGCGATTTGTTTGAAGAGGAAGTGTGGGAACTTCCTTTATAAATATTGCGTTTCCTTTCGTGTGGATCCAAACACGGTTTCCTCCGCTGGCGGGAAAAAAAAGTGCTTGAACTGAAAAACAAGCACTTTTTCCCGTAGCTCGTGCCCCAGGTAAATATGAAAGAAAGAGATTTAATGGGAAGAAAAAAAAAAAAAAAGGCAAGCAGGTTTTTAGCCAGGGAAGAGCTGAAGTTAGTTGGACCATTGCATCAGCAGGGTTTTTGCCAGGCCATTCCCTGTTGATGCCAGTGGCTGCGAACACAGGCGTCCTCTGCTCAGGAGCCCCGGGCGAGTTAAGGTCCTGTGCAGGGGGGTAAAATCAGTGTTTGCAGAGCCTGCGATTACAGAACCTGCCGTGACTTGCTCTGCAAGATAGGGCAGTATCAGCCCGAGCCTAGCTCCTATCGCTGTTTGGAGTGGTTTCTTTTTTTTAAAAAAAAACCACCAACATATGTATCTTTCCTAGTGAAACAAAAACAAAAAGTCTGCACCCTTCCCCCAGCCTAGAAATACCTTTGAATTATTTGCAGAGGAGGGGCTCACCCACTAGAGGAGCAGCTACACCAAGGATTAATGGCTTTAAACTAAAAGAGGGGAGATTTAGACTAGATAGAAAGAAGAAATTTTTTACAATGAGGGTGGTAAAACACTGTCACAGGTTTCCCAGAGAGATGGTAGATGCCCCATCCCTGGAAACGTTCAAGGTCAGGTTGGACGGGGCTCTGAGCAACCTGATCTAGTTGAAGATGTCCCTGCTCATGGCAGGGGGGTTGGACTAGATGACCTTTAAAGGTCCCTTCCAACCCAAACTATTCTATGATCCCATGATTCTGTAAGTATCTGTGCTCAGCAGCAGCAGGTAGGTTAATTTTACAGGGCAGGGAGCAAGTTTTAACCTGGCAGGCAAAGCTCTGCTGGCCTGTTGTGCTTTTTTGGGGTTGGTTTTGTGATTATTTTTTTTAAGAAGGGCACAGTATCAGAGCATGTGGGCTCCTTGGGTGTGCAGGCGGCCAGCTGGCCTGGCTTGCTAACATAAATCGGTGCAGATGATGGGAATCAAGGCAGGGGGTCCAGTTCCCAGCTCTGAAGGATTCCAGATTAGGAAGACAGCTCACAGAGGAAGCAAGGAGGGGTGAGGGGGATCAGGCTGATTCCCTGAGAGGCACTGAAGATGAGAAGAGCCCTTCTGCTTGATTTGAAGGAGGGAAGTGTTCTTATATTCCTGATAATTAGGCAGAGTTGCCTTGTTCCTTGGTTTTGATGGACAAATGAGACATCCCTGGTATTTAAACTTGGATTGCTGTGATGGTCTCTGATCTGGCCAGCAAGAGGCACAGCCAGGCCACTGTTGTATTAATGAGAAGGTTCTGATTTTTACACATTTCTCAGTGGGGAAGATAAAATTTCCCTCAAGCTTCTAACGGGGCTTTGCAGTGATTCCTTTTTGCACTTTTAGATACAAACAAAAGAAACAAAATTTGCAGTGCAATGGGCTATCCTGGGAAAAATCAGTCGCAATCAAAGGAGACACCAGAAACTTCACCAGTCCTTCCACCTGGGCTCTGGCAAGGCTTGCCTGGCTCGCTGTGCCAGGAGTCCTCACAGCATCTCATACTCTGCTCCACAGACAATAATGTCCCATTGGGGGACGAAAAAGGAGTGGAAAGTGAACCTTGGGTAATTTTTACTTTTCAAATAAAAATTTAAAATACAGCTAATAGTCTGTAAATGTTCCTCCTGCACTGTCTTCTCTTTTCAACGTCTTGCAAATGCATTTAAAGCCCTACAGTGTTCAGGGGAAGCTCTCCATCCTTTTATGCTTTTCCTCTTGTTTTCCACACCATCCTTTGCTCCTGTCTCCTTATGTCACCCAGTCCTCTCATCCATGCTGCATTCCCCATTTAACGATCTTTTCTCCTTTTTACCTTTCCACACTTAGCATTTTTCCCTCTCCTTTTTCACACTCCCACAGTCATGCCTGCTCCTTTTTTCCAATAAGGCAGGCTGCATTTGGTAATTTAGGGAGTAAACCTTCAAATTCTTGTGCGAGTGCTCCCACTGACTACGTGATGAAGAGACTGCAGGACCGGGCCGTAGCTTGGCAGATGTATGGGGAAAGGTAGCGAAGCCAACTTTAAAGCAGTCTTAATTACCTTGGTGGTTTGGATCACTTCAGTTGACTATTAAAATGCATATTTCTAAGGCGAGGTGTGCACCAATGGCGTTGTATAAATAATAAAGAATTTCAGGAGCTTGATATAAAAGACTTTATAGAGGTAATATATTACTTACAGTCGAGAGAAATGGAGGGCATTTTAAAAACAGTTTTACTAGCACCCTGCATTTAAAAAAAACCCTTCTTTTTCTTTTTGTTTAACCTCCTGTGCAAGCCTGGGCATGTTTGAGGCTCCCAGGATCCAATTTCATGTAGTATCCTATTTCAAATCCAGGCCAGAGCAGATCGATCGAAAATCAGTGCTCTCAGAAATAAAACTGCCTGTGGAATGCCTTCAACGACATGAAGATGAAAGAGGGAATGTGACAGAGCAGATACCGATTTTCTTTTTTGAGGTGGGAGGCTCTGAAGCAGTGTCCTTGGATGTTGCACGATTTACGTTGATTGAACAGTAATGGTCGTAGGACAATTTTGGTGAATTTTTGTGTTCTTCAGTGAGTAGTTAACAGCTGTGTTTCGTGAAGGGGAGTGGCTGGTGTTGCTGGGGTTGTTTTAAGCCAAAGCAGCAGCTGTAGAACATTTTACGGCGAGTGCAGAGCTACCTGTAAGTCTGCACATCGCCAGAATAATACAAGCTTCCTAATAATTCTTGTCAGTGGAATACTTAATGGTATTTTGAAATGACTGAGCTACTTCAGTACTTTGAAAACTGCTGGTGAATGCAGACTAGTCTGACTCATCTGTGTTTATACTGGTTTTTGTCGTCAGCACAAACATAGATGGCAGTCTGCTTCATTTTCCAGTGTACCTCTCTCTATGTCTCTTCTTTTCCCTGGCCCTCAACAGCCAAAGGAGAGAGAGAAGAAAAAAAAAAGGCAAAAAAAAAAAAAGAGGATTATCTGAGAATTACGAACAGAGGGAAACGGCAATATCATTTTAGGACTTTGAAGGAATAGGAAAGTGAAAGGAAAACTGAACTTGTGAGCTTTGGGTAATTTTGAATTAGGGGTAATTTAAAAACTTGGCTGTGCCAGTATTATGTTGAATTCCTGGAAAACTAAGAGTGAACTTTGTTCTGCTGTGTAGCAGTGGTCTCTCTCCTGTCACCTGCACTAGGTGATGCCCCTGATGTGGGGAGCATCTTGCATTGCCGGGGGACCACTGGGTTGCACACATCGGCCCCTTGCATGGAGGCAGTGTGTCACGGCGGCTGGCCTTGGCCCGTTTGCTGTCAGAGCAAGGGGGGAGGCTTCGGAGAAAAATTCGGCGTCCTCACATGCTGAAAAAGTGCTGTCTAAAGTCAGCCAAGAGAGTAACAGTAATCACAAAGAGCGTTTGAATTTATTTTACACTCTGCCCCTTGGACAATAAAGGCTTGGCTGTTTGGGACCTCACGCATGGTGTGCTCTTCACAGGTAGAGACATATGAATGAATTTTAACTAAGCGAGGCTAGCTAAATACACAGGCTCATCAAAGTGGAAGTGTGAGTGCTTTCTGGCTTTACATAAGAGCGTGTTGGTTGCTCCTGTAGCCTTTTCCAGTGTGAATGCCTTAACACACGCATGTGTGTTCAGGACAGCAATTCTGGCCGTGTGGAAACTCGTGCTTCAGTGACCGTAGGAATTCACCTTTGGCCTCCAAAGTAGCAGTTGTTTTGTAAACTACTTGATGATTAACCTTCAGCTAGAATATAAGTGGCAAGTGTTTACTTAATGGTCAGAGATTGGGTTCCCGCTTGCAGGCAGCCTTTATTACTCAGGAAGCTGGGTGAGTTAGAAATGAAAAATCTGCCTCGGCAACTGTCTGAGAAGTCCACTCTGGTCTCCTGACAGATGTGGAGAAAGCAAAGTGCTTGGTGAAAAGGCTAATAAGACGGCTGTTGAAAGTCTGCGTGTGGTCATCTTAAAAACTGAAAAGACCCTGCTAAGCTACTGAGGAGAGGTCCTTTACTGTCTGTGTTTATGCAGAGTATATCGGAGTAAAGACATTGATGAGTTTTTCAGTAACTTCTGAATCTTTTTTAGCCAGAGGGCACAAAAGTAAGATGTTATTCCATTGCATAATGAAGATATTCACTTTAACAAATCAGACTTCTAACATGAGCAACTGGGATGCCTCTCTAGCCAACAGTAAGAGAAAGAAACCCAGTTTCAATTGCCTTCTGGAAAAGCCTACCTTATTCCTTTGGCTGTACTGCATACAGAGAAACTACCAGGTTTGATGAGACACTTACATCGGCATGTGTAAGCCTCCTGTACCGTGATATAAGTTACTTCTCACAAGATTCATTTTGAAACAATTTGCCAAATGGCATTTGAAAAGTCATGGGCATAGACTTGTACCATTTATGATTTTGAATTTATCACCTTAACTCCTCCTTCTCAAATAGCTTTTGAGAAATTGGGGTTGCTTCTCTGTTCTTATGCCGAGTGGCCAGGCAGCTTGACATGAATGGATCAACACTCGGTGCTGGCACAGCACCCTGCCTGTCAGAGAGGAGCCCTGTCGCCTTATGTGAGTGACCAGGCAGGGAACACTGTTGTCCAATATCAATTGTAAGGTTGGATAAATGATGATCTGAAGAGGCTGGAAAAAGTGCTACTCTCTGCTCCTCCACTGATGCTCACTTCGATTCTTGCCCTTATATGCGAGATGCTGGATCTGAACCTGTTGGCAGTTCACAGGGTAGCGTTCTTGCTGTTTAATCTTTGCGGTGAAATGCTGTTGAAAGAGCAGGCACGATTTTTAGACTGGTCAGAAGGGAGAGCAGAGAAAGAAGTACTTTGTGGTTAGTGTGTTTAATTCTGTAGTTAAGAAACCTCTCTGCAAGGGTCTATAAAGAGATAAGATATTTAGTCTCCTTAGACTTAAATGAAGGATATTCAGAAAGGGTAATGGAGCTTAAATTACTGGGTTTCAGTTTTGGGTTATGCTGGTCTTTGTTCTTATAGTGTATCTGTAGAACTCAGATTTTGGTATGAGACACTTAAATTTTAAGAACAAAAAACTCCAGCATATGTGGGTTTTTTTCCTTTTTCTTTTCTTTCTTTTTTTTTTTTTTTAATTTTTTGTTCTTTTTGCCCCACAAACTACAGGAAGAGCAAAATGAAAGGGCCGAGTGAAAGCGGTTGTTCCTTTGAGGTATATCCAGCAATATTAAACACTTCTGTTATTATTTCAGTATTCTGTTAATTTTTGGCCAGAGTTGGTCAAGGTCTTTTCATAGTGCATCGATTTGAGGTCAAAAGTATGTGGGATTGACTGGAAACCAAAGCAAAAGAAAAGAGTTTAAGCAGTCTCAGGTTTCAGTGTGTTGAAGGTAGAGCTGAGTTGAGCAGCTTCAAGACAAGGAGGATACTAAGCCCAAGATAGCCAAGCGGAGGAGACAGAAAGGAAGTCAGTAATAAAACTCTGGAGTTCATGTGCTAAAAGTGGAGCGGGTGTCTCTGAGGTCAAGGAGGTGGAGAGGGCAGAGTGGAGATGACCAAGAGCGACGTAAGCTGGAGAGCTGAAGTTGAGGGAAGATACAGCATTGGCCAGATATTGGAGTGTAGAATTGTGATACAGAGTTAATTAGAGATGTAAATACACTGCGATGTTTAGAGTCTTAAGCTGACATTTGATATCACCCTGAAGTTTTTAATAGTAAATTCTATATCCTGTCTCCATATGGACATGATCTCAGTGTTGTAACGTAGCCTTCCCAGCACTGAAATGTGAGGATCCGTTTTCAAAATTAAGCTCAAGAGAGCAGTGTGCAGTGTTACCCTATGCGCTCCCTCCTATCAAGTGCACCATGCTTGTTAGCTCAACAGCCAAATAAAATTTCCATGGGCGTATACAAGCCTATATGAAAAGTATCTGCTCCATGTGTTACATATAGCTGAAGGCTCGAGGGAATAAGGTCTGTGTCTGGGAACCGGATAGTACAACTTTCTATCCCTGACCCAGTGCCTGCCCTTTCTAACAAACAAACAAAAAGCCTCCCTCAAAGAAATGTGGTTTATGATCTGTTTTTAGCTCTAGAAGCAAACAAATAAAAAAAAAAACCTCAATATGTTCTTACTCCTACTTATAGCAGCGTGGGCTTTAGGCACCGCAGGACGGGTGCAGTGCTTTGTTCCTTGCAGCTTTTGGAAGCCACGATTTCCCCGACAGCCACAGCACTGGGGCAGCACATTATCCGCTTGCAAAATTTTGCACTTGGACACAACGGATCAGCTTGAGTTTATCATCTTTTTGAGATTATGATATCTGAGACATTCACCCTAAATACAGAGGCGCAGCTGCCTGATGAGGGAGAGGGTACTCGCAGGATGGGGAGGTTATTTGCAGTTGTCCTGTCTCTGCTGGGTTATTGACCTGTCCTGATGGTCTAAACTGCATGACACGTCCATGGTTGTCTTTGTCCTTTTGTCCTAAAGGGGTACTTCAGTTTGAACGGTGGAAATTGTTTTATATGAAAAGCAGGAGCAGTTACGTGTGTTCAGATTGGGGTGGGAAGGGCAAGAGCTAAATGTAGTCTAATGGCAGTAATCTCCCTGCTGTCCTCTACGGGTTATGGAGGGGAGACGAGGTCTCCTCTGAAAAGCAGCTCAGGGAAGAGTGATTCCTCCTTCAGAAGGTGATCTGTGGCAGGACCCTCTCTGTCAAGCCAGCGGAGGGAGAAGAAACAGGAAGATAACCTTGTTAGACTGAAGTTTAGCTTGAATGAGCATCCCCCTACACACTTGCTCCGTTTGTGCTTATGGTTTCTGTCAGCTTTGAAGAGCAAATTCCCTATTGTCACCTAAATACTTATAACTTCAGGTCAGTCTGCATGAGCCTCCAGCTGTCAGAGGACCCATGACGGCAATGTGTATTTTAGTTCCTCTAGTTGAAGCAGTCCATTTTGACTGGCCAGCTGGTCAAGCCCATACCATGAAAGACCAATTCCTCATGGTGTTCCAGTATAAGATACTGAAAAAGAGCTGTTGTGTTATGAGCCAGGAGGTAAAAGGAAAAAACAAAAGCAAACAAAACCAGGAAGCCTTGCAGCAGATGGTACCACCTGTGTCCATCTAAATCTAGCCAAAGCAGCATGCCATTTGAGTGGAGAAACCTGGAAAATCTGATGACTCAGTCTGAATAAATAGGAAGACAGTGAGTGAGATTTCTGGCTCATGTCCCAAGCCTCTTATGAAAAAGGCTTCCTATTTTCTAACACAGAAAATTGAGTACAGTTTGGTGGCATCATTCTCTGGCACAGCTGATACCAACTACAGACTAAAATGCCTGGTGTACCCATGTGAGAACTGACACATAAGTAGTCTGATGACTCTCTGCCAGTTCCTGGGTTATGGTTGAACCTGTTTTCCCAATTTCTGATGTTATTAGGAGGGTTGTACCTTTATTACTGGGGATACAACTGGCTGGACACAACAGTCAGGGCTGACAGCATTCAATTCCTTTTCCAGGCTCAGCCAAATACTAATTCCCATGCACTTCAGTTGTTGCATCTGCAAAACTGAGATGTGAAACAACTATGCAAGACGTGCCTAAATCACTGTTCAGCAATGCTTGCAAAAATGCTCTAAAGGAGAGAGGCAGCATGGATGTATAAAGGGAACTCCCCAGCAGGATGAAGCCTTGTTTCCTTGCTGACTACCTCCACCTCCTTCCTTCTTGGCTGTTGTTGACAGTATCATGATCTTTCACATCCCTTTGCTCTTCCCTTTGCTTCTGTATTTCCTTTTCCTTTATATGCTTAAGTTGCACCAGATCTGTTTTTTCCTGTTGTCAGTAAGACATGGAAAGAAATCTGCCCTTTCCCTTGGTCATAAAGTTTAAAATTTTTGTCTGTCTGTTTCTTGGGTTGGCTGCTCTGCTTATACTCCCCTCCTATGACTTCACTCAGTCCCAGTCCAAGCCTACACTCTCCAGTTAGGCCGTATCATGCAGCTGTGGTCTAAATATCTCACCCAGCTCTTCTCCCCTGTCCCTCATCTCACGATTTTGCTGAGTTTCATCCTCCAGCTAGTGTTCAGGTTCCCTCAAACAGCTTTTCCCTGGGAAGAGATGAATATATGGAGTCTTGAGGAACATGTTACCACAGCAACTAGATATGAGGAATGCAAACAAGAAATTAAATCCCATCGAACATTAACAAAATAAACTTGTTTTAGTACTGGGCAGCCTCAAGGAACACAAAGGGAAAATAAAAGCCCTGCTGATGTTTGTGTCTTACCTCCCTGGGGAGCCAGCGTTATGCAAGCCTCAAAGCCAGGTTCAGCTGAGCTGAGCTGGCTTTGCAGAAAAGGTGGTGGATTTTGATGGGTTTTGGGGTCTCTCTTCCCTGGGGACTGCCATGCGGTGATATTTCAGTGCATGCATCGGCATTTGCTGCAAACTGTTTGAGTGGGCATTGCATGCGCTGCTAAAAAGTAACTGAGAAATAACGTGTGCGTAAGAGGTAGGTTGGGGCATTCAGCACTCGCTATGTCTATTGATGGGGATATTTTTTCGAGGACAGTTGTCATTTGCACGGTCGTGTTGAAGAATTTATATGAGCCCTTTTTTATCACTTTTTGGCATGTACAGTGATGTTAAACAATATCAGATGGTATTTTATCCTTCCCTAGGGGGACAGGCGCTGTATCTCTTCCATTCTTAAATGTTTGGTCGTGGGAGGTGCTGAGTACTGCCATTGATAAGAGCGTGTTCAAGCTCTAGCTAGAGGAGTGCCAAATCATACAATACCCCATCTGTAATGCCAGGCATTCTTTCTGGTAATACTTCAGTTGAGCTCTCAGTTCTTCAGTAATTAGTTGTACATCTGTGAGCAACTGTCCATCTGATTTATTATCCGAGCAGCTATTGCAATACAGAACATTGCCCCATTTAGCCTCAGGATTGAAAGTTATGGTGTGCTAAAGTTGTGTTTAAAATGTAATAAAATTGCCTATATATAAACAAATTACAAGTTTATGGGACACTATACATGATCTTAATATTTTAAAGTGCATAAATTTAAGGTGATTAAGCACAGCTTAACACATATGAACATATTTTTAATTGCTGCCTTCTTTTATTTAGTAAGAAGATTAAACACTGTCCTGGAAAATAACTTGATTGTAGTGAAGAAGACTTAGCGGAAAAGTGAATGTAAGTATTTCATAGCATGTGCCAATTATTTATGTTTGCAAACCATCAGCATTGGTGATAGTATAAAACATGCTAAATTAGCAGCCTAATTTACCAAAAGGACCACTTTTAGTATGGGGAGAATGCTGGATCTGATCATTGTGCATATGTGTGTGAGGTGTAAAATGTCTATTATGTGGTTTTCCGTATGGGTCTGTCGGTTATACGTACCTAAATGCTTTTAGTGGGGCCACGTGCTTTTAGTTATTTGCACGCTTATGAACGGTTCGCAGGAAAAATGTCAGCATGAAGTTGTCACTAAGTGCCCTTTAAAGGGAAAAAAAACCAGCACTGCCGCTCTCTAAATACCCATGGGGATCCTTAAATTCTGTAATGCGGACTTATTTTCCGTTTCCTGAGGAATTTAGCCTCACTTGGAATAATGCAGCCAGTATATAGTATTTTTTGGTATACTTGCCCCAAAGATGTGAGTTTATAGTAGAAGAAGATTGCACTGTGGATTGGCAATTCAATTTAGAGTGAAATACAGTGGCTGCAAGTTCCAGGCTAAGTGCATCATTGCTCACTTGAGGTCACTTTTTCAAACCTGGAGTCAATAGTTCTCTAACAATAAGAGCTTTGGTTCATTTTCTAGACACTTTTGAAACTGTTACTTTGCTGGTGAATACCCCATTATTTTTCTTAAAGTAATTGCTTTTCCTAGCTGTATTTCATAATAACGTGAACTCCCTAACTGTGTGCATGCACATATGTATACGTACGTACATATTTGTGTGTGAAGCAAAGCTGTATCTCTGCAAGTCGTACCCCAGGAGGCTTTGAGTGGCTCTGGTGTGCGGGGTAGCGATAGTCATGAACTTGTAGCTGCCACGGATTCATTCCAGTATTTTTTCATATCACATTTTTCCCACGATCTCACCTTCCATTTCCCAGGGCCTGCCTGATGAGTTTGGAAGCAGTCAGCTAAGCCTTTCCAAATGCTGGATAAAGCACAGAATTCATGACTTAAAGTCAAATAGGACAGTGATCCTGTCTTAAGTGTCTAACAAGCTGGGACAGTCTTAATTTTAGCCTTTGGGCTTTTATAAACTTGTCTTCTATAATTGCTAACTGACCAATAGTACTGAAACGGTGAATTACTGCAGAAACATTTGGAAATGCTGTCTGGTTTATATAGAGCTGTCTACTGATATGGGGTTGCTTGAAATGAAGATCCTCAGATTTGACAACATTGTACCTAAGCTAAAGATTTATAGACTAGGCTGCGCATTGACTCTCTACGTTACTGATATCTGACCCAATCTGAAAGCTATATAGGCTTATAAGATACAAAAGCAAATCCTTAAAACCTTCTGGTATGTATTGAATAAAACAAAACAAAGTTTGAAGTAATTTACTGGGACCAGTTGCTTTAATTTCTTCTAAAACTACTTAAAAGTACCTCTCGAGTCACCTTGTTCATGCCAGTGGCACTTCTGGAACAGTTCCACCTGTGTGTGACGAGTTTCTACGTGCATAAGTTTTTCTTGAGTTACTTTCACATTATTCTTGTCAACTTGATCTTCAACTGTTTTTCTGGGAAACTTGGGAAGAGGTACTGTTATCCACAGTTCCCATTTTTTGTGAAATAAGCAGAATATTGGGGGGGGGGTTTTGTCTGTATTTTTTCAAGTGCCTGTTTAGCAGGAGAGCGCCATTTGAGTGAGGGATGAATTGTAAAAAGATACCTGCCCAGTTAAAATGTCATTTTATGTATGTAGTATCTATGCGAAAGCAAATAAAAGACACGAAGTAGAGCCGTATTTCAGGAAACAGTAGTAGTGGCACTGGCAGTCACACTGGCAATGTGATTATTAGCTCGTCATGAAACTGGCAGAGGAATAAACACATCCTTGCGGAGAGATGCATACTAGTACTTTATCCTTTACGTAAAAATAAATGTGATCTGCAATAGATGTTATTTTTCTGATATTTTACTTTTGTGCATGTGTAGACTGAGCTCCTAAATGGAAACCACCTTCTTGATCTGGCTCTTGCACCTATCTGACATGAAAATTATAGATCTATGCTTCTAAACTTGAATAATTTTCAAGATTAATTGGCCTCACGTTGGCTGGGATTTTTGCAGTAACACCAAATTAACAAGTTAATGTGGAGAGGAGAAAATACCTTTTCATAAATACTTTTGGTTTTGTATCACAGAAGTGGCTACGGAGGCATTCTTACGTAAAAAGTCAGCAGAGCCCAAGAGAAGGAATAAAGCGCTTAAGAGGAACCAAGAGGGTGAGTGGCTTTACCTGCAGCCACTCACAAACTGCAGGTAGAGCCCTGAAACTGTGAAATCCAGCACCTCCTCTTACAATCATCCATTTCGATGTCTAGCGCATCCAGAGATATTTATTAATAATTTTTGTTTTGTGAAAATTGAAAATTAAATCTGAAACTTGGGTTGGAGTACATGAATGGCTTGGTAGGATAACTGGTAGGATTTTGGCTTTGGTTACCCGTAAAGCTAGAAAGTGGAATAAACTTGCAGAAACATCTTCTTCTTTATTCTCTTCCAACAAACTTCTGGACTGACCTTTCATAGAGCTGAATGCCAAAGTTGGGATGCTGGAGGAATACAGCAAAACGGTGGTTTGCCGTGTTTCTTCACCTGGTGAAGAGGAGAGAGGAGGTGGGGAGAGCAAGGGTTTTTTTTTTTTCCTCTTAAAAGAATAGGGAAAGGCTAGGAAAAAAGTGAAATGGACCAGAGGGGATGATAAGCTGGTAATTGTATTGCATTATACTGATGATACATCAGAAAAATCTTGAGGCAATGACTGCAAGGAGAAGGAAAGGGAGCGTGTACTTTAGGGAATCAGGAGCAGGCACCGTCAAGTAGAGCACAGGCAGGAAAGTGCACAGGGCTGGAGGAAAGAACACCCAGCCCTAATTAAATACCAAAATTAGGTTCTCACTGCACATCTTGTAATCTGAGATCCCCGGAACAAGTTGTTAATGTAGCACGGAGAGTTTTGTTCACTGTTTTCAACAGTATTTCTTATGTTAAATGTGTGCTCTGGCACTGTAAATAGCCTGGTTCAAACACCCTTGTGAAGGGCGAGGACCACGTCATGTCATGTGCTGTCACTAAGCTTTGCTTGCTGGTAGGCAGGTTTTTTCTGGAAAGTCTGCAGAGATGCTCTGTAGACTTCTAGGATTATAAAGCAGTTGCTCAAAAACAGTGCCCATCCCCAAAACGTCCACCTTAGTTTCAGGATCCAGCTGGGTATTGTAAATCAATTGGTAATTGTAGTTTATAAGAACTTGGCGCCTATATCATGAATGCTATAAATAATTCTCAGCAGCATTTGGATAGCATGGTAAATAAGGCAGAGAGCTACACTGGATAATGAGGAGAAAAATAAATATTGAAGAGTTGCGAGTTCATTAAGTAATGTCTATGCTGTGCATGAAATGAGGCAGGGGAGCAGGGGAAAAAGTTTCCCATCATAGAGACTATCGTGAAGGATTTGCATAAGAAACTTTTCTTGTAGTATTTTCTAGATATGACAATCAGACTTGGGTCCCCAGAATCACCTCTAAGACCCATCTTTAGATCCATAGGACTTAAGTCACCGAAACATCAGGTAACATTTGTTGAGTATCTTCTATGTGTCTTGGGTAGCAGGGGAGAGCAAGATGTGGGCTTTGCAAAATGTTCTCACAGAAATTCTGCTGTCGTCACCCTGAGACCCTAAAGGGCCTTCGGGAGGCGGGACGGACACTACACAGGTGTTGCTTCTATCTTCATGCCTGTGCTTTCTGGCATCTGTTCCACTACCTGTGTCCTGTCTTTTTTTCTTTCCCTTTGGCTCTGTCTTCCCTGTGCTGCCTGGCTGACAGTAAGGAAAATACCGTGGCTCCAGGAGAGACAACATCTCTGCGCTACCAGCATGAGTAGCCTGTGACACCAGGTCGGGCTGTACCTACCAGCAGTAGCAACCACCGGAAAGCCCTGCATAATGATCTCTCTGGGGTGTGCAGAGCAGCTTATTTGGAGACTTACGCTGCTGTTTTCCCATATGCTATCAAATATAGTCTTCTATTTCCCTCTAATCTGGGTTTATAGTCACTGGGCCGTGTAAAGGCCAAATGTCATGCCTTTGCTGCTAGATCTTTGTGACAAGAGTGGCCGTGGTGGAAGTCCTGCCCTTATTATTGAGCGCAGAGTGGCTGGGAGAGAGCTGGCTCCGCAGGCAAGCCGTGGCTCTCCATCTTTCTCTGGCAGCAGCCTGCATGGGTGACCCATCTAACAAAAGCATCGCGCAGCTTTGGACTTACTTCATATCACTGGCTACAGATGAAACTGTAATAGTTTTGCCCATATGTTGGCACTTTTCCCTCTACGGAGAAATGAGGCCACGCTTTACCAGTAGATGCAGTACTTGAATATCTGCAACATGTTAGGAACTTCTCATACCTCACCTGCCTTGTAAAAAATCCTAGTAGGTTAGTTATAAAAAGGTGGTTTATGGGCAGGTAAGGGTGTCCTTTCTCCCCACATTTTGGTAACATATGACCTAAGTCTGCAGGTCTGCCGACAAGACCCACAGGAGAGAAGAATCTTGCAACACAACGTAGCTATTTAGAGGTACCCCTTTAGAGGTGTTACTTAGAGCTATCCATTTATCTTCCTTGAGGCATAGATCCGCATGTCAGTCTTTCTTTCTCGTATTTCTCTGAAATAATCTCTTGGGGAATACGTAGAAAAACAAACAGAAGATTCTTTACCTTCTTAGGAGGGATGGAGACAAATTCAACTTCAAAATACTAGCTATTTTAAATGCAAAATGATCCTTCCTTAATTAATACTTGGCAAAGCATTTTAAAGATCAAAGTGTCAATATTAGCTAATTCTCATGACACACCTGTCAGGTAAGTAAAAATTATATCCATTTATAGCCCAGGAAGCTAAAATACTGTCTAACATCAGCATTTTCACAGTTGCTACCTAGTTAATTTACTGAAATAACTAGCCTAATTCTCAGAGGTTCTGCATATTCTTAGTTGTCCTAAATTATACTTGGAGCTCGAGACTATTCGCACTTTTGAAACCGAGTGCAAGTATTTTGGTACAGAAACGTGGGTACAGCAGCTGAACCTGAGGCATCCGCACTTAAGGCTTTTTCCAAACTTAAGCATCCCTAAAAAGTCTAGGGCTGGGATTCACATGCTGTTGATTCCTAGGCTGGGCTGAGAGTTTGTTTTTTTTTTTTCCAGGAAGGTGTGTATAGAAGGAGTGTTTAGAGTGGGAGAGGGTGCTTGAAGTGGGAAGAAAAACGGTGTGTGATGGCAGTTAATTTTTCTACCCCCTGCTGTTGCTTCCATTAGAGGTGCGGGTTACCTTGTTATTTCTGTCATGGCTCTTTCTCCTCTTGTTACAGCATCAGCAGAGTGGTATAATTGGGCTGGAGGACAAATTTTTTTGCTGCCCCATTGAGCAGCGACTGAAAAGGAGAGGGGATTTGGAACAAGTGCTGTCCCCCCTTCAGTCTGCAGTGCAACTTGTTTCCAAGTGGTGTTTTTAATCGGAGCGGCGGTGGTGTTCGAGTGCCTTGCTTTGTCCCTGCAAACAGTTTTTGTAACCCGTTTGCTCCCTTCGGGGTGGCAATGCCCAGCCCTGAATACGGCACGAAACTTGAGGATGGCGTCACTCCGTCCCGCTCTGTTCTCCCTCTCGCAGGAGCAGGTGGGAACAGACAAAACCCCAGCCAAAGGCCACCGATGGCTTGGCACTCAAAGGAGGGAAAAGCCTAGGCTACAAAAAGGGGTCTCGGGGGATTGAACAGCCTGGAGCAGGCGTGCACGGCTGAATTAGGCGTTGGAATTGTTTGGCTTTCAAATTCAGGGGACTTGTTTGCTGTCTTGGCCCTGCTCAAAGTGAATAAATGCTACTGCTAATAACAAAGCCCAAACCAGAGGAGGAGTGAAGGATTAAAACCAGAAAATGATGACTCACCCTCCCTTCTCCCCCCTCCCCAGTTTCAGTCCCCACTAAACTACTTTACCTCACCAAAGCCCCGGTGGCTTTTCGTTTATAAATAATCATGTGTTTGAAATGTTAAAATGTGTAGGCAGGGATTAAAGGATATGTGATGCTACAGCATTAAAACAGTGCAGACCTCTGCAAGGGAATTGTGAAGGAAAATTAAAACATAGTTATTTTTGGCAAGGGCTCCTGCATCCTGGGGAGATCAAGAGAAAGCAAAAAGCAGTTTACCCAAGCCTAGCGAAACTGAGCAGAAAAGCTGGGTGCAGCTGGGTGCAGTAAAATAGGGCTTTGTCCTACTAAAGCCAAATTTGAAGTTTTGGGGTTATCTCAGTTTTGGGAGGATGCAGGGAGGAGATTCCCTGAGAAATTTCTGTCGAAGGTACCAGCCTAAACTTTTCCACCTTTTCCTCCTGCAAAGGTTGGTGAATACAGCTGCTTGGTTATCACCCATGATGTAACAGGTTTCTTCCTTCTCCTAATCCACGGTGGGACTGAGGCGGATGGATGCCTGCAACGCTCTCAACTCACTGTGCCAGCCCACAGGATTTTACAGAATAAGCAGGTTGCCATGCCTGTTTGCAGTATTAGTCTGTATTCTCACACAAGTGAGAGTATTGGCATCGATTTTCTTGTCGTGTCTGACAACGAAAATTGAGAATTGTCCCTGCTTAGAAAAAGAAATGCATTACGGACTTAGAGGGAACTGTTGCAAATCAGTTGTCAGCATTGACTCTAGCATTGATTCTGGAGTCTGAATATAATTTTTAGTGTCATTCATCGGATGCTACATTAGCTTTGTCTCCATAAACCTTTGACTCCTGGCCAAAGTGAGCCCTTTCATGGGACTGCTGATGTTGGAGTCAGTGAAGTCTGCCTCCTCACCCCCCTTCTTTTTAATTTAAGGCGAGTGAATGATACCAGTGTGAACAGGCACAGATTAGGGCACTGTTCTGCTGCTTTTCTTGCTCATGATCTTGCTGCTGTCTGCTTGTTGGTACAGGGGAAGCCTCTGAATGGCTGTGTCTGTAGCAACTGTGCAATTACTAATAAACGAGCAATTTTAAGAGGCCCCATTCATTTCAGGTCTAATTAATTTTTGACGCACACTCCGAGCCTACACAACCAGGGGAGCAGGGCTCTGGGAGGATCTCCCTGGGGAAGGCAGGGCAGTGCTACTCCCCCTCGCCTCAGCTCCCCACAGCTCCCTTCTGCCCCACGGCCGCCTCCCGGCACGGGGCTTTCACTCCATGGCTTTGAGACCAGGGCTTCTCCAAAAGCCCGTTTGAAGCCTTCAAGCTGCTGATGCCCCCGGGTTTGGTGCTGGAACAGCCTGGCTGCAGGGGCATCACAGCTCTCTCCATAGCTAAGTTTGAGGACTTCTGCTCCGTTCCTGCCCTGCACCCTCTTGCTTTCTGATGGAGATGATGTTTAAGCAGTTGGCTTAGGTGAACTGGTATGTCACTTTGCTAAATGGAAAACGGTTTGTAATAATGCGTTGATTTCTATGGAATATGCCACCTCCACTGCTCTTAACCTTTGCTGTTACTTTTGTGCTAGTAAACATGAAAACATGAAACATGTGCTCTCAGGGTGTTGCTTTTTTCATGCCGTTTATATGAATCTGTTTATTACCTCGGCTTGTGTTCTTGTTTTTCTCCCTGCATTAAAGCATTTAAATGTATTAGTTGAGAAAAATCTCTATAATAATCTTCAGTTCAATTAACGTTATATTTAATTAAAGGATTTAACAAGGATAAAAGTAAGAATTAAATACTTGTCTGCTTAATAATTTTTTAGGGCTAAATTCAAGGCAAGCCTCAACCTTATTTGATTCAGTTAATGCAGTACCTGCAAAAGGCATTATATTTAAAAATAGATGTTCCTTTGGACAGCTAGACAATATTCTAGTGTCCTGTTACTGCAGCACTCAATTTGATCAAGCACAATGTCATGAAGTAATGTCAAGACGTAAAAATATCTAGTTTTAGGTGGGAAATTTCTCATTGTCAGTCAGTAAGCCAATGACTTTGTAAACAGAAGTCTTCCAGGGATACACAAAATACAGTCTTGTTTATCCTTGCTGGTTTTCCTTAAAATTGCATCAGTTTAATTTGTGACTAGTTAAATGAATCTTATTAAATTACAGTTCCTGGGAACTTCTGAGTTTGCGAAACATTGCAACTCTTGTGTTTATACACAGCTAGTATTTTCTTTAAAATGTGTCTGGAAAATTCCAGACAACTGAAGGGACTTGCCACGCTTTTCTTCAAAGCTAGACCTATGGTTTCAGAAAGCATGTTTTTTAGAGCTTGTTGTTTTTTGTTGTTTTGGGGTTTTTTTGAACCTGGAGGGAGAACAATGGTGCTGGTTGCACTGAGGAGGCAGAAGGTGTGTGTTGCTTTGTGAGTTATGACTGGTTATTTTTCGTATATGAACACAGAGCTGTGTTTAATGTTATTTCTAAAAAAATATATATTTTTCCCCTCGTGTAGAAATGATGACTTCACAAATCATGGTACCTGTTATAGGCAATGTTATGGGGATTTATACTCTGTGACACCTTCTTACTTTCCCTTCTTGAGGTGTTTTCTGCTGAGATCCTCCAACTGCATGTCAGAGAGGTCCTGAGGACACCACAGGGGGTGCCGGGGGACCCTCACTAAGAACAGAAAGCTGGGCCACAGTTTTGACTTTGGCATCCCCTGCATCAGTTCCACATCCAAAAGTCTCCACCCTAACGTACTGGCCATTTGGCTCTTCAGGGTACTTACAGAGGGAAAAAGCGGTCACAATACCATTTCCATTGTAATGAGCAGAAACATGCAGTAGAGCTGATGTCAGGGAAGGTAGACCAGATTCCTGAAGTCCTTCAGCACTTCTTACAGCCAGCATCTTCAGAAAACATGAGCTATATCATTCTGTGCAGGAGAAACCGGACTAGTTTAGTCTCTGCTCTGCAGTGGCATTGATTGCCAGTGCTTCATCAGAAGTATCCAGAAATAGAATGACTGTAGAGAGGTCTGCTTGGTTGCAAAGCCAAGGAGATCCTGTTCAAAGGCCAGGGTGGTGCTAGGAAGGGAAGGTGTGTGTGGTCAGGAACCCAGGGATGAGCTGATTCGTTGCATTCCCAGGTGTTTCATACCCTTGGGTGAACTCAAATCAGGCCATCCATCTGTATGTGAATTCTTCAGTTGATTGACTTGAAAGATATATTGGATAGCATTTGTTTATAGTGGTCCAAGCTGCAGGATATGGATTTTGTCTGGCGTATAAATATTTTGGTGCTACCCTGGGTTTGCTTTGCAGGATGTGTATGCTGCCTTCTTGAGCTGCGCCACATGGGACCGTTCTACCTGTTTGCATGATCACAGATGTTGCCTAAAGGAGCTCTATGCAAAGAAATTATCTCCTAAGGGAGGTATATGTGAGCAAAGCTTTTACAGCTGGGGGGCAAGCTATGCTGAAAGAAATTGTTCTTTGAAAATATGTCTTTGAAGTACATATAGGACCAGGAGGAAAAGAACAAATAAATTATATAGATGGGGAATGGAAACAAAAAACTAAAGAAAGGAAAATGTTCCCAATATATCTATTTTGCATGACTTGAGCAAAATTGAATATGCTAACATTATTGCAAGCAAATGTGATACCCTGAAAATAGTCATCTTATACAAAAGCAGGCGTTTATTCTCATGAAAGAAGAATGAGCGGAGATAACATTCTCTCCTAGCAAGCCTGTCTGTCTGTTGTCTTTGACAAGGGGAGAGGCAGCATTTCTTTCTCCAGTTGTAGGAAACCTACTGACAGTGTTTTATTTAAATTGTGTCAGGACATGTTTATACAGTTACTTTATTGGGTACCGTCCATGCTGTTCCTGAACAAGGTAGGTTGGGTCTTCCATCTCTCCTAGCTGCTTGTTTCTGCCACTTCCATGGGTGGCATTGGTATGGGTGCAACCAAACCTCAAGCCTAAGGAAGAGCTGAAAACTAACCTGGCCAGGAGCCGAAAAATAGGTAGTTTCTGCTGGAGCAGCTCCACGAGTGTCCTCTTCCCACCTCTTGCATGCCAGTATCAGCCCAAAGCAAAGACTTCCCTTTCAGAGCAAGGGACCACTGCACAAGGGACCCAGGCAACATAGATTCTCTGTAGTGATGAACTAGGTATCAACTGTTCTTCCTAGATATTAGTCAAAGTATAACATTTACCCAAGATCTTTCTTTGAAAAGAATGGCAGGACAACCTGTGGAGAGAGGGGCAAGCTGCTTGCTGTCAGATTTGCTAGATAAAACTGAAACGCTGATCTTGTGGGACAGTACAGGAGAAAGAAGGTGTCCCAAGTGGCATATTAGGCATGCTGTGATCTTTCTCATGCATCTGTTAAGCAGCTGACAAGAGCCTTGCCTGTGACTCCAATTGCTGAATAACTGGGGAGAGGAAAGGGAAGGGGGGAGGGCACATTTGATGTTTTGCGACACATGATTTTGAGGCGAGCATCTCTGCAGTGATGCTTCTTGTCTTGTTCTGCCAACTCCTTTACTGAAGTTGAACTACATTTATTGTTTTTGGCATTAATCTGATACATCTAACGTTCTTGGGCAAGGTAAATATCTGACAGCCCCTGTGTAGTTAATTCGTCCCCGTGCTTTAAAGATTTGCGGTATCCTTGTAAAATATTGTCATACAAGTAGTGGGTGGTAGAGTGCATGCTGTTACAGTAAGGAAGGTAGAGCCTTTTAAATAAATTCCCTAAGCAGATGCACATTACAGCGTACACCTATGGAAGTGGTTGGAATTGCGCTAGGGTCTCAATTTTCCATTCACCGGCCCTGGAAAAGGCATAAGCATCTAAGAGACGGAAATTAGTACAAATTGATCTCATAAGTGCAAGTTTTATTAAAATTCTTGTCTGTCAGTGTATGAGTGATCTTGATAAATTAGATTACCAAATGATTTTGTTCACGACAAGTTTGCTTTCGTTATGGGTGAAATATGCAAAATAATATCTAAATAAAGACTAAGTTAAGCTGTTAAATGCTGCTTCCAGGAGTAATCAGACATTTTCTGGCTTGTGCTTTGATTTGAAGGCTGTCTGTCAGCCTTCATCTTTATTCGTGGTAAATAAAACCTCTTCCCTGAAGGGATCAAGGTATGAGCGCATAAGAACCATAATATTATGCCTACCGCAATTGGTGATTTTGTAGGGATCTCGTTAAAGTTCAAGTTCTTTCCTGCAATTGAGCAGAAGTACCAGTATACGCTGGAAATAAATCAGTCACTGTTAAAGGGGATCAAGAAAGCTTAAAATACAGGGAGGCTGCTCAAGGTGGGTGTCAGCACCCTTTAGGAGAGAAGGAGCTAAAGGTAAAATAATAAATACCAAAAACTGTAGTTGGGTCTCTCCCTCATCCCTTCCTCCAGCCAGCAGTTGTTGGTCTTGTACTAGTTTGAAAACCAGGGAGGTGACAGCCTGGGGAAGCACAGAGAATTCACTCGATGTGTAGATAGCAAAGACTAACTGAGGGACCTGAGTGAGCAGAGGCACGTGCATTGAGTAAATTCTTGTGCATCATACAGATGGATGCTCAGGCAATTTACTCCGCACTGTATCCGCTGTCAACGGGACTGTGAGAACGTGACTGTGCTGAAGAAACCACCATGAGCATCCTCTCGGCAGGTGACCTTCTGCGGTGAAGAGCGTCAGGCACTAGTCCAAAGGCGGCAGGTAAAGTGCTGCCCGCAGTCATAAGCGACAGACTGCACACCAAATTTTGAGAGCAAGGCTCTGAAGTGGTTAGTGGTGCACCAACCCAGAAAGGTCTGATGGAAGTTAAAGCAGATCTAACTGAAAAGCTCCATGCTCGTTCGGGAGGAGGCAGCTTTTCATAACGTGATTAAGTATTTACGTGAAGATCTAACAGATGATGACATGGAGAGGACTAAAAAAGTCCATTGTAACAGTAATAAGAAGCCCAGGTAGGAACAACAAGAGTATCATGTATTTTGGGAAAAGAAACTACCGTGTGCAAGTGGCTGAGCATCAACCTATGTGAGATTAGCTGATCTCAGAGCTCTTCTAGGCACAAAAGGGCCTGGTGGTGTCTGATAATAAGCTCTGACTGAAAGATGTTGCCTAATGGCAAAACATTGATTGACTCTCATTTAGTATTATTTCTGGACTATGGCATATCTGACATGGCCTAGATTTTGAATTTTGGTGTCTCTTCTTGCTGGTTTATTTCTGTGTGCATGGCCACTCTAACACAGCGCTTTTGTAGAGGAGGAGTGAAAGCACCATACCACAGGTTTCTCGACTGTATATCGAGATCGTACATCACTTGACAGAGTGTTGCTTTCACATTCACACAAATGTAATTCCCTTTTATTGAGAGTACAGTAAGAGAGTATTATTGCCATAAGGACCAACAGATGATGTAAAGTATTTGGTGAAAGTGTAAATTGCTCAAATACTTAAGAATTGTTGTATTAACCTTTTTCATGGAATAACGAAATATGATGTTCTAAAAAGTAGATGTCAGATTTTGGTTATCTGGTGATCTGTTGCTGCTCTACAATGTTACATTATTAAAGGCTTCTCTATCTTTTTGTCTGCTTAGTTATCCTTGGTCCTCTGTCCTTGCTGCCCAAATCAGGATTTTTGCAGTACGGAGGCTGAGGATTTACCCTGTGCCAAATAGTGAAGCTGAAACAGGGTTAGAAATTCTAGGTTTTATTCCATAGACCATCCTGGTTTAGAGTTGGGACTATGAAGACTGCGCTTCTTTCCTGCAGACCACTCAGTTCTAAAAATAACTGTTTTCTGAAAGCTTCTGTCTGAAAGTGTGTATGTATGCTTATTACATGTAATTTCCCTGTTGCTTTTGCTTGGGTGTCATTTCTTTGTCCTGCTTTGGTTCCCTCTGAATTTTGAGCAGAGCTCTCAGGGGATGAGCGTGCTGGAGATCACCATGGCAACACTCCGAAAAATGCATACAGCAGGCGCCAGGCTTCACCGCCGTTATCCCTGCGAGAGCTCTGATGATCTGTGGACTTGCGGACTTAACTCGGGAGCTGTGAGAGGGATGGAGTCGGTGGCTGAGAGCTGGGGGTACTGTGCCTATTAAAAACATTTCTTATGTAAATTGAGGAACTCTGGATATTGTTTGCTGATGTAGAGCGCTAGCATCCAGCATTTTCATAGCTCCTGAGATTTCCCTGAGCAGACTGTAAACCTGCTTCTTTTATTCCGCATAATTCTAATATTAGTCTCTTACGTCTTAGCTCTCCCCATTTTCACTCAAGACTGCTGTGGGAGCCATTGCAAAGGCAAAGTTGTTATCCTGGTAAAAGCTTAAAGGTGGTTGATGATAAAACATGTCATAAAGATTATGATGCAGAGTTTAAAAGAGGTGAGTGCTCGTATCCCTGCTGTTCCCAAATCCTTTTTCAGGAGAAAAAGAAAACATTCAAGGAAGAGTTATTTTATAGATAAGTATTTCACGGCAGTGGTTGTGAGAGAATGTGTTCTTTCCAGCAGCAGGAAGTAACGCAAACTGGATAAAAGTGTGTTGCCTTCTGGGACAAGAATTAGGGGCTGTAGGTTGTGTTCTGACAGGGGAAGTGTGACATTGGAGTTTTGTTTTATATTACTGAAATAAGAAGTACAGCATATCCCAGTACATGGAGGGGTTTATTGTGGGTTTTCTTGCTTTTTTCCTTTTTTTTTTTTTTTTTTTTTAAGCTACTATCTCAGCCCACCAACTGTAAGGCTAGACCACCAGAAGGACGTGGGCTTGCAATGCTCAGAGCAGTGACTAATTCAAGTGTGATCAGCAGCCTTGATTAAGGTGCCTCTGCTTCCAGTTATTGCATGGGGAGCGCTAAGCCCATAGGAGCAAAATTTGTGAACAAGCAGGATGCAGTGCAGGAATGCCCAAAATAGTTGGCAAGGAATGCTTAGGAGAAAAATGTATTTGAAACCTTCCTTTTAGAGCGGTTTTCCCAGGCCTGTTTGTGGATGCATAGAGGTCGATAACCATGTCAAACCGAGGGGAGTTCAGATTCCCACTCTGAAAACAGGTTGCGCATTTTGCATTCATCAGTGGGCATTCATGCACGAGCTGGTCCCGCGCCAGGAGCCCAGATCACCCACGCACTGCAAAGGCATCTGGTAGCAAAGCATCAGAGAGATGGGTGCGGATGCAGTCAACAGCCTGAATCGAGGTTTCCTGATTCCTAAAAAAAGCCTTCTCACTACAGACCTAGTGTACAAACACCGCAGCGTTGTCCACACGCTCCCATCCCCCACTCCCTCCAGCCAAGGCCGTGCATTTCTTCTTGAATGTAGGTGACTCTGGCATCTAAGTGCAGAGATTCCCCACTTCTCTGTTTAAGCGCTCGAAATCCTGGGTTGAGCTTCTACTGGAGATAAGTATAATAATATTTAGTCTGAGGTTCCCAGACAGACTTGAGCATGAGAAAAAGAGCAGAGCTGCTGAGTGCTGACAAGGTGAAGGTAGTTCAACTTCTGTAGAATACAGAATTTTGGGGAATTTGGGGGAAAAAAAATAGAAAATTAATGGTATACATGGGCAGAAGTTACAAGAATAGCACTCTGGTATGACAAATAAACCTTAGGAATGCTACTTTTGTTTTTTGTTGTTATAGGGCTAAGAATGGTTTATTTCAACATGTAGCCATTAACATGGAATAAACTGGCCAATTTCCTCCTAAGGCCAATTAATTAAATAAACTCACACATGCCTCTTTGAAAGAAGCAGTAAAATTAAAAGTGGTGCCACATATTTTAACCTATTTACAGAGAGTAGAACTTCAGCAGATCAGGAGGTGTCGAAACATTCCTGTAAATGCTGGCCAGAGAGTCCTGCACTCTTTAAGAGACTCACCGAAGAGAAACAAAGTTCATGGGTTATTTTAGTTTCCTGTTTTTCTATTTAAAGTTCATCTTTTTAAAACAGGACTGAAAAAGCATATTCCTGCATTTTGGAAGAATCTCATTCCCAAGATTTCATCAAGATAAAACTTTTTAAAACTTAATGTCAAAAAAAGTACTTATTGATGGTGACATGGTTCTAGGCAACCCCTGAACTCCAAATGCAGTTGACAGGGACGCCACAAGTCAAAAAATGTTGTACCTGAGCCCTATTTTTGAACTGTAAATCTAAGATAAAAATGTGGAGGTTATGTGGGTCACCATTCTGCCAGAATGCATAATGTAAACAGGATAAAACGACTGGGAGGTTGTGGAATCTCAGCATGAACAAAGTTTTAAGAAGTGCTGACTTCCTACTGCAACTTCTAGCATCAGCATTAATCGAATTGAGTGTATTTATCTTCCTCTGCCATTCTCACTAAAATTAGATTGTTTACATTTTTGAGCAAGCTAATGGCACGGTTATTTACTGCTTACCTCTGTTAGGCAGAAACAACCTAGTAGAGAACAAACCTGCTCCTTTCACCTCTAAAAACACAATTATTAGAATAATGGTGAGACTGTTGGTGCTTTATAGAAAAGTTTCTCCTAGATGAGAAAGTGAGAGGTTTAGCTCAAAGAGGTTTCTGATTCCTTTCCTGTGCTGAGATGTGTAGCTCTCTTGAGGGATGCAATACTTGATTCTGCCAGTTCCTGAGGGCTCTGCAGAGAAAGGAGGGCAAAAAGATCTTCAGAAGCTTTCCCAGGAAACCAGGTTTTAGTGCTGATCAGGATCAATACCCAGTATTGTTTTGCTGCGAGTCCATTTGTTACTAAAAATGTAAATGTCTTATCCTTGAGATTCTTGCACTAACTCATTTGAATGTGTCTTGACTTTGATGTGGAAAAGCAATTTCTGCCATGTATAAAACGTTATTGGGAAAAATACATTTTTCTGCTCATACAGTGAAAGAATTCTTCGATTCAGCCCCGTTTCAGACCTGTTATTTCTAATGATGCTTTCACCTAGCAAATCCAGGCCTTGAAGAGAATAATGCAGTAGGTAACACTTTTAATCAGTATAGGAAATATGAAACAGCAGGGAATGAATTTCCAACTGTGCAAACAAGAAAAAAAAAAAAAAGGAAAAATGTGAAAGCTGATTTTTTCATTTCTTTCTCCTTAGATTGGTCCTACCCATGGAGCTTTTATGGTTCCACAGTTGCATACTTATCAATAATTGTTTCCTAATTCTGCTCCGTTTCTGCACTGAAATAGTATAAAGTGTTGAGCTCCACGCAGCCAGTCAATTTTCAAGATCCCATGTGGACAACAGAAACCAGTGTGCTGTTAGTAATCTGTTAAAAGGATAATTTTCCTCTTGTATTGGTGTTTAATTAGATGGAATCTCAAATCTTAATAGTACCTACATTGCTTAAATACAGTTCTTGTCGAGATGAGACAACGGACAGGGAAAGGCTGCTCGTTTGAAGAGGAAACTTCTCTCTAATTAGTCTAAACATACCTGAGTGAGGAAGGAAAGAAGTTTACTGAAATAATTTTAAGAGTCAGAATTGGATACTTGCTTGTGGCAGCTGTTCGTTTATACTGGGGTGTTATTAAATAACGTGTAAACCAAAGATGTGTTGGAGAAGGCTGACGCCGAGGGGCGTTTCGGCAGGGACAAGGGACGCGGCAGTTGCTTGTCAGTCACGAGCAAGCTGGTGTAGACTGCACTGGGGCCCCTGGGTCTTATCGCGATATAAAAATAGTGGTTTTCTGAAGCTGCGTAGCCCGGGGCCGGAGCAAAGGCCAGCACCCGCCTGAAGCCAGGGCTGCAGAAGAGGCATGGTGGGCTTGCAGCAGTTGGCATCTTTTCTTTGACATTTACTTATTTGTTTAATTAATTATTTTTTCCTCAAACATGAGGTACAAAAATTGTAAATCTTACACATGTGTACGGGGAGGAAGGTTGTTCAGAGGGGGCAGGGGGTGTTAAACCCTTGGAGGCAACGGGGAGACTGTAAGCACAGGGTCAGTGAGCGGTTTTTTGAACGGATGGGGGTGCGAAAGGCAGGTGGAGCATCTGTGCTGTGGGTTGGGGATGCTATTGGAAACCAGGACGCCTCATTCAAAATGCCCCCCACCTGGAGCCCTGCATCCAGCTTGGGGGTCCCCAGTACAGAAAGATATGGACCTGTTGGAGCAGGTCCAGAGGAGGGACTCAAAAACAGTCAGAGAGCTGGAGCACCTCTCCTGTGGAGGGAGGCTGAGAGAGTTGGTGTTGCTCAGCCTGGAGAGATGGAGAGCTGTTATTGCAACCTTTCAGTATAAAGGGGGCTCAGAAAAAAGATGCAGAGATGCTTTCTACCAAGGCCTGTAGTGACAGGACAAGGTACAACCCTTTTAAAGTGAAAGAGGTAGCTTTAGATTGGACATAGGAAGAAATTCTTTTTCTACAAGAGTAGTGAAACACTGGAACAGGTTGTCCAGAGCAGTTGTGGATGCTCCATCCCTGGAAACGTCCTAGGTCAGGTTGGATGGGGCTTTGAGCAACATGATCTGGGGAAAAATGTCCCTGCCCGTGGCAGGGGGGTTGGACTAGATGATCTTTGAAGGTCCCTTCCAACCCAGACCATTCTATGAGTCTGTAAACCTGATCCTATAGTGATTCTAAAGCCCTGTCCAAATAAAGAAAATTAGAAGGTTTTTTAACTCCAGCAGGTTGAATATTAAAGTTTCAGTGCAATTAGGCAAGCTAAAAAAGGTTTTTGAAGAGTAACTTGCCAGAGTAGGCTAAACTAATACTCAGACCTCCTTCAGACATGCCAGAAACAAAAAGTTCAGTGTAGGGCCAACTGATGGCTGGGATTTGAAAGGATGCTCAGAGAGGATGTGGCCTTTACAAATATTTCATTCATTCATTCTTGCTGCATCCTGTTCCCTCTGGAAGAGGTCAGGGATATTTTGTGGTGAAGTCCTTTGGGTGGGTGGGATGGGGGAGCGCTTGCACAGGCTCGCTTGAGAACCTGTCTCAGTGGGAAATGACCATCTGATAGATCTCATATTTATACAGAAAAAAGATGAGTTTAAATACACAAAAAGGAAACGTCTTTTGAGTATCCAGCTCCATATAGAAAAGCTAAGACCTTTTTCTTCCCTCTGGTGTCACTGGGCTCTGGCATCAAGGCTTTACCATGCAGAAATGTAGTTTTTCTAGTAATTGTTATGGGCCATTAGGAAGTGACTTATTTCTAAGTTATCTCTCACTATTATTCACTGTCCTCTTTCTTTCTATTCTCTCTTCCATTAGGAAAAAAAAAAAAAAGAAAAGCCCCTGGCAAAGAAGTCGGGGATAGTGAAAAACAATTGAAATCCTTCCATAAGAAATGGGATTTGTCAATTCCCCAGGAGGAAAGGAAAAAAGATGATGTGAAAGTAGCAGCACAGTCCTGATTCCTTATTTACCTATTCTTGGTTCAAATAAATGGGGTCCAATTAAGATATAGGCGATTAGGGCTAAAAAGGAGCGGGTGAGAAAGCCATTTATTTCCAAACATCTTTTTGCAAGAAGCAGTCTTGCCTAAGACCTCACCACTGTCGCCCGCTGTGGTATGGAGGGAGCGCCGTACGCTTGGATGTTTCAGCGCTGGATGCAGTACAGTGCAAAGCTCTTGAAAGCTTCCAGTCATTAAACTTCGCCAAACAACATAAAGCTTTTTTCAAAGAACGGTACTCCTGCTTCAGTGAACTGGCCACCATCCAGCCCTAATAATTGCCTTCTGCCTATCTAAACTGCTCTGTTTATTTAATTGGACAGGGTCATATGTCAAAAGATGTTGTTGGGTAGGGTTGGTGACGCTAGGACAATAGGTACTGTGTCACCCGACTCATTCAGGGCTGGGTGAAGCAATTCCTAAGTGCAGATCATAGTGATTTTGTGCAAATCACTCTGAAGCTTGCGAAGGACTTCATAAATCAAATAGCAGTTCCAGTAAGTTTAAACAAAGCATTATTAATAAAAGTGTTGATCCCTGTCAGGCTACCTAGACTGCTGTGGGAGTTGCATAAGAATATTGTTACAGTACCTTAGAATGTATAAAAGAGAGAGGCCTGGCTTGTACTAGAAATGAAGTTTCTCTATATGCATCTACCACATGTTTATGGCCATCCCATACTGATACCTCGAAGCAGCGCTGGAGGGAATAAGGACCATTGATTCTTCTAGGCAAAGGTGGTTGTCTCTTCCAAGTAGATTTTTTTTTTTTTTCCCTGTCACACTGCTGCCTAAAGGCTAACACAAACCTTAATAAAACGTTACGTTTGTGTCATCGGTACAATACCCAGTGCACTTTGAGCTGTGTTAACCACGCTTGCTGTGCAGGCGGGACCGGGGGTGCGGCTGTCAGATTGAGAGCGTGGTGTTTCAGGTGGCTGGTACAGTGAAATCAGCCGTCTATCACAAAGTATGGCAGTCTGCTTTGTCAGCGGTTCTTAAACTTATTCTCAGGATTTGACCTAGACTGGAAGGATATGAGAAAGACATTACAAGTTGAGGAACTTTTTCAAATAAGCAAACAATGGTCCTGCTGAGCAGAGCTATTTTTGAGGGGGGAGATGTTTGTTTAATTACCTTGGTAGAGCTGGTGTGTTTTTTTCCAGATGTACTCAGATCGAGCAATGGCCTCTGAAGTCAGGGGTGTAGTTGTCTTGTTGATTTTCTTTATTTTTTTTTCTTTTGTGTGTGGAGGTGGAGGTCTGTCCCCCTCCCCTGGCTCCTCCTGCGGCAGTGAGCGTGTTTTACATACTGGTGAGGCTGAGCAAGGTGACCTTGCTTTGCTCTTGGAATTCTAACCTCCTCAGTTTGAACGCTTGCAGTGCTTTAATATTAAACCACTGCTTCTCTTGTTGAAGGCACCGTGCAGTGGGAGTAGAGACAGTTTAAATCCATTCCGGAGAGCGAGAGAGACTTCATTAATGTCTGGAGTATTTGAATCCCAGCAGTGTTACTATCTTTAGCATCAGGGATCGATTATTTCAATGAAATAACAAATGCACCCAACACAGGCAATTCTTATCCCCATTGCACTTCACCGTTTCCCTGTTGCAGCGTCATCTGGGTGATTGCGTTGGGGGATGATGTCCCAGAGGTTGGCCAGTTTCTCAAGAGAGTTAAAAGTAAATGACTTCTCACCATGTTCTCGTTTCATTCTTTTCTGCAAATCTTTGTGCGCTATTAATGCTTTTACTTTTCAAAGGCCTGTTTGAATTCCCAAGTTGGTTTAATGTTACTGAATGATTACATCAATTTAGCTGAATACTCTTATTTGACATAAGCCTAACTATGTCTAAATAAATACTTACACTCAGTCTAAACAAATCTAAATGGTAAGTATTGAATTAAAAGTATTTAAGTGCCTTATTTCAAAAATCTTATTTAAAAACCAAATGAAACAAGTAAGTATAGGTAAAGTTGAAACCTAAACAAACGTGCTCATCTAACTGTGTACTTTTACAGCCTGCTGGATATCACACCATAGGAAAAGCAGTGCAAATATAGGAATGCTGGGGCTAAAAATGTGTTGTCTTTTTCTCTAAAGGCAATTTAGTGCTTTCACTAAAATCAGTGGGTGAGACTGTATGAGAATTTCTTGGCATTTTGACGACAGGGATGCTTTCAAACAGGGAGAGGAGGGTGGCTGGGCATATACTGGGCAACGTGGACTAACCTGTGCAACAGTTTCCCTGCTGCACAGCCATAGTTCTTCCTAAATGCATGGAAGTAGTTCTCTTGCTTAATAGTTTTTAATGACCCTATGGGATTAGACCTGTGGTTAGATGGCCAAGAGGCCATTGTTAAAAACCCTTTTTTTGCCTGCATGAGAATCCTGCCCGCCACGTTACTGTGAAGCAAATGTGGTGGCGATAGAGACCAGAGCAGAGTCCTGGCTCTGTCCTCCTCCGTATGAGGTAGCAGAGCTGGAGACACGGTGGTGGACTTCAGGCCTTCACTTAGTTGCTGTGAGCAGGGACCGGCCAAAGGGCCGTGGCTGTCCTTTATAGACACTACAGTTTGAAAACTAAGTGGAGAGACACATTTCTGTCTGAAATGCGTATGAATTTTCTGCCTGAAAATGTTTGCCCAAAACTTTAAGGAAAGTTTAATACAGTGGCTAATTTTAGCAATGTACTGGAGCTCTCTGGGTGCTGGGTTTGGTTTTTTGGATCTCGCCATGAGATAAATTCTCATTTTACGTAATGTTTTTCACCCAAGCGCCACGTATTCTTTGCAAAGGAATAAAAACACTGTTGTACACCAGTCTCACAGCCTGGAGACCGAAGCATTGAGGCTTCAGCTTCATGGTGGAGTAGCCTTCAGCTTCATGGTGGAGTAGCCTTCTTGCTTGGGCCCCTTGTCCAGTGTGGTTCCATCTTTTGGCACCAACCCTTTTCTGTGCCATCTTTCCTTGAATGGATATTAGGAGTTCATTTGCCAGTCACGTTAACTATATCAAATGGCAGTGTACTCAGCCGGAATGAGCTCCAGCTTTTTACGGATTATTGTGATACAACCCAGCAGGCAGCTAAACATCACACAGCCGTTTGCTTGCTCTCCTTCAGTGGGATGGGGAAGAGAACCGGAAAAAAGGTAAAACTCATGGGTTGAGATAAAGACAGTTTAATAGGATAGAAAAGGAAGGGAAAATAACGATGATAAAAGAATACACAAAACAAGTGATGCACAACGTGATTGCTCAGCACCTGCTGACCGATGCTCAACCAGTCCCCGAGCAGCGTCTTTGACCCCCCTGGCCAGCTCCCCCCAGTTTTATTTTTCAGCATGGCATCATATGGTATGGAATACCCCTTTGGCCAGTTTGGGTCAGCTGTCCTGGCTGTTTCCCCTCCCAGCTTCTTGTGGACCCCCAGCCTCCTTGCTGGCAGGGCAGTATGAGAAGCTGAAAAGTCCTTGACTTAGTGTAAGCACTGCTCAGCAATAACTAAAGCATCAGTGTGTTATCAACATTATTCTCGTCTTAAATCTGAAGCACAGCACTATTCCAGCTACTAGGGAGAAAATTAACTCTATCCCAGTCGAAACCAGGACACAGATGCTGATATGGAGACAATGCCTTGGTGAGTTGCCGTTACTTGAATTCTGAGAACAAGCAAACACAGATTTTAGAGATGCTCAAAGAACGATCGTCATAATCTCAGACATCCTCACATTTCATTACTTTCGTGACTAATTTCTGAATATCTCTGTCAGTTACAACTCATGCCTGCTCTTCTCCCATCAAACAAATGCAGAATAGTAAGTTTGAGTTTCCTACTGGCTTTTCTTTATATCATCGCCTAAATCCTATAGAAAGCTAGTGAGAAAAATCTGCTCAGATACACATGTGCAACTCCTGCTGTTTTCTGTGGGAGATGGCGCACAGTTATTTGATGGTAGGTTGTATTAACAAAAGCATTTGCAAAGCATCGTAGGATATACAAGTTATTTATGTCTCAGAGTGAAGCTTCCTCTGATGTGACTCCACAGGCTCTGTACACGTGCAGCAAAAACGTGTTGGAAATTTGTCTGTTGTTGAGAGCTCAGTCATACTGTAATTTCCAGGTGCTGAAATGGGATTTCTGGCCTCTGGGATTTGTTTCCATCTTTGTTTTGGAAGGGCAAACACTTCCACGGGGGAGTTTGCAATGCTTCAAAGCTTTCCCGTGCCCAGCAGGTTCTAGCCTTGCATGTTTAACAAACCTCCATGGTTATCCTACTGTCATGAGCTCAATGGTAGGCGTATTTAAAGCTTGGAGATACGATGTTTCTGATGGCAGTCATAAAGGCATGAAATATTAGCATCTGAATGTCTTTAGAAATGCACACTGAAAAGACCAGACCGAGGGTTAGGAATTTTTAGTCTTACGCTAGCGCTCTGTCATGGCTACAGATTGCTGGTACGTCACATCCAGGGCATGCAGCCTGAATGGGCAAATATCTCTCTACTATGATGCGACGGATAATACTTTGCAAGCATCATACATTTCCACTAATTGGATGCTATTACTACCTGATGCGTAGGTCATTGCTTCTAATTAATTAAGGGCCAGGAAGGTACTTAGTACTTTACAAGACGCAGATGAAGACAGATGTCTGCTTGGGAAATTAAAATGTAGCAGTTTGAAGGTTTTGTATAAAACCAGATCAAGTATACAAATCTGATATCTAGACAGATCCTAATAAACCCGATGAAAATTAGAGAAATTAGATCCGCTTAAAGCTAATAAAACGTGATAGAAATGTTCAAAGTTGTCTGCAAAAATGCTTTCAGGCAGAAGGATTAGCATGAAGCATATTTTTACAGGGATTAGGAAGAATATTTTACAGGGTAAACTAGCCCATAAAATTGTTCCTTTTTACTTGAGTCTACAGAAGAACTTCTCTCATGAAAGACGCAGCCTGAACAAAAACTCAGTCTTCAGCTATTGCAATAATAGTTTGTTTTTTCCTTATGCACCGTATGTAAAATTAGAAGTGCTCCTGAAACAACTGAGCTATGTATTCTGGTTACTTGGAAATAAGGCTATCCAAATAAATGCTTCAGTGTATATATATTAAACACTATCGTTCTGACTGTCCTTCAGTGTTTGCAGGGCAGTGCAAGTTCTGTTTTCAATGATGTCGTGCTTCGAGGCATATTTCCTATTATCCTTATACATCAGTGCTGGAAGCCTTATGTCTTAATGTACCCCTATAAATTTTTAGCTTATTTGCTTTCAGTTAAAGAAAAGTGTTTATGCATGGTGATCATGTTTGAAGACTTCCCTAGATATATATTCTCTATTAGAAAGTGTGCAGGCTGTGTTTGAACTTAGAGTTTATCTACTGTACCAAGTTTCTAAATATGTTGACCAGCCACTGTAAATTCAAATTTGAAATATATATATATACCGAAGTACCCCATGCACAAAGCAAACATTATAAAATATACTTGGATTAGACCTTTTAACCACATCAGTGGGTGCCATAAAAGAAACATTTAGCCTAAGAACTCAGAAGATGCATGACGAAAGCTGCCCAGCAGAAGTCTTTGGAGGCTGCCTGAATAATTAGGCTTGTGGGATGAAACTGGCCATGCACGGAGGAGGATTTACATTGCTCTCTATTTGCCTAGTAATATGGAGCCAGCCCTTAGAGGCTCTACTAACTCATGTGTCCAAATGTGCTTACCAGTGAGAAGAAAAATGTTCCCACCAGCTGCCGAGCAGCCTTGCAGTGGCCTCTCTGTCCTGCTACAAACACATTGGAGAAACTTATCTTGTTGCAACTAGGATTCAACCACGCTCTGCAGCAGCAGAGGCTACAGCAGTGGGGAGCGGGTGGTCTCGGTCTCGTCACCAGGATCCTACCTGGCATTTTATGTCAGGTCTGTGGGGAGACAGTAGTTTCGGTCAAGACGTCTTTTCCATTTGTTATCACTAGCTGAGTCACAGGGCATACCTTTGTGTTTACTCAAACATCAAAATGAAATGGGGTCAGTAAATGGGGTCTCCGTAGGCAGGACTCTCTGCAAGGCGAATGCTGTGCCCAGCTTGTCCTGCGGCTCCTCCTGCTTAAGGAAGCAGTAAGAGTTTGCATGGCTTCACCCGTGGGTTTGCATTTCTTGTCATGTGTTTTTTCATAGGGATGCCTTGGCAGCACTTCTTTAAGCAATAAGTTAACTGTGCTGCCAGAAGCGTGAAAAATGCCGCTCCTTTATTTGAGCGTAGTTGGCCTTGCTCATCAATCAAGGATAGGGAGGGTTTAGAGTTACCAGCTCTTAGGAAGAGTCAACTTTGAGTGTTAGGAAACCAGAACCAGATGCTTTATTTACAGCTCAAACAGCCCTTTTTCCCCCACCCACCCCCCACCTTTTTTTTTTTTTTTCTTCAAAGATACATTTCTGAGTCTTGCAGTTGTTTTAGGTTAAAATACTATTTGAGAACGGCTTGATTGCAAAATCAGCAAGCAGATAAGTAAGTCCCCCAAACCGTGGGTTGTTATCGGTAGGAGTGGAAGGACCGATCTGCTTGTCTGTTGCTATTTACTTCCTTGCATCTCAAATTGTATCCTCTGATCTTTAGGAGCACGACTTGTGGTTCTTGAAAGCCTTTGAGGATACAGGAGAAAATTGCAAATCTGGGACCAGTAATTACAGGGACAAATTCTGGGACTTAGGCCTATGTTTTTTTTCAGGGCAGAGAGGAAAAGACCTGGGCACTTATTGGACAGCCACATTTCCAAGTGAAAATTGCACCCTGCGTAGGGGAGCTCTGTTCAGTATTTAAAGGGGGCTTATAAGAAAGATGGAGAGAGGCTTTTTACCAGGGCCTGTAGTGACAGGACAAGTGGCAATGGTTTGAAACTAAAAGATGGTAGGTTTAGATTGGACATAAGGAAGAAATTCTTTATGATGAGGGTGGGGAGACACTGGAACAGGTTGCTTGGAGCAGCTGTGGCTGCCCCGCCTATGGAAGTGGTCAAGGTCAGGTTGGATGAGGGGCTTTGAGCAGCCTGGTCTAGGGAAAGATGTCCGTGCCCATGGCAGGGGGGTTGGACTTGGTGATCTTCAAAGGTCCTTTCCAACCCAGACCATTCTGTGGTTGTCTACAAGTTTGTGCATCACCTAAATCCTGTCAGAGCCCTCAACGCAGGCCATAAAACAGTTCCTGGCCTGGTTGGTGGGTTCAGCTGGAGTGGGTCCTCAGCCCACCTATGCAAATTGGCTGGTTTTATTCCTACCTGTCCCACGTGTGTTAGAACCCCTCTGCAGAGACTGTAGCTTTGTGTTCAGCATGGCTGAGGACTTGCAATTTTAAAGGAAGGACCTCCGTTTTGGAGGGCTTAGGCAGGGGCCAGTGTGAAATGGCTGGTAATATATTTTCATCCCACATTGTGTCGTGCTCCTTTTTTGAAATAAAGTGCTCCTGGGGATGAAATCGTGTTGGACAGTTCTGAAGCTAGGAAAACACATTTTATGACTGTGTTATGCATCCATAAAAAGGGGTTTTTATAATGCTTTTGCCAACAGGCCCTTAAATAGACAGGCGCAGGTAGATACTGCTGTCAGGTCTGTGCAAATTACTGGTTAACTGGCTATATCAATTTGGAGTGAAATATAATGAATACAAACATAGAAGAGCACGCACGCAGTGTCTGTCCAGGCAGATTGGATCGGTGCAAGCCAGCGCTGCTCTGTTAGAGCCAGGGACACTCCAGTCATTTAGATGAGCCTTACGTGTTTATTTGAAAAGAAAAGGTAAACACAAGTCAAAATGCTGCAATTCTGTTTTGTCTTTTCTTGCCTGTGGCAGCCAAAAACCACAAGTAATGGATGTGTGCAATCGAATGCGACTTGGTAACACACAGCCTGTTCTATATCTGTTTCCATCTCCAGTGCTTAACCCTTTATACTGTGTATGGTATTTATTTCAGCACGTTCAATTTTCTGCAAGCCCTCTTTCTTGTGGAGTCTCTTCCACTCATCTCCCCACTACCTTAAAAGCCTCTCCAAATATTTTACCACATGCACCTTTCTTGCTACGCTTCTCTTCTGCTTCTCCGAGTTGTTTCTGCTCTGTTGTCACCTGTCTCCCCATGTTCTCCCAGCTCACCTCCCTGCTGCAGGAGTTATCCATCTGTGAGCAGAAGTCTCCCCCCAGTTTGTTTTTTCTGCTTCACCTGCCCCATGTACCACTACCTCTTCTTGGCTCCCTGTGGCAGGACGCTGGTTCACCCAGCACCGTCTCTTCAGTGCCTGCCTTCTGCAAGCTCGAGTGAATATTGAGTATGTAAAACCAGCAGGTGCCATGAAGTATTGTCTCGCTGTATTTTTCTTTTCTCTGAAAAAGGCAGGAGGAAACAAAAGAGGCGTTTCCAGATCTAAGGTTTGAAAAGAGATAGGAAGTCAATGAGGCAGTCAGTATGCCTGAGCTCCCCATCGAGGTCTGAAAATCACCTGAGGTTCTTGTTCATTTTTTTCCTCCCTTTTTTTTCCTTCTGTCTCCTGCTTTGTCATCAGAGACTTTCCACAAGAGTATTCAAGCTGTAGTAGCAGCAGCCATAGGAGAGGAAAACTTGGAGGCTGTGCCTAAGAAGAAAAGAAAAGAAGAAGGTGGAGGGAGGAGGAGTTGTAAGGAGATGTGAAAAGATGTGTAAGGGAGGAAAAATAAAAGGGCTTTTTAAAAACTGTCATGAACATTAATTTGAAGGGCAGAGAGAAAAAAAACACCCCACTTTAATCTCAGAGCAATCAAAAAGAGCAACACTACCACGGACATGCAAATGGTCCAAATGAAAGTTTAAAGAATTTCAAGAAAGACAAACCCCTGCGATTTATCTCCAGCAGCAGAAGCCAGGAAAATTCTCCATTCCTCAGCTATGTGTTTCTTGGCTCCCAACATTCAATAAACTTTCCGTTTCAAGAATTTTCCCCATCCTCCTCTGCCTCTCTCTCTTTGTGGCTTGCATTATCAGCTGCTGAAGTACAATATATATTGTAGTACTCCATTAAGTGCGGTTGACAGCTTCCCATTTTCATAGAGCTTCTGTCCCACCTCTCAGAAGTTCTGGATAAATCACTGGCACAGCCAGATAACTACATTAAAATGAAGAATGCGGGAATCTGTTAAACCTAAATGGGAAAACAAAATCAGGAGAAATGGAAGAATAAGTAGGATGATGAGACAGGGAATCACGCAGCAAACATCGTCAAGCCCAGGGTAGAATTAGGGGGAACAGATTTTTTTGCATAGGGCTTTTTGAATCACTTGCTATATTTGTGTTTCATTCATTTATGGGTTAAAATTGATTTATCCCATTGATTTATGGCATAAATTTCATACAGCCTTATTATTGTTGCTCATACATGATTCTTCTATTAAGTCCCATAACATTGTAATATAACAGGAAGAAAAAAAACTATGGCTCTGCCTCGTGCCAAAATGCTGCTTGGCTTCAAAAGTCTCTTTGCCGTTCTGTGTAGCCATATCACAGTGAGGAAATTCCTGGCTGTTTCCAGCTCTCCTCTCGCCGCCCTCAAGTCAGGAAAGGGGTTCATGCGGGTTCGAGCTGGTGGCGCTCTAAAAGGCTGCGGCTGCGTTGGACACCCCCAGCGTGGTTTGGTGCTTCTGTTTGGAGGAGGAGAGGAGGGCAAGATGGATCGCCTGGCTGCGACCTCTCCAGTCTCGTTTGTGCAATATGTAGGGAAAGTAAAGCTTCACACACGCTGGAAACGTCATCCTTTTGATTTGGTTATTTTTTTGTGCATGTGATTAATGGTTAATTACAAGGGAGAACTGGTTCTGGCAAGGAAGGAGCCAGAATAGTTTGTGTTTGTTTCCACGTGGTCATGCTCAGACTCCCCCACACTGGAAAAAAATCCGCCTCCTTTTTTGTTTCTTCCAGGGGAAGTCCAAAACCAGTCCTTGAAGATGACCTTAGCACTGAAAACAAGCAATGCGTTGTTGTAGCGTGGAGCTGGTGACACAGAGTCCTTTTACTATCAGTATAAATGCATTTTTTTCCTTGAGCCGTAATACCCTTATTATTGCAGGGAAAGCCAGCAAATTAAAGCCATCCCAACTCCCTGGGTTTTCCTTCCCATGCTCCAGGCTTTCACTCTCTCTCATTTTCTGCTGGTCCCTCAGATAAAAGAAAGCAAAAAAGTTTTCCCAAGTTGCAGAAAGGGTAAAATAACCCAGGGCTTGCGTGGAGCTGGTGGGCATCCATGGGGCGGTCCCTTCTTTCCGCCAGGCTTCTCTGGCCGCCTTGCACAGCGGTTGCTGCAGGGAGCCATCCCCCCTCGAAACTCGGGCGGCTCAGACACTGCAGCGGGTATTTGCACTTGGGACCAAATTAGATTTAGCCATTTGCAGGATCAGTGAGCGTAAAAGTGTCTGTAAGCAACTTTGGGAGAGTCTGGAGGGGCCTGTGGCCCTGTGCCGACTGCAGACTGATGGGAGCTGGATGTTGGTCCATAGGGCATCACTGGGCTTAGTGCTCTATGAGGCTGGGAGAAAAAAAAAATAAAAATTTTTGTTAGTTAGGAGACCTCATGGTTTTAACAAAACTGTGAAGCGGGTCAGAGAGAGGATTCTGTGGGTTCAGATTCCTGCCGAGTCAGCTGCTTGCTATTAAAGACGTCACTCGTCTGCTTTTCTCGCAGATCAACTACATCTTTGTAACACTGAGAAAGCGAGGCCTCATTAAAATGAGCGCTTCATTTCTACTGAGAGAACGCAAAAAAGATGGAGGCCTGAATGTAGAAGCCCAAATTGAAAGGGAGGTGTGGTCCAGGAGGGCAGGAACGCAGGTCTGTTTCGGCAGCGTTTCTCATCCCTGCGTGTGCTCCTGCCTGCATCAGCGGGGCTGTATTGTGTATATGCAGCCCTGTTATTTGAGGTGATAATACAAACACTTGTCTTTATAATAAAAATTGCAATAATAAAAATCAGGATTTGAAGAGACCTTTCAGGCACAAGCTACCTGGGTCTGAGAGTGGTTTATACTCCGTAATTGCTGGTAGCTAATGCTGTAGAATGAGGTCTTTCCACAGCAGCTCTTTTTATTGACTTTTTTTTTAAGCTACTTGGCACTGTGAACGTTTGAAGATACTTTCACTTAGAAGAATTGTTTTGATTCCTAAGAGCAGCAAAAAACCCACCCTTGAACTATGGCAGAATCCATGGTATATCAGATTTTCAAAATCAAAACGCTGCCAGTCTGGCTGTAGTAAACCAGGGAATTCATTAGAGTTCATTTGTGGTGCACGGCTCTGCGTCTAAGAGCACATATAAATCTGCAAAGCACTATTCTCCTTTTTCGTTTACCTGCTGATGTTGCAGAGACAGCACATTATTGGAAGTTCTTGAATGCGATCACAAAATAAGTGCATTTGTGAGTCTCGTTACCTGTTGTTAATGCTCTTTTCAGTGACTCCTAGTTGAAAAATTAAGACTCACATTGCTCCCACTTGCTCTGAATTTGGATCTGGATCAGAATATTAAATACTTTGGAGTTCAGGTGTGCGCGGATGAAAGGTTTTGCTTCAGACTGCTAATAGTGTTATTAATTTAGCTTGAAGCTAATGACATAATTATTAATGTGAACTCTGAATTTGCTAGCTGTTTGCCTCGCTTAAATTTCTGACTTAACCCTGCCGATTTTGCACCAAGTTCATGAGTGTCCATGGCAGGGAGATGCTGGGATCCTGGTGGATATAGGACCTACTGTGAAAAGCAGTTGTGCTCCTCAGCTGTTAATGCAATTGCAGTGCCTGGAGAGACCTTGTCCATGTTGGAAAGGCCTGGAAACAGGAAGACATTTCTGTTTGGGTTGCTGGTCCATTTGTATGTGGCGATACCGTTTTACTGTAGTCGCGTGAGATACTGGAGCTGGATGAGATCCCCTGTTTCATCCCCACCCTCCCCACTTGGCAGCTGGGAGACACAAGGAAGGCAACAGGTTGGATGATCTCTGGTAACGTGACTGGTGGTTCAGATTCTCAAAACCCATTTTCTGCCTTTGTGGGAAGCTTGATAGGGATGACCTTGTAGGTAAAGCTCAAGAAAAGTCCTTAAATACTATTTGGGTGGCCTTGCGCGTGCCACATTGGTTAATCCTTTCAAACTTCTCCCTTTGTCCTTGAGCTCCCAACTAGCCAGGCTGTGGGATGCCTCAGTATCTGCTCGAGTTAATGGGCTCTCTCTGGGAGTGAGTTATCTGAGCTCTTTTTGCAAGAGCCACCGCTGATACCTCAGATCTTCTGAAAGATGAGAGTCTCTGGAGTGATCTAAGGATCTTCTTCCCTGTGCCCCTTTCCCAGGATAATCATCCTGTGCACGCTCTCCTCTTCTGGCCACCGCTGGCCTCTGCTGATGCTGCAGGTACGAGCGATAGGTTTACTCCAGAGTACAGCTCATTCTTGCCAGATGAAATCATGGTATAGGAAACCTTTGGTTTTGGTAACCTGAGTTTGTGATTCCATGTCCCATATGAGGACACCCTATATCTTAGCAAATTGTGTTTCTAAGAGCAGTGAAAGAGAAGGAAAATGACTCCTTTTATGTTTGAGCAGTACAGGCTATCACAACTTCTATTGAAATGGATATCGGTTTTTCATTCCCTGCAAAGTGACCTCCCACAGCTCACTGGCCCACAGGTCCCATCTGCTACCAGCAAACCGTCACAACGAAAGGGATGGACACCCAGCACAGTGGTCCCTGTTCTCGGTGGTTCTACAAAACCAATTTTGGACCTATGCCATAATCTACAAAAGAAGTTCTTCTCTCTCCAAAGCTTTTCCAGCATATTGTCTTGCTCTTAGGAAATGGGTTTGAATCCCATGGAGTGTTTTTCCAGGTGATTTCTTCTCTGAATCAGCGAACCCCATCGTTGATTGGTTTTAGGAAATAATAATAAAAGTTTTAGCTGGGGAGGAGAGTGCTCACATTTATCTACAGTTCTCACAGAATTAGAAGCTTTGAAATCCAAACTGAAAATCTGTTCATCCCCTGCCTCACGTGCATGCTCCAATTCCTGTTTTGAATTCCTTTTAGCTTGAAAATGAAAGCTGAATTCTTTTTGACTTACGTCAAACCTATCAGAAGCTAACAACAAAGTTATCTAAATGAGGTAGAAGAGAAATTTCTTTTAATTCCTATTTCCCAAAATCTCTAAGCAATTTTGATTTTTACCTATTTATGTTGCAAATTTTGGATCTTTTCACCAAAATTTTTGGTCTTTTTATGAATTTTTTTACCTCTTTTGGATCTCCATTATTAGGGGAAATTTTGCAGTGAGAACCACAGTTCTCTGCATCACTTACTGTTAAAAGCACATCAGTATCTTCCTCTCTTGGCAGAAGTGTTTGTCTCTAGACCCATAATTTCAAGTAACACAACTTTTATCTGGATGAGGTAACAGAGTTTAATTCAGTGTATATATATGGTTAGTGAGGAACAGCTCTGCAAAAACACCGCAGAAGCTAAACTGGTGAGATTATTCCTTCGCTGAAGACTTTCTTGCCCATCGTTTATGGGAATATCACTTGTTTTAGTTCTCAGTTATTCCGATTTCAGGCAGAACTTGGCATTCTTTCATGTCAGCTGAAATGAATGTAAGAAATTAAGTAACATAAAGCTAAAATTATATTGAAGGCCAAAAACAGGTGACTGGGGATGGCTGGAAAGTTGAAGGTTCTGTACAGCAGAGGATTGTGCAGTGAAGGAGGAAAACACCTGCCACATCCATGTCAGCATGTTGCTAGTGCTAATTCTTAAGGGTATTTATAACACTCAGTAGTCAATTTGTAACTCGCTTTGTACCCGTAGATTATAGATGCTCCTTTTTTTCCTGCATGCCTTTTGAAGAATTGACTTACTTAAGGTTATTGGTCTTGCTTGAGTAGAAAGACATAAAGTTATGGGTACTTAAATTAAAATTGATCTAGCAGTGGGGCAGAGCACTGGTAGATCTGTCATTCCAACACGGTGCCACTTTATGGCAGTTCCCCTGTATGAAGTGTTCTCCTGGGTGCTCTGCGTTTCCTGCACTAGAGTTTCATATTTCTTGTAGCAGCAAGACACTGTTTTTCAGTGGGTTTCTTGTAAAGTGCTTGATTGCTGCCATCCCACTTTCCTTGTCACCTGTCAAGTCTCTGAGAGACTGGGGAGGGTCTGTATGTTATTTGTACTTTCTTTTTAATTAACACCCACCTTTTTATAATAATTTTTTTCTCTTTGGGAGTGTGTTTATTATTACTGCCATCCTTCTGGGATACTCATCGAAATCCCGTTCAGTTGTCTGTAAGGTATATGAATCAGAATAGGAGTATGTTTTGAGATGGGGGAAGGGGTAGGCAAGGCAATGATGAAAAAGGGAGGAATCCAAAAAGGAAATGACTTTGCAATTTTGATAATCTTGATGGGAGAGTGATAAAGATGACTCTTAAGATATCGCAGGGGGCAGGCAGCAAGAGGCAGGATGGAGACAAGACTTTGAAAGAGAGAAAAAAGTGATGTGGTCAACTGCTCTGTTGGGTTTCTTTTATCCTGAGTCTGCCAAGGGCTTAAAACTAAGTGCAAACTGAGGTCAGAGGGTGTACGTCAGTTCTCAGGACCAGGGCATGACTTTGAGTAAGCCACACAGGCCCACGTGTAATTAAACTATGTGATTAAGCCATTGGAAATACATTTGCCATGCTGAACATCTCAGATTCCGTGCTCCAGCCTGGGCTTCTTACTCATTTTCTCTTGTGTTTCCATGATTTTTTCATCTAAAGCAGAAGTTTTTCACAACAGGAAACTGTTACTTGGTACATTTCCATAGCACCTAACTCAATAGGGCATCTGCCCTGCAGGTCCTACCACATCAGCTTGCCATAGCAGGATTCCTCCAGCTGCTACTTCCCAATTAAGTTAAGATCAGGTGAGAATGAGCTGTGGTTGTAGTGCATCTCATTTCATTTTGTTTGCTTTTTTCTTTCCTTAAGCCTGGTATTTGAGAAGTGCATGGGAATTTACTTCTGGATCTTTTCCATAGCATATTTAGTTGTTCTTTACTGTTTGCTTTGAAGCGGGGGAGGGAAGGGGAAATGAAACCAGTAGGTACAGGGAATGAAGAACTCGTGCCTTGCATGGAGGTCTGAGATAACCTGACAGTGTTTGGCATGAGATTGGAGTGGCAGGGAGTAAATGCCAAAAAAAAAAAAAAAAAAAAAAAAAAAGGAACCAAAACAAAACCCAACAACCCAGAATTAATGGAGAATTCATGTAGGTCTGAATAATTTAAGTCAAAAATTTGATAAGTAAACAAGGCAGCAAATAGCAGGGAGGAAGCAGTACCCATTTTTGTACGGAGAGGTGAATTACTTCTGTAGGAGTGTGGTTAAGAGGTGCAACGTGTACTTTTCCTTGAATTCTGGCTCTGGCATGAACTAGCAAGGCTCTTCGTTCTGTCCGTGGGACAAAGGCAGGTGTACTGCAAGTGCAGGCTCTGTGTCATTAAGCTGGGTGCCACAAATGGACAAAATGGTTCTTTAATGCACTGAAATAAATGGACATGGAGGTGAACCGAGTACAGAAATTAAGGTACAATAAATTACTTTCCATTCATTTGAAGCATATTTTATAAGTAGAGCTATTTATGGCTTTTTTTGACTGAGAGCAGAGATGATAATAATCTGACAATAATTACCTTGTGGGAAAAACAGGAACAAATGAATCTGAATTCTTCGGCGTTTGATCCTTGTGCAATAGATAGTAGAATGATAAAACTTTTTATGGAATAACATTGCAGTAGTATGTCAAGCTGTTTTTTTATTTCATTGCAGATAACTGTAAGGGAAAATATTTGAAACTAGATGACATGCATTATGACATACCGTTTAGCCACGGAGATGTAAGCTGGGATCAAAGCTCGTTTGGAAAATTGAGGTCCTTAGGAGCAGGAAGAAAAGAGGAGTTTCTGACAAACAATATCAGAATTCTTCTGGGTTCCTTAGAGCGGGTCTAAGGCTGTTGCAGAGAGGTCCAGCACTTCATTACATTGCAAGGCATGTGCTGAAGTCCGTGTGTCTGAAGAATGGGTTATAACTCTTAGCCTTTTCTTGGTCACTGTCATATGAGGTCAGCCTATCATTAGAAGTCAGGCTTCTGCTGTCAGTAATGTACTGTCTCTTCTTTGACCTCATTTTACAGTTAGCTACTCAGTTTGGTACATGATAAAAACTTCAGCAAAACAAGATTGAAGTTAGTTTTTTATTTTGTCTTCATTATTATCCTGTTAGGAGTTAGAATCACTCTGCTTTTAGAAAAGCAGTTCTCACAGTTACCCGCAGGTTTTCTGCGTAGAGGAGCAAACTGCAGTCAATGCTGGAGGGCAGGAGTTGTCTTTCTGCATTGCTGGCGATGCCGGGGTGGTTTGGGGAGCTGGCAGATGGCTTGTGCTCACCAGAGTCCTCCCCTCCCTGCTCGAACTTCTGCAGCATGGTTGTTGACGTTTAACCTCAGTTACCCAGTATAAATGATGATTCAGGCAATTCACATCCCACCAGAATCTATTGCTGCTGCCAAAACAGAAGTTATAGCTGACACAGGAGCATGGTTTCTTTATTATTATTTTTATTATTTTTCTTTTCTTATTTCGGTTCCTTGTTTTGGCATTCTATGCTATTTTCCTCCTCCTACAAGGCTTTTGCCCATTAGATTACTTTGTTAAATGTTTCTCTTTTCTGGGTTTTATTTTTTCCCTTTTTCTTCACAGTTCCAGATGTTTTCAGATTTAACTTGAGTTTCCCTGTAAGTTTACAGGTTCTTTCCTCATCAGGCTATGGAGGCACATGGCTAACTTTGAAAATGAAAACACTGTAGCTCGTATTTGTTTTTCAGTACTTCCTCCAAGCAGTATTTACCTTTTCCCCCTAACGTCGGGGTGTCCAAGCATGCCACCTTCAGTTTTCTGCTCTCAGAACTAAACACTTGCAGAAAACATTGACAAAATGTTTTGTGCTTAGGACGCCAGTTGGGACTTGCCTCCTCATTTAACTCTTCAGGTTAAAATGGTAGGTCTTGTTACAAGTTTCATAAGGTCTTTGGTTAATTCCAAACAGCCAGGTGATCTGCTTGAGAAGGAAAATTCTGAAGAAAACCCAAACCAGTAACAGAATCTTGATCCCATAAAACTCTAAGGGGTGTTCTTAAGGCAGATTTTAAACTATTAAATTGCAGTGCGGAAGTGAATTGAAATGTTGGACTGTAATGCATACCAGCAGTCAAAGGCAGTGTTGCGTATTAAGGGCTCTACCATCAATGTCTCGAACACTTTTATGTAAATTCTCCCCCTCTATTAAGGAGGAGCCACTTGAAACATGGATCCTGCAGCTTATTTTTAAAATCTCTACAATAAATAACCCACACTGTATGAAGCCGTCTGGAGAAGCAGTACCACTTCTTGGCACTCTATGTTGTTTCAAATTGTCTGTTGTTCTCATTGTGCTCTAGCAGAGAGATTGATTATCTAATTGTTTATATGATAATCATTTAGACATATGACCTTGTTTAATCCTTCCCCAACATATTAAATTGCTAGGCAATTAACAGGGTTTGAGGCTTTCCATAATCTTCATGATGTCTACACATGCATAAGGATAAGTGTAGTTGTGTCTGATATCATGAAAGAAAAAAACATTCATGTTGCTGAATTTTTGTGTAAATTTTATTTTTCAATATGTTTCATGTTCTTCTTTTCTTTCCCTTTTTAGGTATTACATAGAAATGGCTTTATGGATCTGGAAACTGAGCATTTTGAGCTGTTTTTGCATCACCTTATCCAGAAATGAGGAACTGAAATTTTTCCAGAGCACTTCAGAGCTAAATCATCTAACAGTGGATAATGACACTGGGATAATCTATTTGGGAGTGGTAAATGCTCTGCATCAGCTTACAGAAAACCTGGAAGTAATAAGGTCTGTAGAAACAGGTCCAAGAAAGGACAACAAAAAATGCACACCTCCCATTGACGAGAATCAATGTAAAGAGGCAGTACTGACTGACAATTATAACAAACTCTTGTTGCTGAACAAGGCAGATAAAACAATTGTGGTGTGTGGAAGCCTTTTTAAGGGAATCTGTGCCATCAGAGATCTAGAAGACATCAGCAATGAGAAGTATTATGTAGACAGTAGCGGAGAAAAGTCTTTTGTAGCAAGCAACGATGAGAATGTATCAACTGTGGGACTGATCACTTCCTTGAATAATGACCGAGTGCTGTTTGTTGGGAAAGGGAATGGACCAAATGATAATGGAATAATAATCAGCACTCGGCAGCTCTATGAAAGGGATGGAAAAGACATTTTTGAAATGTATACGGACTCGGCAGCTGTTAAGTCAGCTTATCACTCGTCAAGCACACAACAATTTGTGTCAGTCTTTGAGGATAAAAATTATGTTTATTTTATTTTTAATCAGCAAGAGAAACAGCCCGTCAATAACCGCACACTGATTGCGCGTCTGTGCAAAGATGACGCCCATTATTATTCCTACTTTGAAATGGACTTGGGTTGCAAAGATGATGATGGTGCCTACGACCACTGTCATTCTGCTTACGTCACTACCCCAGGAGAAGAGCTGGCTGAGAGCATGGCTCAGCAGAGACAAACCACGGATGCTTTCTCAGATGACAAAGTTCTTATTGCACTCTTCAGCAAAGTAAACAAAGATAACGGCTCTCTAAAATCTGCCATGTGTGTGTTTTCCTTGCGGCACATCAATGAAAAGATGGAAAAAAACCGGAACGATTGCTACACTAAAAAGAACACCAGCTCATTTTACAAACTTTTTTCAACAGAAAACCCGTGTGCATCACATGGACTGGTAATATCACTATCAGTTTTACAATCTGTGTTAGAATCAGTGGAAAATATAAAACTGCATGTTTTGGGCAGCTTTGAGCTAAGCCTATAGTGAGATCAGATGACTGAAAACTCAATAGCTGGATTCACTATAGAAATGCAATGTGGATGGGAGGGTTGCAGAACAGGTCAAGCAAGAAGTGGCAAGATAGTAATAATTTTGAGTTTTTAAAAAAAGATTTGATGTCTCCTGAAAGGTTAATATTGGTTTCATAAATGCATTTCTTTTGAAGGTTTTCTTCTGGTATGGAAATTACTGAGTCAAATGCAGTGATTTGTTGCACCCATAATCAGCTTCTGGACAATCACTGTAGACAATTCTGGTTTCAGCCAACGTATCTATAATGTTTTTAAATGGTATTAAGAATCTTGTAGGTGATATCTTGAGTTCAGTGTTGTTTCTCCCTTGGATTTGAATTTTCAGATAACTGGAAATGCGTGTGTTTCTTACATTCAGGCGGTGTTCATATTTTGCTCTGGCTCAAAATACTTCCATAGCATGATGGCCATCTTCGTTTTCTTCTTATGGTTTGTCATTACCTTGGCTGTAAGGTTTTTGGAGGTCATTGTTACACCCCTCCAGATACTGTTCTTTAGTTTATGACTGCGTCTCTGAGAGGCAGTTTTCAGTGTCTCTGTTGACTTTATGATGTTTTCGCTCATACCACAACCTATTCCCAAGCCCTGCTTGTTCATGCCATTCATTACTGCAGCCAACACTAAACTGTGTCTTCAAAATCTTAAAAATAACTCAGCCAGCTTTTAGGAGAATGTCTTAATTCCCCAACCTGAGCAGGTTACACACTTGCATAAGCAGCTCTTTGAGCACAGCTTGGGAAGTGGTGTGCTACAGTCCAGGAGTGAACAGCTGAAGAGGTGGGGCATGGGAATACCTTATGGTGGTATTGACCCAGAATCCTTCATCTCATGAAACCACAGCCCTCTCCCACACAGTAGATCGCCAGCACTGATAAGAAGCCAAAAGATCACTTTTTGCTTCTGAATACCAGTGTATTCAGTGTATTCACCAGTGTACCAGTGTATTCACTGAATACCAGTGCAGTACCCTGCATCTGAGGTGAGCATCAAACATAGAAATCCTGAATGTGACAAGTAGAGCAGCCCTCATTTCCGGCAAAAAGGAGGTGTGGATTTCAGATCAAAAAGACAGTCTTGTTACCAAATATAGCAGAAAAGGCAAGGTGTGAATGAACTTCCTTCTGGTGGCACTCCCTGCAGCTCAGGATTAAAGCATAGCGAAGAGGGAATGTGTTGAAGTTCACGAGACGCTTGCCAGTGGGTTGCTTTTGTATGGATAGCAGCAAATTAAGAAACAAAATGGCATTAAAAAAACAGTCTTCCAACACAAAATTGGTCAACCCAATCTATATGACATGTTCATTTTAATTAAACAAGCTGGTTACTTTTTCAACTGTGCTGCTATGCTGAAACAGAAACAAAAAAATTCTCTCCCCATGTCTCCTGGAACGTGAAAGCATTGAAGCAGTTTGCAATTAGCAGGCTGCTTTCTGATTGCTGCCTGTTGGCTGGGGGAAAACGGGCAGACAATCCATTTCTCTCTTTCTACTCTTCTATGTCTGAGGGGTATTATACTGCCTGGTAATAGGGTTGCACTTCATTCTTAGTGCTGTATTAGTGATCTGAATGTTTAACATTGCTCTGTATTGCTATTCCTTATTAGAATGCAAGCAAAAATTTCCCCTGTGGCTCCGAACACTTGCCGTACCTTTTGGGAAGTAAGAATGGTGTTATAGAGAAGCCGGTACTGCAAAAAGAAGGGATGAATCTCACGGCCGTCACTGTGGCTGTGGAGAACGGGCATACCGTGGCCTTTCTGGGAACGTCAGATGGCAAAATTCTTAAGGTAATGAACTGGACTTAAAAGACTGGAAGATATTTAACAGGTCGCGAACTGTAGTGGTAGCATACTTCTACTCTGAAAGTAAGTGGGATTTCTAAGATTACATACCAGGAGCAAATTCTCTTGGAGCTTGGTATTTTTAATTTCAAAGAAAAAACACATTATTTCTGATGTACCTCAGCTATCCGATACACAGATTGAATTAGCATCGCCTGAATGACACTTTTCCCAAAGGATTAGATACCTACTGAGAGCCCTATATAAACAGCCTTAGGTAATCTAGCAGCTGCTCTAGCCTTATCTCTATTCAAGCCCATACTAGTTTAAGAGCAACTTTTCATTTTTTAATCATTTTGGCCATTCAGTGAATAGAGATGGCAATACAAAGGCCAAGCTGGAGCTCTGCTAAATTCTGACTGTGTGGTGGGGGGCTCCAGGGTTCACGTGTTTGTGGAGTTAAAATGTCAAGACTGCAATGCCAGATACCTTCTTTTGCTTGAAGGAGGATGATGGCCATGTGCCACTACATGGTTTGAAATTTTAAGCTGAAACTGTTGGTTACCATAAGGGAAGATGACAGATTTGAACACGTTCAGGTGCAAAGGCTCTGAATTGAGAATTTTAATTTTACAGCACTAAAATAAATCAGTATTTACAAAAAAACTCTGATACAAATACTATCTATTGTGAGCAGTGAGCAATTTCTTTTCATGACTTTTATGCTTTGCTTGCTGCTTTTGATGACATATACTTCAAGTTGAAATGTTTTCCCTAATGTGAATTTGTGAACTTGAGTAAAAACAGGATTTTCATTAATCATAGAATCGTAGAGTCTTCAAGGTCTTAAATCGACCTTTAAGATCATTGAGTCCAACTATAAACCTAACACTGCTGAGTCCACCACTAAACCATGTCCCTAAGTGCCACCTCTACACATCTTTTAAATATCCCCAGGGATGGTGACTCCACCACTTCCCTGGGCAGCCTCTTCCAATGCTTGATAACCCTTTCAGTGGAGAAATTTTTCCTAATATCCAATCTAAACCTCCCCTGGTGCAACTTGAGGCCATTTCCTCTCGTCTTATCGCTTGTTACTTGGGAGAAGAGACCAATCCCCACCTCACTACAACCTCCTTTCAGGTAGTTGTAGAGAGTGATAAGGTCTTGCCTCAGGCTCCTTTTCTCCAGACTAAACAACCCCAATTCCCTCAGTCACTTCTCATACGACTTGTGCTCTAGACCCTTCACCAGCTTTGTTGCTCGTCTTTGGACACACTCCAGCACCTCAGTGTCTGTCTTGTAGTGAGGGGCCCAAAACTGAACACAGTACTCGAGGTGATGCCTCACCAGTACTGAGTACAGGGGAACAATCACTTCCCTAGTCCTGCTGGCCACACTATTCCTGATACAATCCAAGATGCTGTTGGCCGCCTTGCCCACCTGGGCACACTACCGGCTTATATTTAGCCAGCTGTGAGCCATCACCTACAGGTCCTTTTCTGCCAGGCAGCTTTTCCAGCCACTCTTACCCAAGCCTGTAATGCTGCATGGGATCGTTGTGACCCAAGTGCAGGACCCGGCACTTGGCCTTGTTGAACCTCATACCATTGGCCTCAGCCCATTGACCCAGCCTGTCTAGGTCCCTCTGAGGAGCCTTACTTACCCTCAAGCAGATTAACACTCCCACCCAACTTGGTGTCATCTGCAAAGATACTGAAGGTGCACTCAATCCCCTCATCCAGGTCATTGATAAAGATATGAAACAGAACTGGCCCCAGTACTGAGTCCTGGGGAACACCACTCATGACCGGCCGCCAACTGGATTTAACTCCATTCACCACCACTCTCTGGGCCTGGCCCTCCAGTCAGTTTTTTACCGAGGGAAGCGTATGCCCATCCAAGCCATGAGCCATGAGTTTCTCCAGGAGAATGCCGTGGGAAACGGTGTCAAAGGCTTTGCTAAAATCAAGGAAGACAACATCTGCAGCCTTTCCCTCATCCACTAAGTGTGTCACCTTGTCATAGAAAGAGATCAGGTTAGTCAAGCAGGATGTGCCTTTCATAAACCCATGCTGACTGGGCCTGATCGCCTGGTTGTCCTGTACATGCCGCATGCTGGCAATCAAGACAATTTGTTCTATAACCTTCCCCGGCACTGAGGTCAGACTGACAGGCCTGTAATTCCCCAGATCTTCCTTCTGACCCTTTTTAGAATCACAGAATACCAGGTTGGAAGGGACCACAAGGATCATGTGGTCCAGCCTTTCTTGTAGATGGGTGTCACATTTGCTAACTTCTGGTCAACCGGGACTTCCCAAGTTAGCCAGGAATGCTGATAAATGATGGAAAGTGGCTTGGTGAGCTCTTCCATCACCTTCCTTAGTACCCTTCGCTGGATCCCATCCGGCCCCATGGACTTGTGTGTGTCAAAGTGGTGTGTCATGTAATTAACCGTTTCCCCTTGGATTATGGGGGCTTCATTCTGCTCCCCATCCCTGTCTTCCAGCTCAGGGGGCTGGGTACCTGGGGAACAACCATTCTTACTGTTAAAGACTGAGGCAAAGAAGGCATTAAGTACCTCAGCCTTTTCCTCATCCTTTGTCTCTGTGTTTCCCCTCACATCCAATAAAAGATGGAGATTCTCCTTAGCCTTCCTTTTGTTGTTAATGTATTTATAGAAACACTTTTTTATTGTCTTTTACAGCAGTAGCCAGATATAATTATATATGGGGGGAAAAAAGCAACATTAACCACCTCTCTTTCTTCCATGAAATAGGTTTTCCTGTCATCTGCTGCAACTGAGTACAGCTCTCTTACAATTGAAAGAAACAAACCCATAAAGAACGACCTAGTTCTTGACCAAACCCAAGAAAATCTGTATGTGATGACCACAGACAAGGTAATGTGTCCTGCTTGCATTAAGGACCAGGCCCGCTTTCACTTTCTCTGCAACTTTACCTGACATATGTACATTTCTCGGTTGTTCCTGGAAGTCACACCATTTGGTGGGGCTTCTTCCACTCTGTGTATGAAGACCTTTCTCAAGTCCAAGCTGATGGACTTGATTGTTGTCACTTGGAGAACTGTTATATCCTTGGTACTTAGGGATTGGGAATGGCAAGTGGGTTCACCTCTAAAGCTCTCTTGTGGGGTCTGGGAGAAGGACGAAGTTGAGATGTTTGGCACCGGCACCAGCACTCCATGGGGTCAGGCAGCCCTAGCACTCAGTGTGGTGTCCATGGGGTACCAGTGGATGCTCTAGCTACCATCAGTCCTTTTCAAGAATACTCAGGATTTAGGATGCTGGCAGCTGACATAATAGCATTTACACATCTCTACTGCTGCCAGGAGTTTTCGTGGGTCTTACCGTCAAAATCTAAGAAGCAAAGGAGAGAATTATACTTTGGGAAACACTTTTGTTTGAGCCTCTACTAGAACCAAGCGAGAAAGGTCGGACTTGGCTGTGAAAGGCACAGGCAGCCTCTTCTAGGTTCCCCTCCTCTGTGCTGCCAGGTGAGACACAATGGAGGTTTGTAAAGAAAGGAAGGAAAAAAAGCAAGTAGGAGATGACAGGGGATGCCAGATTTCTCCTTCACTTCCAGCTGCAACCCTCTTCTGACACTTCTCTTTCTGGTGGCTGGAGCTGCCAGCCTCAAACATGTGGTTCAGCAGCTCTCCAGGACGGGATGGGTGACAGGCTGCGACCATTTGCAGCACTGACAGGGACACAGAATGGGACATGAGAAACGCTCCGGCAGCAGCAATACAGGGAAAATGAGGGGAAAGGAGACTATTTGGGGAAAACAGTGCAAGAAGAATGTTCTTTGTTTTATAAAAGGATTAATATAAATTCCTGCTGCGGGAACGTTATATTCTAGCTGAAGTTTTTCAGGCTAGAAGCCACATTGGAAAAAGTGCCAGATAAGCGACTTATAAAGCATTTAATAATATGACAGCGTGTGCAAGAGGTTACTTAATATATTTTTTTTTTTGAGTAGTTGATACTTCTCATTTGGCTTCTGTTCAGATATGGAACAAAACTCCAAACTTCAATGTTGTCCGCAAAAGCCTGGGCGGCCTGGCACCCCATTTGACAAGCTGGCACGTTGCTTAGGAGCCCTGATGTCCCCACCAGGCTATGGCGTGAGCTGCTGAGCAGCATAAGGGGTGGCAGCAACCTTGGAGGAAGACGACTTTTCTGGTGACAGTCTGCTTGAATTGGTAGAATTTAGGAAGGCCACAGAGCAATTTTTCCAAGAAAATTTGCAAAAAAAATAATTCCATCTCTACAAAATGTTTAAATTTAGAAAGCAGCAAATTTCTACCAGAGAAAGGATTTCAGTTTAATCCTTTCCAAGTAGCGCTCTCAGACACCGCCGTTTCTGAATAATGCAAATAATAGTTTTCTTTTACAAAACCTGTTCAGCTTAAATATGAATAACTAAAGTTGGGAGCTCTGTAATGGCATTACATTACTGTCATCTCCAGGAGTTAATTACAATGAGCAGTCCCACCCACTTTTAGTAGCAGATAGACAGGAGGAGAATGGAGGCCTTCGGAGCTGGGAGAAACGAAGCAACGTAAGCGAGGGGAGAAGAATAAATGCTGAAACGTGCACTTCTGGGTTAAGCATTGCTGGGATTTGTGAGAATAGAGATACCAGAACCCTGCCCTGGGAGTTAGAATGGTTTAGAGTTATTTAAAATAAGGTAAACAATAAAGAGCAGGCTAGCCGCACTGATGGGTGTGCTGAATGCTAAGCTGCCTGACGGATGCAGCATTCGGAAAGGAATTGCTTGGGCTCTGTAAGCACTTGAGCAAAGTGAAAGGGATGATGTGGTAGGTGATAACTTGAAGCAGCCTTTGAAAAGAAATCAGATCGAGAGAAATACAGGGAAGAATGCTACAGAGGTTAAGAGCCACAGTGAAAAATAAGCTCTTGCTTTCCTGGTTCCCTTCTCCCTCCCCCTTCTCCTCCCAGCTTCTCCTGCTGTGTCAATAGCAGTGGGTGGCTTGGAGCAAATGCTTTCAAAAGTCAGCCCCCTCCTCCCCGCTCTGCTCCCAGAGCTTGGGCAGAGAGCAGGAGAAACCCCTTGCAGCTCCTTGGGGGCCCTGGCAAGGAGCGTACCACCCCTGCCACGCTCACGCTGGGTGGTTATAAGTGAGCATCACTGCAAGGATCCCAGATTCCTCATGGTACCTACCGTAGTGGGAGGAAAGCAGAAGCCTGTGGCAGTCACTTACCACAATCACTAGCTTATTTGCTTGTTTTAGTTTTTACCACGCTCTTTGATTAAGAATGACAATTAGAAAAAATCTCTAAAATTAGTTTCTCTGCGTTTTGAAGCCGACTGTAAACAGAGCTGCTATTTTTATTTTTTTTTTTTAAATCCATTAAGTTTACATAAAAATTGCACAGACAGCAATCTCTAGGGCTTGTTTCTGCCTGCCAGAATTATGAAATAAATACTTTGTCATAAAAAAGCCATTCACTGGATATTAAATTACTCATGGGTACCAGTTAGTGAAACAGAGTGCCAGTAACTCAGCTCCAGTTAGGTAAGAATATGTGGAAGAAGAGGGAGTGGAAAAGAGTGCTGAAAAGGTAAACCTCTGTATTGATATATGCAAGAAAACTACCCAATATGGATATTTTCCTTAACTGAGTCAGACTGAACTCTCGGAAAGTGAAAGAAAAGGCCAAACTCAGACTTTCAAAGTAGCTTTGTAATTGTCAGTTGTTTTAAATGAGAGGTTAAGGTAGAAAGATGAAAGTTTACATCTCAGAGTTACTGTTGCTAGACTTTTTGCGCTCTTTAAAAGTAAAACACAGTCATCAACAGGAAGACATGTGTCCTGTTCTCCTCTTGCATCATTTCAGCAGCAAAACTAAAAGGGATGGTTGTGTGCTGGCTCCTTTTTCTGTGCATCAAAGAAAGGCAAAATTGTTTATTCTCTGCACCAAAGGAAATCAAAACCAGAAGCCGTATATTTACTGGGGGACTGAGACATGAGAACTGATGATGCTCTTTTCCCTGCTGCTTCCTGTCATAATTATTTCTGTTTTCTTTCGTGAATGTATTGCGTGGTGGAGGGTTATGCGTGGAGAAGCGCCGTAACCCAAAGCGCCCTGGCGCTCTCACGCTTGCAGACTTTCTGAAATGCCTTCTGGCTAAAAGTGCCACCGACGGTCGCGTTTCTAAACGTTTTCATCTCTGTGCTAGTGATATGGAGGGAAGGATATTTTGTTTAAAAAATTATCTAGCCGGTACCAAGTTAGCCTTTTGAAAGGATCTGTTCTGCAGTAGCTGTTTCTTGAATTCAGAGCGTTGTTGACGCAATTTCTGTCCTGCGGTGGCTGCTGTAATATGGGTTTCTAGAAGTAACATAACTGGAGGAAATTAAAAGCTCGATTTTTGTAAGACTTGCTCATGATTCTGGATTATAACAATGTCCTACATTACTTTGGAGAGAGATTAGGGAATATTGTAGTGAAAAATAAAAGCAGAAGAAGTGTGTGAATTTGGACTTGGTTAATGGGGACGTAGCCAGACTCTGGTTTTGTATGGATTTTCTTAAAATCAAGCTGAGCTCTGATCATAATAACACAGGGTCAAGTATTCTGCTGCCACAGGCAACAGCGCTGCACAACAACGTTTCCGTCTCCTTGCGCGTTCTTCAGATCCCTTACGGTTTGCTTTACTTTTGGTTCTGCAGGTGTATCGGCTACCTGTGCAGGACTGCCACAAATATTCAGACTGTGAGAAGTGTACTCAAGCGAGGGATCCGTACTGTGGCTGGTGTGTGAGAGAGGGCAGGTGAGTGCTGCTGCTGCTTTTTTGGGTGCAAGCAGTGGAATAGCTCAAATTTTGACACTTGCCTTGGGTTACTGCTCGGTGTAATGACCCCAACTTTTTATACTCAGCCTTACACTCCTGATTGATAGTGATGGAATTTATCACATAGACATTGATATCAATCTTCTGTGCACACATATAAGTCCCCATTGACTTCTGCAGATTCAATTAGTCTGGGAAAGTATATGCTTTTGTGCCGGTACTGAAAATCAGTAATACATCTGACTGCATGTTCTATCATCCTCTGATCTGTGCAGTCAAATGTTCTCCCCAGAAATTAAAAGAGTGCTCCCTATTTAATATTCAGAAAATATAGCATAAATTTTAAGTAGAGCAGGAAAGTGTAAAACTGCAAAAAGGAAAAAAAACTGTTCATGTCTGAAATAAAGTATATAGCTCAAACACCGTTTTTATGTAAACGTCATCTATCAAGACATGTAGCTACACTGAACCCTCACCTAACTGCTAGGAGAGCAGAAAGCGGCATTTGGCTGACGAGCTGCAGAGGTTAACTGAATTAATATTCAAACACATGTAAACCGGGACAGCACTGAACAGCTCTGGAATGTCTCTTCTTTGCAGTCTTCGTTGATTGGAGTGGCAATAGGGAAGAGCGGTTCTGCAGCTCTCTTTTTGACTACGAAGTTAATTAACCCCGTGGCATGAGCGGCTGGGAATCCGTGATTCTAAGTACTTGCTGTTGGAACAAAGGGGCTATTTAATTATAGTATGCAGATGAATTTCAGGTTTCCAGCTTCCTGTCTGAAAATGTGAACTATCACATTAAGTTACCTATCAGCCTGATGTGTAGCAGAATATGGAGCACTGCAGAGAAACTTATGCGGTGCGTGCAGCTTTATGTAATATACTGTAACTCTTCCAGCCTGGGTTTCAGTTGCTGTGGATGAAACCTGAGATTTGGAATATACACCTCAGACTCCTCGTGGGCTTCTGGGAGTTGAAGGCCATGTCATATATCATACAAAAGGCAATTTTCCTTAGATTTCCCTTCAGGTTTCTGATATGACCACTGACCTCAATATCTCAAAGTATTAATGGTCTCTGAGAACAGGAAAACATGAATTTTTGCATTTGCTAGTATTTATTTCCAATGAGGAAAAAAAAGTTTTTAATTTCTAATGTTTTTCCCATCTGCAGCAAGTTCTGTCTCATGATCACACACAGCAATTAATAGTGTATTTAGGGATATGTTATATGAATGTAGACTCTGTGTGTAAATTATATCTTTAAGGGTAGGGCTGACAGAACTGTGCAGTTCTTCTGCACTGCAGCATCTCTTCTTTCTGTGCTTCTTGTCCACGAGCTGGGAAAATCTCCCAGTATTTTTGGTGAGACTGCACAACTGCTGCTGTCTTCCCATAGTGGTAACGGAGCTCTGTCAGAGAGAGATCTTAAATAACGGCTGGAATTTATGAAAACATTCACTGCAAAAGTGACATTTCTCGTGCTGTGGTTTCACAGGAGCTCTCCACAAGCCTGTGTAGCCCCAGCAATACTCTGCTGCGTTTGTACTCTCATGCATCAGGTGTCTTTTTACTGGCAACACGTAGCTGTCTGCCACTTGACCTGCAGAAAAACTAGAGTGTGCCCACTCATTCAGGAGTTTGTTATATTTTACAATTAAGATTAATCAGCCTGGTTTCAGATGATCAGCAGTGGCTCCGTTGCCTGATGGCTCCTGTGCTAAATATTACTGCCTCTCTGTGAGTTTGGGTCGTCTAGTCCGAAATGGGGTCCAAAATATTATATGTATATGTTTCCCCACTTGCTTTTGACATGTCAAACCGTCAATACTTATTCATCCACTTATTGTCTTAAAAATTCTCTATTAACAACCTGAATAGTCAATATTAAAGCAAATTCCTAGTCAGCTTGTGTTGTAATTTCAGTCTCTAAGCCTGAAATTGTTCAGTTGTTCAGAGAAAGCAGAGTCCAGCTATAATATTGCCATGCTCTGACTTTTTGTTCCTGTTTTGTCAGGTGCACAAAGAAGGCAGACTGTGGAACAGCTGATAAGGAGAACCACTGGCTGTGGAGTCCAAGTGGCACGTGCATGACCATCGTTAGCGCAGACCCTCTAAACATGAGTCGCAGAGCCCCCACAAAGGTATGACAAGAAAGCGCTTTCCCTTCATGTTCTTAAAGCACATTGGTGTGACCACCAGGAAGATGAATATCTGCATTTCTTTATGCGCAGTGGTGACGAGGAATAGGATAATGTTTTGGGTATCTCTTTCTCTGGTGTTTGTCACAGTGCTCTTTCTTGCCTACTGTTTTCAGAGGTTGCAGTTTATATTTTCTTCTAAGAAATGCTCTTTTTGACCTTCTCCGTAAACCAAAGATGATGCACTGGTATGGATGATATAGCACGTACACTTATCTGAATATTATGAAAGTGTTGCACAATGTTGTATAACCCATAAAAAGTAACTGATAGGGGAGATTTCATGTTGCCCTTTCAGCTTACTTGAGCATAAACTTAAATAAGCAGTGAAGCCATAAGCTGTTGCTTTAAAATCAGCGGTGGATTTGCCTACACAGCGAAGTCTGGGTACATGCAGAAGGTAAATTCAGCGTGCAAAATGTCTCTGTGGCAACAAAACTGAGTATTCAGACTGTGACCAGGGTGTCGTAGCTTGCTCTTATTCCAAATGGAACGTGCCAGTGCAGACTGAGGGCTTCCTGGGGGTGCTCAGCAAGTAAAATCAGTAAAGTGGCTTTTAAAGTCCCTTAATCAGAAAAAAAGAGACTTTAATTTGAGTCAGTTTAATTCCAATCCTAAATGATGTAAACAGCATTGTGTTAAGGCCATTTCTATGTTGAATAAAAATGTTAGTAGAGTGTAACTAGTCCACTTAAAATCCACACCTTCTCTTAGTTCAGATCTTGTTAACTTGTGTTGACAAGTATCTGATATCTCACATCAGCATCTGAGGCCAAAATACCTAAAAACCAAACCCAAACCCAACTTCAAATGAACATTTACGTGCTGCCTGTACCATCGCTAATGCCACTGTCTCCTCATGATTCCTTTACTCCCCAAAAAACATTGCAGCTCATAACATAATGACCAGTTTCAGTGTAAAAGGGATGATTGTTATTTCTACTGGCAATACAAAATGGAAAAAGTTAAACTGTATAATTAACACACCTGAAGATTAAATCAAGGACAGCATCCAAAATTTCATTTCAATTTTTCCCTTTTTCCTTGCTAAGTTTTCCCATTTTATTTTGCTTTTAGTTTCTCACATGCACTCTATATTGATAATTTCCTCAAGGAGGTTAAGATCTCACCATCGCTCTTTCAGAAATCCTTTTTCATCAGTAATGATAGATCTCAGTGGGTTTCTTGCATGTACATTGAGTCTTGAGGAAGCCGCTTTTCTGTTCAGCCCTTTCAAACTCCAGCTTTTCCAGCCCATCCAGCCTTGGTTTCATTATTCACTAGTAACACCTATGGTTAGTGTAAATTTAATTAAGTTTTCGGGATTTAAGTGTTAACCACTCTGTTTATTGTTGCTAAACTGGATGCTGAGAACAAGAATAAAAGGCTTTGGGTGTGCCTGTACAGACATTGTCGTTCTGATCTAATGCATTGACAGGACAAGAGGTTTTTGTACCAGTCTAATTCAATATATACCCAGCCTGGAAAAATTGGTAGAGGTATAAGAAGAAAAGATTAGGAGACGGGATGAAATAAAAATGGAGAACCATCTTCTGTGATACTATATCATAGTTTGCCAAAAAAAAAGAGCAGTTGAAATTCTCTGGCCATAAATAAATCTTACTGGGTCTTGTTTTGCTTCTTTCAAATATTTTACCCTTTTTAAATTTTGTTTCCAGGTGGAACTGACTGTAAGTCCGTTGCCAACTCTGACTGACAGTGACAAGGTTTTGTGTACGTTTGGTGAAACAATCCATGACGCTCAATTAAGAGAAGGGGTTATTATCTGTGATCCGCCCGATATAATACCTCCAACACCAAAAGGTCAAGGTAAAGAAATATTGCTGCCCTCCACATATAATAAGAGGAAAGAACATAGCCTGCTGCTTCTAATGTGATGCCCTTATATGAGCTCCATACAAGGTTATTTTCCTCTTCCAGTCCCTTTCCCCAAATAGTCTATTGCTGAACTTTGTCCATTCAAACATTTGGGGGGAAAAAAAAAAAAAAGGTTTGCTCAAACTTTTTCCATTGCTGTATTTACAAGCATTCCAAGTGTTTCTACCAGGAACCTGAAACAGGAGCTTGGCAGAGCCATAGGCACAGAGCCAGAGCGGTGTTACTCTGTGTCCCAGACAAACAAAGCCCAGCTTCTCTAATCTTACCCTAATCATTCCGAGTTGTGGGACCAGAAGAGCCACACATGAGCTTCAGATGTGAAGTTCTTCATCTCTGATGTCTTAGCTTTCCTCTAGTCAGCTGTAGTTCAGTGGCTTGTTTTCTGGTCCATGTCACAAGGCTGTTCTTTCTCTCATAAAGCCTTCTGCCTCTTCTGCAATGTGCCCTCCAGCTTCTGCAGCAGTAAGTCCAGTGGAAAAATATGTGATCGTATAATTAAAGGCTGTATCATTGTTCTGAACCACTGATTATATGCTTAAGGTTTGTTGCCAGCCATAATTCTTGTCCTGTTTCCTAGATAGTGTTTTGTTCATGCTTTAAGTTCATACATCTTGATGCATAAACACATGGAATAAAACTGATTACACAGCACTGATTATTATGTATCAAGTTTAAAAAAACAAATAGAAAAAAACACAAAACGGAACACAAAAAAGGGCGTTCTTGCAGCTTGCAGAGGTACCCTTGAGGATATCCCCTTTGTATGTATCACAGCAGTCATGAACTGTCAGAGCAGTACTTGGAAGCACTTTTTAAGATACATTTCAATTCTCTTAAGACTGAAACAGATCAAAATCCAGTTTCAGTTGCAGGAAGAGTAATGATATTAAAATCTCACTCAAGTTTTAAACTAGCTGGGGTGTGTCACAGTATCAGATTATGCTGTGTTAAAGCGGCAGTTCCTTATTTAGGGCCAATTCATATTCCCTAAATATTTTGTAAAGCAGGACATAAAGCGGCTGGGTTGATAAATATGACAGCTTGATGTCTTTCAGCATAAAACGTGAGACTAGAAGCCTCTCAGAGATGGCATTCGAGTAACCAAGTCACCTGGAAATAATACAGCCCTCTGAGTTTGTCACACAGGGATCCATCTGAAAGGATGTTCAGAAGTAATATAAAGGTGCTCAGAAGCCTGGCAGACACTTCAGCAGGAGGCAGACGGTTGTTACCACGGCCAGTGGTTACTGGCAGCATGTGACAAAAGGTCCTGAGCCATCCACTTACTGTTAAGAAACCCTATTGAGTTTGGAAAAGTCTGGGTTACTTTAGTTGTGTTTGGTTCCAAAGGGAATAAGACATTTCTAGAGAGGAAGGATGCTTTTTCGCAGTCCCGTTGTTAGGAAATCCCTTGGCATTCTTACCGGTCTGAAATATTCAAGGGGACCCAGTGCAGGCAGAGGTGACTTCCAGCCAAGCAGCTTCTTCAGAGAACCTGTTCAAGGAAAGCAGAGTTTGAAATTGCCCAATAGCTTGTGAAATAGCTTGCGACAAGGGCTTAATGATTTCTGCAAAAGGTATTTCAAACAGCTTCGCTGAGGAAAGCAACAGTTTCTGAAGACAGATTTTCCACTCTTAGTTCAATAATGATCCAGACAAGAAGTACATTTGTGGAGAAATCATGTACAGCAAACTGAAGATCAGAAGTGCCTGTGGTAACTGAGCGTTGCAGGCACTGTTGGGCATTAACCACAAAGATCACTTGCTTTAATTCACATGACGATGACAGTTTTAATCCACAAATGAAACAAGTAATTTTACATGCAGACATATCCATATTTAAGAAAATGTTTTATTTAAAACGACTGTTCTCATGCCAGTTTTCGTCTGTGTTCAATTATGTCCTTATTCAGTTTTTCTTGTTCTTCTAGACTCTTTAAAATTCTAGCATGATGATAGCACTGCTGAGAAACACTTCTGTAAAACAAAGCTATTCTATAATTTTCCTTCTTCCCTTTATCCCATGTCCGCTTTTCTTCTGACAACCATGTGTGGAAAAATTTGCAAAGCTTAAAAAGACAAAGCAGAGCTTATAGATCTGAAGTATAACAGGTCATGAGATCCAGAGTGTCAACAGTATAGTTAAATATTTGCTTGTGTCCTGTAAAATAATAAAAGCATTATCGTTGTATCATTCAGCTCAAGAGCTAAAGAATTCAACAACCACTTAGATAATATTTTTTTTCTTTTGTGATAGATCATGTTTCAGTTCCACTTCAGTTAACCTTTGGAAATAACAAGATATTTTTTGCGTCTCATACTTACCCTTTTTACGACTGTGAAGAAGCAATGAATCTTTTTGAAAATCAGCCGTAAGTATTTCAGCTTCTTAACTTAGGTGTTTAGATCCTGTAGCGTGGTGTTTCAGGTAACTGGCAGCTGAGTTACTCAATCATTTCATAATTAAGCCTTTGGCACTCAATTTGCCAGTGTCCAAATTCTTTTTCTTACATTTTAATGAAGTTGAAAAATGGTTGAAGGGCAGAAGGTAACATAAACCACGTGGAATGGGAATATTCATGGCACGTATAATTAAAGGCCAGTTCATGGGATTGCCATTGCAGGTGAGCTCTGTCGGCATCTGCTTACCTACTTGTTCCCTCAAACATTAGATTTGTGCTTTGGGTTGCAGTGCGTTCAACTAGGATGATCAGAGCTGACTCTGGTCCCATCACCTGCTCTGCTCAAGACGTTGCTGCCCCAAGGCAGGCACAGCCAACGCAAACCCCACTTTGTTCCATCTTATGTAGGAAGGTTGATCGAGATCATTTCCAGTCCTCTCAGACTTGATCTCAAAGTTTGCACAAGGTGCTGTGGATTTCCAATCCTTGTTCGGATATTTAAGCGAGAAAATAGCTTGGGGGGGTTCTTGAACTGTTCTTGCTATGAACTTTTCAGCTTAATGTAGTAAGGACGCTGTAACAGATTGATCTACCCTCAATGAATAAAGATGGAATTTCATTTTCTTTTTTGGTCAATGGTGGAAAAAGCCTGACAGTTTGTCATGACTATCATGTTATATTTGTAGGTGCTATTCTTGTGCAAGCAATAGATGGAATTGCCAGTGGGACTGGAAGAGACATATCTGTGAAGAGTCCTCTTCAGTACAGGATGTGATTAAACAAAATATGGTAATGTTTAAAAATAAGATTATTAGTTTTTTATTAGAACACTTCAATATTTTATTTGCTTTTGCTCTCATATCAGTTGGTTGAATGAGGGATTTAAAAATGATGCTAAAGTTAACTCCAGAAGTGTAAGAATTTTTTTTTTTAGTGACAGTGCGGGGGTGGGAATTTAAGGGTGTGATTGAGGAGGGGCAGTGAGACTGAATAACTCCTGAAAGGATATTTTTGTTCCTTTTACTATTTTGCTTCAATGGGAGGAACGAGATTTCAAGGCTGGGAAAGATAATCACCCACAGCTTTGACATATGCTGCAGTCATTTTTAGCATGTCTAATTTGAAAGGGTGTAATCAAATCTGTCACTGTATTTTAAGCATGAAGTTCTTCAGAACAATCATTCCATTGTCCGAAGGACATCGGAGCTTGTTGTGATAAGACTTTTTACTTGGAATAACGTATAAAATGTTTCTCTCCCTAGGAAGAAGAATGCCCGCAGTTTCTAAACCCTAACCCTCCAATAATACCTATGGAGTACCGAACAATGGTGTATTTTGAGGGAAGACATCTAGCTTATTATCGGGTAAGAATATTAATTCAAAGCTAGCTGTCATTTGAATTCCACTTAAACTGCGGCCATATCCCTAAACTGAAGCATTAGTTTGTGTTCCTTGGAGAACCTGCTCGTAACTGTATTTAAAGAAGGCAGAAAGCTACACATTCAAGTTTGATATAGTATTGGTTGCTGTGGTAGAGTCATCACCAAGACGGAATCAGAGCTGGACAGGATATCTTAGCTACTAGATATGGATCTTTTTTCAAGAATGTAAGTTGGACCTACTGAAACACTTGACAATTATTTTTCATCTAATGAAATGAGAGGAGAATTGTGAATGTTTCATATCTTTTTTCTAATGAAATGAGAGGAATTGTGAATGTTTCATATCTTTTTTCTAATTAAATACTCTTTTTTGGTTTAGAATGACATCACTTGTGTGCTTACTTCAGTTTTCACTTTTCAAACAAAAAAATGCACTCAGAAATTAAATGTTTCTTATTTTGGATGAAACAATCTTTTGGGGGGGGCTTTGTGTGTGTGTGTGACCATCAAACCAGAAGATCAGGTATGTTCTCAGCTCTAGCAAAGGCTTCTCTTTCTCAGTACTTGCTTCCAGAAAGTAAATTACAAAGCTTCTAAGAAGCCAGAGTTTGACTCCAAGCTTTTAATTGCTTTATAACCTAGATAATGCATAAAATGTTGTTGTTAGTTTGATAAAAACGAAGCTTAAAAACCACTTCTTAGTTCTTAGTCTTGTTCTTAGTTTCTATTGTTTGATTCTGTGCTGTTTTGTGTAAATGCAAATTAATGATAGATACGCTGGAGATTGCATTGATTGCTTTGTCTACCAGCCACCTATCAAGGGAAAGAAGGGTCTTGGGTTTTGAGTTGTTTTTTTTCCCCTTTGCCAAATTGAAGTACTGTGTAGCTTACAAAAGTCCTTCTATCAGCTCTGCTGTGCCTGCCAAGGGATGGGAAAGGGTAAGCAGGTCTGGAGAGCAGCAGTGTAAGAAGGGTATTCAGAGAAGGTAAAAAGCAACCCACAAGCACTACAATCATACGAAGACCCTGCGGTGTATCACTACAATGCACATATATCAAGACAGCGCTATACAAACAGAAGTTCAAAAATTAACATTTTCACTTGAGGGCTTTAAAATATATGTAAATAAAAAAAAAGCAATTTGGTGAATTTGATCTGTTCTCTGAGATGCCAGGACAGGTCCCTGGTAGGATGGCTGGCTGTGTGCAAGATGTGGGACACAACACTAGACCTAAAGGCCACAGCTCCCTTTGCTAAAAAAGGAAAAGTGTTCCAGAGAATTTACTCACATTTGTTTGTTTAGCATTGTGAAGAGCTGTTTTTCTGCACAAGAGGAAAATCTTTCCCTGCTTCTTTGATATAAGTGAAAGAGCCTATTCTCTCTTGAGAACAAGTTCAGGGCAGATGCATAATGTAGATGTGCTGAATTTGACTTCTAGAGGACCCTTTTCCTCCAAGGAGGAGAAATAGCAGCAGGAACCGAAAAACTCCTTCATCTAGTTTAGCATTCTGTGAATGAGAACTTTAATCTTTATGAACTACTAGTAGACAAAAGGGAACAAAAATGCTCCTGCACTTTTTTTTTTTTTTCTGTGAGGTATCAATTCTATTTTACGAAGGCAGACACATCCTGTGGGTTGGATGCTTTGTCATGGGTAGCAGTGTTTAACAGCTTGCCTTCAGACCAGACCTAGTATGCATTTATTTAACTTGGAACTGGGAAGGCTTACGTGGAATTCAAGTCTCTGTAAGAAGCGAGATGAATGCATAGGCCCTAGGCTAGAAAGATGCTGGAGAGCAATGAGTGTGAAATGATGTCAGAATAATTTTTCTTAGGTGAGAGCCATGTGGGAACGTCATCTCTGTCATGGGAGCAGCCCCATATATCCTGGTACAGAGGTGCATTTTTAAGCCAGAATAATAATGCCTTCAGTGCCAGAACTTAAATAGGCACACGGGGTGACTGCAGCTGTATACACAGACCTCTGAGAACATGTGAAAACAGACAAATAAGGCATGAAATAGTTGTAATTGCACAGGCACCTGTGCCTGTGGGGTCATGCTATCTGAAGCAATAACTTTGGTTACTGAAAGTTCATTTGAGCAAGGGCATAACTTACCCTCAGCCTTTGGTAAACATCTCATGGAGGGGAGGGTAGCTCAGGAGAAGCCATGGATGGATATTTTGTAGGGGTTGGCCCACAGCCCAAGGGCAAAATAGCATGTGGCTTCTCATGTGGGACCGCTTTGCCACAAGATATGCTGGGCATTACAGAGTGTTTGGAGGTAGCAGTCACGCAGATGTAAGCGCATTTAAGGTCTTTATTGATTAGAACATTGGTATATATCCATTTTCCTCCTATTTTCGTTGCCTAAATTCTTGCTTAGAAAAAGTTGATAAGCAAGAATGTTCTGTTGTTCACTTTGAACTACTAGCTCTATTATCTTGGATTAATCAGTGCTTTGCTTTAAGGGGTGATGCACAATCATGGGTGATTAAGTGCACTAGCCAATATTATGCATATAAGCATCTCTGTTTCCAGGTGGAGATTAGCAGTGAAGATTTGGGCTTACCCAGTGAGTAAGAGATGTGTACGGCTTCCAAAACTGCTATTGCAGAACTGAGGGTGGAAGAATAAGCTCACACTTTTTGTATGCACCTCTTAACTTGTGAACACTTACAGCACAATGAATAAATCTCCTCATGAAGGCTTCTGCTGGAGGGAAATAGACTAAAAGAGGAGAAACTGTTGGCTGTTTTTCTTTCCCTCCTTCCTCTGAAAGAATTTCAGTAGGAAGGTTAAGTAAATCCAAGCTGTCATCGTTCTCTTGGGAATAGCCTCATCCAGGACAAGCGGGTGAGAGGGGAGTTTAGTACTGATCAGTCATATTGCATGCGACTTCTGAGAGGCATTCTCCAGCTGAGTCCTTGAGAGATCGGCACAGTAGAAGAGACAGATGTACCAGCATCAAGATAAGCCCATTAGCCCTCCAAAGATTTTCGTTAAAAGTAATTTCCCATTTGAATTTGTCTTTGTCCTGTGTGTCCGATGTGTAACCCACTTCTCAGTGTTTGCTACGTGTCTCCTCTTGCACCCAGACTGTTGAATGTGAGCTCTGTAGCCTTCTGCTCGAGAGCCTGGTATAGCAGCTCCTGACTTCAGGTGGCAGCTGTCATGCACACCGAAAATCCCCTCCTCTCCCAGTGCCTTCTGTTAAGCGTGTGGGAAAGCCTCACGCAGCAGCAGCAGAATTTGAATGCTTTTGAAAAATACATGATATATTGAAATGTAGGGTAGGCAAAGCAAGGCAGCGTTCCTCAAAAAAGAGATTTGTAAGGTGCTTTAAAACTTGGAGTATGTAGATGTTTTCTGTAAAGCACAATGGGCTATTAACCTTTCAGAAAAGGCTTTCCAGAGCTCAGTCGGTAACGAAGAAGTAAAAGGTCTGTTCCCCTAGACCTCCCAGAGACTGGAGTCAGGCCTTTTACCTGGTTAAAGTGTGTGCTCCTCTTCAGCCCCAAGCCTTGGTGGGCTCTTGTGTCTGCTACCCAACCTGTCACAGTGAAGGTGCAATAGGAAAGGTTTCCACTGCACTAATTAAATAAAACCTAGTGGCCCATGAGTTACCAGTGATTCCAGCATTGAAGAAGTAGCTACAAATAAATAGGAAAAGATCCTCATACACGAGGCTTAGATGACAGCAGGAGACAACTTACTAACCCTTGGAGCAGGAAAGTGGAATCAAGTAACCATTATTTTTTTGCCATGTACTCCAAGATCCAAGCCGTTCTGGACAAAAGCAGGGACTAGTTCCTTACATCCACAGAAGGCATCAAAGTGAAGTTCTCAAGAAGTTGAACAAGGCCAAGTTCAAGGTCCTGTACCTGGGTCGGGGCAATCCCCAATATCAAGACAGGTTGGGGGGTGAATGGATTGAGAGTAGCCCTGCCGAGCAGGACTTGGGGATACTGGTGGATGAAAAATTAGATATGAGCCAGCAATGTGTGCTTGCAGCCCAGAAGGCCACTCGTATCTGGGGCTGCATCAAAAGAAGCATGGCCAGCAGGTTGAGGGAGGTGTTTCTGCCCCTCTACTCTGCTCTGGTGAGACCCCACCTGGAATATTGCATCCAGCTCTGGAGCTGACAGCACAGGAAAGATATGGACTTGTTGGAGTGGGTCCAGAGGGCCACAAAAATGATCAGAGGGCTGGAGCACTCTCCTATAAGGACAGGCTGAGAGAGCCAGGGTTATTCTGCCTGGAGAAGAGAAGGCTCCGGGAACACCTCTTTGAGGTCTTTCAATATATAAAGGGGGCTTATCAGAAAGACAGAGAGAGACTTTTTATCAGGGCCTGTAATGACAGGCCAAGAGACAGTGGTTTTAAACTGAAAGAGGGGGGATTTAGATTGGGTATAAGAAAGAAATTCTTTACTGTGAGGATGGCGAGACACTGGAATAGGTTACCCAGAGAAGTTGTGGATGCCCCATCCCTGGAAGTGTTCAAGGCCAGGCTGGATGGGGCTTTGAGCAACCTGGTCTAGTGGGAGGTGTCCCTGCCCATGGCAGCGGAGTTGGACTAGGTGATCTGTGAAGGTTCCTTCCAACCCAGGGTGTTCTGTGATTCTAAAAAGGTAAAAGTGGTCTTGTCCCCCAATGGGCTCTGATTTCATAAGTATTTACCAACAATACTGCCTGAAAATATCCTTGGTACTTATTTCTTTCTCTGGTTCTTCTGGCAAAGCTGTTTGCACAGCTGTGCTGTGGGGCAGAGCAGAAGAATGACCCAGCACAGAAACAGTGTCATGGGGTGATGTGTTTGGTTTTTAGCCAGCTCAGTTCCTCAACTGAGTCACAGAACAACCAAGCTGAGAGTTTTGCCAGTGCAGCGCAGGTCAGTACGTGCTGCAGCCTAAAGGCAGGAATGAGTGGATTTAGGGCCTCGAGAGATGAGAGGGGGAAGAAGGTATCTAGGAGGCAGGAATACCCTTAAGCTAGTGCTGCCATCAAAGATTATCCTGTGCAAACACAGCTGGAGTCATGGTGAGGCAGGAGAAACAAAGCCAGCAAGGTCTGAGAGATGTTCATTCCAGTTTCTCACATAATTCTTGAATTCCTGCTCTGCCCGGGATCCCTACAGAGAAAACCTTAAAGGGCAGAACTCACACAGCTCTGCTAATAACACATCTGATGTGTGAAGTCATCCAGGATTCACATCTCTTGGCTTTTTTTTATTGTTCCCTGAAACGGAGTGCTAGATATGTTCTTGCTTTATTTGTACTGCTCTAGTGCTTCCACCTTTAACCAATGTTGGAAGGGTGCAGCAAAGCAGCAGATTGTGCTGGCTCGATGTCTCACTGCTTTGTTTTCAGGAGATGACTTTAACTGGTTAGCCTTCTCCATTCGGTCATATTGCTTCCAGTGCTGACCAGGATATTGCCTGGCAATATTTTATTACGCCTGATGATGCTGTACAAATTTTAAGCTGAACTTTTCTCTTCCACAGGATAAAAAATTTGTGGTTGGAAACAGACAATTTGAATTCGAAGCTCTTGTTGATGAATCAGATGAAGGAAAATTTTCATTCATGAGTAAAGAGGTAAATGCAAAAATATGATTCACCTACCAAATATAGTTCTTATAGTTCCAGTGTCCACATGTGTCCAGAAATATAGGGGTAATATTGGTTTCCTCAGAGAAGAAAGTCACCTCTTGTGGAGATTCTCCTTTGGCAGTAGCAGTCAAAGGCAGCAGCTTTGATTCAGAGCTCCTGGGGTCTCCCCTCAGCCCTCAATCCTTCTCCTTGATATCTTTATCTGTGCAATCCATGGATTCAGTAAACTGTCCCTGGAGGAATTCGGGACTGTTCCTTGTTTATTCTTCACTTTTTATGCAATCTGGTGAAATCAGTGAGGATAAAACATGAGAGTTTCAGAGCTTTCCCTCTCTGATTCATTATCTTTCCCATTTTACATCTGTAAAAATGGGAATGGCAACAGTATGTTGTTGTTTAACTACTGACTAGCTATGCTTCTTTCACTCTGGTTTATTTTACAGAGAAAGGAAATGGTATTCAAAAAAATAGTCTATTTACCAAGCCTAAAGTTGGAATCACAAATTTTATGCTGACTTTAACCTTTATGTCTTATAAGCTTACTAACAGAGCAGTTTTGAGAACTGATTAGCATTTATGCAGCATTTAAGCCTAGCACAAAGCATTTGCTTTATAAAGCCATTGTATTTTTCTTTGCTCTTTTTCTTTCCCTCCGGTTGTTATTGCTGCTGTCTTTCAACCTGAGCAGAAGCTCATGTCTTGGAGCATGTGAACCTTGTGCTTTGGCTATAACGAGGGGGTTGCGCTGCAAAAGATGCAAGAGATTTCCCCTCCGTGTGGTGCGAGTCTGCCGTGCCCACAGAAGTAATGGGGCCAGATGGTGTGGGAAGGGAGAACTCAGCAGGGTCAGCAGCTATACTTACTGAATCTGAACAGTACCTTTGCTACTTGGATACTTATAATCAAATGTAAATTAAATTAATGTAAAGCGGGTATTCAGATATTGCTGTCCCTTGATACTTGAAAATTCCGATTGTGAAGAATTAGGTTCATTAAAACATTTTTCTGTAAGTGTATTTGGCCAAGATGAAAAAAAGACCATAAGGTTTGGGACAGTTTCTAAAACCTTCACAGCTCCAATAATTGAGTACCATAGAAAACACGTGAAATTAACCTTGCCAGATGAAGGTATAAATCTCTCTATTGCGTCATCTTTTCCAGTTCTCCTATAGTGCAAATGAAACCATACAACTTAACTTATCCATAAGAACAAGAACAGATAAGGTCAAGATTGACAGCAAACTGATGGGTAAGTAAGAAATACAGGATTAAAGGGAGGTTAATTACAGTAAACAGAAATCTGTTCCTTCATAATTTGGAGTCATGTGAATTAGAATGTTACCTTTGTAGGTTTTACTGGTTTAGGTGAAACAATTAAATCTGACAGATCAAAAGTTATTAATACTAAACTCATGAATTAAACATCAGTGTTGTATGTTTTAAAGGCTGTTTTAAATATGCTACCATTATTTTCAAGTTTGCTTTTGCTCTGAAGGGCGATCTTAATAGCGAAGCTTCAGAGTTCAGATGTACTTAAGTAGTTTGATTTATGTTTTTTCAGTGACCATTTCCCTTCCCAAATTAACTTCCCCCCTCCAATAGCAGAAAGGGGATCCTTCTCACTGCCACACGTATGGACTTCACCTGAGATCTCAACTTTCAGCTGGGTCTCAGCTCAGACAGGTTCTGCAGTCTTTACATCTGCTGGCAATCAGCAACACACAGTGTGCTTTCAGCTGATTACTTTGTTCATTTATTTCTATGGCAACAAAAAGTATATTAAGTTTTATAGCACAAAGACTTGGTCTTCAATATGAATTGCTTATTTCTTTATTTTTATTTCTTTCAATGTACAACAATGAAGCAATTATGTCTGTGAGCCTGGTCCTGAGCTGTGGTGAGGAAGCTCCATCAAAATCGGTGGTGCAGGTGGTGGAGCTGGGACATACCTTACGCTTCTTTGGACTGAACTTTAAGGAATAAACTTGCAAAAGCTGCGAGGCAACACACTTGTGATGAGTCAGTGTCAGGAAAACTAATACTGCCCCTGAGTAACGTCCCTTGCAGATTAAATCTTCAGACCATATTTTTCCATCCGTACAATATTTAAATTTCTTCCCTTTCTTGTTGGCAGCATAGAAGTACGTTTTTAGAAGATTTTCCCTATGTCTCTGTGTGCAGTGTTGAAAGCACTTAAAAGAGGACCTGGCATGAATGATACAGGGAGGTTATATTACAGTCTCACACCGTCCTAATTTCCATTCCAAAGGAATGTGGTGTTTAAAACTGCAGAATTTTGACCAAATATTCCCAACATCTTTCTTCCCAGTCTTGGAAAAACATAGAAAAAAAGAAGTAGCTAAATTATTAAAGAAATGTTATAATTCAAATTGAAATATAGAACCCTTGCCAGAGGGGAACTGAAAAATTATCAACAAATGTCTCTTTTTATTATAAAAAGGATTTTTTAAATCCAAATTCTCTCCTACGTTTAAATTTCCTTGCCATATGAAATCTGGAGCGTAATGTTTTTCATGCATCTTGAAAAGAATTGGCTTTGGGTATACGGTTGCTGCTGAGAAGCACCTTTGAACCTGCCACTGAAAGAACCCTTTCTTTGTATAACACTTAGTGAATACTAAGTTACGATAGCGTTTTTACATCTCTAGCCATCAGGGGTTCTGAACAGTATGAAATCCCATATATCCCTTTTATCCTTTGTCCTTTTTATCAATGATTTCACAGCTGGTATCTCAAGGTGATGGATAAGAGTCTGAATCTAATGAGTGGCTTGCTGCTGGTACATTTAATGAGCTGATCAGTGAACAGGGGGAGTGTTTAATGCTTTAAGGCCGTAGCTTTCTCCGTTGCATTTATGCAATTGGATGTGAGGGACGTCAAGGCGTTGCAGCGCTGACATTGTTTACTGAAGGATGGGATGAAAATCCCTGACCAGCCGAGGCAGGGTAACAAAGTAATCCAGGAAACATGTTCCCATGCTGTATCAGGTAGCCATGGGGCGGCGTGGGTGGGAAATGCAGGGTTTAGGAAGGCAAGGGGAAGATTTGTTTAACAATATTGCCCACTCAAGTCCCTCTGCAGTAGCAGCCTTTCAGAGTGCTGGATTAAGAAAGCAATCTGGTTCCTGCGAAAGCAGTTTTCAGCGTAGACATGAGGAAACTTTTCCTTGCCGCTGTCTGCACCGTCTCTTCTGCTTATAAAAGCAAACAGCAGCATAGCGCGGCTGTCAGTCTGGTGCTTTTCCCCAGCATTATGTTCACATCCAACATACGGAGCGAGTAGTTAACACGCAGATTGTTTAAAATATTGCTTGGGTTATATTTGTTGCTCAGTGACTTCTGCATTGATGTGCTCGGTATATGATGCTACTTCTGCTTTGTGCTCATCGATTCCTTGACAATTCAAGATAGGGGTTGAATCAAATGGATGCTCTTTCTCATCGATTCACTCTTACAAATGCCAGAGTCCCTGGGCTTTGCATACACCTCCAATGATGTCTCGACTGAGTTTGGGCTGGTAAAGCTACTTGAAATCAAGTGGATATTCTGATTAGATTTAAGAAGGGTCAAAACCAGCCTTCATCATTGCATTAACTCCTCAGTGTAAGGGAAAGAATAAAAATGTGTTATTCTACTAAAGACGAGCTGTGAAACTGAACGCCCAGGTTTTTCAATATGCATCGTTTAGAGAAAAACTGCCCTTATGTGGTTGTATGCTCTCATGCAAGTGGCAGAGAGACTGTAGTCAAGTTTTGGGCATCTGTAATATCGTTCATGCCTGGTAGGGGAATAATGGCACTGCTGAAAAATAATGGAAAACCAGCATTCTCATTTTACTTTTTCATTTCGGTAGGAATCTGACATGGTAGCCTCTTGGAATTGGATTTAAAAACTAGTGCTGCTGCTGTTATCTAGGAAGATATCAAGTGCATTGAAATGTTAGTCACTGGATGGTGCTTTTGCTGGTGTGCTTCCTAGAGTCCTGCTTCTCTGAGAATAAAAGCTTTCTTTAAATAGACATTTTTGATGGCCTTTACCATATGCAGTCTCAAAGGATTTATCATAGTCTCTCTTGCCCACATCTGGTCGCCTCTGTTTACTTCGCTTTGCTTCCTGCATCTTTAAGGATGAAACTCCTTTGAAAAAAACCCAGTGTCACAAAGGGTACCATTTCTTGAGACTTAATGAGCACATAAAACAGCTACTGGAAAGGGGAGATGTTGAGTCTCTGTCTTGTACCCCCCACTCCCATCTGTGAGCATGTTTAACTCTTGAAAGAGCACAGGAGGAAACCTCGATAGTTTTCTGCTGTTCTGGTAAATTAAGTTGATTTACAAGAAGACTCAACAAGTGCCAGAGCCTCGATGGCAGAGGGTAAGGCTATGTGGCCAGAAAAAAAGAGCAGGCAAAAATAGAGAGAAGCAGGGATGAAAGGAAGGAGCAGAAAAGGAGGGAGTAAGAAGTTCCCCTCTATGATAATTGGCTCACCTTCCCAGGGAAGCACAGCACCCACACGCCACGTAATCTGTGCAACTTGCATGCTTTCCCTAGAGAAACACGTGGCATCTTTTCAGTCTGTTTTCTTCTGGGCTAGCTCTCCAGTGCATCTCCAAATGTTTTCTTCCAAGCCCAGGCTTTCCTTCTGGTGCTGAACCACCCAGCTATGTCTCCAGGCTTTGCATCTATTTGGGAAAATTAATTTTGTTCAGTGACTGTGCATCATGCTAGAGATTGATGGGGGCCAAAACATGGTTAGTGTCTGGGCCAGTTCGTGCATGGTTCATCAGTAAGAGGGGCATGACTGTCAGACCTGATTTCTTGGCTCAGAAAAACTAGAATTAAACTCCACTACAGAAGGAATAAGGCGTACATCAGGACGGCAATTCAAGACAAAAGTGAAAACAAAGGCAAGAAAACAGAGAAGAGTGGAGAAACGAAGAGGTATTAACTTGAACAAAGGATAGCACTTCATTAAATGTTAACTTTCTTTTCGGTTCAGGCTTTAGCGATGATTGTGCAAAGGTCCAAATGCCCTGGAAACGGCCAACAAAGGCAGCTCTCTTCCTCTAAATACGCAGCTGGCAGCGGTCCCATGCCAGCTGATATCTGTCCCTACCAACAGCCATGCAGAGTTTATACCCTTCCACGTCTTTACTCCTGGTACACCAGGAGGACCTGTTTCTTTGGGCTACTCTTTGAGCACTTGTATAGGCAGGTTCATTGAGGACAGGCAAAGAAAGAACTTTGTACTTAAACATTTTCACAATGCCGGCATGACAAAAATGCGTTTGGGTTCTATTTGATAGTTTATTCATACTGCGCACATGGACAGATTTCGCGTTTTCCCATACAGGGAAAAATACGGTTTTCTCTCAGCATCATTCAGGGGTTTAGTGCAGAGCGTGTGTATTCTTCACACGACTCAACTGAGCAACGGGTAGGCTTTGTACATAGGGTTAGTTTTCCTTCCTTTAGTATACTGAATATCCTTAAAACAGAGGAAAATGTCTAAGTGCATTTACCGTTCATATTTCAGTGACTCTGTACAACTGCTCTTATGGACGAAGTGACTGCAGCTTATGCCTCGCGGCCCATCACGACTATAAGTGCGTCTGGTGTGAAGAAGATGGCAAACCCAGCAAGTGCGTTTATGAAAAACTCTGTCACGCTCCTCCCACCGACACGTGTCCTCATCCAGAAATCACTCGCGTAAGATTGCTTTTTTCTCACCCCACCAGTGTATTATTTTTCAGGAGAAAGCATCCAAGCAAGCTCATACTGAAAGGCAGTTTCTTTCCAAGGGTGTTAAGTAAGCCTCTGAAATAGCTGCAAGGAAATAATGCCAGTAGCGATGTGTGTGAGAGATTTGTAAAGACTCAAAATAAGAGACTGAATGGAGTCTTTGAGAGTCCTTGTTTTTCAAGCCCTGTCCTCTCTGTGCTAGAAGCCAGCCTAGCAGTGTAAGCTTAAATGTGGCACTTGGTTCTTGGGAATTAACATGAATTTTTCTTCTCTCTGAAGTCCTTTCTACCTGAAATAAGTCTGTTAGAGAGGTTCACTGCTCCTGGAACTACAAGCAGTTAGCAGGCTCATTAACAGGCTTCAAACTAGACTTTTAAATAGTATTTAATAAGGGAGCAGGTTGTTTCTGCACTACCATGTGTTTTGCAGGTGTCAGTGATATTTTCCAGTCCACACCGGAATCAAACCCGAGGCAGTAGAAGTTGAATGTAAGAAGTCAGAGAGGCCAGATGTGCACCCCTGACTTACTCTGCGGTTGGAGTATTCACCCAGGGTGAGGGAAGAGTGTTGTCCACCTTGGTGGACCAGTAGCCAAAGCAAGAAGTGGTAAATCCTTGTCCTTTTCAGCTACAAGCCAAATGCTGTTTTTCTGGGCATAATTGCCAAGAAAAGAGTGATATGTACTTCCACTGGGCATATCCAAATTGCTGCAACAGTGATATCAGTACTTTGAAACTCAGACACGGCGTTTGATGAGAACATATCCCAAGCTGTCACAAAATGTGGTAACTGTGTGACAGAGACCGAGAGCTGTAACAGGGATGTTTCACTCAAATAAGACAGAACTCTATAATTCCAAATCCTATGGCTCAAACTGGTAGAGATGCTGAATATCGTGAGGCTACGCAGTTCGAGGTGCAGTGTGGGTACAGGCAGACCAGCAGATGCTGGACGAGGTTGGCCATGATGGTGTGTCTAAGAAGAAATGGCAGGTAAACAGTTGAAGTCTGCCAAGGAAAGCAAATACCCTGAAATCTCAACAGAAAGTGTGGCGAAGAATACTTGTGTGATAGCTGTTCCCAGATAATGATGATTTAAGTAGGAAGGAAAAGGAAAATTAAGAAAAATAAAAGTGTTTTCACCTGGGATACTGTTTGTACGTGATTGTGGATTAAATACTGGATACAGAAATGTTTGGTTTTTTCAAAGCCTTTGTTAGCTTCAGATTTGGGCAAAATATTTGGAAACATTTCCACAAACCGTTGAGTCATTTTTCAGCTAGTTGATTTGTGGGTTGAGCGCAAAGGGATGGTCAGTGGGCAGAAGTTTTAGGAAGCTGAACCAGTGGAAGAGCAGAGCGAGTGATTCTGCTGGGCAGCAGGCAGCACCAGCCATGTCTCTGTGCTCAGACTTGCTTAGATCTAAGAAACTGTGATTTTGATGGAGCAGACATTAAAGTCCGGACTTTCAGAAACTGTGTATGTTTGGCTTCCAGTTACTGCATTTGGGACTGTGCAACCTCCCTCTTCTTGATGGTAAACTTGCAGCCCTCCAAAGCTGAAGACCTGGAAAGGTCTTGCTGGAGGTGCTCCAAATAGGAAAGCAGGTTAGTCTCCAAACAAATATTCAGAATTCAAGTGCCTGCTCAGGCCATATTTCAACCTGAGAAGTCCACTGCAACAGCAGGATTTTCTCAGTCCTGATTTTAATTGCAAATTATTTAATTAGCATCAGCCCATGTACTGCAGCATCCTACCATTTGATGCAGTGTGGAAGATCAGGGGACTAGGGGAGCTTTTGAAGACACTATGTGGGGCAGCACCGTGTGTTAGGAAGGTGCTCTGTTCTGATGTGAACCTAAAGGGAGAAAATCATGGCAAAAAAATGCTGGAAAAGCTCTGTGGAATGATTGCGAGAGGAGCCCCATCCATTGGCTTTTCAAAGTCACGGTGCTTTAGTGGAGGGAGCAAACTTAAAACAGAGTAAAGACGAGGCAAGAGTTTTGTACGTAACAGTCTGCCACAGGAGACACAAAATCCGCAGCTGATGAATACTGGTTCTGAGCTAGCAAATGATTAATTAACATTAAAAAGTTTCATAGCCTGTTTTTGTGGGGGTCCGACAAGAAACATCTTCTGCATTTCAAGTGCAGGTAAGTCAAAGTAGCTTTAAGTAATATGGAAGAGCAACATGGTCACTGCAGTATTTAATTTTGCTTTTTTTTTTTCCTTTCCCTCCTGCAAACACAGATTGAGCCAAAAACTGGACCACTAAGTGGTGGAATTCTTTTGACCATAATGGGATCTAATTTGGGAATAAAAGCAGCAGATGTAAAAAATATAACAGTGGCAGATGAGGAATGTCTTTTCAAAGAGGAATTCTACTCTGTTTCCACAAGGTAATTGTTGGATATTTTTCACAAGATTTTAGAAGAAAAAAGGAACTTCTGTGCATTTTCAGGAGAAGATCTTCCTGTGGTTATACAAGATTATCAATAGAAGAAAGAACTGGTGCTATATACCTGCAATATTTCTGAGTCTACTTAAAATTGTTATAGATTCTAATACAGCAACAAATTGACAATAGCGTAGTACCATCCTGCTTCTGATTTTTTCCTTATTTTTTTGAAAAGCTTTCATAAACTATTACTGCAGATATCTCAAGGCTATTTATTTGTTTTGAAATTAAAGGCATCATAGGTGTGCATCTAGTCATTAAAATCTTTGCTAAATCTGAAGCACAGTGCAGCCAAGCACACAAGATTTACGGGAAAGTAGGCAAAGCAAGAGGAAGCTTACATCTTTTTGGTTTAGTCCAGCCACAAAATTTCCTGGGGGCAGGGAGGGAGCCCGGAGCTTGGGTTCGGCTTTAGATGACTAAGTTTCATTGCAGAGCCAACAAGTCCATGGATGTTGAATTGCCTAAGCAGGTTGGTAGATGTTTTGTGGATTACTTGTCACACTCTTAAGCAGTGTCAAAAATTAAAACAAAGTGCCTAAATTCTTCTAGGTGGTGAGGTGTTTACTACAGATGATGTAGTAATCGAGCATCAACCTTGGCTTTCTTTCCCTTCAGATAAAGTGTAATACAGTGACATCTTGCTGTTTCTGTGGTGTGTTTTGAAAGGGATTTTGAAGATACCTAAGTGAGTTTTTAGCTTTTGAAAAATGTTTAGCTTTAGTCAGTTTGTGGATCAGGCATTTAGAAGCTTCCCAAGTCCCTAGGATTTAAGAATGTGTGTATAGCTGTATACCTCTTACTGCTTCCCAAATCCATTGCTGTCACTCGTGCGTTTACATGTGCATCACCGTCCACAAAATTCCCAACTCTTTTACGGTCATCTTTTCCCATTCCCTATTTTCAGTGTTTGCAAAAGCTGCACTGAATTGCAGCATAGCCTTACAAGAATTTCCCCAGCCTCCTGGCTTTTTCTAAAGCTTTTTGATATTTTTAAATACGTGGAAAGGAGCCAGAACTGAGATGACTGGTTCCTTGTATCATAGCAACATTACTGGTTTCCTGAGCTCTGCTAGTGTGGTAATGGGTGAGAACAAATGCAACTTGCATAATGTAATTTATCAACAAATTAAGGAGTTTTGAAGGATGTTCTCCATTAGGGAAGCCTTGAAAAAGAAGTTATTCGGAATCTCCAAATAGGTATCTATAATTTTCTGTCTTTTTCTTCCTCCATTCTTTTGTTTTATTATTACCTTCTTTTATTTAATTTAATAATAATAAAAAAAATAGTAAGTACCTGGTCTTGTTCCCCTGTCCTTCTGCAGTGAGAAGCTAGTCATTTTTAGGAGACAGTTGCTCCCATGGGCAGGAGAGCAGCGAGATTTAAGGCACTTAAGGCTGCTTTCTGCCTCTGCGGTGATTTAATTGTTGGCCTTTGAGAAGTGGTGTTCTCATTCTTTGTAGTTTTCCATTTGTAACGTGGGGGAAGGGAGGCAATGCCAACACTGGGGAGGGGAGGGAACTTTTCTCAATTAAAATCCCTGCTAACCACGTTACAGCATTCCCCCCACACACACACACCCCTGGCCCCGGCCCCCGACTGCTTTCCCTTGACATATGGTAGAAATTCCTCCAAAGGCACCGTTTCCTGTTTCTGCCTGACAAGAAGATACAACTTCCAAGAATACAGTAGAGAGATGATGAGGAACAGACTCAGGCAGCCGTACACATGCCAGGACATGCAAGAATTTAGAGAATTTTGTCCATTTGCCAGTACCCAGGCAGAAAAGTCTGGAGTGATCCGCAGAGGGACTTGACAATCCTTTTATTATAAGTCCCGATTTAAGTACATTATACCCAGTAATTTGGGGTGGTTGGTTTGTTGGTTTTTTTTCTATTTGAGTGGGCTTTTTTTAAGCAGTCGTGCATTGCTTAAGGAAGAATAGCAATAATCCTGGAGGTGAAGAGCAAAGGAAATGAGCAGTGATCCTCGGGGTGTGTCCTGTGTGAAAGCCCGCGCAGGCTGCAAACATTATATACGTCCTTATCTCACTGTATTATCAGCTCTCCATTAAGCATTTGTCCCAGTTTTCAAGCGTGTCGAATCCTTATGGCATTTTCATGCTTGTGTTCTGTGGATCACCTGTTTGAAATAAAAAATTTAAACATCCAAGCTATCACTCAGCAGCAGCGTTAGTTAAGGCAGTGTTTTCTTGGCCAGTATTCCTTGACCTCTGATTTTGCGTGGGCTACCTGAGGATTTATTTTCAGAGAACAGTAATTCCAAAGGTATTTTGATCGTCGGTGTGAAAATACAGCAGTTAAAAGCTGAAAGGTAGCAGGATGCACAACAAAAGTATTAGCGCTAAAATGCTCAAAGTTATAAGAAAGCTGATAGCCTGATTCTTACATCAAGGGCAGAGCGTGTGGATCCTTTGGTTTTTTAACATCACCAGGTCCGTTGAAAACCTTGTGTAGGGTTGGAGAGGTTCGTCTCTGACTTCTGGGCTGAATTTGAGTCTTCTGTAGAAGGCACCTCTACTAACAGGCTGCTAAAGTAGCTGCTACGTACAGTGCTCATGTTTCAGTTTTACCTTCCTTTAGATATAAAATATTCTCGGGTGATTTGCTGGGAATCTGATGCAGAGCTCAAGTACCTTGTGCAGGATAAAGCAAAGTTAGTGCTTTTGCTGGCAGTGTGTGTGGTAGCTCATATACATTGCATTGGTATTGCAGCTGTTACTTCTAATAGATTAAACTTACATTCTTTCTTGCTAGGATTGTATGTCAAGTTGGACCAATGAATGAACCAAAACAAGGTCAGATCGAAGTTAACATCAATGGAAAATTAGGTAGATCACCAAGTGAAGTGCAGTTTACATACCAGGTAAGTGCATTTTTTTCAGTGACCTGTTTTATACCTTGTGCATGACTTAAGTTAGAAGTTTACCTGTTAAGCACAGTCTCGCTTGTCTTTTGTCTTGCAAACTTTGTTTCATCAATAGCACTATCATTCAAGTACGTTAGAAAACATTTAACTTGAGCATTTCTTTATACAAAAGGTGGACCGAAAAATCTATTCTGACCAATAGATCCAGAGCCTCAAAATAGGATGATGTTGTTTGCAACTCAAGTTAAAAAGATATAGAAGAAAATAAACTAATTGTCTTATTCAGTAGCGACACCATATCTCTTTAAGTGTCGCTATTGCATTAAAAAAAATCAGCACTGCAAAAAATTAGGTATTCTTTAGGCACAGTTAGTGCACTATTTTAATCACTGTGTTTAGTCTAGCCAGCGTTCTTAATTACAAGAATGGATGCAGAGCAGCTGAAGAATAAGTAATGAAGGTACATTAATTTTTAATAATTTATTTCATTCAAAAATATGGCATGCAGAGCCACAGACAGCATGATGTGTGTTCATGTTACACATGTGCTTTGTTTTCAGTGTCACTATGAAGGATAATTTCATTTGTTTCTTACTTGCTTTACCCCAAATGTGGCCTCAGATTATAGCTGGTTTAGCCTGTGGTTTTAGCAGGAAGTAGCTTTGTCTCTATCTATGAGGTCTTCAAAATTTATAAGAGCCTGTGATAGTTGAGAAGTTTAAATAATCTCTGTCTTCATATTGATACTTAAAATTAGGTCTATAAATTGTAAATTTGTAAAACATAAAGAGTGGGCTAGGCTTTTATCTTCTCCCTTATTTAAACTTTTGTCTCATTAATTCTTGATATCTTCTAAGAAGGAAAGAAGTCAGCAGTAAGAGGTAGAATAAATCAAGAATGACATTCAACTGAGAAGAAGATAGTCTTGTTTTCACAAAACAGGGTAGAAGTGAGCTTTCCATGATTTCCAAGAAAATACCTCCTCTCCCTGGTGGTATCTCTGCAAAACACACTTTTTGCTTGAAAATACCCTATGTTCTTTTGTGGAAATGTAAGTTGCAATTAAGTCTTTCTTCATAAATCTCATTCATTCTAACCAGAGAAGAAGAACGTAATCTCCCGTGTTTATGTGTTTGTAGTCTCTAGGACAGAGGCTATGACAGTAAACCCTACATGAGGTGAGATTTTGACATGAACCCATTTTGTTGGGTATGTTCTACACCGGTTCTCCTAGGCTTCTCCTGTGCATAAGGGTTCCCCCATGGTTTCCGTGAAAACCACATGAAGAAGTTGAGTGTGTTGAAATGTAATCTGGAGCCCCCGTGCAGGATTCAAAGCCTGTCTGTGAACTTGTGCTGGTGCGGTTCCCTGCTCAGCACAGCTGGGAGGCGAGATAAGCAGCCGCTGCTTTTGGCTCCTTGATTGCCCATCGGTGAGGCACTAGGAGAAGCCACTGCACAGGTGTCATCCAGGTGGATGCCCAAACCACAACAATGGTTTCCTGCAAGTCCAGGACTTCCTCTGTGCCAGTATCTGCCTGCACTCAGGTTACTGAGCTATCAGATACCTAAGCTGACTGCCAATAAAGAGCATTTTTATTTACTGCAAAAATCTTGTCATGGGGACTCTGTATACAAAATACAAAGCAATGACAAGTAATACAGTTCATGCCTTAAAACTGGTGACATTGGTTTCTAGTTTCATTTTTCTCTATTCCATGAGAAAATTAAGCCAACTGTGGACTGCAGTAGGATTGAAGTCAGTACAGGGGCGTTGCACTCATGTGCACCTCTACAAGTGTGACACAAGCGCTTTTGGTGTGAGAACAGACAACCAGAGCAGACAGTCTCATCAGTTCAGTTGTCTTAAAAGCTACAATCTTGTTTTGCCGCTGTTTTCAGGCAGTTCTTTGGTGACTTCTTTCAGCAGACGTGTGAAATCTGTGCTTTGTTTAAAACCTCTTCTATTCAGTTTATACAAAGGAAAGAAAATATTCTTCTTTACAAGAACCTCCCTAAAATAAATTTTCTGTTATATAGTTTTCCCTTTCTTTGGCACATTGGCTGCCCTCCTGCTGGTAATTATCACTGTTTTTACTGTGTGCTGTGATAACCCAAAGCACAACAGCTTTAGCACAAAAGCAGTGACCACTCTCAGTGTGCTGCGTGGCGGTGCAGGGCAGAAGCGCACAAGCCGTGCCCAAGGAGACAGTGCAGCTGCTCAGCCTGATGTGTCTGTGTACACTAGAGTTGCATCCATGCTCCCCACGGTCTCAGCCTCATACGTGTGACTAGTGTCTACCACCAAAACCACAGTCAGTTTTCAAGGAGAATGGGTAGGAAAAGACATTTTTTATGATGGGTGTGGTGAGACACTGGAACGGGTTGCTCAGAGACACTGTTGATGCCCCATCATTGGAAGTGTTCAAGGTCAGGTTGGACGTGGTTTTGAGCAACCTGATCTAGTGAAAGATGTCCCTGCCCATGGCAGGGGAGGTGGACTACATGATCTTTGAAGGTGCCTTCTAACCCAAACCATTCTCTCTGATAAGTACTATTACATTTGTCTGTTGTTGCTACCCAGCCTGAATGATGAGATGTATTTTTAAAGCTGGATCAATGAGGATCAATAGTCAGAACAACTTGGGGCTTAGACTTGTGCTTCTGCCCCAGCACGGCGCATTTCTGAGCCAAGGAATGCATGAGACCTCCGTTAAACGGGTCAAAAATCCAGTTAAAAGGGAAGCCACGGTTTCAGTTTAAAAATATTTCTGAACTCAAATGCCCTGGTCCACAAGAGTCTGTGCTGTGCAGTAAATACCTCGTCAAAACTTGCCACATAACAGGGGAAGAAAGCTCCCTTTCTCCCTACCTATCACAGTTTCTCTACCCAACGTGAGTTCTCGTCAAGTCCAGCCATTCCAGCAAAATTAAATTCTGGTAACCCAGTCCTCCTCCGCTGACATTTCTCTTGTTTCATTATAAGCAGGATCACGCAATAACCAGTCTCCTGCTTAGTGAAACAGAAATGAAGTTATGCTAAATTTTAATATCCAGCTATGCGGTACATCTGGAGCACTGACAGCTTGGCTGGTCTCTAAGCAGGTGGAGCAGTGGCATGGCTAAAGGCCAGTCCTGCTTTTTCGCTTGTTTTTAACTTTATCTGATTTGCTTGTTCCTATGGCAGTGAGAAGCACTGTCAAAGGAAGGGGTGAAGCTTTTCCTAGGTATATGGCCCAGATTTGCTGATCCCATTGAAGCGTGATTCCTTTCTCAGAATACCTCGTCTGCAGACTCGAGCCACCAGAACGAGAGCTTGCAGCCAGTTCTGGCATCTCCAGCATCTGTTTGCAAGAGTAATTCTGGGACTTTTAGGCTGTGCAGATTAAAAAAACTACATGGTTTCAGAAAACTCCATTAACTGTAAGATGATGAAATTAGCGGTAGGACCTTTCAAAATTGTAATGCATTTCTGAGGCGCTGGAGGTAGTTTCGGGACTTGCTTGGAAAAAATTACTTCGGTAAATTGGGAAGTTTCTTTATCTAAACAAGATGAGATGGATAACCGAAAAGAGGAAGAAAGGGGGATAAATTAGGGTCTGATCTGAAAACAAACATGAAGATGACTATTCACCATACTGGAAGTCTGAATGTGAACCTGAACAGCACAGTTACATATAACAGGGTGCACTCTTCCACCTTAATCTGCTCCCAACCTGACAGTTTCCTCTTACCTTCATCCATCCTCTGCTTTCCTGCTTGATGTTTGAAGCAATTGCTCTGGGAGCCCTCACCACTGCAGCGCCATTAGTGCCACGAGGCTTTTGTGAAGGGTTTTAGCTCACATCATAATTTTTCTCCATGACTCTTTACCTCAACATGTGCATTTTACGCTGTAGTTGGGGGTTTTGGGTGGGGTTTTTTGGGGGGTTGTTACATGCTAGTTGCCATTATGATTGATGCTGATGAACCGCATATCCGCCGCAGCCTGGAATTGCTTCCAGAGAGGGGATCGTGGCTATTTTATTCTTGAGTCCTGGAGCACATCTTGTTTGTGTATCAGCCTGCGTGGGGGCCAGGAGAACTCCTGGGTAGTTGAGAGTTTTAGGGAAGTGGCCCTTCTTCATATGGGTATTATTAGACTTAATTCTCTACCATCTGAGCTATGCACTTAAATATGAGTCCCACCATCCAGTGCTCGTGGTTCTGCTTGAAAGCTGCCAGTGAACACTGGCTGTATCATAGTGCAGACTTTCCGGTCATGCTTGCTTCCATTTCTCCATCAAACCTGTCAGCAAAGCTCTGTGGTCTTTTCAGAAAATCATGTGGTGTCTGCCTCACGATAAAAAGATGCTGCCTGCAGTCCAAAAAATTAGTTGTGTAAAATATCAACCCTTCGCATAAGCACCTCATCCACAGCAGACAGCACACAACATGCATCGCCAGGCAAATGCTCTTTCCCGGGCACCTGGAGTGGCTGGAAGCGTTTGATCGGCTCACATGGTGTGAGGTTTGGACGAAGCAGCCCCAGGAAGGCAGGGCTGGGCTCGCTTCTCTGCTGTTGCAGAAATAACCCAGGAACCGAAGCCTGGCTTGTGCTGTGGATGCTGTGACGAGGCGAGCTGGTGGGTCAGGTCAGCCACTGTGGCGAACACCAGGCTGCCAAGAGCGCGCAATGGAAATTCTCTGGTTGAATATCCTGTGAGTGGGTGGCTTGTCTGAAGAAACAAGAAGCAGGCTCCCTTGAGTCTGAGAAAGGAGGGAAGTGGAGGGGGAAAGAGCAGTTCCTAATCACTTGCATACCCTATTCAGAAGCTTAATTTAGCTCCTGCGGTTACCTTTATAGTCCATGAAATGACATTTTGACCTCCAAGAAGGTGGCCGGTGTCTACAGCACTTTGTGGGCTATGCCTTCAGTGCCTTTAATTTTTGTGTGTGTTATATGCAAGTGTTGGCAGAATAATTTGGCTTTCAATGTGGTGCAGATAATTTTGGTAACAAATTAGTTGTTTCACAGACCGGCTTCGTGAGCCAGAACTTACTGCAGCTGGGACCAGGATGAGGAAAGGGAAAGGTTACTTGTGGAGGAAAGGATGGGTGAGATAAACGCAGGCCAATAGTGTGCTCTGCACATTTGTGAAAATCTTATTCACGTGTGGGTGCAGTGTCATCGGGTCCTTGACACAGCATCCCTGTGCTCTGCTTGTGTGGAAGCACAAGAGTCCATTCCTACTTGTGAAGGTGTGCACTTGCATCAAAGGCAAACCCCCAGCCGGAGGTCACTGCCTACAGGAGCTGGCAGAAAGGAGCTTAGGTGGCTTTGCCATTTGCTGCCCATCATGTCCATTTGAACATATCCATCTGTTGCTGGCTTCCCCTTGTGCTGCAGCTGGCATCTCTCATGGCATCACGGGGATATACTCTGCCACCGTCCTCTTTTCCCTCCCCAGTTGTCTCTCTGCTTGTGGCCTGGCACATAGACTTCATGCCAAGGTTTCTTTGCATCTCCGTTAGGCTCCCATCCTCTGTTGCCTTCCAACTGTTCCTGAATTTCTGGCCCCTCTTGTGATCCACCAGTAGCGTCCTTGGTGGCTGGTTGTTTTTCTCTTTGATTTTCTGCATTAGTGAAGGATAAAGGGTAACCACTTTCATCTCGGTGGTGTAGTTCTTGGGCTAGAAACTGCCTACCACAGATGAATATTATAGTAGATAATACCCCTATTTATGGAGTCATGCCCAGGAATATAAAAAGTTGAGGGTGTACTTAGTGGGAGACGAGTGGAAAAGTAGAGAAATGTAAAAAGAAGACATGCAGAACCTAGGTGATGCTCCACAGGAGTGCACTCCTCTTGTTCTTGAATACTGTGCAAGGGACCAGAATTGAGTTGGCTGGACATGACAGTGTAAACCAGGAAAGCTGCAAAGCAAACAAACCCGGTGAAAAAGAACACAAATCAGCTCGCCAGATCCGATCCCAAATACAAGTTGGGTGAGTGAAAAAGAGACTGGAGGAATGGTTCTCTTTTGCACCTGCATATCTTTAATTGGAAAATTGCAAAAATTGGGAAAAAAAAAAAGAGAATAGCAGTAACCCCACTGATAGCCAGGTAAAAGCTGTGCTTTGCTTTGACACCAGCAGATCCCAGAGATCTAAAATGCTGTGAGCTCTCTGAAGCATTTTCAGCCTGTAAAAGCTATCTTTTACTAAAATTGTAATCAGAAACCTGAAGAAATAAGAGATCACCTTCCTAACTGTGCACAAAGACTAACTGCAAGTCATAAAATATTAAAGATGAAAAAGTTCATTCTAGATTAATAAACAGGATGAAAAATGGAAGAGCTGAAATGCAAATGCTCAGAGGGTCTGCAGTAGCTGTGTAAGAGCAGCAGTCATGTACACTGCTAATAAGTAGGTTCGCATCTAAATGTGATGATAAGTGGAACAGACATGGAGGTAATTTACCCTCTAGCACGCAGAAAGCATGAAACTACAATGAAAAATAAATCAGCATTTCTGTGGACAGATTTGTAAGTAGGAGGCAAAAGATACAAACAGAGCAAGCAAAGGGAAGACTTCTGGCTGCGATTAAGAAAACAGGACACTGGAAAATGGCCTGAGTGTGAAGTCATATACATACTTAGGCCAGTGCAAGCTCTTTTGCCAGTATTTTTCTTTTTTTCTAACCCATACCTCTGTGCTACTGAAGCACAGAGGTATGTGTGGTACCGAAGCACCCTCAGAGAACATACTGTTGCAAGACTATGACATTACTGTGAGGCAAAACCAAAAAATACCGTTTGTGAAGCTCAGGTCAGTCCCTGATGCAAAGATAAGGCAGTGGCACACAGGAACGCGAGTGGCACATAATGGAATTCATTGGTATTACAAAGAGAATAAATGAATTTGCTAACAAACAAACAGCGCTATTTGAATGTTACATACCTCAAACAATGTACAAGGACTGAGAAATTGCCATTGTCTTACTGTTTCGAATTGGAGCAGATAACCACTGCTTTCAGGGAAACCATATCAATGGGATGGGCACCAACCACAGTCATAAAACAGAAGAGGTAACCTATTCGTAGTATCATTATCCATCCAGCAAAGCTGCCTAATGGTTATCAAAGCACTGGGAAAACTGCTTATCAGTTCAGGAGTGCTAACTCAGCAGTCAGTACAACGTGGGAAGGTTGGGTTGCTGGTGGACTTTGAGACCTCTAGCTCAACATGGTTACACCTAAGTAGGATTTAAAGAAGATTTGTATGTAAGACACATAAAATGCTCATAATTCTCATGACTCGCAAGCTACAATCTGCTCGAACCTACAAGCAAGAAATCCTGTCAAGATCCAGTTATTTTTTTCAGGATAAACCATGCAGTAGGGAGAAAGTTACACAGTTGACAAGTTGGGACTAGATGATCGTTGTAGGTCCCTTCCAACTGAACTGTTCTGTTGGGTTCCAAACAGCACGGCTGTGGATGTGCATGTGTTTAACCAAACTGCAAATCCACTTCCTACATGACATGAGCATGAAAGCGTAAGGTGGTGGGGAGTCCCGGCGGTGGGAAGTCCCTCCGCTGAGAGGTGGCTTACCAGACGCAGCAGGAAACAGGCCACTGAACAACTGACAGACGTTGGAACAGGCACTTTTTTAAACTAGACTATCAAGAAACCCACATAACAATGTAAGCTGTTACTGCTGAAAAGATTTATGCTTAAACATCGAACTACCTGGAAGACACGAACAATATTTGCCTGGTGACAAAAGGAGAACTATAGATCACTGAACCCTGAAAGAACATTCCTCTATTTCGAGCAAAATAAGAAAAAGACTGAAATATATGTGAATTATGGTTTCCTACACTTTAAGGATTTATAAAACAAGGGTTAAATTAGTGTTTGCAGAGTTGTTTAAATTTTACTGTGTCCATGAGAAATGAAGTATTGCCAAGTCCTCACAAGGGCTGACGTTTTCCAGAAGAATTATTACAAGGCTGCTACAAATTCCATATAGGACACATAATCAAATGTTCTGCTTAACCTCATAATTGCACCGAGCGCTGCGGTGTGATGTTATAGTGGTGCGCTGCGCTGCAGTGTTATAGAAAGTGCGACTTCCCCCGGGCACCTTCTAACTGAGCGAACAAAGATCCCGAGGTGCAGAGGGCTGATAACGGAAGCAGGGTATTTATTATGACGGCAGGCGTACTTCTGGTTCAGAGACTGAAATGAGAAAAGGGCAGACACAAGGAGAGAAGAAATCCATGTGGGGATTTTGAAAAGGTGGCATCACTGATCTCGCGGCACTTGAGGTCCGGGGTTTATCGGTGCTGTTTGTAAGGGCTGATCATTCAGTATGGCTCAGGGTTGAGTCCAAATTAAAGGGAGTTGCCTCTTGGTAAAAGCAGCATTTTTATTATCCCTCAAACAAAGTTTGCAGTGAAGGATTTACCCTTTGCCCCTCGTTTTCCTCTGCGAGGAGAAGGAATCTCATGCAGGGCTGCGGTAAGCGACGTAGAGCTGTGGGTTAGGTGCAGCTTTGATAGACCACATAAGATAAGACTGTGTAAGATAAGACCTGGCAGTTTCCAAAGGTCTGAACCTCTGTGTCCCACTGGGCAGTGCCATGTCAGTTGTGGGACTTCTCCTTAGGTAACACGATTCTTGTTGAAGGCCTGTGCCACCACTGACAGTATTTTTTCAGATTATCTCGGCATTCAGCAAAATATCCTTCTCCTGCTGATCCTAGCTGCCTAATTGCAGTTTTGAAAAATGCTTTCCGGTTGAGCATTTGGATGAACCAATTTTTTTTTTTCTGTATTGGAACTCTTAAGAAGACCGCTAGGTGGGCCCGATGCAGCTTTGCTCTTTGAGCCATCCATGAATATTTTAGAAGAGCACTAAAACTTGCTCGTAGCACATTGGTTTTGCAATAAAATTGTGATTTAAAATTGTTACAATTCTTGATGATTTATTTTAACTACTTATTTTTTCTGGCTGGTCCTTAAAAGGCAGGGAAAGGGGGAAAATGCGAAACAGAAAATAGCAAGTAAAAATTAATTGAATCATCTTCCTGACAAGTTTACAGTAACAAACAGTTACTATACGATGCTTTTCTTAGCAGTCATGCTGAAGAATTCCTCTGCACACAGAGCACAGTTCAGCTTCTCCTTATTAGATCATCTTTATGAGACGTCCACGTTATTTGGTCTCTGGAGAGCTCTTGGTATTTGCAAAATCACTTTAAATACGTTAAATACGAATACTTTGAATTAAGCTGTTTTAAAAGAGTCCTTTGAGGAGCTGCTGGAAGCCCAGCAATTAAAGAGAAAATAAGGGTTAAAACAAAACTATCCCACCTCCTCCTTAGCTGCTACCTGCCTGCGCTCCCAGGGTGGTTCTTGGCCTCGGTTTTCCATTCAGCCTGAAGTGAAGCTGAGATGTGCTGAGCCTGTGGTGGGGCTGTGAGTTGTGGGTGGCGTGTTCTCCCGTCCGGCGTAGCTGGGCTTTCACCTCCAGCATAGTCAGATTCTTGCTAAGAAAAATCAGTTTCTGGGGAAAATGGAACAGATATTTGTTTCACTTCCCCCTTGCTGCTGCGTTACTCGGAGATAACTTTGCTATTTGGTTACCTATCTATTCCTACGCCTGGGCAGGCAAACGTGGGCCACCACTAAAAGGTCCCCCACAGAAAATGGTGCTGGATGGTTCTGCTTCAAGTTCACGGCTCGCTCGGTATTGACTGGTTGGTAGCAACAGAGCCAGCTGACGCCCTGCCAAAGTTACCCATCAGATAGCCCAGCAGAGCTTTAACAGGGCAATTATTTCACATCTTTGCAGGAAGAAAGGAATATGACTGTCTAGCAGAAGTTCTTAGCAAGCTTCCTTTCATTTTTTATGCGGAGGTTACAGAGAACAGTGGTGTGTGATGCTTCAGAAACCTTCTCTGCTTCCTTTCCTTCCTAAGTCTCTGCTTGAAGGCTTGGCTTTAAGTGGTTTCTTGTTCCTTTCCTTCCTAAGTCTGTCCTTAGAGGCGAGGCTTTCAGTGGAGATAGTATTTAGGGAAAAGGCTACAAGTTTTAAATGGTTTTTCTGAGGTTTAGGGATAACAAATTTGTCCATACTGATTCTTTAGTGGTTCTTGGGGGATACTTTCTTCTGAAAGCTTATCCCAGGCATGTTATGCAGCTAATCATTGCTGTGGATTTTTACTGCGGATAATGCAGTGGTCCAACATGCTTATTTTATTTTTTATATATATATATTTATAGCAATTAAGCAAAATATATATATATATTTATAGCAATTAAGATTTAATTTTAAGTCAATAAAAGGGGTGGTTTTCTGTCTGTGTGGTAAGGTTACACTTAAAGTATTTGATACGGTTTTATAAGCAATTTATATGTAACATAATTATATAATAATATATATAAGCAAGATATATTTTATATGCAATTTTGATTGTCATTATTAGCAACAAAGTTGTGTTACAAAAAAACACAAATGAGCCTTTCTGTGAAGCACATGTCCAGACTTGTGTTAATTTAAATTTCAAGTGTGATTTTTTTAAAACTGACCTGCTCCAACTTTTTACTTACACTGGTGTGACTTATTTCAATTTAGCTTAAATCAGCAAGCAATTAAATCCAAAGAAGAGGGTTGTATAGACCTAAGCAAGCAAGTTTTAGTCAACTCTGTTATATTGAACCAAGGCTCCTTTTTGCTTACAAAATGCTTTAATATGACTTTGAGTCACTTCCCTACATAAAATCTTGTAACCCGAGCGATGTATTAAATTAAAATGAAATCAAAGGTTAGTGCGGCATATGCTGCAGCGATGTACATCTTGAGGAGTGAAGGGTTTACAAACAGATTTCTCTCCGGGAAGAAAAGCAATTGACACCCAATTAGCGTTAAAGCATATTCCTAAAGCTCAATGACTTGAGAGCAAATTACAGTTGTCATTGTGGATTTGTGAAGTGTGCTGAACCATGATGCATTCCTTCAGAGGGAAGTTGCTCAGACATGAAAATATAAAACAAGCACAGCAAGTATGAGTTCCCCGTCTTTCTATAATATCTGTCCTTCAATAAAACAAATTTGTAAAGTAACCAGGAGGTCAATTGGATGCATTTTTACAGATTCCTGCTGCTCGTTAAAAACCTGTCGATGGCTCACCGAGCTTTGAACTGAACTGTACAACGGTCCCCCTCCTCCCTGCCACTCGCGGGCCCTCAGTGTTGTAGCTGTGAGCTGACACAGAGATGGCATCTGTGCCTGAGCGAAACAACACGAGGGAAAGGGTTTTGCTGCATGGCTAGTGAGCTGTGGGCCTCTTGCTCTCTGTTTTTTGAGCGGGGCTTTTCCACCTTAGACTGGGAGATCAGTGCAGTGTGATGGTGACCAGGGAAACCTTCACCAGCAAGGGAAGTTTTCAAACTTCTTTGCTCTTGCCTTATTTACGTATGCTTCAAGCCTGGACTTTATTATCAGCAGCAGATGTCATTTTACACATATACATGAGATTGGCAAATAAGCTTATTGCTTATTTGGCTCATTTAAGGAAAGCTTGCGTTTGAATATGGATGAAGAAGCAGTTGTACATCAGAAAAAGCATGACCTGCTCCCAGCCCCCTTAAGCTGTTGATCTGGTGTGCCTTGGTAAATGCAGTGTCCCTCGTAGCAATGTCCCTGCCGCCCGCTCAGACCTGGCATCCCGTCTGTGTGCGTGGTGCGGGTGGCAGCTGGCCATGTGGGACCACCTTGTGCCTGCAGCCACCGCCCCAGCACGAGGGCTGCGGCACGTCCACGGCCACCACCGGGCCACGGAGTCGGTGATCAGCACTCCCCTGGAGCATCTCCTGCAGCTTGCATGGCTTCGGTCATCCTCGTGATTCAGCAGCTTCAGTGTTGTCCTGAATAAGGGATGCTTTTCTCAATGGGAAGCTGGGACTACTTAGCCATGAAGTAATTAAATCACACTGTTCGTGAAAAGCCCTCACTGTTAATTTACAGTATTTGTCATAGCTCCCGGAATACAATCACAGAAACAAAGACTGAATTGAGAACAGAAGGAGGGAACTTATTTGAGAAATTTAAATATCCAACAAATTTCGTAACAATTTGAAGTGTGACTGCTTGTTTCAATTGGTTTTAAGAAATCCGCTCCAAGGCTCTAGGTGCATAAAGAAAAGTGTAGTATTTTCTGATTTTCTTTCTTTGCAAGCTTAGTGCTCAAGAATAGGATAACAATTTTACCACAATTAAGAGCCTTACAAGATAAAGGGAATCTTAATATTCTTTCTGTTTGGTACCAGTTTTGAAACCTTGCTTTGTCTCTCCTGTAGCTGACGTGGAATGTAGGAAAGGGTAAGGAAATGTGAAGATAGACTCAGCCATAAGGAAGAAATAAATCGTAAAATGAGTGTGAAAACAGGGAATCCAACAGGAAACTCTCACAAACTTAATGGCAGCTAACTATATTTTGTAAATAAGGAATTGAAATTCATATAAAGCCTTGTAAAACACAGCATGGAAAAGATATAAGTATATTCACATCATCTGTCACTTCTTCCTTCAGCATGAATAATGAAAGATTTTGGTTTATTTTGTTTATTTGTCTGGTTTTTATTATTTTTTTTTTATTATTTTTCAGGTAGTAATATTAAACTTCTATTAACCGTTATACCGATTAATACTGGTGTAAATTTTATTTTAATTTTCTTCATTAGTTTGACCATCTCCTCTTTGCAGGAACCTCATCCTTCTCAAATAAGACCTGAAAGTGGCCCACAAGCAGGTGGAACAAACCTTACCATCACTGGCACAAACCTGGCCACCGGTTCCAAGAAGGATGTTCACGTTTCAGTCGGTAGCCAGCCTTGCAATGTGTACGTACCCTGAGTAACTAACAATACCGAGCTGTATCCTAACGAAGCATCGACCTTTTCTGGCCTTTAGAAATTTAACAAATCCATTGTCTATCTCTTCATGAATCATCCCATGCAATGGAGCTCTGCACGTAACATTCAGACAGAAACTCACTCAGAGGCTCCAGCTGGAAGAAGCAGCTGTAAAAACAACCGAAATGGGAGAACTGAGATATCCAAAGATTATTTCCAGTTTCGGCTTTCTCCGCTTGACTGGTGGCTCCAAACCCACCCATGGTTTCACTCGGCATCTCCTCAGTGGTTCCATATAAAATCTTAATCTTTTGGTGCCACTTGGCTTGTTCCTCTCCCTTCTTTTTCCTTTTATTAATTGCTGCCCTTCTCTTCCCCCCAAAAAAGGAACTACACAAAGTGTGCTAACGTTGCACTGTTCTTGTCTTTCTACACTATTCCTTTTCATATCCTACATCTTTTTTAAAGACCCTAAGTGATCTGAAGAAAGTGTTGTCTCCTCTTGTAACTACTCCGTGCCTGGCAAAAATACAGCTCTTTTTTTGTTGCTTCTGGGGTTCTACTGCAAAGAATACAAATCACCGCAACGTTAATAACTGAAGCTGTTTCCTCTTCTTTTTCTTCTCCAACCTAGCACTGAATTTGGAGAGAAGATTGTTTGCATTACAGGACCTAATAGCAAGGTTGAAGATGTTAAAGTCACAATGGACTATGGGGGCACGGAAATTATTGTACCAGGGCAATTTTCATACCGTGAGAATCCAACTGTCACCAAGTTCCTGCCTGTAAATAGCTTCAGCAGGTAACGAAACGTTTGTCATAACTTCATTTATAATTGGGTTAAAATATGCATAATAGGTAGTAAATCTGTTACATACAGAACTGTTTGAAATAAAAACTCCTGTACTCTAACCATGCACACATTTAGATACATAGAGTTTGTGATCTTTCTTAACCGCAGCTGGGGATTGAAAGTATTCTGTTTACCTCCAAACTTTAATCCCCACTTCAAAGAGAAATCCGGAAACCAGAACAGGTAATGAGTTTCTTTTAAATGAAGATGTCTCAAAGAAGGAGATTTGAAGTATTTCAGCATGATGCCAGACAACGTGATCCTTGTGTTACTTACAAATTCTTATCCTGTAAGGATAACCTGTATAAAAGGTGTGTAATGGAAAGGTTTCTAACAGTTCTTCTGTGCAGCTTTTAATAAGTATGCTGGAAACAGAAAAGTTATGGCTTGACATCTGTTTGTCCCATGAGGAAAAAAAGTATTTTCTTAGGAAATCTAGATCAGGGTTCAGTAGTGCTTTTAAAAGGTATGCTGTCTTCTGTGGTGGTTCTCACTAACACCCCATCTGCTAGCTGTTCCTTCTGGAAAAAAGCTCACCTACCAGTAACTGTGAAACCAAAGAAATGTATGCCACTCGTACATCTGTATCAATATGGCAAATCCTCTATATCCTTCTATAAAATCCTTCTATAAAAGTCCTTGTAGCATACCTCTGGTTTTGAAAGTCATTCTGTGACCGATCCAGGGACAAACTTGTGACCTTGATTCTACGTTGGTCTGTGCTGTTCCCTAATATTCTGGTCTTTCTGCTTAGTGGGGTACGGTTGGCAGAGGGACATCCTGATGTTTCCACTTTCTTTCAGTAAAAAGAAGTGTAACGTCCTGACCTTACAAATAGGATATTAAAATAAAATTGGACGTGACTTCTCTTGGAGAAATTTGTACCTGCTTCCTTGAATACTGAGTTGTCACTTATGTAAAATAGGATTTGCTTTTAATATTTGATTTTGATTTTTGGTTTGGGTGTTTTTGGGGCCTGGAGGGCTTTTTTTGGTAGATCAGCAGTGATTTACCACAGGGGATTTAAAGGACTTCTTTTTTCCCTCTGTATAAACTGAAGCATACTTTAATGGATTGCTTTGAGGATTGCTATCCCTCTAAATCCATGTTACTTCAGTGACTTTAATTCCCACTGGCAACTTGCATGCATTCTTCTTCTTATGCAAATGCATTATTTTTTAAACAATGTGTTGCGAGTGAAAGGGAATAGAGAAGCCAGGTCCCTACAGACCGGTGGAAAATACACTCTCACCTTTGTCTCTGTGTGTGTGGTAGGTGGAGTGATTTTAACAAAAACACGGGAGAATTAAAGCACACAAAGATAGGCATCAATGAAAAGCCACAAATAACAAACAAAGCAATTTGTTCTTTCTTTATTCTGCTGTTTTAAAATGAGTTCGAAGTTGGCATTGCTGCTTTTAAATCCTGTGGTCATCAATAGCTTTAACAGAAGTCCCTTGAGTAGGATATCTAATTGTCATATAGGGATTGCATGGCTCTTTTCAGTGGAAGTAGTACTAGTGCAGGATAAAGCAGTCCATAGCTGTGGTTGTTTGCCAATGACTTGACTTCTTTTTTAATTCTGCCTTTCAGTGGAGGGAGAAATATTACAGTGACCGGAACCGGTTTTGAGCTCATCCAGAGTTTCTCGTTGGTGGTGTATGCAGAGCGTCCAGAAGCAGCCAAAACGAATCTCAAAAGGGTAATTTTCTTTCTTTCCCCTGAAAGGCATCACACTGGATGTATAACATATAATCTGTTCAAAAAATGCATTTAAGTTTGCCCACTGGACTTCACTGGGCTTGGAGTGGAATAAAGTTTGAACAGGTTTCTGAGTCTGTTCAGGGTTTCTGTGGAACAAGAGCCTACTCCTACCATCTCGGCTTGCGTTCACTTGTACCTTGCAAACTTCTGCTTTTAAATTATTTACATTCAATGTGATTAAGGATAGAAGAATTCAGCTTCAAGTGGTAAAGTGGATATATTTCAGAATTTGAAAGTGTTTATTTTTTCTTTATCTTTCTCCTTCTTCTCCCCCTGCAGGCTTTAGAGATTTGCCTGAAACAGACAAATCCAGACAATGCTGAGTACTCAGCTTTGCACAGTCAGTGCCTTTTATTTTCTCACACCTCAGTGAACCAAGTCTTCTTTTCTTTCTTGCTTCATGCATCTTCCACCTATAGCATGTTCACATAAAGTTATAAAAAATAATGTTTGAAAAAAACCCACGAACCCACCCTGCCTCTCACGTTAAAAAGAACTGACATTACCAATAGTCTCAATTTCCCATTCTGCTAATGAAGATCACAATTTAATGCAGTGATTGAGGACTTAAAAATGTTCTTCCAGTAATAACGTTACAAGACTTTTTCTAAGGCTGCCTGTTAAATTTAAGACTGTCTTGTGGTCCATATAGAGTTGGTAATTTGTATGTTTTGTATTATATGCATGATTCAAATGAGTATGAGTATGCCAAAGGCAGCTGGATTTGGGTCCATCAAAATCCTGTCCTTTAAGAACTTTAAGAGGAAAACCACCTATGTTTCTGAGGCCATAAACTGAAAAATGTGATTATCTTGATAACCTTAACTCCCAGGACAATCTTAAAGTCTATTTAGCATTCTTGGCAGTGTTTATCAACATTTCTTACCCCTCGCCTTTTTGTGTGCTCAGCATCTTCTCAGCACGTTAGCTTCAGTCAGCGTTACGTACAGCACACATTCTTGGTTAAGACTAGAAATTTTTCTAATATTTGTTTTGCTTCCACTTACGTGGCAATATCAGAAATGTGGGGGAGAAGCTGTCAAATTGCATTTCTCAAAGTGAAAAACTGAGGTGGTGAGAGAAGAAATGTTGAGGGTTCCTGTTAGTGTTGTTGGCTGTGGCTGATATTACTGAATCACTGAAGGAGTTTCTAGGAAAAAACATTTGTGTAATTGGGGGTGGAGGACAGGTTAACTGAGTTGTTACTTTGAGTACTTGATTGAAAATTGGTCAATTTTATTCCAAAATTTTACTTAGTAATTGTATTGAATTTCAGTGAAGTATTTTGCAGAGCCAGTAGAAGAGAATCTACCTGAGATACTGAATGATACAGAAAATGATATGGGTTAAAGCTGCCATGTTAATCTCTTAATCTTAGAGCAGTTTAATGATATCAGCCCAGTGTGGTCCAGAGCCACAGAATTTGGAGGCAATGGAAACTGATCTGTAGCCTAAGTTTTTTCTGCAGGCAGCTGCTACAACATAATGAATCAACAATTGATTCATCAACAAATTTGTTTCATTTTCTTTTCAGAAAATACCTCATACTATGTTATTTCTGCTGTATGGAGAGGATATAAATCCAGTGGTTTTCTTTCTACAGTCTGAAGTTATCAGCAGTTACGTACAGGAATGAGTCAAACTCTAAAATGTGCATGTTCTTCTTGTCTTGTTTCTTACAGTTTGATGGAAAGCTTGTTACAAGACTCAATGAAACCACAGTGGTTTTTTCTTCCCCACCAATACTGGAAGACCCAGAAAACTATAACATTACCACTATTATTCTAATGGATCATTATCATTTGGTTGTAAAAAATGAAAGCCACTCCTTTGCCTATGTTGCAGACCCAACCTTTGAAAACTTCACAGATGGCATCAAAAAACAAGTCAACAAACTTATTAATGCAAAGGTAAACTTGTCAAGAGATGGTGGTTGCTCATTTTGTCCTTGAAGCATGTATGGAATTTTTCCTTCCTTTCTCAAACCCTTAACAGCTGTTTGATACCATACCCAAAATGCTTGGTAGAGTGCCTTACCTCTGGCTAGATGATGAATATTGTCAGCCCATCCTTTCCTCCCCCCTCCCTCTCTCAGAGATTGTAGCTCTCTTTTTAGCCATACTTTGGGTTTCCTGATGGTGACCCCTTCTGCTGAGCCTGACACTTGGAAATGTCCTCTGCCACAGAGCTCCCAAGGAGTGGAGGGGACATCTCTTCTCACACCAGGAAGGAAAGGAGAGGAATTGCATAATTCCCAGCGGCTCTGCTCTTCTCTACACCACAGTGTGAATCACATCTACTGCTCAAAATGATCCAAATGGAAATTTGACTTCTTGTCTCCTGAGACTTTGTGATGGTGACTTAGCCTTGTATTTCCTGTCTAGGGCAGTAACCTGAACAAAGCCATGACGATAGACGAGGCCCAGGCTTTTGTGGGTGATGAGCCTTGCAACATAAAAACACTAACTGAAACGGACTTATATTGTGAGCCACCAGAAGTACAGCCTCAACCAAAGAAACGGCAGAAGAGAGATACCATCAATAACCTTCCTGAATTCATTGTAGGTTACCTTTTCAATAGTATTTGATATCATGTGTAAGTGACATGGATGCCGTGCTCCTTAATTGAAGTAATTTGTTCTCCAAAGTTGTTGTAGTACCATGAAGAAACTCCTTGCAGTTCTGTCTTCCTGCAGCTTCTGCCTGCTGTCTAGAAGATGTCACACGTAAACAGCAGTCCCAAGCTGCCAAATGCCTTCTACCTTCGTTACACAGGAATTTAAAGTTGTAGCTAGACAGGCTGGGGATTTTTATTCCTCTGCTAAGCAAAGTAAAATTACTTCATGGAATAAAGTGCTAGTGACCTAAATTCAGTATAAAATATTCAGAAATGTTTCCTTTGTTTGGCGCTTCGAGCCAGAAATTCACTTAGTGAGAATTACTAAGAATTTAGAGCACAACTGAGAAGCGAACCACTGTCCATTTGCACTTTTTGAGACAAATGTCTGTGCTTATCTAATTAGGTGAAATTTGGACTCCGAGAATGGATCCTCGGAAGGGTGGAATATGATACACGTGTGAGTGACATCCCACTGAGTCTTATTTTGCCACTGGTACTTATCCCTATGATAGCAATCATCATCATTTCTGTCATCTGTTACAGGTAAGTTTCTTTAATTAGGTGGTTTTGCTGTCCTAAAGCTTTCAAAGTACTACCTGGTTGTTTTCAGCGCAGTCTACAGAAATGATCTTCATGCTTCTTATGAGCTGCAGAGTTAAGAAAGGCAGTTACAGCTGGAAATATGCATGAGCACCAATTTATTCTTCTCACGCACACTGAATTCCTTGGTGTCAGTCAACCCAGTCCGTCTTTTATACATAAGCACAACAATTGGTCCCAGGCTTGCCAAGTGCACAATTGCAGACTGAGTTGCACACATACATTCTTGAAATGGCAGCTAAAGTGCCTCCTGTGAAGGAGATAACTTATTCTGCACACATATACATCAGCATTTATGCTGCCTCAGTCAGCACTGTAGGTCTCAACTGGATGGATTTGGCTAAGGGGGCATTTTGGCCTTTCCAGCTGAGATAAGTGTTAGCCCACACACAAATTTCATGATTAAGGCTGAAACTCATGCTTCACAAAAGGCCAGAACAGTGTCTGTATTTCACTTAAGACCTACTTAGCCCAATTGTAAGGTTAGTAATGAGGGCCTCATACTGTCCTTCAGGAGGTGGCAGGTTTCACTCTTATGGTGCATATCGATATAGCCGAAGCAATGCTGAAGTATGTGCTGTACAGCACTGATGTTCTCATGGGCCTCCTGCAACCTTCCCTGAACATCCCAGACACACTCCTGCGTGGCTCAGAGCCAGGGCAGGACATGTTGCAAGCAATCTTTGTTCAGTGCATACAAATTGAAGTTTCTGCACTTGATACGTGATTGCAAGCATTTGTAGCTACTCCTTACTGGATTTACAATCGCTGGCCCAAGTGTGCTTTGAAGCAGCAGGCCCATGGTGGTGCCAGGTTGATTTACACCTAATGAAGGTTTGGTCCACCGTTGCTGTTTTCCTCCTGCATGTAAAAAGAAATCAAACCCAGGAAAATGTCCTCCAGTCCTTTGGCTTCCCACTCAGAGCTGTTGCAAATGATACGCTTTTGCAGTTTGTAACCTTTTTTTTAACTCTTACCTCTATTCCATAAAGACGCAAGAGCCAACAAGCAGAACGAGAGTATGAAAAAATTAAATCTCAACTTGAAGGCCTGGAGGAGAGTGTCAGAGACCGGTGCAAGAAGGAATTCACAGGTATGACAGATATTTGCACCCCTGTGGGTCCTCTGGAGCAATCGGAAGATGGGCTAGAGCAATGGTGCTATCCTGCTAAAACTGTCTTCCGGGAACAAATAATTAGTAGATCTTAGTAGTCTTGATTACTGACGTTGACATACAGCACATATTTTGCTGTTATATATGAAAGCCGTAAATAAAATAGGGAGCAGAGGCTGTTAAATAAAATGGACAGTTTTAGTCTAAAGGAAGCACAGAGTTAGCAATTGGGAAATAGAAACTAGTTGAGATTGGGGCTACTTACCACCATTAATGTGAGTGGCCATTGATAAGGAGGAAAGGACGTTTTATAGTGAGTACCCGTGGACTTAATATTCAGTTCAGTGGCTGTACGTGCCAAGGATGCACATTAAAAACTGTTTTTAGAGCTGCTAAATTTATTTGCAGCAATCAGCATACAAAGGGATAATTTGGCAAGCTCGCAGGAAAGAAATAGCATTTTGCCCTGTTTATCGTGGGAAAACCTTAAGCTTGATTTGAGGAGCTAGCTAATTGTTCTGTGTAAATACAGAGGCATCATCCCAGGGAAGGCAGCGGGAGGTGTGAAGGCTCAGCATTTCTACATGTCGAACCACTCATTGCAACGCTTAAATTAGGCATCCGAGTGCAAACATTGCAAATATTGGCCTAAATGATTACCATGAAATGTCACCTCATTATCTGAGTTATACTTGCTGTTGGGTCATGTTGAAATAATGCCTACTAAAAAAAAAAACCCACGTGTTTTATTTCTAAAGAGAAATAGATTCTTTCATGTTGACAGTGGCTAAAAAGCAGGATTGAATTAAACAGCAATTTGAGGTTAGAGTTTGAAATTAATTTTAGAATCTCAGGGTACCTCAAAGATTTTGGCCATGCTGGAAGCCTCTCCCAGTCTTGTTTTCCTGGCATTTCTGGGACAGGATGTCCTTTTCTTTGTATCAGCTTGCTTTCTCTGGAAAACCGACTCCTTCCAGGTTCTGGACACAACCCAGAAGCAAATCTTTGAATTCAGAACTATTCCCAGATGGGCTTTATTTCAAACTGCATTTTGAACTGAGAGGATCAATCAAGGTCATCAGCCCTCCCTCTCACCACCTCTCCCATGCAACTTCATATCCATTTCTGAAAGGAGAAGATGCCTTTCTTTTGCTGACACTCCTAGTAGGGGGCTACAGGCTGCTGCTGCTTGTTGGGTTGAAGGTTTCCTCTCTGCTCCACCAAGCACAAACACTGGGGAAGCAGAATGCACATCCAAGGAGTAACCCAGCTCCTAAACTGCATCCACCTTGGCTGACAGTGAAATGAAACACCGAATCCAAAACACATTCTGGATCCATACTGTGAAACTGTAATGTCAACAGCACAAAGTGCAGACAGTCTAAAATACATGGGACCAAAGATAGCCACAGAAAGGGGCATGAGGGAGGAAGTACAAATACCGCAAAGCCGGAAACCGCAAGATGCTTTCTGCCTCAGCTTTGCCGAATGCCATAAAACAAAGGGGGAAATGAACGAAGAAGAGCAATAAAATTGCTGAGACAATAGGTCACTAGATTAATTAACATGGTATTCTAGTCAATCAGCAATATTGGGTAATTGGAAAGCCTTCAGCTAGAATAGCTGCTCCAAAGGATGATTCCCTAATTGTTGTCCCTTTTAAGAACTTCAGAGCTTTTGAGTCCCACAGAAATGTTTCCATCAATTTCAATGAACCATTTAACCTTCTTCCTTCCTGCCATCCCCTTCCTTCCAATTAAATTAGTGTGCTTAACACTTTAAACCTTTCTTTCCTTGATTGCTATGTGTTTTTAAAAAGAACTTCTATTATTACATGGACTCAGAGGGAATAGAGTGTGCACTGAAAAAAAAAAAAGAAAAAGAGAAACTAATATTGTGGTGTCTTCTTTTTGGCTCTGTGTTATAATCCTACATTCGTATGTATGAACTTACACAGATGTCTGCTAAGACCCTCTTTCAGAGAGGGAGTGACAAGGAAACCATCTGTGCTAAAGGCAGTTATTCTCATGTCACCATAGGATTAGCTGTGGTCGAAGTTAACAGGATAATTGGTAAAAATAGCAAAAGAAAACGTGAGATGAAATAGTTTTCAGTGCTATGTTACTTTTTCTCCATTACAAGGTACCCAAAGAGATTGTGTTGCTTAAAAAAGCTGCAGGGGTTTTTTTTAAATCAACCGTTAAACTGTATTGCGTATTCCAGATCTAATGATAGAGATGGAGGATCAGACAAATGATATCAATGAAGCTGGAATTCCGGTACTGGACTACAAAACCTACACGGACAGAGTCTTCTTCTTGCCCTCCAAAGATGGAGAGAAAGACGTGATGATTACAGGGAAGCTGGATATTCCAGAGGCCAGGCGTCAGACCGTGGAGCAGGCTTTGAACCAGTTCTCCAACCTCCTTAATAGCAAATCATTTCTCATTAACGTGAGTATTGAAGTAGATTGGCCTCGGCCCTTATCTAGGCATACCTGTGTGTGCAAGACAGTAGATTTGCAAGCACAACGGAAGCAAAATTATTAAGAATAAGTGATTTTCATACAGTTCTGGTTCCACAGTAGCCAATGCAGATCTGTGGCATCGCAGCCAGAGATTCCTGGTGGGGCAGGGAGGCATGATCATGTTTCTGTGCCAGGTCACGTAGTACAGAGTTAGTCAACACTGCAGTGGCTGTAGGAAAACAAATATTACCTAATCTGGCATAAAAACTGCTGCTACAAGTTTGGTTTAGCCTATTAAGAAACACGATCAGGGAATGCCGATTCCATCCTGGTTTATCACAGGAGTCACCTGCGGACAGCCATCTGCTGGGTCTCTGTCCCAGAGAGGCAGAGGCTCCTCAAGTGGCCTATTCATCAAGCCTGATGAGTGCTCAGAGCAGCTCGGAAGAGACTTCTAATTGCTCACTCTCAAAAACTGAGCTGATTGTCAGGCACCTAAATATAGATTTAGGCTTCTAACTTTCTCCTTTTTTAAATGAGGCTCCAGTGCTGAGCTAGTTAATGGTAGCGTTACAGTTTATGGCAGATGAGAGCACGTTCCCAGGTGTACTTAGATTACTGTCTTTGTAATTTGATGTGAAAGGACTGGGAATTTGAGGGAGAGGGGAGTTGATTTTCTGTTTCAAAAAATTGTCACAGAACACCTTTTTTCATTTAATTAAAGCATCCTTTTTAGATAACTCTTCTGTTAAAATATCTAAGCATTCCTTGGGTTAGTCTAATACACTCTTTGTGTATCCAAAAACAAATTATAGATAACGTTTTCTTATAAGGAGTTTTTTCAAACTTCCGAAAACTTTTCCATTCTGTGCTTAGGAGATTAATGTTAAAATAATATTGCTTGTCTTCTTAGTGCAGACAAGTGTTGAGGTTCTTCAGAATTCTGTCATCTGACTTGATTTTACATTTGTTTTTTGTTTCAGTTTATTCACACGCTGGAAAACCAAAGGGAGTTCTCTGCTCGAGCTAAAGTGTATTTTGCATCCTTACTGACAGTTGCTTTACATGGAAAACTAGAATACTATACTGACATCATGAGGACGCTGTTCTTAGAACTGATGGAGCAGTATGTTGTGGCCAAAAACCCAAAGCTGATGCTAAGAAGGTTTGAATGATTGTCATATTTTCTGTAGTTCTCTGCTTTCCTGCAAATGTATTTCTTTTGCGATGTGACTGTATTAAAATGCCAACTATTCGTGAAAGTCAGAAATAGCCTGGCCCAAGCGTATGAGGAAGACAAGCTCACCAGGAATAGCCGTGGAAGGCCCAGGCAGGGCTGTTGGCAACAGAATTCCTTATTCAAATACTGTAGTTTAGAATCTGCATCAAGATTACTGGAACATCAACCTCACTTCAAAACACAATACCAAACATTTCATTTACTTTTTAATCTAATTTTATTCCAAATGATCTAGCATTTATACCACACATCATCTCCGTAACGCGCACACATAATCAGCTTGCAGCGTGCATTCAGTGAGGGCTTGCTCTAGTGTTTTTAACCCTGTTGTTATCCCAAATAAATTACAAAAGACCTTGCTCTGTGTATGTTGTAGCTTTGTAATCTGTAGGTTATTTCCCAGTAACTGCACAACTGGGTTAATTTTTTAGCTCTTACAGCGTAGACCCCATTTAAGATTCTGCATAAAGGATGTGTGCTTTTCAGTAATGAGCTGAAGGTACCCGGGAATGATGAGCAATACAAAGCACTTATCCTACAGCAAGTACATGCTCTCAAAACTCTATAGGGAAATCATTGCATTAGGAGAGTGCATGCAGTTAAGCATGTAAAAATATTATATTTCAAGCAAGCGATGTTTTTCTCTAAAACTTTGTCACTAAGTACCCTTACCATACTCGGGGTTGGTTTTTTTTTTCAGATCTGAAACGGTTGTTGAGAGAATGTTGTCTAACTGGATGTCTATTTGTTTATACCAGTACCTCAAGGTAAGAGTTGAAGTCTGTTGCCTGTGGGGTTTTTTTATCAACAATACTTAAACGTGCTACACCGAGTATATCTTTTGGGTTTGCTTTGTCTAATTTCCTTTCCTTTAAACAGGACAATGCCGGGGAGCCTCTTTATAAATTGTTCAAGGCTATCAAACACCAGGTAGAAAAAGGCCCAGTGGATGCTGTACTGAAGAAAGCCAAGTATACGTTGAATGACACAGGCTTACTGGGAGATGATGTAGAGTATACGCAGTTGGTAAGTGGAGCATGATTAATATATTCTAAAATATTTTTTTCTTTTAAAATTAAGTCCTGTAGTGTTAAGTCTGTACACCCTTTTCTGGACTACTGTGATCTGCATAGAAATTCTGGTCATGGCTAGGCCTGTCGATAGTTTGACCAAAGCGAGTCTCCAAGCAGGAAAACAGAATTATAAAGTATCTTCTAAGTGTTAGATCCAAGTCCTGCCACGGTGGAATCCATTTCAATAAATCCCTGTCATAATTTTCAAAGTCTGCCTGAACAGTGGTGGGGGTGTTTGGCTCCTTCCCTTTTCCCATCTAAATTAACTGGCAATTGATTTTTGCAGAATTCTTGCACTAACATTATGCTTGAACTTTGGGTTGTCTTTCTCCCCTGTGATTGCTGCTCGTCAGCATATCAAACGTCAGTTCAGAGATCATTTTATTAGTATACCAGGAGGAGCTCCTCTACAGTCCGGCGAGATGGCTCTGCCATCTCCAAAACACTTTATGAACCAATTTCTGCACTTGCTCCTGTGTGAGTCAAACTCTCCTGAATGTGGGCAGCCCAACTGGTGTTGAAAGGGGTCTATTTCCCTGCAGTGATGAGGGGAAGCTGCCTCTACAGGCAGTTCTGGAGACCCATGTTAGATGCTGTGAGTGGGATGGAGTGGACATCCCTGCCTCAGGAATTCCCCACCACCCCCTGAATCTGATCACCAGTGCCACGGTCCAGTTCTCTTCTGTTAGGAATTCTTCTTTGACTTAATTCTGTTCACTGCAACAAATTTCCATCACTTTCCCAACTAGAGTCCAGCACACAGATTCACTGTCTTTTTAAGAAACTGAAGCAGCCCACTCTTTAGCTGTTTAGGAGCATAAATTCTAGTTTTACTCTTTCTGACAGTCTTGCTGGTTTTCTTGAGGATACAGTGTAATGAATATCAAAGACGCACAGACTGTCCTTCAAAGACCAACACAGGATTTTTTTTCCCCTCTCTGATTTCTCTTTTATTGACATGTTAGGAGCCATTTGTGGTTGTCTCCAACTGAGAAAGACACAGTGACATATCTGCAGTGTGGAAAGAGAAACTTAATAAAAAGCTTTATTAAGTCCTGGTTAAAAAAAAATTCACCGTTTTGTGTATTCTGAAGGGATGCTGATGGGAGGGCTGATGTGAGGAGGTTGCTGTAGGACTTTCACTCACAGAATCACTAGACTGTGACCTAGACTGCCTAGAGGAGAAGGGGGTGCTGGGCCAGAAGAAATGTTTTAAGTTCAATTAATATTTTGGGGATTAGTTGAGTTGTCATCTTCATATCTGAGCTGAACGTGTCACCCATAGAAACCACGCTGACTGGCAGTGCTGGTTATATTTTCTCTTGTGTATGGAGAACAAAATTTACTTGCACTGTACGTTGTGTAAGACATAATGGCAATAATTCTTTATTCATTCTGTCTCTTTTCACAAAAAAAGCCAATGCCTGCAATTAAGCTAAATGAATGCAGTGGGAAAGCAGAAAATTTGTGTATGCAATCAGATGTGGGCACAACAAGCATATGAGCTAGATATTAAACATTGTACACTAGCAGTATGTGGTCCAGATTTACAGATTTCCCATCAAACAAAGATTTTACGTGTGTGCATGAATTGAAGATGATGATATATATATGTGTATATATATTTGTGGTGAAAGATTATGAAGGGGGTTACTGTTGCTATAAATTATTGGGATCTTTGGCATGATGATGACATTGTTGTGGTAACTGGGAACAGTTAGGGAGCATTTGTGCACCAAGGTAGGTTAAAGCATAAGTTAATTAGTTCACTTCTGCCCGAAAGTGAGTCACGGTGGGAAAGTACAGTATAGAGCAGTTGTCTGCTCTCTAATTGTTCTTATTTAAAAGATGAATCTGTTTTGCATCACTGGTTCCACTGACATGCTGCATACTGAACCAGCAGCAAAATCATGTCTAATTACCATAAAGCTAATAGGAAAAGGAAGGTGAAATCTCATGATTAGTTTGAGAGTTCTGTCAAGGGACAGTGCAATCATGTTTAATTTGACTGCCGTATGGTGTAGCTTTTCTTCACTGTTTAAAAATACCAGCCATGCAAGTTTATTCTGAGGTTTGAGATGATAAATTCAGGCATTATGGTTGGCGGGACCGTATGTATCTGAGAGCTGCGATGCTTCAGATGTGCCTGGCCTCCAAAGCTACCTGACTGGCAAAACATCCACGAGGGCTCTGAGCTGTGGTACTGATTCGGCTAGTGAAAGAAAGAGGCTTTTCATAACATCTATTTGGTTTTGGTGTTTGGTTTTTTTTTTCCTTCTGGGGAGGTTTCCTGGACATCATTTTCTCATTTGCTTTTGTCTGTATTAAAACTGACATTTATATAGCAAAGCTACTTTTAAAAAATCACTGTGTATTTAGCAAATTACAGGCTTTCAAGAAATTCTCTTTAACATTAAAAAAAACCCATGTCAATACTATCAGAAAACAGTAATATTTTAAAACTAGCATAAACTACTAAGATATGTTTCTTGGGGCTATTAGAGTTATTGTGACAACAGTAAGCAGTAAATGAAAGCTTCAAACACCAAAGATGTTGATATAAATGGCTTTTATGTATACGTATATATGTGTGTGTGTGCACATATGTGTGTATTTATATATCTAATGAACAGCTGGTCACAGGAGGTAAAGTTACGGGAGCTGAACAAGCCGCTGCTCATCAGTTGAGCCATGTTAAATCACCATATGTACAGACTGAGTCCGCTCAACTTGAGAAGTAAAACCACAACCGTGAAGACAGCGTAAAGGAAGGCAAAAGCACACAGTATTCTAGGAGTTCAGCAAAGTGCAGCTCAAACGATCATTGGGAACTTGTTAAGTTTGGACACTTCATTACTTGTGCTTTCCTGTGTCCCAGGTTAGCAGGCTCTATGAAAAGTATGTCACTAGTCAGTGGTCCAGCTGCTTGGTGCTTCTGTGTCCCTCTTTACTAAATTCCCAAGACTCAATAATAGTAGCATCTTAGACACGAGTAAATCTGTTCTGCATCTTTTCTCTTTTGTCATAGCGGGAGGAATTAGCTGGAATTTAGGATAGCTGGTTGGCTGCATAACAGCAAAGGATGGCTCAAATAAGCCATACTCCCATTGCAAATACGTGCTGCTGTGCCATAATCATTGCACAGTGAATTTTACACATTGTTTGCATATAAATTGCCCAGAAAAACAGATTCAGGGGTAATTCAGCACTGATTTTCTTAATAACCATGTACATTTGTTTTTTTACAGACAGTAAATGTGTATGTACAAGATGGAGGAACTGACTCCATACCTGTGAAGGTGCTGAACTGTGACACTATATCACAAGTAAAGGAAAAGATAATAGACCAAGTCTATCGAAATCTGCCGTGTTCTCAGTGGCCAAAAGCTGAGAGCGTAGTTCTTGGTAAGTAGCTACTCGTGATACTATATTGAGCGGGTGGAATGTGTTCTGTGATTTTGTATTTTCCTCAAAAATGTCTATAAAAGCGATTGATTGTTATTTAAAAAAAAAAAAAGTTTAATTCATATTCAGCTGGATGCAAAAATACAGCATTTTGCAGCAATTTTAATATGCATTAAAAATTAATGCTTTCTTACAGAGTTCTTTTTCCTGACTCTTAAAAGTTTTGTTGTACTGTCATTAGTGTGCAAAGAGCCTGTTAATGACTGTTAGCACAAATGTATTCATGTCTGACAGAGTCAGTATCTCAGGTACTAATTAATGTGATAATGACAGCATGGACAATTAACTGATGGAGAAGTAATGATACAATTTCAGAAACTGATTCTGATTTTGACTTCCCTTTATGATGGTTATTCAAAAGAATTATGAGTTATAGAAGCTGCACTTTTTGGAGATGATGAGCCACACAGCCTCTGGAAATCATCCTCCTTGAAGGCTTTCAAAATTGCTGTTCTCTTCTTGAGAAAAAAAAACAAAAACAAACGTCACTTAAAAGGCCTAACAATCTTATAATAAAAGCTCCAATTAATAATTTTGCAACATCTTCATTACTGCCTTAATCTGACAGTAGAGGATGCAATTCTTGCTCTTCAGAAAATCCTAGTAAATTACATAAAATTGCCTTTCCTATTCCATACAGAAGTCCTCTATTTTGGACTTATAGCAGATCTTATTATATGTATTTGTAGTATTGTATGCAAAGGAATTTAACTTTCTGTGGAAAATAATCAGAAGTCATGTGCATGGTTGGGAATAGTTCGTGCAAACTTCTCTAATAAAGGCCAAACTATTAAGCAATAAAAACCACGCGTGTGCCAAATTACTTCTTTTAATGTTCCACAATGCGTCAGTGGGTCTCTGAAATGAAACATTCTCGGAGTAGTTATTTTTGCACATGGTTAAAAACTGTTTTTTCTTATTTTAATTACCCCTTAGAGTGGCGTCCAGGTTCTACCGCACAGATCCTCTCAGACTTGGATTTAACATCCCAAAGAGATGGCAGATGGAAACGTATCAACACGCTAATGCATTATAATGTAAGGAGGTGTTTCAGAGCAGTTGTTCGCATCTGTTAACTGTTCTCTCGTAATAAATAAAATCTCTATTTGTTTTTAGAGAAACTTCTGTGCTACATAAAGAATAAAAAAAAAAACCAAACCTCTAGCTCTAGGTTTAGGCAGTAAAAGCTCGGGAGCGTGAAAGGCTAGGTCTGGACATATTGCCTAAACATCTTACCAAAAACACGTCACCTAAATGTCAGCACTTTGGTTTCCTCATCATTGCAGTGTCCAAATCCAAATTCCCCTTTGAACATTCAAAAGCTCCTTTTGCTAGGTCTCGTATTCGTCTCTCCTTTTCTCTACCACTTCCTTCCCCTGAGAATTATCTGTGTCCTTGCTCTGCTGCTAAATAGATTTTGGGTTGGTCTGGTTTCTCCAACAGCCCAGTCAGGAGAGCAGATGTTGACATTTTTGTACTGTCTGGTTTAGGTTTTGTACTGTGTGCTCTACCAAGCACTTGCAATCCACTTATCTTCCCTTTGTATGCTATTTATTGCTTTCTGACAACAGATATCCTGATTAGGAAAGACAGAAGTTAGTTTTCCCTCAGAAAACAGACAGGTCTGATTCTTCATGATAAACCCCATTTTTTTACAAAGGTCACCCACACTGCATTGAGGAATCGCTGAAGTCTAGGAGTTGCTTCTAGCATTTTTCAGTAATCTTGGAGGAGGTGTTGATGTGATCTCTTATTAAAGGAGGGGGAGGGACCCTGGTCTGAACTGCAGAGCCAGTTGCCCAAGAAGCCTTTGAAGGGCAGCATTAATCATAGGTCCAGATTTCCCGCAAAAGATTACAGAAACCACAGTTTAGATGTTATGAAAGAGGTTCAGCAGTGCATACTTCTTTTCAATAACATCCCCGTGTTTGTATTTTTAAAGGTCCGAGATGGTGCCACGCTCATCTTGTCGAAAATGGGAATTTCCCAGCAGCCAGAGGATAATCAGCAAGATGTCCCAGGGGAAAGTAAGTATCTTGGGGCTTCACTACCTCCCAAAATGACTACAAGTCAAAACCCACGCAGAGAAAGTGTCACTGTTGTCTTGATCTTGTTTATCGAGCGTGTCTGTGGAGATAGATATTCCCCACCAGACCCTCTAGAGCTTATTTGTTGTGTGTTACCTGCTGCACACTTGCAGTGGTTTTCTTTGTCCTCGTTATAAAAGCCTTAAATAATGGGGCTTTAACCATAGTTGCTGTGAGTCCATACGCTGGCTTAATAGAAAGCACTCTTGGCAAACATTTCCTTGCATATTTTGTTTCTTAATCCCACTACATCTATAGTCAAACCATATGTTTCATCTTTTCAAAGATTTGTCTCCTTTTCTCCTTCCTTCTTCATTTTCTTACTTTCCTCTCCAAATTTCTTCCACTTTTTATTAGACTGACAATTGAATGCATTGTTCTAGATGAACCCCAGTAGAGACCAGCTCCCGTCTCTGTGACATAATGGATCTGATGTAAATTTTTCTATTGCACTTCTTACAACTACGTTGCCTTGCAAACTCATCTCTCTACGTTCATATTTTGTGTCTCCCTCCCATATTGAGTGTCTCCCTCACTCAAAAAACCACCAGCTATGCTAGTTTGGTTTTTCCAGGGTTTGTTGGTTGGTTTCGTTCAGTCCATCCATGTTATCTCGCAGTGTTTTCCACAATTCCTTTTTTCTTTTTGAGGTTTGCAACCCACTGTAAATTAGTGTCAGCAATGTCTTTATAATGTTTCCTCTCTTTCACATCGCTACAGCAGCAGTTGCATGGTAGTTACACTGCTGTCTGCTGCAGGGTGCTGGACTCCTCAACTCAAAAGGCAACCTGTTAGATTGCAAATGGTCTTATAAAGCTTTTACTTCTACATTTTAGTATTCTCTCTAGAACAATTTCCTTTATCTGAAAACCACTTGAGACACAATATCCATTACAGCCTAAAATGCACTCAGATTTTTATGGAAATATTTACTTGTAAATTTATGTTCTTTGTCACATGTGTTTCCTTTACATTTCAGATGTTCACTTTCTCTTTTTTTTTATCCTTATATTCAGTTATTTTACATGAAGTAGAAGGTAGATTTATGGACCAATAATTGTTGAGATCATTCTTCCTTCTATGAACTCATTTGATACGCTTTTCTGTCTAGCACTGATTGCAAAAGCCATTGCTTCACCTAATAGTTTCATTCCTTTAAACAGATTTACTAATCTTAGATTTAATAGGTTTTAAGGGCTGGGCAGCCAAACAGATTGGAAATAATATGTCAGAACTGTTCATTTTTCAAGAAGATGGGTCCCAGCCGATAGGTCTGACATAGATCACTATTTAACAAAAATGTGCAGACTTCCATTTCATTTGTGTTGAGTGTTGGCCAGGAAATTAGGACAGGCAGAATTACTTGCCGTTGACTTTTTACTCTCCGCTCCTGGATGCTTTCTGTTGAGACCTTTCCCAGCATCCTTGAAGGGTCTTCTAGTGGTCATGGCTCCTCCTCCTCCCCTATCCTCTCACCCTTTTGCTGCAAGTGCCTGCCATAGTTGGCCAAGTGGCGACTACTGTATCACAGCAGGTGACAACCCGGCATGTTAACTTAAAAAGCCATCCAGTTTAATATAGAGGGCAGCGAAGTGCAGCCAGGCAAGGAGCTGATTCCCAGTCCCTGTTCAGTTTGGTTGCACCAATTGCTGAGATAGATAACTGCGGAGGTGGTAGTTGCCTACACTATAAAGAAGTGGAGTGGACCATGAATGGAGGTGGTGTCCTTAGCTTGCTTTGCGTTCTTAACAGCGGTGTTCAGTCTCCTGTTCTGCGCTCCCAGTCTTCTTCCTCCCCACCTCGCTACCCCTGTGGCAGGCAGTAGAGGACCAGAACATGCAGTTTTCTTTTTTTTGTTGTTTTTTTTTTTACTCTCTGATTTTATCTTTAGCTATGATTCAGTATGACGAAGCTTTTTGAAAGTACATGATCTGTACTCCAAGATGAGTTCCTTAGTTATACATGTGGCATTCTAAATTGTAAAGGAAAAGCAGACTTCTGGGGACAGTGCTGTCACATGAGGGCTCTTGTACACAGGGGGAAAAAAAACCGCAGAGAATTCAGATCCCAAAGTATGGAGTGAAGACAACTTCCACCATGTTTCTTCTCCACACCCTGTCTTGCACCATGATAGCATACAAGACGGGAAGACGGTGTTTCACACCAGACTGGGCCATTTTCATTAGCATCAAAGGATCCTCAGAGCTATCTGGTGCCAACTTGTTCTTTTGGAAAGCTATAAAATGGTACAAAGCTAGTGCAAAGCAAGATCCCGCAGTGACAGTGATTTGTGAGACACTATGTGCACGAAAGGGAGAGGACAGGATCAGAGGCTTCCCCTCCCACACATACACATTGATATGACACAGGGATTTACAGGGTTGGAATAAATAGAAATCCTATCCCAGCTCTATGAATGAGGCTTGTGATGAAGTGGTTTTCCTTTTATCCAGAGCCTCTCATTAACTTGCACCTTTTGCATTGAGAAGTGTCAGCTGAAGCCATTGACTGTCTGCCAAAGTACTAGGCTTTGCACGGAACGAAAATGTAAAACCATGTTCAGAGATGTTCCTCTAAAACCTGGCATTGCTTCCATGCTGCTTTTGATTCACAGCTTCTAACAGGAAGACACTAGAAGCTGGAGGTTGTGACAAATTAAATGCAGCATCTTTTGCTTCTGCAGATAATAAATGCAATTACGAATTTGTATCAAGATGGAGAATGGTTTCAGTGATTTCATGCTATTATTTCTGTACTGGACTATAAGCCAAAACAACATGGTCTGTTATTCTGGGCTTTTTTTCTGGGTTTTTGTTGTTTGTTTTTTTTCTTTTTTAATTCTGAATAAAAATAGCCAGAGGGTTGCAGATCAGAAATACTGATTAGCAGATCCGTGTAGGGCAGCCCTTCCTTCACCTCCACGGAGCAGCATATGCACAGCGGGGAGGAGACTGGAGGGAAGCTCATTTGCTGAAGGCCACGCAAGGGGAAAGGGGCTGCGTTGCCTGTCACCATCCAACTTGCCTCCATCGTGTTTATATCATGGTTCATACCACTATCACTAGTCAGTGCAGTCAATATTTGGCATTAACCCCCATCCCAGTGTTATCTTATATTGGCCAAAGAATGCCCCAGGGCCAAGACAAAGAGTTTGGGGGAAGGATTTGACCCAGCGGGTGCAGTCTTCTGCCCGCTTACGGCTTGACACAGAATGCGGCTACTGCAAGAAAACAGGAGGTGCTTTCCCCTATCCTTGTTTTCTTCTCCTCCTACTTTTCCATTGGGGAAAATATTATCTCACAGAAATGTTATTTTCTCTTAGCAACTGTACTGCTAACATATTTTGTTGCCCCATGTTCTGAATTGCTCTTCCTCTTTCTTCCTGCTATTTTTAGCAATGAAGTGGGATTTTTGTATTGCAAGAGTTCGTCTGGTTGAGCTGCAGTCTCTTAATCCCTACTTTCCTGTGAAATAACTACTACTTCACTAGTAGCCAATTCTGTTGTTGCTAAACAAACATGGGCCAAATTAAGCTGCACACAAGGGCCAGTAATCTCAGTGGAAACGCCTTTGGTTGTTTCTCTTCTCTCCAAAGCTAAACTGGGCCATATACCATCAGGAGGGCAAAGAGAGGGTAAATTCCTTTGAATCAAAGGAGGAAGCAGAAACGTGCCAAGCAACTGACATAAGGCTGCAAAATAGTTTCTGCTCTAACTGTGTGATTTGATCTATTAATTTACAAAAGTAAATAACAGGCATTGCAAAAGAAATTCCAGACTTTGGGCCCACCGCCGGTTCTTACTGTACTGGCGGATGATTGCTATGAATGCTATCGATTGCGAAATCGCAGCTGTTTCAAAATGAAGTGATAGCTTTTCTTTCTTGCTTGCTCCGTTCACATGAACTTCCAAGTCAAATTAAGGACTCTCAAAGGACGGCGTGATTTAATGTGGCATTTATTTTTTTCCCCTACCTTGTTAAGAAGAAGTGAAGGCCCCAGAAGACTGCATAGCTAATGATTTTCATGAGGATATATGGAGTAGATTCAAGCAGAAGTGTTGGTTTGGCCAGATTACATACAAATGTTATTTTCTCCTGTTATGTAAAATATTGATTTTTTTCACCAGCATGCAAGGTGGTAAATTTAATGTAGCTGTTAAGGAACTTAGTTAATAAACTACTATGGCCAAAAATTTGAAAGGACAAAACTCATGCAATTAGGAACTGGTGTTTTCTGCTGTAACTGGGATTCAGTTACATTAGATACATATATTAAGGCATAAAACTTAGCAGTAATGCAAAATAATTTGTGCAACCGGGCTGAATCACAGTTGTTATGGGAAAAATAACTTTCACATTTTAAAGACGCCAATGATTTTAAATGCACTGATTCAGTAACTTCCGCTGGAAAAGCGCCATTGATTTTTAAGGACTATGCCAAGTAGGTATCAAAATGCAGAAATTAAAGGAAGAACAAGCAAAACCAGGAGGTCTGAAACTAAGTTTGTGACACAGAATCTTTTTTCGAGGGACATTACTTGCTAGTTAAAACAATTGCATCGTCTCTTTTAGAACTGTTCATAACAAAAGACTCTCCAGCAGAGGGTTGGTCTGGCCGTTCATGTTGACGCTGAAATGCAAGACTCCCTTTATTCCACCGCGTGGTCACTGAAGTTAGCTCAGGGACCGGGTGCATGACCAAGCCGTGGATTTGGCATCGCAAGGCACTGTAATCAGATGAGTTGTCACAAGTATCCAGGAGCTTACTCCTCTTTCTGCTATACGCTAACAGACTTGGTGTCAGACTCTTTCTCTGGTTTAAGCTATGAATACTGATAAACAAATTTTAAAAAATCTTATTAGAATGGATTATGAGTTAGCTGTAATCATTACCTCTGTCGGCTGGAGTTCACACCCTCTCAGCAAAAGGATGCATTTTTCCTCCTTTCAGCTGCAAAGTCAAGTGGTGCTGGTCAAATGCTGATAAAGGCAGATCTGAACTGAGGTACCATACTTTGAATCCAGCAGGTAGGGTAAAAATGTAAATTGTAATGGTGATGCCTCGAAAAAAGGTTGATATCATAAATTCTTAAATTGCCACTGCCAAATTTACCAGAGCTGCTACAACAATATCTTGCCTTGTACCTGGAGCAGGCTACAATTGCCCTTTATGTGGTGGCTGTTGGGTCAGACCTAGCTGAATTCCTGTAGTTTGATCATGTCTCCAAGAATTCACAACGGGGTAGAGTACTTCACTGTGTGGACTTCCAAAAAATATACGTACTGTGCTTAGGTGACCAAACAGGAGTTTCCTTATTGTGTGATTCCTTCCCCTCCCTTGGCTCTTGACAAAAGCAAGCCACGATCCTACTTCAGTGCTGCTTTTTCAGCTTATGTATTATTGAACATTTAGTACTTGAGCTGTATTTGTTGGACAGGAACAGAGTAATCTAGAACCTCTTGGCAAGAGAGAAGGTAAGTTAAGGATAGAGAATCAGGATCTTACCTGTACTTAGGTATATGGTTATTTTTGTGTTGCTGAATTGGGTGTGAGGCATTTTTTGTAATTATTGCAATTACTGTTTCTAGGGCATGCACTCCTAGAAGATGAAAATAAGGTCTGGCATCTAGTCCGGCCAGTAGATGAAATAGATGAAGGCAAATCAAAGCGGGGCAGCGTGAAGGAAAAAGAGAGGACCAAAGCTATTACAGAAATCTACCTGACCAGACTTCTCTCTGTGAAGGTAAGGCTCGGCTGTGCCACGGTTACACCTTACATCTGTAGATTTTGAGGTAGAGCTGAAGAAAATGATGCAACTATATAATCATGCGTTTGGCTGCAATTTTGAATATGTCTCATGCGCACACAAGCTGGTGTTCAGGGCTTCATGTTATTAATGTGCCCTGAGGAACATTACTGGGAAAGAGATAAAGTATAATTACCGATCAAAGCTGAGAACCATCGTTATGTGTTTGTTAAATAAGGGTTTTTCGTGCAAGCCAGAGATGGGTATTCTCCCCTGAGACACCTGTTTAGATAATATTCTGTTGGGTTTTGTTTTGAACCAAATGCTTTATGAACTGCGACAGAGCCTTATATTTCTCTGGTTTTGGTTGTGGCCAATGCTGCCATATAATGTAAGAAAAAAGAAAAATGTTTTCAAATAATAATAGTCCTTTTAGTGTATTTTTAGTGCTTATACTGCAGAATGGATCACAATCGAAATGATTTTGTGAAGCATTCCTCCTTGCAGAAAGAATTTAGAATAATGTGTTTAATGATCCTGAAGCCAGGTTCCTGATGAAAATGTGGGTGATCTGGCTCCACCTAAGGCCATTTGTCCGAGCGTGAAAGTGGGTGTGAAGGAAAGTCTGTGTATAGCTGACATAGACTCGGGACAAAGAGCCAGCAAGATGCAGTCACCCCTTTTCTATTCCAAACAGCCACTTTATAGATTATTACCAATCCGGAGCTTTACTAACTGGTACGGAGGTGTAGTGGCTGGGACCACAGCTACCCGGACAGCCCAAGGACTGTCGACGGGGACGGACTGCATGTGGCCTCAACAGAGTCATCTCTACAACAAGGGGACACTCTGTGAGGTCGCAGTCTCTAAGGTGCAGGCAGGTGCAGGAATCCAGCCAAGCACACAGTCCTCCTGGGGACACTGCACTCCTCGGCCTCGGTGGAGCTCATGGAGCTGGACCAGGCTGGGTCCCTGATGAGACCCAAGTGCTTTTCCTAAAACAGAAAGTCAAATGGTCACTGGTACTTGTCCTCTCATTCTCTTCCTAAAAATTGCATGGTCAGAGAAACTGCAGGAGGGAAGCTGCAAAACCATTAAAAAATGGCTAACAATTATTTTATGTGCACAATGACCCTGAAGTGTAAATGTGTTGTATACTTAGCAACCAGATTCTGCTTCTTCTGTCGAGCAGAAAGCACACCTTTCTGTGCAAACTGCAGAACAGTTGGTGCAGTCGCAACCTTTCAGGCTAGAACATAAAATTGTTCTCTAGAAGGTCTTTATTGTGTTGGCAGTTTGCAAGGTCACTGCACTAAGAAGTTGTTTGTTTTTTGTCACCTGGTATCCTTAGCACTCAGGATGAAGGCCATCAGTGGCTACAACTAGCTGTTAGTGTCAGTAGGAATAAAAGACTCTAGGATGGCACCGAGCTCAGCCTGTAACACAAATGTAATAGATTTTTGTTCAAATTTGCTTTTAGGGGACACTTCAGCAGTTTGTAGATAACTTCTTTCACAGCGTGCTCAACTCAAACCATGTGGTGCCCCCAGCTGTGAAATACTTCTTTGACTTCCTTGATGAGCAAGCAGAAAAACACGACATCAAGGATGAAGACACCATTCACATCTGGAAAACAAACAGGTACGGTATGAACAGAATAATACTTGTATTGCAGAGAAATGAGAGTGTAATGCCCAGGTGTGGACTGGCACTCTTACCACAAATCAAAGTAAATTTTGTTTATAATTGTCAGAATCATTTTCATTGAGATAATGTGTTTATATGATCAAAAGGATTCCCCATAAGCCTAGAAGCGGCAAAAATGAAACCAGCCTACCTATGGGGTTCTCATTGGCAGATTTACCACTTTACTTTTTGTCTTTCCTCAGAGAAGAGGAAAGCAAGAGACAAATGGGACCAGATTTACCTGTCAAAGCACAAAATCTAATAAAATACTACTCGGGTACTTTCTCTAACCACGCAGGCATCTTCTGTTGCTATTTTGGGGCACTTGAGATTCTTCTCGTATGAGGTTTTCTCTTTTTTTGAGAGAGATGTAAAGGCTTTGTTTTCAGACATGGAAACCAGGCAACAGATAGCTTGTATAAATGTTGAAATAGAGAATTAAGCTTCATTGTTGTGAGGAGATCAAAATGCAAAACCTGTACTTAATTTCATGCGATTTGCTTGGTGTAGAACATTTGTTGTGTAAAAAGGATGATTTATCTTTTTCCTTGCTTTGCAGCCTGCCTCTTAGATTCTGGGTAAACATACTGAAAAATCCCCATTTCATCTTCGATGTTCACGTTCACGAAGTAGTGGATGCTTCCTTGTCAGTCATTGCACAGACTTTCATGGATGCTTGCACAAGAACAGAGCACAAATTAAGCAGAGTAAGTGATTTGCATTCTACATCCTGACTACGCTCATGCCTGACAAGACAAAGGGCATCCTCGCAGACAATACCCATCCTCTGAGGAGATGCAGCCTTGATAGTTTCTTTTTAGTTTTATAATGAAGTTAGCACTTCAGCACTTAACAGGTTGGTGAACATGTCAGTGTTACTGTGTAGTCTGCCGATTGGTTTTCATAAAAAGGAGAAAATATCAACTGCTTTTATAAGGAGCAAGCTTAAGAACTGATTATTTCATGTCCACCAATAATCTAGTATTATCTTGCATTGATGTATTTGTAAAACTCAGCAGTAAAGCTGTGCGTAAACGTCATCCTTTTAAGGCAAATAATCCCACCCATGTACCAAGGTAAACGTTAATAATAAGCATCCGAATGTTAATATCAGTAAAGCTCAAGTGCCTGTGAAAATAAAGTTTGATCTGAGGTTCTTGACTTTCTGTTGCTTCCTAGAGATGTTCATAAATCAATCAAGTTTCTCTCTCTCATAAATTTTTCAGGATTCTCCAAGTAATAAATTACTTTACGCGAAAGAAATCTCTAACTATAAGAAAATGGTGGAAGAGTAAGTATGGACTCTTTTCATATTTATTCAGAGTTGTTAGGACCTTAAGCCTGTGTGAATGTACTTAGAAGAAAAGCGAATGCTGAGATCGTCATAGTCAACTGTCAAATGTTAAAAATTTTACACCTGAATGTTAAAATATTCCCTTGGCAGTGGCATTGGCGGGGCTGAAACGGAGCACCGTTATGACCCAGTGCGTGCTCATGCCTGTGCAGGCAGAGAGAGAGATTTAGGGATGCATTTATTCAGGAGAAAAGACGATGCTGTTTTCCGCGGCTGTTGCTGTCACCCGTATGATCTGTCTAACCAACGCTGCACTTCCATAACTCAGTAGAAATCAAATCCTGAAAACATTTTCACAAACACCTTTTTTTTTTCTATTCTGTCTCTGACTTCATTCATTTACTAATCGGCAATCCTGTGAATACCGCAGAAGGTCTGCCGCAGGACAAACCCCTTGCTAGCTGATGACTTCAAAAGTTTGAAGACCTAAAATAAACATTGGCCGCAATTACAAATAGATTTCTTTCCTGTGGTTTGGCCCTGTACAATCAGGTGTGATTTGCCTCTGTTGCGAAGGTATTAATGACTGTTGCGAGAAAGGATTACCAAAGGAATCATTGGTCTTTTGTGGCAGAACATCTCTTGCATTATTAGGATGCTTGTTTAAAATAATTGCAAAATTGGAATACAGAATTACCAGAAAGCCAGAGTGTATTTCACCTAGCTGAAAGTTTGTTTTCCTTTGTTGCAGTTACTATAAAGGTATTCGTCAGATGGTGCCAGTTAGCGACCAAGACATGAATACCCATCTAGCAGAGATTTCTAGGGTAAGAATAAATTCCATTTTCTTGTCCTGAAATTGGAGCCAAGTATAGTACTGTTTTTCTTTGTCTTCTCTTTCTAACTCAACAAGTGGGTTTATCGTATGTGCGAACATCGAATGAGTTATTTCAAATATCTCTGAAATACTCCTCCGTGCTGCAGTCATGCCTTTTTAGCCCTTTGAAATGTTGGTTATTGAATGGAACTAGGGATGTTTATCATCACTAATCTATCTGAGTGAGGCAGGTGCCCGAGCAGTGTTCCGATTTTTTCACATCCATTGTGGAAAACTGATAGCGCTCTTGAGTGGTGTTTTCTCTCCGCAGCCTGTAGAGGATTTTTAGCATTGATCATACTGATACAAGTAATGATGGAACTCAGAGTGCTACCACAGCAAAAATTAGATTTCAGAAATGGAAGGGGAGGCACATATATTTAGTATAGGCTATTTTGGAGCTGTCTGTACGAGGGCAGTACTTTTGCTTTACTCTGTATGTGAGGACCTCGCCGTCTGTCACCCCGCGCCCTCCTCTCAGTGGCACTTTTTGCGTGAAAGGTTGTTGGGGTTTATCTCTCATGGAGAAGAGCAGAGGGGGTTGGTCGCAAGCTGGGGACTCTGCTTGGAGACTGGTGGAGCAAAGACACTACAAAACCTGCTTCGGTCTTCAAAGAGCCTGTCCGCGCTGCGGCTCAGCTTCGCTAGAGCAGGCCCGTGCCTTCCAAGCACTCAGTTTAACTGGGAGAACCAGGAGAGGCCCTCACCAGTCTTAAAAGTTGTTGTTTAGCTTGAGCAAAGAGACAGTGAACTTACTGGCTGGTTTACTCATTTGTTTAATTTAGTTGAAGAGTTCTAGCGTAAGGAGGATGTTTGGGGAATTTTTGTGGTCTGTTTTCAGTGCCCTTAGGAGCTAACATTTTGCAGACCAACATCATCAGGAGAGCATTTCTATTTTCAGTCATTCACCACAAAACTCATCTGCAGTGACATTTCATTTTCCAGTTCACTTTATTTATTACACAAATTGAGATGAATATAAAATTAAAGCTTTTGGTGATTAAAAGTAAATTCGATAGAATGTTTTAACATCCTCAGAATATGTTGATCCTTTCTATTTACATTATAAATTATGATAAAAATGAATATGGAAGGAGTAATCGAACATTGCAAATTTTGACCAGCACTAGAAGTGACTTTTATGGAGCGAGGAAAGATGGATGTTTCCCTGCTGCTTTATGCCTTGGGTAATCATTTATGCCAGTAGCAACGTTTTGCAATTCTTCATTTTCTTAACTAACTTAAAAGACCAAAGGCCTAGCTAGAGACTTGAATCCTCTACATTTGAATGAAAAACATGTGTTTAGACAGGTAAAGCACATTCACTAAATAAGTTAAATGTCTGGGAGGGAGGGAGGAAGAGGTAATGGAGGGATTATTTCCTGCTTCATTTAAAGTCCTTTCTCTCTCTGTCTCTCTCTCTCCCCTTTCCATCTGCATGATTCAGATGGCTTTTTCCAAACGTACGTGTGCTCGTGATCTTGATGAGTTACACCTTCGCTGTAGCGAGGTGTGAATAATTTCAAAGAGTTAAAAGGAGCTGGAGAAAGGATTTCAAACAGCCGTGACAGCGATAGAACCGATGTTTAATATCTCAACAATACGTAGATTGTACTGACTAGAGGTTTTAGTTATACATACCCATGCTGTTAACAGATGTTTGGGCTGTAGTCTGTGGTTTGACGTTCAGAGTTCAAAATATTTTCCACCTCCAGTGTTAGAGTTGTGGACAGGCTGGAAAAACACCAGCGGGAAAGTCTTGATCTAAAAATTACCAAACTCGCCCTTTTTTCTGTCCCAACTGTCATTTAACAAAAGTTACAGGATGCAGAGTTTGCATTTGGAAATACTGTATCTGCCAGTCATGCACGGGGATAACTTTCAGCTGTCTGTGATCGTATTTTGACGTGTTTGCTGCTCGCTTGTGTTGTTTACCAGGCACATACCGACTCCTTAAATACGCTCGTGGCTCTACACCAACTCTACCAGTATACTAACAAATACTACGATGAGGTAAGTTGTGGCTTTTGTTTTCATTTTTTAATAATATCAATGGTAAAAAGTTATAAAGGCTAACAGCAGTCTAGAGGAACAACTTCTGGAATTCCCTGGGTAATCAGGTAAAAACAATGCGGGGCAGAAAGCTCTGACTTTGCAATTCTACACCCCGCTTGGCAATTACACTGGTCAAGGGTGTGTTCTTGTAAATGAACAATTTTGTTATGGGCTATCTGTTTCCGGTAGCGATAGTTTAATGAGATCTGTAAGAAAAATAGATTTAAAAATCATTTCAGTTCTACCATCCTAAGAATGGTAATTCTTAAGAATTAGGACATAAGAATGTCACCGAGCAAAGAGCACTCGTCAGAGCTGTATCAGGTTTCAATCCACTGGTTTTTTTATTAGGAACAACACATTAGACTTCTTTTGCTTGTAGGAATGGGGCTGTGCCTTTTTTATTAGTTAAGATGCACTTATAACTTCCGTGCATGTTACCGTCCCCGTTTTGCTATGCCAAATGAAGTGCCTGTCCAAGGTAAACCAAATTGGAGTAACTGTTGAATATCGTCTGATTCAAAAGGAGACTCACAGATTCAGTCCAAAATATTTCTTAGGTTCTTCAGGCCCTGTGGAAAGGGGGACAAAGAACATCCCAGAGTAGCTGGGCTGTGGCTATGGCTCTCCCAACTTAATCTCAAAACAAAAAGAGAGAAGGAAACTTTTATTCAAAGGTTTCCATGGAAATGAATGCCTCCAGAAAACTCTCAGAATTAAATCAAAGCAAATAGGAACAGATGCTGAATCGAAAAGGAGTACAGCACATGTGAGCTCTCTTCGGTTAGTCTTGCACCTCAGCACAGTTCGTGTTTTCACTTATATTTAGCATTAACGGCAGTGAGTCTCATCCTCAGCTTCCCAGCAGCTTTATACAGGAGCAGCCAGCCTGTTGCAGCTTTAAAACAGATGTAAGCAGGGAAAATCAAATCACCCGGGGAGTTCTTGCAATGGGGGTCGGCCGGGGAAGCGCCCAGAGGAGTGCAGGCCAACCTGATGGCACCGGTTTCCTCGCCCCTTGTCCCCTCGTCCCCAGCACTAGCCAAGCTGACCTGTGACACGTTCCCATGGCCTGACCTCCTACAGAAACACGCAGGGACCCTGGGTGGCAGATGAACCGTAAAACCTCGATTCTTGCACACCCCCATGTCCCTGCATCCACTCGTGGTTTCAGGTTTGGTGGCAGGCGCAGGTGGCGTCACCAGTCTGTGGGATTTGTCAGTGTCGGCCCAGCAAACCCCAACGTGTCGCCGCAGCTCTTCCTCTCGCATACGTCAGCGTGTAACAACAAGGTGCAGCGGATGAAAAGGCTGCTAATTCGGAGTTATGGAGATAATCTGTCAAGAACCATTCAGTAAAATTAATCGAGCTTATTTATTTTCCATGAAAATGTTTTAATTTGCATAAATTGGAACATTTTGCAGCTGCCCTTGTCTTTATTACTGACGCAGTGGTTCCCAGCATGCGCTGTACCTTCTGCATCTCTGCAGGGCTTGACAATGACTAAGTGGGTACATTCTAATTGTCCATATTTATATGAAGGATATATTCACCAGCAGAGATAATCATGAATTATTTAGTCTAGATTTGAGGAGTTACAGCTCGATGTAATTGTTTAAATTAAGGGAACAATATCAAATTCAATTAGGCCCAATTTAAATACTGTAATAAGTGTTTATTAACTGTCTTGTAAAAATGTTTTCACGCTTTAAAAACAAATCCATTATAATAATTATTTCTAAACAAATTTGCTTCAGTGTTTGAAACTCAAATGCTATACCAGCCCCTTCAAAGTGAAATTGTTGGCTAGATTGATACTGACTGCATTAATCTCCGTTGTCAACGATGTGCGAGGAGTAGTAAGAACCACAGGCAGTGACAGGCAAACTCTATTTCTCCAGTTCTTGTACTTGCAAGTTTACATAGTGTTTAAACAGAGCTAAAGGTTTCTGCTTGATTACAGTGTTTGACTGTTATTAATAAAGCCAGTTCTAGAAAAGGAAGGGTTTTGCCGTGTAACACATTCTTCTAATGGAGAAATCTAATAGTCGGTGGAAAAGTTTCCCTAAAGGATGCTGGAAATGAAAACCTTTTGAAACCTTTGAAATTTGATCTTGAGAAGCCCTAAAAAACTCTATTTGAAGAAAAGCCTTCTCATAACAGTTGACCTTTTCTAGCTCTTGTTTTCAAATCCCTTGTGTCTTAGAGTCATACCTTCCTATATATATATATTCCACATAGCAGAGGCTGCACGCGGGGTGCTGGGGGGCTCCTCTGATGAGCTCTTTGCTTCCTGAGCTACACGGTGCTGGGCCAGAGTCTCGGCATTTCTTGGCGGGAGCCAAAGGGAGCTGCCGGCAGCTCTCTGACACTGGCCAGACCGTTTTCTTCATCCTATTACCTATAGACACAAGAGACCTTGCGCTGCCCAACCTTATGCCTGTGCGTGGACCACCCCGGAGCTTCTCATAACCAAAGCTCCCGGGCACGGGCATAGTAATTACTGCTGGCAAATGACACTTAAGCCTTGTCGGGTGCACTGTAAGTAAAAGCACTGTTTCTTAAATAGCTCTAAAGACGGTTTTCCCCCTGCCTGCTCCATCTCGGAATGTAGTATTTCACAAGATAAAGTGCCACCTATTAATTTGCTTGGATCCCAGCATAATGGGAAACATTACAGCAACTTAGATAAAGTAACGGAGACGATCATTTTTATTGCCTTTGTGTAAAAATAGAACATGGGACCTACTAGATGGACTTTATCTTTGGTACAACGTGAATGCAAAAGACTCTTTACAACCAAAGTAGTATCAAACACTTGGTCCGGGTGTACGGTTGTCAGATATTTTAAGTTAAATGATTCTAAACATTCTGTGTTTATTTCTTCCAGATTATAAATGCACTTGAAGAGGATCCAGCTGCACAAAAAATGCAGCTTGCCTTCCGTTTACAGCAAATAGCAGCTGCGTTAGAGAATAAAGTGACTGACCTTTGACTCAAAAGCCGCAATAAAGAAATCTGATCTGAAGATGTTCAAATTCATTCTTCCTGTTAAGGAAATAGTGTTCTATTTTTTAATGTATAATTACAACTTTAAATGAAAGATTTCATGTTTTTTTGATAGCAGAGGTGTAATGTAAAGAATTTTTACTGTAAATTATGCTTCTAATTAAAAGCTGTGTTGTGTGTAAATGAATCTTCTGTGGGAAAGAGAGTCCTTTGGTTGGGGGCAGGGTGGGGGGTGGAAGAAGGAAAACCGATAGTTCGTTTAATTTAGTAGAATCTGAGACATCAGCATTTAGGATTCATTATGCAAGTAAATTCAATACTGTAGCATCCTTTCTACGTTAAGCAATATTTGTACTAGGAAAACAATAGCAGACTCAGAGACACATGCAATATCCCCTTTTATTTTGATAACTGGAAATTGACTTCCATGGAGCTCTAAAAGTTACTCTCTGCTCATAACGGACACCGTGAACAATGCGTCTGATTTCTCTGCAGAATCTGAAAACGGGATTTGCTACCACACACGCTTCTTAATTTAATTATTTATGTCCATGGTGATGCACAGTATTGCACCCACCACAGTCAGCTGTGACAGAAGTAAGAGGAATGTCAGTGTAGGAGGGTTCTACTGATAAAAGTCTCATTCGGTTCAGAAATCACTGCAAAGAAGGAATTAGTCCTTAAAACTTTACCACTCTTTGTTATTATTGTGAGTTTTATGATATATGCTAATGTGCCTTACTTGTACTAATTCTGTGAATCTGATGAATGGTTTTGTAAAAAGAAGCAGATCAGAAAAAGAAATATTTATGTGCTATTGAATGACTTTTGTGTGAAAAACATGACCAGCAGAATGCTTGTAATTAGCTGCTTGCCGAGAGTGTGCTGTTTAACATGATTTGATTATGTATAATATCTTATTTTAGAATGGTTCTGATGATTTTTTATTTGAATCTTGGAACTGTCCTAGAAGTACCATCACTTGATTTTATTGTATTTGTGATGTAAAATACTAGTATGATATTGGAAAAATCATATACCCGTCTATTGAAAACCACTCAGTCAGTTTTGAGCCTTGGAATGCTGCATTTGATTGAATACACACCATAACCCATAGCAAAGACAATTGAAATAACTTGTCAGAAAAGTGTGTGTTTACAACATAGGTAAGCTCCGTACAAATCAAAAAGTTAGGTACGTCTTCTTAAAATTGCTGTATTGCACATCAGAGAACTTTATTCCTCTTCGTCTTGCAAGTTTTTGGCAGTAAAGTAGCATTTTAATGAAGCGCTGCCATCTGTACTCCTTCGTTCATTGTCCTGCCAAGCGCCCGGACTCTGCTGAGTCTCAGCGAGCTATCGCAGTGGCTGCTGCCCGCCCTCCCTGCCCGGTAGGTTGTCACACAGTGACTTTTACTGTTTGTTGATATTTTTTCTTTCCCCGTTTTTGACAATTTCCTAGTATTTGTCAGTGGGCCTTTCCTTCAGTTTCCGAAAATCAGAAGCCTCGCCAGAACTGGTTTCCCGCCCAGTAGGCTGTGGGAGGGGTTGGTTTTTTTCAGTTTGTTTTGTACTCGACTTCTTGCATTTGTGTATAATCATTCCTGAACCTGCCTGGGCTGTAAGTTATTTTACACTGTTTAGGACTGAGGTACATGACTTCTACATAAAGGTGCTTTGCCAGCTACTCCTTCATCAACAAAAGCATCCTAATTTCATGGCTAATCTGTTTGTCATTATTTGTAAATCCTGTTAATTGTAAATCAAATACAATGTTGGTTTTTTTTCCACCAAGTGTCACGGGATCTTTACTGAAATCGGAGGGTGGGTGTTGAAAGGGGTTGGTAATGCTTCCTCCAGGGGTGGCAGAGCAGCAGCGTCCCCCGCTCTGCGGTTGGTAATGGAGGAGCGCGGCACATCCTGCAGATGGTGTGCCTGACATCATGCCCCTTTTGTGGGCACTTGCTCTGAAAAACGAGAGTTCTCTTGAGAGGATGTAGCGCAACATCCCGTAGCGAGGTCTTCTTGCCTGATGGAAATCCGTCTTGGGACCGGAAAGCCAATTCAAATGCAGGCTCCGCAGCATCTCTCCAGGGAGATCAGAAAGCCCTGCTTGAGCAAGTAGGCTTCCGGGGGGAACGTTACGTGGCCCCCACCATCAGTGACTTGATGCAGAGCAGCTGCAGGTGTTCGTAAGCTGCCGTGGGCTCTGGCAATGCTGGATCTCTCCTACCTGTTAGACATGCGTGTGTGTGTGTGTGTCTGTGCGAGTTTGTGATGGATCCGTTGGTCACTCTGATGCCCTTTTTTTACATCCTGGGAAATTTGCAGGCTCTCGGCGCTGCAGTGCCGTCTGCCAGGGAACACGGAGGCAGATAACGGTGAGCAGCTGCAGCTACAAAGGAGACTTAATGCCAGTTCTTCAGTTTCTGTAAGTCTCCTCTCCTGAAAGCACAGAGTTGGAATTTGAATTGAAGAACTGAGCTGGTTTATTTTAATCTTTCCCCATTTGGCTGAGCTCCTCCAGTGCTTGTTTTTCCACTCTGGTGCTCTGTTTTGTCCAGGCCTGGATTTTTGGCTTCAGTTTTCCCGACGTTTTAGCAATCCGACCTTAAAGGCTTCATGCTCCTCCTTTGGTTTCTGCTGCTCCTGCCATCTGGTTCATCTGCAAGATAAAAGAAAAAAGCCCACCGGGGGTCTCCCTCCTTTTCATCCCCTCTGCAGCCCCTCTAAGGGGCACTTTTTTGAGCACAAGAACCTTCTCTGTGCATAATAGGAACCACTCTACTCCATAGCGGCAGCTGGGAACAAAACTCCCTTGCTTGGACGTCTCCCAGCCGTAGTTCAGAGGTGGGTGCAGGCCGTCCACCACCACCAGCACATCTGAATCCCATTGCTGATCTCAGCCTCTCCAGAGGGTTTGCTTGTCTGCCCACCAGCAAACAACTAAGTAGAGATCTCAGATGATGGGACAAGGCCCCTGCCCCTGCTTGCCTAATACAGAGTAACTTGCCCAACTGAACAGGAATTTAGGTTTTTGTCTCTGGCCAGGAATTTACTCTCTATTCCTTAGTGCCAGGTTTCCCCTCTGACACTTTACTAGATCTTTTTGCTGGTCTCTATCTGCTATAGATTGATAAGCAATTGGTTATGGGTGGAGGGGACTCGGTTATCTTGCGTCTGTGAGGCACAGTGCTTCCTCAAGATGGTTTCTCTGATCAGCTCGTAACAGCCAGACTTGAGCTGTTGTGTTGGACACAGCCAGGCTGCTGTGTTGGCCACGTGTTTCTCTGCCCACTCAGCCTGAGCTGTGTTTACACGCACTCTCTGAAGCTGGCCCTTCTGGCAACCTTTTGAAGACCAGCAGAGCCATCACTATAAACAAAAACATTCAGGGAACTCAGAAACTCAAACTGGAATTCATAAATTCACAGATTCCCAAACTGTCGTAACATGGGAGGAATTTTAGCCAGCTGCATAAAGACTTGAAATGGCTCAGAGCTTGAATTTCAGCTCTCCTGAACTTACCAGCACTGATGAGATTTTTGTGGCCAGTCCTGTACTGTTCCAGCTTCTCAGGCCTTGTTAGTAACACAACCATTTTCAACCATAGTATGCCCTAGTAATATGTACCTGCACGGCCTAAAGCAATAATCTGTGACCATGCCCCAGAAAAACCTCTTTTACATGCTTCCTATGGCTGCAACACCTTGATTTACCCTGATAAATTAAGGTTATAGTCAGGTTTTCCATTTGCACCTATGCATGTGGTGTAACAGTTCTCTGAGGACTTCGTCACTAAAGAATTTGATCTTGGGCAAAGATTGTCTTCTCTCAAGACTTTTTACAAGCCTGTTGACTTATGGAGAAAGTTGTTTGGGGTTTCTTTTCCTTCCTCTGTCTAGAGATAATCTGTCAGAGCAATGAGACAGTCAACTTCAGGAGTCTAAAGGAGGACATCTGGCCGCCAATTTTCTACCAACTGCTGGCTCGACTCCTGTGCTGTTCTGCTTTACTCTCAGAGGGGTTGAAGTTTGGCACTTTGAGTCACTAGAGGTGTTGCGCTGGAAATCTCAGCACCGCGGTCCTTGTGCCTTGCTTTCATCCCTCATTCCCAGCTCAACGCAGCCAAGCTCAGCGCCTGAAGCTTTCCAGGTTCCCCATCAGACAAGCTCCTCTCTTCCTAGAGGTCTGCTTTGCCAGATCTGCCTGGAGCATGGGATTCCCTGAAGAATGAATGACAGTGGCACACAAGCTAAAATGATTGGTAATTCAGTTTTCTCAGGCTCTGTGCTTACCTAGTCCATGTTTCTGTCTTTTTTATTTTGAGAAACCCTCCTTCAGTTGACGAATGATGAATTTGAAAGGTAGAACTGTAAACCACAGTTGGTCTTTCAGCCTTCCCTTTTTGTCAGCCTTTGTCTTGATGGGGCCTAAAACTGATGGTGGAAGTCTTGGTGTTTGACAATCCCTGCAGCAGAGAAGGAAAAGAGACTTTCCAGACCCACAGCTGTCAGGAAGTTTTTAAGGGTTTTGTTTTCTTCAAACCGCGTCCCCTTACGGCTCAGTGGCAGGGACCATTTCTCCATCCATTAGAGAAGAAAGTGGCTTCTCCTGTGCAGGTTTGTAATAACCACCCGTGCTGTGTAAGATCACTGCCGTGGCCCCCATCCTTCAGGGCTGACTTCTGTCTTGCGGGCACACACTGCATGCTGCTGCGTGTCATGCCCAAAGAGGACAAATCCTACTATCATTCATAGCCAGGCAATCAAAAGCTACTTCATTTACCCATGTATTCCTGTTTCTTTGCTGCTTTTTCAGGCAATTGCCATTTGAACCAGAAGAGAGTTGGAGTGCTTTCCTTCTTTTTTTAAACTTTTAAAGCACCTATGTGTCTTAACAGATTGAACACTTCAGAAAGAAACTATTTCTTCAGTGGGACAGAGGACAATAGCTCTTGTACAGCTGTATATGGCTCGTCTTAAAAGGAAATAAAAATCCCACCATGAACCACACACTGTGGTTTTGAAATCCTTTATTCAGTGCTCTAATTCTGAACAATGTTTTTGGTTTATTTAATTCTCCTCAAAATTGAATGTTGAACAAAACAGGTTTTTTTCTTTTAATCTACTGTAATAAGAAAGGAGTGAAATGAAAAATGTATTCCTTTGATACCCTTAATCTTTCCTCTCCTGTGGCTATGCTCCTATTCAGTAAGAGATCATACTTGCTAGTTGCAGCGCCTGGACGCCAATCCATGGGATGTAAACCAAACCAAATCCGTGTTTCCTGCAGCTGCATCTGGGTCCATGGCAATGCTCACAATTGTACAACTGCCTCCAGGATGTTATTTGGAATTTTATTATTGTGGGTCTGGCTGGTTTCCTCGTCCTCCTTCACGCAATCCTTCTTTGTGTGGGTTTTCACCTTGTGTTTCGGTGGCACTTGCTGGACCACAACACTACGTTCCTCTGAAAGCCCGCAGAAGGAACCAATCGCTGTCTGGATTAGCCATGCCCTTTTCATCCCCAAAGCGCCCCACGGGCACTCAGGCCCTCCCAGGCTCAGCTCACCAGAAAATGATCGAAGTGGGTTTTTTATGCTAGAGCAGACAAGCCTTACTGAAATATAAAACATGTCCATCTGTCTAAACTAATTCGTGTTTGTTTTGTTAATAAAAACCCACTGGTTACATACAATACTACTCCTGCCTGATGTACGAACAGCCCTTCTGAGTTCACCTAAGCTCCACCTAAAGTCCATAGCACTCTCTGCCCTGGGCTGGTGGCTGCACTACACTACCCCCAAACTACCCCCAAACTAGAAAGTAACACAGACCTTGTTATCATCATGTAGCCTTTAGATGAGGCTAAACACACACGTATCTCATTTGCTTGATGTGGGATTTAGCCTTATTGCTGGTTTTAGTGGACTACAGTTTGTCTTGTGAAGCTGCTGGACGGTTATGATACCCAAAAGTCCTGTAATGAGGCGCTGAAGTCCAGCTAAGGGAACAGAAGGACCACCATCAGGCTCAGCAGCAGCGGATCCAGCAGCCTTCATTCTGCTCAGCTGTCAATATATATTCTACCCTTTATTTTAATGTGGTCTTATTTTGCTTTTCTGGCGCACTTGAAGCACTTGCAATCCTCTATTTGTATTCTGGCACATTACCGCTCGAGATGAGATCATCCATCTGGGTTTTGTGCTATTTTGGAGCTACAGGTTTGGTATTTAATAGGGTCGTGCCCTGGTGCACTTACTCCTCTAACAATAATATGTGATAGAGAGCTGTGTCGAGTTCTGTTTTTGCTCTCTATGTCTGAGGACTCATATGTTGATTGCTTTGACCTGCCTATCTATAGTAAGGGCCTGTAGCCGCCCAAACGCTATTATAGCTTTTGATTTAGGTTATGGTTGTGATTTTATCTTTCTTCCCAGTGAAAGGAAGATTAGAAACGTTTTGTTTGCCATTTAACTGGAAAATGTTAATAGTTTAGCTGCATCTCTGAGAGAAGAGAGGGGAAAGGGGAGGTGACGTCCTTTCCCTGTGAGGTGGTTTTGGACTATTCTTTTCTGAAGTTAACTAAGACAGTGATGACAAAGACCACTTCGGCACTGCTGTAACTCACAGACCTAAGTTTCTTTGTGGTTAATCATTCATGTGAATTAGCAGGGCAAGTTTTTTAATACAGAGCTTGAATGTAATTTCAATCTATCTGTGCTGTCCATCATTGTCTCTTTGTCGGGTTTTTGAGATGACAGCATACACAATGTATCTAAGATTAGATTCTGGCTTTAAATATTTAGTGTCTGAATCACATCCATTTGTACTTCGTTTCAAGGTTGAAGTAATGTGGCAGGACACACATTCTGCAGTAGTTAAAACTCACAAATAAAAGGAGTGCTGAATTATTCATTTTAAACTTTTAAGCAATTTCTCTTTGTGAGCCTGCACCCATGTGCTGCCCGGGGTAAGCGGTGGGACTGCCAGCGGGGCTGCGAGGCCCTGCCCACCACACGGTCCCCTTCTGCTGGTCTGCCGCCCGTGGCCATCGTCCTGCTTACTGGGCCAGCTCAGCTTTGCGAGTCGCTTGTGCTAATGGCGGATACGGTTACCTGGGGAATTGATTGAGCCTACCGAATTCCAGGCTGGGTTTTGGTTAGCTCCTCTTTAACGCAAAGTGCTCTCTGACAGGTGATTTCACAGTCTCATCAGAAGACCTGCTCCACTACTGAGGACCAACTGGCATGTCCGCAGCCAAAAACCTTCTGTTAACTGTCTGCTGGGAAAGGATGCTAGTTTTAGGCTCCCTCCAGCAAGTGACAAACCCAAGGACAGATGAGTTCACTGCAAGGCCTGAGCCACTGGGACAGGGAGAGGGTCAGGTTGCTGAGCTTTGCCAAGCTTGGAGGGAGGAGATGGCTGCCTCCATAGGCATGTAGCCCTCAGCCCTGCTCTGAGCGATGGCTGCTGCAAGAGTAACCCCCCCAGGACTGCTCTCCCCAGTTGGGAGCACTGTGAATGCACTGTTTTCTGCCTTGCTGACATGCAGGAAGCCAAAAGGCAGGCTAACTCTCAGGTGGAACATTAGATAGCATTAGTCATTAGATAGCAAACTGGCAATGTGCCTCCTCTTTCCATTGCCAAGGATCTGAGCCTGACATGAACTGCACCAGGGCACAGTGCGGGCAGCATTGCTCAACCGAGTCTGCTCCAGCCCTGAGAACAGTAAAACTGCATCTGCATGGCTGGCCATGCACGTGCCACAATAAGCAGACCTTGGTCAAGCACGGTCCAGCTGCCTGTGTGCTGTGCTGCGGCAGCAGAGCTGGCACCAAGAGTCACTGCCATGTCCAGGCACCCCTCATGGTGCTCTCAGCTCCTGGGAAAGGGTCTAGAGACAGGAGTGGTGGAAAAGGCTAATTGTCAGGAGCACCTAAATCCTAGCTTGGATTATAGAAAGTCAGAGCAATGCTAAGAGGAATAAATAAAACTCAAAGGTCAAAATTAACTCTGAACGCTAGAGGTATAAAGAGAACCTAATCTAAAAAGCATGGTAGAAACATAAGTTCACACACGCTCTTTGCAGTTACCAGCAGCCCTGAGAAACACTGCTCTGTATGTTGAGAGACATATTAAAATGCCTGTGGTGCACAAATGAATCATCTGTGAAGTATCTGCACCTTTATAGCTCTGACCATCATGGTGCTCCTCTACAAATGTTGAACAGGCACATGTTAAAATTTTAAGGACATATAAGTGTCCTGCCCCTATTTTCTTTTTCCTTAGAGCTATGAGATCTTTTTAGCTTCCTTGATGAATGGCTGCACCACAGAGGTACGTCACGTTCACAGCCATATTATGCTCCACAAGAGCTGAATTTCATAGTTATTTTTTCCCAAACTTCACAGTGACTCTCCTCCTCTGTGTGCAAGTTTCTCCGCAGAGGCTGATGTAGATAGATCTGTTAGTCTAGCAGTGTATAATTGTGCTCTGTTATGGACTATCTACATGCACACAAAAAATTACACATGCAGTTCTCGATAACAAACCCAGACACTTTAAATTCTCAGTGGCACTTCTCCCTGATTCTTTTTGTTTGTTTTTTGTTTGTTTTAATGAGGATTTTTTTTTTTACTAAAGGAAATTCCTTCACTAAGGAAAGGTTAGCCTTACAAGCCTGCATATTTTATTTTTGCAAATGGGGTTGAATTCTGTTCTCATTAGAACTAGTGGGTGTTTTGCTTGGCTCTAAGATCCAAGAATGTGACACAATGCAGTTTTAGACACTAGTCATTAGGCAAAAAACCTATTTGATTTGGTGGTAAAAAGTAGGCTATTTTTTTTTTTAAAGTTCACTTAAAACATTTCATATAACTAGCAACACAACACAATCTTTTTCACCTCTGTTTATTGTTCAAATCAGGGGAGAGGCCAAATTCTGTTGTGTGAATGTGGACATCATGATATTCAAGAATGACCTGCCTGGTGTCTACCTGTCAGCCATATCACCCGTGCCTGGAATGAGAAAATAAACAGGCCTGACTTACTTGCTAAGCAATAAAGAAGCTGATGAATGGATCGGATCAGGTCCACCTGTGGCCCCTTATCTTTTCAGCATGGCCTTATGCGTTAGCATAGCTGGAGCATTGATCTGGCTATTACTACGCTGCAAACATTGTCCCTGCTCACCCTGGATCCACCGAAGCATATGGGAGGTCCCTAGTGATTTAAATGGACTCCGGATCTCTCCTGCAATCTCCGGGCGATTTACTCTAAAAATCAATTATATTTGCTCTAAAATCAATACAAGTATTGCTTTAACATGATCAGCACGAGAGAGGAAACCGGAGGTTGATGCCGGTGGCTAAGGCAGGGAGAGAAGGGAGCCAAGCGCATCCTACATCAGGTTGATACCATTTTCCTAGTGCCTGCTCTGCAAATGGAGGGCTGGGGTGCCCTGGGCCTGCCCATTAGACATTCTGATTACCGTATGGAATCACTCCTGCCTTCATCCAAAACTCTTGAAATGTTTCACAAACATTAATTAAGCCCTGTGAGGCGGCATCCTGTTTCTGTTGATGCAATAAAAAAAAAAGAAATAAAATAAAATAAAAAAAACACAACAAAGAAACCCAAAATCCACTCGCCTAAGGTTAGAGAATAAGTTAATGGCACAGCTGGGAATAAAACTTAAGATTCCAGATCCTTGGCCCCCAGCTCTAACCTGCTGGCAGCATGTCACGTACAGAAAAATGAAAATTGATCCAGCTAAAGCGCTATCTCCAAGCTGACAATTTTCCATGGCTTTTGTAAAAAATTCAGACGGAAGACTGGGACAACAAAAACCCACCTGGCAAGGGCGATTGCTGTTCAGAAGCTGTCGGTCAAAGAAAAACTCCTGCCTGCGCTTAAATATATACAAGTATTCATTGAAAAAAATTTGCCGAAGTTGCAGTCTGCAGACTATGGACGTTCAGCATCTGCGAAGGGGATACACGAGGCCAGGTTTTCAGCGTTTCTCAGCATGTAGTCTGACCCGTCCTATAAACGTGGGCAGAATATAACTCTACCAGCCCTGTAACGAGTTTGAGAGTGTAACTTTGGCATCATCTACTATTGCCTAAAATGCCCTCATAGACATGAACGTACAGGTATAGGTGGTGCGTGTACCCCCAGGGGACAGCCAGCTGGGCATGGTCACCTGTGGCACAGAGCTCGGTGCCACCTGAGGACAAGGGCAGCTCGTCTCTGGCCTCATCCGCAGCCAGGGCCATGGCTACCCTGTTCTCCTCACTAAGATGATGTTTAACCAGGCTGTGTGTCCCTGCCTGAACCATGGGATTCACACCTCTAATTCCCGCTCTATGGCTCATTCTACCCACCTCACTAAAGGGCACAGTGGTGTGAAAACAGATCCTTACAAGCATGGGTCCCGTCCATGTCCCAGCCACGAGCAAAGCCCTGCAGGGGACACGGTACCACCTCAGAAGGACAGCAAGGAGCTGCACTGTCCCCCTCTCCCAGTCCCACTTACAGGGTTCAAGGTGTACAAGGCTGGTGTCGGAGGGAGGCTGCCAGCGCCTGCCTGCACTGCCCCGACAAAACTCATCCCCGCACACCACAGTCAGGTCTGAGCATTGTCACGCTCCAGGACGCGGTGGCAGGGGAACCTGTGGTCCCTCTCCCACGCGGTCCCTGTCCCACAAGCCACCCGAGTGCACGAGGGTGGAGATGGCCCGGCAGCAAGGACACCCTTACCCCACTCACAGCACCACCCAACTGACCTTTCTCAAGCTGGGCTAAATATTTCCATCGTGCAAAACTGGTTATGATCAGATAAAATGTTTCCACGCAGACATGATAACAGAAATGAGCTGTCCCGGTGAAGCTGACTGGTCCTTCTGGTTTTGACTTTGAGGATTTTTTTGGGGACAAGAAAGCATTTGGTTGAGCTGAATGAAATATAAGATGTTAGAAAAAGGCAATACAACTGATACAAAAAACTATATGATATTTTAAAGATTTTCCTTCTTTAAATAACGTAAAATGTCATCCAACATGGGCAAGGAAATTTGATTTTACAGATGCATAAATGTATATGTAACTATATATGTGAGCAGGGAGTGTTGTATAACTATATTTAACCTGGCATGCCTTTAATAAAACTTTCCTGTGGAAAACACTCAGGGATTTTTAATCTAAGCAGCTAACCATAAAGTTTTCCCCATAACAGTAAATTACAGCAATTTTGCCCAAGGCTTTAACATCCCTGAGTTTTGCTCTCTGCTTTGAATTAGATTGTGATGATCAATATTAATAGTCCCTGATCAGATATGGTCACTGCAAAACCAAGATGAAACCCCCTTTGCCTCTGAATTTTACTGCAAATGTGAACATTTATCAACACTTATTCAAGACATAAATGAGAAATAGAACAGCTATATCATGAAAGAGCCTAGCTAAAATTTAACCTCCATGCCACACATCTAGAATATTTTCCAGAAGCAAATACAGACTTAGTGTTATTGCAGGAGAGATGGTAAAATCTGTGAATATTTGTGGTCAAAATAAATCCTGTCCACTCCTAGCTGTTCTGGAGAGTGTTAAGTATAATTTTTTTCTTTGTGTGACCATAGTTTTTTTTAACACTAGCTCTCAGATGTATTCGCATGACAGTCTTTCCATCTCCATAGAATATAAAAATTTCCTAAATGTCTATTTACCAGTAACAATATATCCCAAAACAGCCAGAATCCCCAGCCCCTCCGGTGCCATCAGCTGCACTGTATCAGCACAGTTTCATTCGGGCTGGTCGATTTTGCTGCCCACCCGCCACGAAGAGGCAGCTGCGCCATGTTCAGGCTCGCCCAGGACGGGTCACTCTCTGCACACCCAGGCTTTCGCTCCCCGAGCTGACTTTCATGTTGAACTGAAGTTGGCCTTCACCATTTTGACAAGAATTATCTCAAAAACCTTTTGCTTGTCCTCTTTGATGGGACACATAAGTGTATCTGCAAGGCAAGGCAGAAAGGGCGTTTGCCCAAAAGAGCCGGCGAGGCCAGGGGGAATCTTTCAACAAAACAGTGGTTAAAAGCAGTCGTTTAGCTGTTTGAATATAAAGCGGTCTCGGAGAGAGGTGAGCCATTTTTCAAACAGCACACAGAGCTACCAAGGGCAGGAGGAAAAAGGAAACAGGAATTTTTAAAGCAGATTTTGTACTACTCAAGTCAATGACGTTCATCATTGGAATCAGTACGAGGAGCTCGCTGCGCTAACCACTCCTCAGAGCTGGGGCACATCGCGTTTCTCACCTTCTTCCCTCACGGTTGATTTACTACAAGACGATAATTTTTTGTCCAGTCACATACCCGCTAAGCCAGCGGCTCTGTGGGGCATCTCGTGTGCCCTATCCCTGTTTCTCAGTGCACCTCGCGCTCACTCCGTTGTACCAACTTTATAGGCCATCACATTGATGCATGTAGCCAGTAACCTGAGAGAAGAAAGACCTCCTGTGGTAGGAAACAGCTCCAAATCCAGCAGGTATTTCCTCCAGTCCTATGCCACAGCTGTGATGAAAGCAAAAATCTCCTCCTCCTCCTGTTTCTCCAGCATACAGCCCCTGAAGACCAGACAGGAGATGGGCACCTGGGTCTGGACTGCTGCTGCTCCCCAACAGCCCAGCACCTGCTTCCTCCACCAGCTGCCCTAGTGCAAATGTGCGCCCACAGGTCCTCACTGTCAGCAGGTAAAAAGAGAGTTTATAACTCAGAGAAAACATCTCCTGTGTTCACCACAGGTTTGCTTGAACGGTGTATTCAATCTAATGGTATATTCAATCATCAGTGTCCCAGGAGTTACAGATGCCGTTATGATGGCCAGTTTGACCAACTACTCCTGGGACTAGGGGAAAAAAAAGGGAAAGAGAAAAGTGTGAAACAGAGAGTTAGCAGTGTTTTCTCTCTAGGCCTTAAACCTTGCAATGTCCTCAATTTTTTCAGGTGTTCTCTAAAAATGTAAGGGCTCACTTCTCATTTCTAGCAACTGGAGCTTTAAGAAAACACAAAATATCCTGTGGTTTAGGATGCAGTCCTACAAAGTGGTGACAAGCCTGGTCTCCAGCTCAGAGGAGCAGAATGGTTTCACTTGTTGCCTTCCCCTTTGCTTTCTCATATTCCCTTCTCAGCCAGGAGAAGAGGGAGGGTTTTTGCCATGGACTGCCACGCTAAAGCATGCCTAGAAACCAAGAAGCCTGCAGGCCCTCTCGTATCCATTTCTTCCTCTCAGTGTTTGCATTTGAAAGCAATAATAATAGAAAAGAGACCTCAAGTGAGCACAACTGCCTGCACTATCTTACACCCTAAAATCACCAGGTTCTGTTTCAGGGATTTCTCTTCTGAGGTTAATCACTTCATCAGCTCCATTTCCAGAAGATTACCGTGATTTCTAGCAAGACCTTGGACCCTTTCACTGAACTTTTGGCGGTGATTTTTTCTAGCGTTATTTATTGTGACTTCTCCCTTGTTGCCTCAACAACTTCTCTCCTGTAATACCTCTCATGTTTTTGTCCCCCCCATCCAATCACCCTACACAGCCCACCTACTCTCACACAAAGTCTGTTTACCTCCTGCACCCTCATTACTTTATGCCTCTTGGACCTACTAGCCACCACCTATTTCATAGGATCACGGGATAATTCAGGTTGGAAAGGACTTCAGGAAGGGATTATCCCTCTCTACTTGGAAGCTGTTGGACCTCATCTAGAGTACTGTGCCTCGTCTGTCTGTCACAATCAGTGCAAGAAAGACATCTATCAACTGGAACATGTTCAGTTGTAGGGCCATGGCAATGGTTGGGTGCTGGAGCACTTGCCCTGGGAGGGGAGGCTGAGGGAGATGGGCTTGTCCAGCCTGGCTTCAGGTAGACTCAGCAGCAGCCCCCCCACCGCCCACTACATAACGGGAGGTCATCAAGAACACAGAGCCGGGCTCTTCACAGTGGGACATGGCAGGAGGACAGCAGGCAACAGGCACGGGCCAACACCAATTTCGTGAACTCCCAGGATGAGCCTGTGGGCAGAAAAACACACGTCATTTTGTCTGGGTGGCACTCCCTGGCCTGCCCTGTTTAGAAAATCAAAAGATTTCTTTTTAAGTCTACAAATCTATACATATTAATGTAAAAATATCTGTTACTAACATGTTACATCAGTCATCCGACATCGCCCCCCAGCCAGTAACAGCATCAAAGGCTTTATTTCCACTATTATTAGGTATATTGTTTACAATAACACAGAAGACCACAGAGAGAGTTACAAAGATATTTGCCATCTCTCATTAGCAATGTCAACACTGTCTCTTGGGTAAAAGGATCTTTGGGTAAAATGGTAAAATCTTCCATCTGGAAGGTTTGAAAGTCTCTCAGAGTTTTTGTTTCTAAATGTTTTTGGTGTCTGATTCCTATGTTGGGGGTGGGGGTTTGTCTGTACATCAGTTTCTCTTACTGGAGGCAGGATCTGTTTGGTGAGTTCTCTATTTTCTTCTCTTCTGCAAAGGGGCAGTTACAAGTCATTCACTCTGTGTTGTTTATAATTTTCTGTTCTGTCAGAATAATTTTCAAAACACTTCGATTTTCTTTTCAGCTGTGAAAGAATAATCCAAGACCAAACATGTTATTCTTTGAAATTAACTCACTCACTAAAGCTGGTTTCCCTATAAATTTTACTGAAGTGGATGATTAAGAACTCTTCTCTACAAATAATGTTTCATGCAATACAGCTGTAATGAGACTACAGTCTGATTATTTAAATAGATGAACATTTTTATTAACTGCAAAATCACTGCTGGCATGCTCTATATTTATACTTAATGAGACTTTGAAATCACAATAGTGGTTTCACACATGGTTAGGGAGGTTAACTCCAAAGGCTGGTTACTTCAGTCCTCAGAGTTGACTCTGGCTTTCATGTTCCTCTAGGGCACCAATTAAATCTAAAGGACAAGCTTTACCAAGAACCTGAACTTGGATTTACATTCCATATCCTCCCTATCTTCATGTCCTGCACAGAGCAGATGCAGGGTTATCCGGCCCTACTGGATTTCCGATGTCCTTTGAAGAGCAAAAATCCCACCTTGAATGGCAGTCATCCACACACAGCTGCAAGTGGATGAAAGAAAAAAAGGGAATATAACATACAATGAAATAATAAAGAATACATAAAGTGAAATGCTTCACTTTTGTTATATGTTCTGTATACCAAAGTCAATGAAAATGATGTTCAAAAAGCCTTCTTCCCTAGCCAGCACGAGGCAAGAGTAGAGCATTCATGAGAGCTTTCTAACCCACAGTTACTCTCCAGCACTGGGCAAGCTTCAGCCTCATGGCAAGCCAGGAGAAACAGGTTAGAGGGATCCAGAATGACACCCCCAGGGAACCCGATAAACAGCCTGCTTGGGAGATGTACAGTGCAGCTGTGGGATTCAAGTTCCTTCTGGGCTTTTGAAGCTCAGGAGGTCTTAGACATAGCCAGTGAGAAGTTCCACTAAGACACACTTTGCTTCTATATTTCTCTAGCAGAAATCTGAATTGAAGACATGTGGTAGGTGCTGGGTTTTCTCCAACAAACTGGTTTAAGTTATGCTGCAACTATTTGTGACATCTTCTTTCTCTGAGGCCTGGTAAAACAGTTCTTTGATTATCTACTACTCTGAATTGTTACAAAGGACCCCTAGGATGAGCACCCGTGTGGTCTAGAATGTGAAGACAGGTCAATCATTTGAGTACAGCCAAATGTCCCTAGAGAAGTGGATCATTAGGGGCACTGGTTTGAACCTGCATAGAGCACGGCACCATGCCCAACCCGCCTTGTCCTACTTCTCAGCACTACTTACTCTCTCTCTCATTACTCTGAGCTAGTTATGCTGCTTTCAGTGCTGGGCTTGCTATGGCAATAGACTGTGAAATACAGTCTAGCCAAAGCCATGTCTGCTATTGTACAAAGTGGATACGCCCAGAAGCACTTTCATTGTTTGTCTCCAGACTGTGGTACCTTAGAGGTTGGCAGGCAATTGTAGTTTGAATGTTTTACATTAGAGAATAGTCAAAGAGAAATAAAATTGCCTGACAGTACAAGAGGGGTGGATTGAGAATCAGATTTTTGCTGTGTGTTCATGTAATGATACCACTGAACCACAATGATCCCCATGAAGGAGCCGTGTGATGATCCCTATTGATCCCAGAAGATGGTTCTTAGAGTGGTGGTGTCTGCTGGCCTCCTTTAGAGAGGGATGCGACCAGACTGGAGTGGAAAAAGAGATGCCTTCCTAGTAGATCATTTTAAGTCTTGCTGATTGATTGGAGAAGGAGTGTGAAGTCTTTACACTGGCACTTTTTCCATGACTTTGACCTTACATAGAACCAGGGGCCCATCAGAAATATCCCATTCAGAAAGGAACTTTCTCACATTTCCATGCTTTTATACTTTGTTTTGTACAGATGTCTTTTTCTCATCCCAAATTCTCCAGCTTAGTACATGTGTGAAGGAAAAGATGGTCTGGCCCTGAGAGATCTGCACTCTACAATAGTTAGCTGAAGGGCTAACTGTGGTATTTTGAAGGCCAAAAAGTCCTGCATGACACAGGTCTGTTGTGAAGGAGAAGAGAACTTACTAAATTTCTGAACAAAACTAATTTTTTACAATAAGTGTGGTGAGACACTGGAACAGGTTGCCCAAAAGGTTGTGGATGCCCCATCACTGGAAGTGTTCAGAGTCAGGTTGGATGCAGCCTTGAGCAACCTGGACTAGAGAAAGATGTCCCTGCCCATGGCAGGGGTGTTGGGCTAGGTGATCCTTGAAAGTTCCTTCCAACCCAAACCATTCTGTGATTTTGTGATTGATGAAAAAGTATCTCAGCCTCCCAGGCAACAAGCCAGAGGGCTCTCAATAAAAATAAGCCATGTTCATTTCCTGAGTATTAATTGGTCCAGAGTACAAATGTGCTGTATAGAGATAAACAAATAGATGATGCTTGAAGTTTGAAGTGCAAAGATTTCGTGAGGACTTTTTCCTATGGCAGAACAGCACCATTAAAACTTTTAAACTAAGGATTAAAAAAAAAAAAAAAAAAAAAAAAAAAAAAAACCACCCAGTTGAGCACTTAAAAGCATACATAGGGGCTTTCATGTGAGAATTACCCCTTTTATCCTTTCTTTTAACTTTAGAAAAATTATATAAAGGACAAACTCTTTCTCCATTTGGCAACACTTGAGATGGTGCTAAAGAGCCACTGTCAGGAGATGGGGGAGAGAGCACAGAAGGGGAAAGGGAAGGGGAAAGAGAAAGGGGAGAAAAACTTAGAGATGAGCTGGGAGGCATTTCATTGTTTTTTTTGTGCTGGAGTCTGATCTGGCTTTCCTGAACACAAATTAGAGAAAGTCACATAAAAGCAAGAGATAACGAATGCAGCCTCTGTTTCTGGTGTGACTCTGCTGAAGAATGACAGACGCGTGCATAGCCCTATCAGTCACAGATGTATACACGCATCAGGTTGTTCAAAGTTTTTCTTTTAGTTGCCTTTTTGGCCATAGAGGATTCAAGCTCAGTCAGCTGAACCAGACTTCCATTAGAGAGAAGGCATAAACAACCAGATAAGAAAAAAGAAGAAGGAAGACATGAAAGTTGAAAAAAGGTGGTATTCAGGAAAGCTGTAGCGGACGTGACCTAGCCAGGTTCTGGCTGGCTGAGTGGGTGACACCTCTGGGCTTCTGAAAGCACAGGGTTGTCAACGTGGGTTCCACAAGCCTAAAGGTGGGAACATGGCCGTCACCACAGCAAAGCTTGCTCCTTTTAGTCCATCTGCTCTTCTGTCATTGATATTTACAGCCCCACAAATGTGGATAGGCCCAGCCGCCCATGCTTTCATTATTAGACCCAGCATGCAGCACATAAAATTTTGTTCATTATTTCCCAATTTGACATTTGCCTTATTTATCAAACACAGCCTTTGGGGGATAGCAATGAGAATCTTGGGTTTTGCTAATCTCATCTTTTTCTCTTTAAACCTTTCTTTACTCATATGAACAATTTTAGATAATGGCTTGACTGCATTTTTTTTGTTATTTTGGAGACTTGAAACAGAAACTTCTCATCACTACGCTCTCACCTTCTTTAAGTGATCTGAAGACTTAAGTCCTTCTTGCAGGTAGCAAAAAGAACCATAATTGGGGTTGCTAACGAAGTATTGCTATGTTTCCCTATGCTAAATCACCAGTGCCATCTTGCCCTCGTTCCTGTACCGTGAGCATCCACTTACCATCTTCTTTGAACTTCTTTCTTGTACCTTCCTTCTGGAATCAGTAAATACCATTTTCAGCTTTAAAAAGATTTAGAGGACAGGAATGTAATAAACCCTCGTCAACATGGTTTTAGGGAAATAGCTCTTGTCAAATAAACCCGAATTACTTCTAAAATCATATTACAACTTTGATTAAGTGTGTCATAGCTCCACAGTTACCTTTGACTTTTATAAATATGTTGAATTAATACAACATTTCACTGATCTAAAAATTGGTGCCATATTACATAAACGCAATAAGGTAGAAAGTTAAGTCTACTTGTAGAAAACACCATTGCAAATATAGTATCAACAGTGACTGTGGGAAAATTTCACTAATCAGGACTTTGACTGTTCTCACAAGTGATCAAGGTGTAAATCACAATTCTAGGGACAAAGACTGAAACAGTGGTAAATAGTAATGGAGAACAGAGCAGACAAAATGCTCTAAGTGCATAGTAATATGAGCCCCTTCAAAGAAACTGGGATAGCCAAAGGATATTCTTCCTTTTTAGAAAGATGAAGAGAAGGCTAGACTTACCGAAAAGGAAAGGGAAAAGGATGCAAGAAAAGACTGAGGGTACAGTAGACCAAAACTGTAGCAACAAAAAACAGGTTCCATTAGCTAGAGGAATATTGGTGGCCGAGGTGGCCAAGAAGGCCAACAGCATTCTGGCTTGTATCGGGAATAACATGGCCAGCAGGAGTAGGGAAGTGATCGTGCCTCTGTACTCGGCACTGGTGAGGCCTCACCTCGAGTGCTGTGTTCAGTTCTGGGCCCCTCTGTACAAGAGGGACATGGAAGTGCTGGAGCATGTCCAGAGGAGAGCTACCAGGCTGGGGAGGGGTCTGGAGACCAGGTCATATGAGGAGAGGCTGAGGGAGCTGGGCATGTTTAGCTTGAAGAGGAGGCTGAGGGGAGACCTCATTGCCCTCTACAACTACCTGAAAGGAGGTTGGAGAGAGGTGGGTGTTGGCCTCTTCTCCCAGGTGAATAATGACAGGACCAGAGGAAATGGTCTGAAGTTGCAGCAGGGGAGATTTAGATTAGATATTAGGAAGAATTACTTTACTGAAAGAGTGGTCAGGCACTGGAACAGCCTGCCCAGGGAGGTGGTTGAGTCACCATCCCTAGAGGTGTTTAAGAAACATCTAGATGTGGCACTTCAGGGCATGCTCTAGTGGCAGAGACTGTAGGTTGTTTGGTTGGACTCGATGATCTCAAAGGTCCTTTCCAACCATGAAGATTCTATGATTCTATGATTGAAGAGCATTAGTAAACTGATTAAGCGCTATAGATATTGGTGAGTGAAGACTGAAATACCGTGTGTGCTTTGGGGCCTATTTTTAAAAAGAATGTTGACAGACCGGAGAAGATAAAGCAACTAAATTTTTGGAGAGCTGGAATGACAAAGATAACAAGCCCGGTCTCTTTCAGCTTACCAAAATGAAGACCAAAGAGTGGTTAGGTAAGGACTTTCAAAGGAAGAAGCTACTGAGTAGTAACACAGTTTGTAATTCCAGCGGTGAAAAACCTATCAAGAACCAGTGGTGAAAAAAAGAAAAGAAAGGAAGGGAAAGAGGGAGGCAGAGGGGAGGGAGAAAAGGAGGGATGAAGGGAGGGAGGGAGGGAGGCAGGCAGGGAGATAGATCAACTGCAACATGAAGGTTTACTCTTCATCATTTGGGGTTTCCAAATTAAGTCTATATGCTTTCTCAAACATGGCTTTTACTGGAAAACAAAATATATGTTCATAAAGAAACTATTATCACTTCAATATAGGGTGTCCTTAATTGTCTGTGACACATGGGAGACCACAACAAATGATCTAAGGACCTCTCTTGTTCTGTAAGTGTTGGTAGTTTTGAGATCAATGGTTTAGTTGAATTTGCTCAAAACATTGTATTAGGCACTATTTCCTCCTACGTAAAATTTTGCCAGACAGAAGTTGAAAAAAAAATATGAACTGAGTATGTGTTTCATGGTTCCTTTCTTTACAGTCACTTCATGCTTGGCAAAAATGGTACATTCTGAGGAAGCCTCTTGCCTTTATGGTCTAGAGCAGGAGTCTGAAATATGGCACAGGAAAGCTGCCTTCTGCCGGACACAAAACATCTATGTTTGAGCAAACTGTATACTTTTGAGAACCACCATTTGCATACTGTTAACATGGCAGACAAGAAAAGTAATTTCCAATAGAAAAGGCAAATTTAATCCTGCTAATGATCCCTTTGTTTTCTTAGTTTCATCTCATGGACTGTTAAGCACAACCTTACCAGGCATATTCAGAGCTTGGACAATATGCTCCAGACTAGGCCTTTCTGCCCTTGCCCTTCCAGGACACTGTGTTGGGTGTTCATGGCAACTTTTTGGCAGAGGGGGATGCTGCAGGGGCAGCCTCTGTGAGGAGAGGCCAGGGACTTCCCAGTTCCAGTCAGTTCAAACAGACACAGCGCAGCTGAGCCCCTCGGCCAAAACTGCTGGCCCCGCTGTGATAATGTATTTAAGAAAGGGGAGGAAATCCCAGACAGGCAGAGGAGGAGGAGGGAACAAAAAGCATGAGAAATAGCTGAGGGGACACCAAGTCTCTTTATCTTGACTCATGAGCTTACTCATTCCTGTTACTCCTATGTTTCCCGTGGCCTGTCCTGCTGAGGGTGGGAGCCGAGCAGCTGGGTGGGAGTTTGGCTGCTAGACAGGGCCAACCCACCACACACACTCTGACCTTTATGGTATCAAGGGTCAGAAGGGAGCCTGAGGAGCAACTCTGCATGTTTAGAGGGAACCAGGGCAAGGTCAAGTCACATCCTCTTCCTCCTTGTTCTCTCCTGAGAGGTGCAGCAGAATGCGCAGTGTACAGTCTCTTTCTCAGCATGCAGCTGAGGGGACATGGACTAGGTCAACACTCACTCACTAAATTCTCAGACCAGCACTGCCACACTGCTGGCCAGGGCAAATAAATATTCCTCCGCATAATTTTTGGACATAATTCAGGCATTAGAATACCACTCCCAGGAGGCAAACTGTGTGAGTTGACCCAGTTTTGGCAGATAAGAGAGTTTAATTTTATGGTAATAGTTTAAATAGCCTGTTTCATACCCTTTGATCTGTGTCAGAGACCAACCCTGGGTGCACTGAGTTTGCTGTCAATGACACACCCATGTTGTCCAGCTGAACAAACATGTATTTGCATTTATAGGGTTAATAAAGTGAGCTACACCCTCACCTGGCATTAACCAATATATTCAGCTGAAAGCAATGGAGCAAAATTGATTACTACCAGTTTATTTTGGGCTCTTGTGGAAATACTGTACCCCTTTTGAAGTGCCAGCCCCACAAATCAGTGCCAATGGTGAAGCACTAATTGTTAGGTTTAAAATTCAGAAATTTAATAAAAGGAAAATCCTCATATTTTATTTTTGGATACGTATCATAACTTCAGCCTGTTTCCTAGTATTTTTTTGTCTTGACCATATTATTGGAGTGCCCACCTGGAAGGCCCTGGGAATCTGGCTTTCAGTGCTGTGCTTCAGAAGTTTTCATCGCTCTCTAAAAGCTTTCAGAAGGTTTTCTTCCTGACGTAAGGTAGCATTGAAAGGACAGTCATTAAAACCCAGTCAGATAAGACGCAGCTATTGCTTGAAACTAACCCTGTCTCTTTAATTTTAATATTCTTGGGAAAAAATATTTTTCTAAGCACTGCATACTGTTCTTGTTGATCTCAGAGTCATTTAATTATCAATTTAAAATCTTCTTTATTTTCAGTGTAAAAATTTGTTTTATTATAATTACGTTAAGTGAGAATCAATGCATGTGTTTGTGGTATATAATCTGAAATGTTGCAATGCCTTGAGACCTTGAGAAAGACCACGTGTGCTTGCTTAAAAAGGCACTTCTGGTGTGGATACAATTTAAACAAGCAGTGTATGCAAATAAGCAGTTGTAAGTAATCAAAAGAGAGTTCTACACTAATAAGAGCTAATATTTATTATTGTCCCTATCACCATTCCTGGAGCCAGAAGTTACAAAACTAGACTTCCCAATTTGACTTATTTGTGAATAAATAAAAAGAACCCAAGTCTCTTTTTTATTTCTTTTCCATTTTTTTTTCAAAATTAATAAAGTCAAGTTTGTTCCTATCTTCCATATTTCTTCTCCCAACTGAGCAGCTTATTGTACTATCAATGGAATGCAACAGATTGTGAAGGAGTCAAGGAGACGTTTGAAAATAGATTTGTTCAGCCATACCCTGCAACCAGCACATCTGTTATTGACAGAGTGAAAATAGAGCCTGCAAGGAGTTAGCACTAAATATAATTCAGACTCGGGAACAGCATTCTTGCCTAGATTTTACTTTCTTATTTTGCTTAGGTAAAATTGTCTCCACTTCAATACAACTGCCATAAGTGGACACAGAGGGCCTGTTTCAAAGGTCCCTAGGCAATGAAAGACACCGTTCAAAGTCATATATTACAAGCTCATTCCACATCATGCTTGTGACACCTTCACAAATGTGAAAAATCTTTGTTAAAAGAACAGAGAGACTGCAGTGAGAACAGCTCAAACTGTTGGGTCATTGAGGTTATCAGGTCTCGGTGGACATGCCTTATTTTTTCACCTGGAAATGTTACATTAGAAGAAATTGAGCATTTTAGCACTTCTCTGATCTCTGGAGAGTTCAGCTTTCTGTGCAGCCTGTGTGTAAATTATTTTGATGCAATCTGGGAATTGATAGACCCCTTCCATACGCATTCAAGAAATCTCTTGAAAGAGCTACAGTGATCTTGGGAAATACTAGAATTCAAGCTATCCATAACAGCATTAATTTGACTCCTGGGATGTAGTTCTAATTCATATCACCTAACTTGAGCTATCTAAGTTTCTCTCCAGCCTTACCTACTCTTCTATGGTCCCTCTACAATTAGGGAAGAGGATGGGCACGTCCAGATGAGGTGACAGAGATGCACAGCGGGACGATAAGGAATTAGGTTAGGCTAGACGCCAGTTTCTGTATGTCTCAAGTTAGGTAAAAAGATTTGCAGCTTTTGTATACAGCCATTTTACACTCTTGACATTCACATTCCACATATTTTATATTTGCATTTTTTCCACAGACACTCCCGCTTCCAGAATGCACAGCCCCTGCTGAACAGGCACCTGCCCAACATATTTCCCTAATCTGCTCAGAAAACACATTTCTTGCCCAGGCCTTCTTGGCTGCACACCATCCAAACCCACACTGAGTTGGGTTGTTCACATCCTCGTTACTGGGACTGTTGGCACTTCTGAGGGGAGAAGCCAATTACTTGCGTGTCAGGTGTTCAGCAACCTGCTGATGGAAGGCAGAGCTCTTGTCTCCAACCCACAGCAGCCGTCACAGTTTATTACCAGCTGATGGCAGGACGCTGTTCCCCACCACCAATGTCCAAGTGTCCAGTCAAAACCAGCACTACAACAAACACCCCCGAGAGAAGGCTGAATACAGGCTAGCAGCTGGGAATGTTTTGTCCTCCCACAAAACCATGTCTGACTGGGTGGGTGTCTGCAGAGCCACCTCTAGCAGGTTGCTCTGATTCTGCGGATCAGACACAGGACTTAAATTGCCTGTTTGGCTCTTTTTAGGAGCATCACAGTTGTCCACAATTCTCAGGCCAGCACTGGCCTAGCAGAGATCTCCAGACCTGCTAAGACCTGGAGAAGGCTTTTATTATTACTAAAAAATTAGATTTCTTTAGAATGTAAATTAATTGAAACCACAGCCAGCCTTCAAAGGGAAAGCAGGGTAATTACATTGCTACAAGGCAGTAGTTGAATTACTGGTGTAAAGGAGTACTCATACATGTAACTATCCCAAAGGTAATGTTATTATCCAGCTATATGTGATACAGATGCTATTGCTTCCCAGGCTTACTGCATTCTCCTTTAATATAAATAGTCTTCTTGTGTTCCTGTTTTCACTGACTTATTTACATCAGGATTTTTAGTCACTTCAGAAACGAATCGCCTGCAAGGCTAAATACAAGTCCCAGGGTGAAGGGATGAAGAAAGAGGCTTTCCGGACCACAGCTGCCTCTGATCTTGTGATCCAAAACACTTCTCCCCAAAGCTAAATTTTATTTTAAACTGGCAGTTAAACTGATATTGTGAGGTCTTTCCCAACCTTAAGCATCATTTGCTTTAGTGCACAAACTGAAAGTTTCACAGTAACAACGTTCCTGACATCTCTCTGGTGTAGCATTTGCAGTCTTGGATGCACTACTGTCAAGTAAACAAATATCACCTATTTTGTTCTGTATGTGTTCACAGTAGCTGATAATTCTTTCTTCTACTACTTAGCATTTGTATATTTTTGTAGGATTATGGCTATGGGAATATATTCTTGGTAAAAGCAGAATAACATAGACCAGGAAATATTAGGGAAAAAAGGGATAGGATATCAATCTTTCTCTATCTGATAAGCTGCATCCATGCATTGCAGCCTCCTGAGTTTCTCCAAACGTATGTATTTTATTTTCTGAATGGCAAAAATTCACAAAAAAATATCAGAAAAGAGCTATCCTATCTGCCCAGATAAAACAAAATGCAGAGTAAGATACTCTCAGTGGAGATATAAAACTTTTTCTACTGTGGTTTTTAATGTTCTCTGTAGTTTGACTTTCTGGATCAATAAAAATCATTCTGCCCTCTATTCTGTTTCTCTGGGGGAGAAAAAAATCTCATGTAAGTGTTTATCATGAGCTCAAACAGACAAAAAGTAAAGACATCTCAGGTAGAGTCCTTGTGGGGATGGTTTCATCATATGAACAACCTGAATCAAAGGCTCATCGCTGTTGAAAGGTGAGAAGCGCCTCTTTTTGCCCTGCACTTGCCATGTTCCTTCCCTTCTGCTTTGTTCCTTCCCCCTCTTCTCTCCCTCCCTCCGTTGTTCCAGGTCTGGGGTTCATCTGAGTGCCAGGTTTTCATGGCTTGTTTCCATGTCACTGTATCAACTGGGAGATAAGCTTATATCACAAGAATAATTTTCTTCCACATTGGGCAATACTGTATCGCTTACTTTATCTGTTACACAGCGTTTAATGCTGGCATGTTAGGTAGGCAAATCAATCTATCAATCTGTCATCTTAAAATGGTTACTGCTTTATTTCCTTTTCTTTCTGTTTAAAGGTCATGTTGCTCTGGGTGCTTTCAGTGCATACCTCAGTGCTTGCTTCAGCGCAGGGCTCGCTGCAACAGCAGGACCATCACCACGACCACTTCACCAGGGCAACTAAATCAGGAACGTGGCTTCCTTTGCGAAAAATATGATCAACAGTGGGAAAACCAGGCATATTGAAAGAGTGATTCAAGCCATGCACTATCTGACTTGTCCTGCAAATATGGCTCTTCCCCTTTTGTCACAGCAAGAACCCACACCAGCTGTACTCCTACGAGACATCTACATCTACATCAAGCTCCAAAGTTCACCGAGGTGAATCTAAGCATGTACCTGCCGTGAGAAGAAACACTTTTTGGAGGCTGAAACAACAGCACACAGTAGCTGGCAACCTGATTTTGCCTGGGCTATCAATCTTATCCCTGAAGTGCTCTTGTTTCAGTTTCTCAACAACTTTTTGAAACAGATTAAGTTGGAAGGAATTTTTAAATGTCTGGATCAGCAGAGCCTGGGTTTTTATTAGGAATGGAAGAGGATATAGGAAGCAATTGCCATAAGCTCAGCATTCTGCCTTGCAGGTGATTCTATAGAGCACTGATTTCAGACCAGCTCAGACTGCTCACCTACACACCATCTAGCTCCTTCTACTTTGCCAAGGATTTTCTTAGGAGAGGGAAAGAGTAACATGCACCTTGCAACGCTGTTCAGACTCACCTGCCAAGTATGGGATGATAGAGCAGATGCAGAGAGATGAATCACTATGTCCAGAGGGTATGTGTGGAGGTGGCGCGCAAACCTCAGCTAGCTCCTCTCGCACTGCAGATGAACCCTGAGTCACGCACGGGTCAAATGCTGTGTCCCCAAACAACCTGTGACAATGTGTTGGTGGCTGGGCTTGCAGATGAGGTTGTGCTTTTAAATGCAAATGCAAACCTTTTCCTGAAGCAGAAAGGCAACTGCTGACAAGTTACTTTTTCTCCCATTTTTCATGCTGCAAACACTGATTTGTGTGTGTCTGTTTTTAAAGACCATTGTGAGGACAAGTAGAACTGGAACTAGAAGATGTAACATCTCCTGTGCTGGCTAGCGTGACCAGAGGTTATCCAGGCATGTTAGGACAGAAATAGCTCTTTGTTAGTGAGGTGAACTGCGATCAAGCACGTACATTTTTGAAAACTCCAGGCCTAAAAGAGGCCAGAAAGCAGCACTGGGTGTTGCTCCTGAATACTTCCAGGGCAGGAGGAGCCACGTGGAAGAGCTACTGGCCAGAGTGAGAGCTGCCTACCAATCCACATCTAATTAAGCCTAATGGAAGCCAACAATGCCGTCTCTAATTCCTCCTACCTAAAAGGCTCGTACAATCAAAACAGGCCACATGCCCTTTTTTTGTCTTGGCAATAGATTAAAAGGTGTTTTTTCTTCTTTGTTGTAAGGGACCTCTGTGTCTGTATTTCCAAAAGCCCAGAGAGAGAGGGCCCAAGGCAGGGAGAAGGATGGGGAGGGCTCGGCACTGAGGCCAGATTTAACACAGAAGCCGTGTGTCGCTTGGATCAGAAGCTGCTGTATTCCACATGAAGCAGAAATTATATCTTTATTTTTTGGGGTGAAGAGAAATTTCCAAGCTGACAGGCTCTCTCCTGCCTAAGTGCTGTCTAAGAAACATTTGTCCTTTCTTTGATCAATGAAAGCACCTTTGCTGGTAGGAGTGTGTGGGCAGCTGGGCTGAGCTTCGCAGCGCCTTCTTCCCAATTTCCAAAGAACAACTTCTGAGTAGTCAAAGCAAGGCCAGTGTCACAACTGCTTAAACACAAAGATATGCTTTCCTGAATAGCCACTTCTAGCACTGCTCAGGAGGATGCAATACCAGCTCAGTCATTAGCAACTACACCCTCAGCCACTGCAGTTGTTTGATAAAACAGCCCTGAGCCATTAGGATTCTGAACTTTTGTGTCCTGGAGGACATCAGCCCAAACTTATTCAAGGAAAACAAACTGATAGCAATTAAGGGTGTTTGATAGTTTGCTGTTCATAGCAAAGGTGTGCAGAGAAGAGCATGAGGAAGGAACTATTTCCCTAACGAAGCGCTAAAGGCACACACCTGGAGAGTGAAATGGTTGGGGTTCAGTCCCTACTCCAGCAGCTTTCAAAGAGCTCTGCGCAAAACCAGAGCAGCTAAAACAAGAGAGATTTTGTCCAGAACAGCCTGTAGCTCAGTCACAAGTTCCATTCCCTTCTCAAAGGTAAGCAGAAAGGATCTGAACTCAGATGTCATACCTTCCACGGCTTATGCCATCATGCTACACCATCATGACAACTGAGATGTATCTATAAAGAGCATCACTACCAGTTCTCCCACTTTGTGACTCAGACCCTTTTATTCTATCAATCAGACCTGTTCAGGAACAAATCAAAGGTTATAATCTATTCTCATGTTTTATTTTGACCAAAACCTCTCTACGCTGGATAAGTCTTTGCATGCAGTCTGGTCCTTTCACCTCAGGGGCTGCAGCAGTTGAAAAGCAGAGATGAAGGTAGTGAGGATGGTCCGAGGCAGTGAACAGTTTCTGTATAAGGGAATGCCAAGCAGATGAGGAGTATTCAGGTTGGAAAAAGACAAATGAGGAAGCCTACAAACAATGAATGGTGCCGAAGCGGTGACGAGGTAATGAATATTCACTGTATCGCACCACACAAAAACTACAGGGCACCCTCTGAAATTATCAGGTGTCAAGTTAGGAGAAGAGAGCAGGTATTTCTTTGCATAGTGCATAATTATATTGTCACAGACTGCCATGCAGGCCAAAAGTGTAGATAAAGTCAAAAAGTAATTAGAGAAATTCAGGGAGGGTTGGTCCACTGGTAAACAATTTAAAAAAAAAAAAAAAAGTAGTCTTAATTCGACCTCTGACTCAGGAAAGCATAGGGAAAGGGTAGATCACTGTTCACATATTCTGTCTTGTGCTTTCTCTAAGCATTACTGCTGAAGTGCCATGGTCACTGTGGCAGGCTACTGGGCTAACTTCTCTGCACAGTGATGTAAAGGTTCCAATTCTCATGTTAATTTTGTTTTATATTTTGGCTGAGAAAATCAGGTATTCACACAACTCACAGCACACAAATAGGATAGACAGACACACACAGGAACCATCCCAGCTCTCCGATGTCATGGCTGGGTAAACTCTAATTCCAATGATTTGAATACACATGCCCTAAACCTATACCTATACATGCAAAAGCATTACATGAGGAGCATTAATTAAATTCTATCTCTAAAGTTACAATGCTATGGTATTTACAGATGAAAAATGAACACACCAAGACAATTACCATATCTCAAACAGAACAAGAATCCTCTGTGCTTTCTTCCACCGGGCTATATTTAATTTTCTACCATTGCACTACTTTTCTATGCCATTTTCTATGTTGTCCATGATATGTCCTTGTTTGAGGGTTCAGACTCACAGAAAGGTAAACCAGCTGTTTCCGACACATTAAGGAGCAAATTAAAAAGCTTGTTTATTCAAGGATAAACACTTCCATTCCTTTCCATAACATCCTTGTCTATCTTGGGATGAAATTTGGTCCATCGCCTAGCACTCTACAATACCTTACAACGCAGCCTGGGCTTCCGCCAGGAAGCTAATGTTTAAAACCACCCTAAGGGAACATCTCAAACTTGTTTGACATTTCTGCTAATGGAGAAATCATAAACTGGAGTAGGTAAGGTGGGGACCTGGACTACTTCTTGTAGGAATTCTTTTTCCTATTCATGAAGGACCATTCACTAATTAGTGCTCAAAATGGCTTGTTTTACCCTCCCGGACGTTCTACCCTCTCAGGTTATCTGCTGTGGAACTAGTTGCTGAATGTCCATGCTCTAATGTAGCAACCCCTGCTACACCGAGCCCTCAGTGATGCTGAGGCAGCATTGAAATTTTTACAGAAGGGAGACCAGTACAGTGACCTATGCCAAAAAAAATGCTTTCCTGTTATAAGAAAGTTTGGCATCTGATAGCACAAGTTAGGAGGAAATAAAGTACATTTCAGTTAACTTTGGAGTTTCTTGTACAGTTCTCCCTAACCTAATGACCTGTGGGACGTTTTGTGCTCTGCCTACACCAAGCCCAGGCTGCCTCCTATGGCAAACACACTGAATTTTCTTCCAAAACAAAGGCTTCTCAAAAGGGCCTGCCTTTATTTCCCTGAGGAATCAGACTCTTGGGCCTCTAAAAATCCAGCCCATTCAGCATATCTCAATCAGATACCTCAAACGGAGGTAAAAAGACACTTTGGGAGAATTAAGCCACCTGGAGTTTTAAAGAAAACCATTTCTAAGAGGTAAAAAAATCAAAGTAGACTGGGGATGTACATCACATGCTTGAGATATTTCTGTCCAGCTATGCTGGGGAAAGAGTAACAAAGGAATGAAAAAAATTACACATATCAGTTTAATTAGATTGACTAATTGTCTCAGTTTGAAATAGCCACTGAGTATGGGACGGCATATCCAATTTCCTTCAAAAATTACTGAGAAAACAGATACTAACTTGTCATCACCGTCTGCTGGAAAAGAAGCTGGAGAGTCATGGGAAAGCTTGTTTGATGCTTTTGCGAACATTAGGTCTCATTAGGTGCAGGAAGGAAGTGGCAAAGCTCAGCTTTTCTACAGGTTTTCATTTTATCATTTTTTTTGTTTTCACTAAGCTGTTCACACGATGTCTCTCAGTGGCCTAATACAAAAATGGTCTGAACTACGGGAGAATAAATAAAAGGGCAAGCGGGAAGCGCACGCTCTCTGCAGGGAAACTGCGGCAGGAGGCAGCGCGCACCTGGCTGCTTTCCCCAGGAGCTAGAGGATTCCTGGAGGACTCCCTAGTCTGACGATCTCAGTGTGACCCACATGAGGAGTGAGGTGGTAACTTGTTGCTGAGTCGAGCTTCAAACCACAACGCAAATTAAGATCTTGCCCCAGGGGGTAGCAGTTTCCTACCTCCCAGATCCAAGTGGATGACCTTTCTCTGGGTGACCTTTCATCTGGCAGGAAGCTATTTCCCCACCTGCCCCCAAAACACATCTGATTATGTGGGGAATGTGACAGCACCTCTGCATTGGATTAATTCAGAGGACAGCATGAATTTATTCACTTACCAGTCCTGACCAATTCTGGGTTTAAAATCAGAAAATAAGGCCGGCCGCAACGCAGTGTTACATTTCACATCTGGAATGTGTGTTGCAGCTGCACTTCAGTCTCAAGGCAATTATTTTGATCCCAAACCCAGTTGCTGTAAATAAATCTAATTAATTAGAATGTTTTTCCTTTGCCTTTACAGAAAAAACTCAGTATTTCAGCAGAACTGTAACCACCAGAAGTAGGTCCTTGCTGCCGTTCTCCTCAGTTGTCCTAATTTATAAGAAATGTTCTTCAGTTAAACCTCCATCTATTTCCCTCCCACACAAACTCAGTTTTATCTCAGACTTCTGACACTAAATCACTTCTATCAGAAAGGCTGCATCAGTACCCTGAAGCCTTAGCTTAATGCTAAGAAAATTAAAACTACTACATTCTGGAACATTTCTACACTGTTATTTTCCTTCAGTTTCTCCTTTTTGACCTTGGTCACAAAAGCAAGCTGGTGCTGTGCTCTCTCCTATTGCATTCATTCCAGCTGCTTTAGGGTTCATTTTCATTTTGCCATTTTCTCTAACAAGTAGCACACAGCTTGCAAAAATATTGCAAACACGAAAATAAACTGAGCACACTTCCCAAACTCCCTGGCTAGAATTCCCCTCCGGACAAGACAGCAAAAATGCTGCAAGTTGATAAATATTACCAGTGGACATCATCATAAACCTGTAGCCTGAATAGCTTCTTGCACTCCTAGGAAATTTTTCTCTCTCTCCTGGTAAACTGAAAACTAGACACTAGTAAGACTGTATTGCTTGAGTGAAGAAAAAATCCCAAATTATTTAAACATTTCTGTAGTGTGAAATGTTATGGAATCATAGAATCGTCTAGGTTGGAAGGGACCTTTCAGATCATTGAGTCCAACCATCAACCTAACACTGCCAAAAACATCACTAAACCACGTCGCTAGACACTATGTCTACCTATCTTTTAAATACCTCCAGGGATGGTGACTCCACCACTTCCCTGAGCAGCCTCTTCCAATGTTCTATAACCCTTTTGGTGAAAATTTTTTCCTAATATACATCCTAAACCTCCCCTGACGCAACTTGAGGCCATTTCCTCTTGTCTTACTGTTTGTTGCTTGGGAGAAGAGGCCGATCCCCCACCTCGCTACAACCTCCTTTCAGGTAGAAAGCGATAAGGTCTCCCCTCAGCCTCCTTTTCTTCAGGCTAAACAACCCCAGTTCCCTCAGCTGCTCCTCATATGACTTGCGCTCTAGACCCTTCACCAGCTTCGTTGCTCTTCTTTGGACGCGCTCCAGCACCTCAATGCCTGTCTTGTAGTGAGGGACCCAAAAACAGACACAATATTTGAGGTGGGGCCTCACCAGTGCTGAGTACAGGGGGATGATCATTTCCCTAGTCCTGCTGGCCACACTATTCCTGATACAAGCCAGGATGCTGTTGGCCCTTTTGGCCACCTGGGCACACTGCTGGCTCATATTCAGATGGCTGTTGATCAACACCTCCAGGTCCTTTTCTGCCAGGCAACTTTACAGCCGCTCTTCCCCAAGCCTGTAGTGCTGCATGGGGTTGTTGTGACCCAATGTGATGTCACACTTATGCAACTAAATTTGTTTAAAGTAGGTTAAAAACTGCTTTTATATTACTGTGATTTGCCACCTTTTGTATTGTAATCACATTGAAAAATGTAATTTGGTGGCCAGGAATGATTTCCAGTAAATCGTATGGTGTGTTTTCCTTTAATTGCGTAATTACTTAAACACATCTTGTGAGGAAATGTTTGTGCCGGTAATTCCCTCAGTGCAAAAGGCCAGACAGGCAAAGAGGGCACAAGATCAGATCCAAGTGAGTTTGTTCAAAACAGGGCTCGGGGCAGCAAAAAGCCCTTCCTGCCTCTCGCCCGCTGGTACCGGCAGCAGGGCCTTTGCCAAGGGGCTGAGGGAGGCACTGAGAACATCCCCAACGGGCACCAACGCCTTGCAACTCTCCCTGCCCACAAATCTCTGGGCATTCACCTGCATTTGCCAAAATGGATGGTCACACTCAAAGAGTTACGGTCAACAGCTCAATGGCAAGCAGTGGCCAGCGGTGCTCCTCAGGGGTCAGTACTGGGACCGGTACTGTTTAACATCCTCGTTGGTGATATGGATGTTGGGATTGAGTGCACCCTCAGCAAGTTTGCCGATCACACCAAGCTGTGTGGAGTGGTCAACACACTGGAGGGAAGGGATGCCATCCAGAGGAACCCTGCCAGGCTTGAGAAGCGGGCCGTGCAAACCTCAAGAAGTTCAACAAGGCCAAGTACAAGGTCCTGCACATGGGTCGGGGCAATCCCAAGCACAAATACAGGCTGGGCAGAGAATGGCTTCAGAGCAGCCCTGAGAAGGACTTGGAGGTGTTGATGGATAAGAAACTCAACATGAGCCAGCTCACAGCCCAAAATCCAACTGCATCCTGGGCTGCATCAGAAGCGTGGCTAGCAGGTCGAGGAAGGTGATTCTCTGCCTCTGCTCTGCTCTCATGAGACCTCACCTGGAGTGTGTCCAGCTCTGGGGCCCCCAACATAAGAAGGACATGGACCTGGTAGAGCAAGTCCAGAGGAGGCCACGAAGATATCAGAGGGCTGGAGCACCTCTCCTATAAGGAAAGAGTGAGACAGTTGGGGTTGTTCAGCCTGGAGAAGGCTCCGGGGAGACCTTAGAGCAGCCTTAAAGTATCTGAAGGGGGCCTACAGGGAAGTTGGAGAGGGACTTTTTGCAAGGGCATGTAGTGACAGGATGAGGGGTAATGGCTTCGAACTGGAAGAGGGGAGATTAAGATTAAGTATCAGGAAGACATTTTTCACTATGAGGGTGGTGAGACCCTGGAACAGGTTGCCCAGAGAAGCTTTGGATGCCCCATCCCTGGAAGTGTTCAAGGCCAGGCTGGATGGGGCTTTGAGCAGTGGGAGGTGTCCCTGCCCATGGCAGGGGCTTTGGAATTAGATGATCTCTTCCGAGGTCTCTTCCAACCCACACTTCCTTTAAAAATAAATAAACAGAGGCCCCCTGGGTAAGTTTAAAGCGGCGGCAAAGAGGCGCCCGGGCCCCGCTCCCCCGCCCGGCGGCCGCGTTCACTCATGGCGGCGGCGGCGACTCCGGTTGGCGGCGGGCTCCATCTAGCGGCGGGCGGGTGCCGCCGGCAGCCGTCGAGACAGCGATGAGGGGACGGCGCCCCGTCCGCGGGAGAGCCCTGGCCGGGGCCCTTCTGCGGACAGGGCGACGGCGGCGGCGGGTGAGGAAGAGAAGGGAAACCGAGGTGTCCCGGTGCTCGCCCTCGGGCCGAGCAGCCTGAGTGGCACGATCCGACCCCAAAACCAGGCGATTGGGTAGCGACGCTAAAACGTGTATTTTTTAACGCACTTTGAAAGGACAGGGTTTCCCGCTCCCACAACGCCTCTAAATGAGACGGAGCCTCTCGGAGAAGGCCGCTTTGGCCTTTCACTTTCCCTGTTTCTCCTAAAATACATCTGCGCGCCCATCAGTGTGCCAGGGGAAGGGGAGCCCTCATGGAGAGGCTGTTAGGAAGCACCCAGGCGCCATTTTAGGAGGCCCCAGTGTTAAAGTCACGTTTCTCTGGTGACCCTTTGCCCAGGCCCTTCTCTTCAGAAATGGTGGGCCAGCCTCCCTGCACGCCTCTGCCAGCCTTCAGGGCCCGAACACCGCTCAGGGGGTAGTGCCAGCCCTGGGTTTATAAAAAAAAAAAAAAAAGATCTTGAAGACATTAATTCATGTGGTTTGGGGGTCGGGGGGGGGGGGGAATAAACTAGGAGATTTCTGCTGCAATTATTTCATGTAACCGTGTATATACCCCAGCATCATCCATACTGTCAGTAACCTCCAGCCTGACGACGGCCATTGAGCTGAGACCGCGAGGCCACGTTATCTGTTTCTCCGTGTGACAGGTTAATTCTACAATCCATTATTTTCATGGGCAATAAATTTCACAAGGAAGCTCGTTTCTTGGTAACACGCTGAAATATTTCTGCTCGCTTTTGCCTTCACCTAAATGATATGGCTGTTGTGCGTCAAGTGCTGATAAACCCCCTCGTCCTCATCCAGGGCTGTACCAGGTCTTATAAACATTTCTGACAAAATTTTTCAAACACAATTGCAACCTCGTTGTCGTGGCCTATTTTTAGAAGGTAAGGCTTCCCTAGAAGCGATTTTACAACTCTATTAAGAGCTGTACTCTGAATAACAGACCTGAGTAGCTGTGAACATTTTCCTGAAATGGCATATATAGCACTGTAGGGCTGAGGAGCAATTAGGATGTATAAAACCTGCAAGGCAAAGGAGTGAAAAAATGAAGATGATGTTAATGTCTTGGCAATCCCACCTCATACAGCGACCCATGTGTTAAGAGCATTTTGCTCAAGAGATTTTTAAGGCAAGAACATGCGTTTGGCAAAACCATTTTTTCTTCAACTTATTCAGGTAGAACATGCATCATCTAGAGGTTGATTATGATCTTAAAATTACTCTGTGTGGAGGCATTTAATTCACAGTTTAAATTTCAATTGACTTGCAAGACAGTTATTTAAATATTACAAGAGAAAGATTTTTCCTAGGTTAAAATGCAGCTTGATGTGCTGAAGACGTGAGCTGTCAAGACCTTACTTTTAAATCCAATATCTTTGCATTATTTGTTAACCAATTTTTTCCCAAGTCATTAATTAAAACAAACTGGCTTGGGTGCTTTCTTGCTGTGCAGCTTTGAGAAAGATCAGCAGACTTTGTAAACTAAAGATTTCCAGCCAGGTCTCCTTCATGTTCTTGAATGCGATCTAATGTAGCCAAGTACAACCTGATGTCCTTTCTTGGGCATTTTTCAAGTTAAACAAATGCCTATGGTAATCAGCTAAACCATTTGCCCAAACTTAAAAAAAAAAAAAGACAAGGTTCACATAGGGTGATTCAAACTAATAATGAGGTTACAGAAATACTACTGTTGACATAATAACAGTATTTCTAAAACAAATGTAATTACTCTGTCTCTTGCAGTATTAACTGAAAATCACAAGGAGCTGTGCAAACAGCAATCCAGCATGTGAACAACAGAAGGAAAGAGCATTTCTTACAGAAACAGGCAAACTGGAGAATGAAGTGATTTGTCTAATTACTTTGTCCACCTCTCTAGTAGTACAGACTGATCCTTTTGTATTCGGTGTATTTGATTTCTAATTCTATACCATGCACAGTGCTATTCCACTTCAAAACTGAGCACTTAAAGGGATTAGTGTTTGTTGATTGCTTTCATGAGATAATATAGCCTTGTTCTCCTCTATGCTGTTTACCCATAATCTTTTATTTCCAAGGAGAAAATTCTGATTAGCCTTATGCTTTGAATAGCAGAATTATTTCCTAGAGTGTGACAATTGTGTAATCATTCAAATAAGCCAGTAAACAAGCCAGGACAAATTTATCCCCAGCATAACAATTCTGATTCAATTGAAATAAAAACAGTCATAAATTCAATCCACAATAACAGAGTAAAATGCCCTTGGGGGTTCAACGAGTGAAACCTCTCGGGCCGGAAATACCTGTTCTGGTTTCTTAACCAGATTAATGCATTAGCCTTGCAGAATATGCTGTGTGTTAAAATACAGCGACATGGACAGAGACCAATGAAACCAGTTCCCAAACAAGCTGAAATTGCTTTAGTGAATACAAAGCAGAATTAACATTGTAGCTAATACAGGCATCTGGGCTTGGAAGTAAATTATGAAAGGTAGATATCTAATAACTCTTTTTTTCGGAGACAAACTGAACCTTTAAGGCTTTTTAATTAAAATGAAAAAGATGCATGTGGCCTTTCAGAGAGACATGGGGAGGCTTGTAGAGCACTGAAGTCTGGAGAAGCAGTGATGATACAATTTCTGTTACTCAGTGGTTTATGCAACCAAACTCATGGCCAGCATGGCTTTAATTTATTGCATGGTTAGAAGACCAAGAATGCACAACATGCCCCAGAGCACTCCTGCACCACCATTCAGGTGAAGACTCTGTGGCCATACCTGGAATACTGCCTGGCATTAACTGCTACTTTCTTTGAAGAACTCTGAAAAATGTGAAAGAACATCCAAAAGGACTTAGAAGATTTACTTGAAGCCCAGGGACCCTAATAACAGAAGAACCTCAAACTATTGATTTGATCAAAGTATCTGTTTAGGAGAAGATTTCTAATAGTCAAATCTGAAGGAAAATGAAGATTCTTTAGCTGGAAGCTAAGCCAAATAAAACCAGAACAGAAATACAGACCACATTTTTCACAGTGAGCATAATTAACTCCTGGAATGATCTACTCAGAGAGCAGGTGTTTTCTCCATCATTCTAAGTCTATCTGGGGCAGGTATGAGCTTTGCACATTAATGTTTGGAAAGAGACATACTGAGAACTGACGAAAAACATTACTGCAGCTTGCCCAAATACTGAAACTGCCAGCTTGCCCAGACGCAGTGAGAAAAGCTTGTGATTCAGTGGTAACTGCCTGCTGCTGTCTACCAACGCTCACACCAGTAGGCCGTGTAGAAGCTATTACAATTCTTCCCATGGTTGACACACCATCAGGGAGCTGAGAGGAGGAAGAAGACACGAAGTCTTTTAGATCTAATGGTCCCAGTGCTCTGCCACAGGACCAAGCAGGGTCCTGGGTGGTCTATCAGCCAGCCTCAGCAGCCCCTTTTGACTCCCTTCCTCCCATTGCAGGGGTTCACCCTCCCGGCCAGCACATGACATGACCCTTCTTCAGGAACTTGCCCTACAGCTGCCCGCATACCTTACCTGGCCCGGGAGTCACTCTCTAACCAGCCCTCTCAGTGGGAGCCTGAAGTGAAAGGAACTCCCTCCATGTTCCTCAGACAAGGAGTGAACATCTGGTGGGACAATGTGTGGAAAGGGTGCATGTGAAAGAGGGGTACTTTGAGTATGTGGTGGTCTGCTTGAGGGGTATTGCTGTCGGGAGTTCTGTAATGAGCTGGAGAAATCTGTAACTGCAGTAGAGGTCAGACATGTTAACACTGCCTACCCACACCTGAGTGACCGTCACACGAAGCATTGCCACTCTGGTGCAAAGGCGAGAACCTGGAAAGAAAAGACCAGGAGGGCAGAAGACCTTCTGAAGGAATTTCCTGCCAGGTATGAGACATGAAAGGCTGCTTAAGTATCTTTCCTGAGCTCAGAAAGTATAGAGGGTGCTTAAAACACTACGGTGAGGCTGTGAGTAGTTCCTGGTGTTACACAGGTTCACCCAGAGTTGAACAGTGTCAGCAGAGCTGTGGGACTCGGCTGGACCGGCTCACAGCCCCAGGACAGTGCCAGGGAAACTGTCACAGTTCCATGGCAGACCAAGGTGTAGCTGTAAGAAAAAAGTCAGTTGTGTTGTATAAAATTTTCTAATTAAAATTTCAGTGCAAAGCAGATATTCAACAGGGAAACTTCAACAAAACCATTAACATTTGGTGGGACTATAAATATGATTAAGTGTATGACACCATATTAATAATAGGCTGTACTGCCTGTATACTCTACATAAAAAAATGTCATTCGTGCGGGGAGACAACAACACTTAAATTCATGTTAAAAGAAGGCTACAGTGGAACCAAGTATTAGTCAGAAGCTTCCAAAAAAGAGCACTGTATTTACAATCTTCCTGTGTAAACTCAATGACTGTTCAGCTCTCCTGCCCTGTACTTTTGATCTGTGATAGATGTAGTCTTTTACATCGCTTGTTTTTGAAACTTCAACTTTTAAGATCTTCTCGTCTTTTAGATATTCATAATAATTCACTGTAGCTAAAATCCCGGTGCCTGTGATAAAAAATGTTCTTCCATATTTTATACTGCCAAAAGTATCCATTAGTAAGAGACTTGAATCATATTCCCCATTTCATTTTTCTGAGGAAAAAAAAAATGTTCTGAGCTCCTTTCTCATTATAATATTATGTTAATTGTTTTCTTAGGAAACTCTTCTTCCTCAGAAAACAGACTGGATTGATTCCCCTTTCAGCATTCACAGGATGCACATACCAATGTCCCAAAATGGTAAAATAATTAGTCAGGAAGCGGTGGACTTTTGTAAAATCAATCAATCTATTTATCTGTTTATCTATTTATCCAACTTCAGCAAAGACTTTCATATATTATATTCTGTGCTCTGACTCAAGCTTGCTCAGCGCTATCAAATCATTAGGAAGGAGGCTCTCACCACTCAGAATGCCTGGCATGGATGCATGGGAGATAGTTGAGAACAGACTGGGTGATCTTCGGGTGGGTCCAGTCTCAAAAAGAAAATATCTTAGCACAGAGACTGCCAGCCTGGAGGAGATGCCATGGACTGGTTTGACCAGAAGTCAGCCCCCAGCCACTGTGTGAATTCTACATCCACCTACAAGGTAATGCAGCTTAAATACTTGGAAGTGCTCAAGGTCAGGTTGGATGGGGCTTTAAGAAAGCTTATCTAATGAAAGGTGTCCCTTCCCTTTGCAGGGCAGAGTTGAACCAGATGATCTTCAAAGGTCCCTTACAACCCAAACCATTCTATGATACCATGGCTTATTATGGGAAAGGTCAGTTTTACTCTGCCTGTTTTCTGTACGTGCTCTTCTTTCATAATTCTTTGCATATGTGTGTTTACATACAATATGACTTTACCTCTTCATGAAGATTCACCACTGTGATTTCAGTTTTCCCTTGGCATATGCCTCCAAACTGGACTCAGCAAGATAAGTTAAAATGTATATTTATTTTATATTGTATTTAATATCTTCAACTTAAAACCAAAGGCCTAAATATTGCTGACAGAAGCAGCTAAAGACTCTCAAAAGGGCTCTGCAAATTCCAGTCTGAGTAAGGTCAGTGGCAGTGGCCTTGATCTGCGCCTGAGTTAGTCCAGCTGCTGACTGTGTGCTTTGAGTTCTGCCTTGGGCACGCTGTGCTCTGGACAAGCTGCCTGTGCCCCCACATCCTCCCCACCCCATGGGACCCTCTGCAGTTAGAGCAGCCAGACATCTGTGGGTGGTTACCTGGAGTCACCGACCAGGATGGATATCAGGAGAGAAGGTCCCAGCGGATCTCTGGAGGTGCGCTTGGGAGGCAGGCTGGAGGCTCACTGCCATCCTGTAACCCAGATGTGTCTTTCCTTATCCCAGCTGCACCAGATGTGTGCCCTCCAACGTGAACAAGTAGGGTTTCACACCTCAGTACAAAGGGAAGGTCTATTAAACACCTGTTTTCAAGTCTTACAAGATGTCTAATAAGCTTACTTAGGCAATTTAAAGAAATGTGTTTCCAAATGCCCAGCTAATCTGTCTGAGACAAGGACCGACAGCTAACATGTTGAGGCCTGCATAAATCACTTCTGTTTAACACAAACATTTGATATATTGTCAATTCAAGCTTTAAAACCTGCAAGTTATTTCAGCCAGGTCATTGTGGAAATAATTACAAGGAAATTTCTTTGGAGGGCAGCTACTTTTTCTAATAAGGGAACATTTGCCTGGGTTTTATTTTTCTGAATGTACAAAATTTCCCGGGCTGGGCAAATTGGGCCAAGAAGAGACAATCCAAGGACAGGCTGAGTCCATTAGGAACACCAGCACAAAAACATGGTATGGAAATGAACTCAGAGAAATCTCTTCTTACTGGAGAATATCAGTATTTCATGAAGTGCTCTTAAATCCAGTGTGGTTTTAGGACAACTTTTTAGTTTCTTGGAAACAAAACCCATTTCATTCTGCTGATGAGCACATAAATAAGTAAGTAAATAAATAAAAATTATTCAATAATTAAATCATCCTATCTTTGCAGTGTCCATTATCCTGCTGTTATCAGATTAAGACTGTTTTTTCTCCTAACTAATCAGATGGAGGGATTAAAACCTGCATACGCCAGTGAAACACAAAACAGCCAGAGGGAGAAAAGCCAATTTGGTAGGACAGATGGGCTGGGAGACGGTGACATGCAGTGCCTTGCTGTGGCTGGGCACAAGAGTGGCAACTTTGTCATGAAAATGGATTGGCAGAAATACATCAGCAACCGCACTTTGACAGCCCGCAAGATCTGCTTTTCTTGCCTCCAGCTTTCCAGAACACAGGTATTCCAAGAGGTTTTGTTTGAGGGCGCACGCAGGTGACACAGATGATGAACTTCATGATGAACTGTCACAATTTGGAGTAGTTATGATATATTCTGTCTACGAGAGTGCTCCCAAACATGGCCATATGTGTTAATGACTGCTGCACCAACTTAATGAATGCCTTCCCCAATTCTTAGCAATTTAAAGCATTGCTGTGATAGGCATCTATTTAAATGCACCTGCTAAAACCACCGCCTCTATTCAGTTCCCAACAGAGTAATGTCCAGTGGTACCTTTTCTCTTCTGCATGGTTTGTGGTGCTTGGTGCAGTTCTGTGCCCCTGGAAAACCAACAGCAGCTGTGCAAGTGGCATATGTATTCAAGGAGCTGCTACAGGCAGTTTCTGAATCACAGAGGATCAATATTAATTACATTTCATCACTTTGACACTGTACCATGGGGAAAAAAAGCTAAAAATAGCCCTATTTCCTCAGTTTATGTTCTTCTTGCTTCTCAGTCTTTTAATTCCATTTCTGTTCTTTAAACTCCAGTTGTATACATGGGACTTGCTGAGAGGTGTCCCAAACCACATTAAAAAGAAAAATTGGCTTTATGTGGCTTTCAGAAGTCTTTGATCCTCAACTAATCTGAGCGGGGTTCTGACCTCCCTGAATCCCTAGAGCAGGGCAAAGACACCCAGGAGCCGCCTCATTACCAGTTGTATATCTGAACTGCCGTTTTTTTCCATTGTGCTCTTCAGTTCCTTTCCCCTCTGACCAGCTTCTTTTTTAAGCATCCTCTTTCTTACATTAATTTGCACCTCCCTTGGCCTGCTGGCCACGCTTCTTTTAATGCAGCCTAGGATACAATTGGTTTTCTGGGCTGCGAGCACACATTGCTGGCTCATATCTAATTTTTCATCCACCAGACCTTCAATATTATCAAAGGTAAGTGAATTGGCACTGCTTAAGTAAGAGGAATTTTTGGGTCCATAATCAGTAAGACAGAATTTAACAGTAATTCTTGATTTCAAATGCCCATCCCTGTGAAAGTCAAGAAGAACTTATGAAGCTGAAAGCATATGTCTTTTTTTCAATTATATCAACAGACCTAATATAGGCTAATTCTTCTCCTCAACAAATCTAATATAGGCTAATTCCTCTCCCCGCAAACCTCAACCCTTACAACCTTAAAGTGTCACAGCTGCTGCAGTACTATTGCTTCAGCCCCATGGAGAACAGAGAACATGGACAGAAGAAGCAATGGTGTAGAGAAGAGTTACACAGGTATATGTAATATCCAAATGCAGCCTAATATTAATGGTGAATTGTCTTTGCCTGGGGCTGTGGTGATATCTAGGTATGACTGTAAACTTATTTCTCCTACTCTTCAAATTCATGTGGTTTCTGAAGAAACATTGCTTTTGTTTCATTGATCTAAACTAGCTTGACTTTTAGGGAGGGAAAGAAGCACAGTAATGGAGACTTTATCCTTTTTTTGATTCTGTTGGATGTGCTACATGTTCCTCTCACGCCTAGCAGCAGTGAAAACAAGGCAAACTTGTGCAGATACCAGTTCAGCGCTGGGCAACAGGCTGAGTCCTAGGTCCAGCCTCTCTCGGACCTCCAGCCACAGGGACTTGTGACAACTGCTGATGAATCTTTACTGGGAAGTGGCGGGAGAAAGGGAAAACAAGACAAGCTGCTGGAAGGATGCTCATCGTCTCTCCTCCAGAGTTTGTTCTTGGGCATGGATTACCCTTTTCACAATGCGTGCACCATGCACTCTTCTAAGAAAGCTGTGGCCAAGGTGCAGCATAGTTGTGATGACGTTTGGTAATGACACAGTGGAGCTGAGAAGGTGTGAGGCCTCAGCATGGATTTTGGCTACATGAGAACCTGCCAGGTTGAAGTAGAAAATGCCACAAGGTAAGTGCTGCAAGAGAATTCTCTCTCTTCTGAGATCTTTTACTGTATGTCTGAATAGCTGCTCATATTGCCTATGAAAACTTCATAGGTTGCTCATGCTGAGTAAATGTCTGTTTCAAAAAAGCAAGATTGCTCTTAAATACTTATTTTTTGTGCACTGCTTGAAGTCCCAAATTGTTATTCAAGGACGGCAAGTGTATTTCCAACACTTAAAACAACTCAGTGGGAAGTTTAACTAACTACTTTATCCTTGCCTTCACTGTCTCACAAATGAGACAGGGTTTCTTCTTTTCAAGACACTGCTCCTATTCAACATGGCTGCAAACATTTTGATAAAGTGCCTGTCTTTTAAATGCTACACAGATCTCAATGCATCAGGAGTTTACATTGACAGAAGCATTAAAACAAAAATCATAATGCGGCACTTTTTAAAGATGCAAGGGAAAGGTAGTTTTGAACACCTTCTTGGTAATAAATGCCCAAAGTAATAAATTAGGGCTACAGAAGATGGTTAAAAAGAAGGTTAAAATAAACCTTATCTTGGCTAAGGTATGGTAGGAATCACGTCAAAAAATACATATGAAGAGCAGTACAAACAGCAGAGGCTGGCTCTCACTTGCAGTTACCTGCCATGTAGTCCTGGTGTGTGTTCCTTCTTGAAACTACAGCACCCTAGCTACTGCGGCTGAACTGCAGTGTGCGGAATGACCCAAGTATCAGTTGTCTGACAGCCACGACATGAATGATTATACAGACACGGCGACAGGCAGATGTTTTTACCAGTCCAGCCACACTAGAAGTTTCCTGCTTGCTTTGATCTTGCACTCTCTGCCTTTCTCACAGTTTGATCAAGATGTACAAGCAATAGCATGTGACATAGTTTAAAGATGATTTATAAGCAGGTTGAACTCCTACAATATTTTATCAATGATTTATGTACTTCAGGATGCAGATCTTAAAAAATTAAGAAAATTTAAAGCATATGAAAACATTGGTGACACAAGCCAATGAAAGTCTTGATCCTTACATATGCTGATCAGGCTTCAAACCCGTCCTGGCAAGCTAGACTCATCAGCAGTTATTTCATGGTAGAATTCCTGTGACAGTTGGTTTCTTAGCTCATGATCGTATCCATAGGATCATGCTCACTTCAGCCAGTCATACACGGGACGTCCTATCAAGACACACTGACTGACTTGCTACGAACAAAATCCATCTCTTCGGGCAGTTCTGCATCTAAGAGTTGCAGCATCTAGTTGGAGCATCCCTCCAAATGGCCACTGCCTACTATATTTTGTCTGCTAGATAATTGTGTTGGGTGAGTGGGAGGAGTTGATCATCCGGTCTGCTTCAGTGGTTATCAGCTTTCCTCTAGATGAGGCTTGTGTGAAAAAGACCGGTGGTGTTCTGCCCCTGTCAGAGCCAGATCTTTGTTACTGCCTCCCTATCTATGCTCAGCCATCTCCTCCAGCAGTACCAGGACTGTCACTCCTGGCTCAGGGCTCACTTCTTACCTATGCTTATTCTGCTTCCTCCTGCTCACTCTGAACCTGCTTCCCACAAAACAGGCGCTGAAGCCAGGCTACTGAGGTTGCCTGAACCTGGCTAAGCCAGTTCTGAGTCTTTCAGTAATTTCAGTGCTCTCTCCCCATGCTCCAAGCACCTGAGACACACGGCAAAAACAGTCCAGTCACCCTCAAGCTCTCCATTGAGCCACAGCACTGTCCTTGCACCTCTCCAGTGAGGTCTTGCATCACCTTGCATGTTCAACAAGACGGTGTGGACATGTAATGTACATTCAGGTGTTACAATGATGGTGTGAGCTGTATCTTGCCAGAGAAACAAGGACGTGAAAGGGGGAAAAAACGTGAACACTCAGCCTTGGAACAAAGTAAAGTTTCCTGACTCAGATGCATAGTTTGACACAATTGCTTTATGCAAAAGCTCATCAAATGTGAGTAGCAAAACATTTTGTTTAATCAAGCGTAACATACTGTACCATAATATTAGTCTTGGCTGTGCATGTGTCAGGGGAGTTCATATCACCATGAATCACTTGTTATGTTTTGTTTAAAGACTTTGGTGGGTGGCTCAGAGTGAGAGACGTGTTCTTGTTAACTCAGGAATGTTCTCATTTAGATGATTTAGAAGGGAAAGTTCCTGAAACTGATATGGAAGTTGTATTCCATGCCTTGATGCACCCCCACCTCCCACAAGATCTTTGCTTGCTTGAAAATTTCCTGTATATCAAAAGTCAGTGTAAGGCTAAATGGATTATTGCAATAACAGTGACCTATGCCTGGATTGGGGTTTATCTCTTAGTCTGTTCATATGACGTATGCCAAGGTTACTGAAAATCAAACGTTGCCAATGGAGGCATTTCTGTCCACAGATTCTTGTGGCTTCTCCTGCTATACATCTTTCTTTTCTTACCAAAGAAAAAAAAAGTAAACAAAACCTAGGGACCAAAAGCAGCAAGTCAAAGCAGCCAATTAATAAAGGAAAGAAGTACTCTAGGTCAAGGCAGATGAACTGGTCTGCCTCCCCCAACAGACTGTTCAGCTGCCAGAATAACTGCTATCGCAAAGCTTATGGATGACCCAGTCACTTTTTGTTCTGAAAACATTTCCTGCTGGAATAGACTGTTTGGCCCTGGAGCCTCTGTTTTCCTGTGTTTTTCACTGTCAGAAAGTGCGTGGATTTGCATTACTTGTATCAACACAGCAGCAGTCAGCAATATTTTAAACATCATCACGGCGCAGGGAGTCAATGGCATCAGTTCTGACTGACTAGAAAATTTATTACTTTGCTAGCAGTTTTTGCCAAGTATATTCACTTGAAAATATTACTGATTCCTGTATGTTGCTCAGCACAACTCGCTGTTACCTGTGAATACCTGGGCTGCTTCTAAACAAGCCACAGTAGCGTGGGGTTCCACATCTGATAACTAGCCCCACCTTTTCTGCAATGTTGGCTCATCCGCCTTTACTCCATACGGTGTGCAGCACAGATACGCCCCTCAGGATAAGTTCACACGGCAAACCAAAGCTATGATTGTATCATGGGTTGGTAACAACAGCTGCGATGCTTTAAGATCACAGTCCTCAGCACATGCTAGCAACCAAAGCAGGCACAACCAGATATACCAAGGCAATAAAAACTTGCTTAGTTTTACACTCTTCATTGTTTGGTCCCTCCCTTACAAGCCTATCTTATTCTTCCCTTCCATGACAGCAAGAGCTTGCACCTCTCCAGGCTGCGAGGAACTGAAACCAGGCTGCATCATTGTCCAGGAGCCAGGGAGTGACTCAACATCAGGAGGACATACGTGGCACAGGGTGAAGGTTGTACCCCTTTACATAGCAAAAGGTGGGGGAGAATGCCCCTAGGCATGGGCTGAGGCAGGAGTGGGGTTCATTTCTCATAGTTACCTGCTCACATTAGTGGGGTGCATATCCTCCACTCGCATGTTCCCTCCACTGGATATGCAACCTTTTAGATATTCATATAGAACCTCATTACCATGCAAGCTGATCACTTAGCATTTTTTAGGGCTTATAACCACATAAAAAGTCTTGCGGAAATGTAAAAACAATTATTGGTGTATGAGAAGAGAAGGAAATCCAGAAGGTCAGCTTTTGTGTCCACCTCAGTTTGTAGACAGCAATTAGATGCAGAAGTCTAATACCATGAACTTCAAAACTCTGGCTTGTACTCCTAGTGCCTAAGTCTGTAGTTATCAGGGTTTTAATAGTGAAGGTCCCTTGCCTACAGTTCTACTTTTGTGAATAAATGGAACTGTCTTGATCTCTTCAGGCCTAGTAACTCATACCTCTCATACTTGAGCTGACTAGCATCGAAAAAATTTCCTGAAGTGCATCCATTTGGCTCCTTCTCTGGAAGACATGCTCCAGGTTGTTATGGTTTTAGGAAATGAGTGGCTGGATTCTGTGCTTCCCTTTGCTTATGCAGAATCAAAGTTCTCTTTTCCTCTCTTTGCCCTGTCCTTCCCTCACCCACTAGGACCTTAATGACTTGGGTTATGTGGGCGTAGCAATGCTTTTACTTACTTTGTTTGAAGCAGCTCCATTTAGCAAACAAGAATTGAATATTCACTAAGAAAAAGAGATACAATAATTTTAAATTAAAAAAAAATAATAATTGTCCTTGATGACTCAAGCAACGGCTGGAATCCAGGTATGCTACACAATCGAGGAACAGCTTACTTGCCCTCCAGTTTGCTTGGTCTTTAAATTCTGTCTGTACAAATCACTACACATTCTGTAGGAGGAATAGTTTCTCCTTCCCACCCCATATTGATCCATTTGTATTTCCCATCTTCCTCCTCCATAACTTGGAACTTGGGAACTGGGACAGCCTTAGGCAGTGGGCAGAAATCTAGGGTTCAAGACAGTAAGTTTGAAGGAAGAATTGCAATCATACTTGTCACTCCTAGATGTGTTCTCCAAACACTGAAGTCTTGTACAGAAAAGTGTCTGATTCTCCTAGTGTTAGAAGAAAGGAGTGACTCTGTTTCTAACACTTGCCAGATGTTTAATCCCTGTGCAACTTTGCTACCTAGCTCTTCACAGTGTATTCTTCAGAGTATGAGCATGCAAAGGTTTTAGGCATTAGAAAAAAAGCAAGTCTTTTTAAGTGTCTGGACCAGGCAAACTAAAGGATTTGTGTAAAATCCCATAAAATGTCTGTGAGAGCACAAGAACTGAACCCACATTTCTTAAGGTCTGAGCAGCTGCCCATATTAGTGAACACCCTTCCTCTTGCTGGCTCATAATGGATGTGTCCACTTGCTGTGTGAAACGCCTGGGGCAGTGTGTGGCTTCTGGCAAACAAGAGCAAAAGAGCCGGGATTCAAGATGTGCTGAAGCCTGTCTGCTTACCTATAGTCATAGCTGAGGCTATAATAATTGCCTTCTCCTTATGGTTGAGAGTGGGACAGCTGCTGTTTTAACAGATCACCAAGCACTTGCAGCGGCATGGAGTATTTTACTTCCTGAAGCCACCTGCCCCATGCCTTACCAAGTTACCTGCCAAAAGAGAAACAGCAGTGCTCTTGCTTGCTGTGGTTTTGTCCAAGATTTATTTATAATAAAAATCTATTTCTAGTTCATAAAAACAGATTTATTTTTAATTTCCTTTCCTGGTTTGATGGAAAAAAAGGGGGGAGGGAGGAAGCAATAAGCTATCATTTGGCTTCAGTGACTAGTTACTGTTTCTGAGAATCTAGCAGCCTCTGTGTAAAGGCTTTGAAATCGTGGAAAGCTATTCCCTGTGTGCCTTTACATTACTTCTGATCGTGGCATTTCCTAATTGCAGGATTTCTGCTTACTCCTCCTGTAAAAGGCAGTGCAAAAATACAGTATTTATGCTTGGATTGACCAGGAAAACTGCACCTGCAGGGAGAGGCATGGGGCATGTGATTGCTTTCCGGAACAGTAGAGCTATTAGCTTTGTGGCAAAGGCCTAGAGCTGGAAAGATTGTGTTCATTGTGTTGGGGGAATTATTTGATTGACTGCTGAAGCTTGCCATATGTGTGGAACATTTGTCTGCTTTCCTCCCTATGATTACAGTTATTTCATTAAATAAAGAGGGAAAGCTACAGCATTTACAGTCTAAGCATCCTCATCTGTTGCCGTTTCCTCTCAAAGCATCACCTGTCATATTTCTTACGCTGAGGGTCATCACCTTAACCAAAAGATCTAATGAAACTGATATTTATATCTAAGCTGGACTTTTATCAATTCGTACCTCAAAAAGCAAGCATGAACCTTGGTTAAGCTCTGGTTATTGCTGTTCTTTTGTTTGCTCGTTGAACAAGCATTTCATGGCTATTATTAGTTCAGGTTGAATTATGCTTACTGCAGAACTCATGAATGGAAAGCAGGTCACTGAGCCCAAGCTCAGTAGTTTTGTTCCTCGTGCCCTCTTAACAATGATCCTTCCAGACTATTCACATATTCATATTATCCTCAGCTTGCACTACAGCAGGGAAATCCCCAGCTAGGCAGATCCCTCCAGCCATATAGCCTGGACCTATCAGCAGAATGACAAAAAGTAGACATAAGGGAAGAAAAAGAGCATACAGAATCCAGAATCCAGTAGCGCAAACCTCCTAATTTTAGGTAAGCTAATGAGAGAGAATGCATGATCAACACAGCAGTGGGGGCTACTGCTAGCCAGCCCAGCTGCCCTCGGTTTCTTTTTGTCTTTTTCTCTGCCATGCGCAACTGTGGGAAACATCTTCAGGGCTTGTTTCGGACTAAGACACATAGGAAAGAAAGAAAGGAAACAATGAAAGAAAATGTTCACACTACTGGGGTGAATGTCAAGGAAAGTCTAAGAATACTTAGGGAAAGTTCTTCTCCTTATTAAAGCAGAACTGCTGATAACTATATATGCATGACTACAGAAAGAAATAACTGAAAATAGGGTACTATTGAAAGGGAATCCAGCCTTCTCATCTTACTTTAAACAAAAAAGATGTTTTCTTGTCTACACAGCTTTTTATGAAGTTGCGAAGATTGTGAAGCTCTTGTTGTAACTACGTTTTGTAGTGCAGTGTGGGTTTGAGGTACAATGAGCCACTAGACAGTGGGGTTGAGGTGGGGGACTGTGCCTTCCCAGAGCACTCCTTCTTATGCTGTTTCCTATCTATATGTTGTGGGTTAGCTTTTCCTTTTCTTTGCCATTTGGTCTTTTGCCCGTGTGATTTGTAATAGGAACATCACAGTACTGGGAAGGAATCCCACAGGTCAAGTAGAGGCTCCTGTTGTCATCAAATATTATCACAACGACCACAATTGATGTTAACTGTGCAATATGAATGCCTTGATGGTGTCCAATCTTAACAAATTATTGTTATTTGCAGAGTGAGAGTCCTGCCAATTTGTAATGAGACTGGAATCCTAAACTGGAAATGAGGAAAATGGAGAAGCCAGCTGAATAAACTAAAAAGACCTCCTCACCTTGCAGCTGTTGCGATGTGAGAAAACCACTTATCTAGGAGATAAAAAAGTTTCAAAAGGCTGGATGCTTGCAAAAAAGAAAAAAAAAGTCTACTGCTCCACCTGCATGGGGAGTGTGAGGGTTTCTAATAGTTAATGACATAATTTATTGATTTTCTGAGAATAAAAGAGCTACTCTACAGCTAGCAATTTCTGTAAGTCAGCACACAAAATAGTGCTGAGATTGAATGACTTTGCAGCATCACCTGTCCACAAAGCCACCGGTGATTGCAAAGCTCATCTGCTGACATAGCAGAGTCAAATAGAATGTACCATATTTTCCCAGTACATGGCTGGACTAAGAGTTTGGTAGAACATTATGATTTTAGCAATTCATCACACCAAAGCAAGGGGCAGGAAACTGCAGGAGGAGTAACGTGTCCTCTTTTGAGTGGCACACAGCAAAACTGGTACAGAACCAGGTCCTTATCTCAGGAGAGATATCAACAGTGTTCACAGGTGCTTGGATCTCATGGGGTCCAAAACCCAGCAGCCTCTACTTGTATAAAGGCAAAACATCACCACTCCACTGAGCCCCTGGTAGCATGCTTGTTGTCTACATTGGAGGAAAAAACAGTTTAGCACAGAGCCCTTGAAATGTTGCTAACCCTTCTTTCAAAATATGCGTTAGTGTAGGATACACAAACTGAGGCAACTCCAGACATTGAGGTAGATGCAACAGCATCACACAGAAAAACAAGATACAGATCAGGCAGAAGGAGCAAATGGACACTCTGCAAGGGCATCCGTTAAGTTCGGGAGACAGTAAAGAACTTGACAGTTACAATACATAACAAAAAGCACTTTCAAATGAAGTTTGATTCAAGGTTTGCTGCTTCTATATTTCAAAACGGGAAAAGTTGTGAAAACCAGTAAAAGAAGAAAAGTTATAAAAATCCTGGTGCCTCTAAAACCCCTACTGGGAAAAGCTTTCTACGGAGCTTTCTAGAAGAAGAGTTAGCTAAACCTGATGCAATATTTGCTAAACCTCTATGTTATGAAATGGATGGATAAAGACTGGCAGAGAGAATTTGTTTCGATGGCCATGCTTACAATCAATCCAAGGTTTTAAAGAAAATAGTGGGCTCTATTTCAAAATGAAAATTGTTGAAACTGCTGGACAAGGCAGTTGGCTGATGTCTCTCAGGAAGAAACTGGAACAGATTGGAACAGATAAAACCGAAAATTATGTTTGAATAAGAGGCTGCTTAAAAGCTTATCCGCTGTTTCACACTACTGCAAAAGAGGCAAACCATTAGATGTATAAAGACAGCTAACTGGAGTAAGATGGAGTGTAATAAAAGATGGGCTCACACCCATCTCTGTGATGATTTCGAGAACACCAGTGGCATGGCATAGAAATTGCTATCTGTTTTCTGCAATTTGCCTTATTAGCTGGTGATAAGAATTTCCTTAAGGTATAATCAGGCTAATCCTACATAAAACTGAGATTGAAGATGATAAGAGGCGGTGTTAAAAAACATTCGCTTACAAGGTAATTGCTGTAAAACAGGCTGGTGTTTAGAACAAATGTGCTGCCTTTGCCATAAAGACATCTTGCATTGGTCCCCCTTTGCGGGACAGAAACAGTAACTTTGCATGCATTGAAAAAATGTATTGAAATGCCTCTTGCCTCTGCCTGTAGGTCTCTTAACTCTGCCAAGCTTAATTATGCTCACATTGAGAGAGAAGCCGCCAAATGCACTCTGGGGATGTAAAAGGTTTTGCCACAGGTCACTGTCCTGTCATTTAAATGTTTACACAAAGAAGGCAATGGGCATGACCATTACTTTTGAAAGCCCAGTGCTGTGCCATTCACGTCTGAGAGTCTCCGACAATAAGAAAATGCAGCCCATTTGTTATTTTATCTTTAGAAGCAGATAACAATAAGCAAGCAGCAAAAGAGGATAGTCTGTGCGTTTCACTACAGGCTGAGTAAAACCTCAAGGAAATTGGGAATAATTAACTCTGGTTTAAACAATAGACTATAGGACAAAAAAGGACTACTTCATAACTCCCCGGTGGCCACAGAGAACCGTCGCACAGTATTTTTCATAAAATAATCAACTCCACAGGAAGAGCTGTTACAGTTGATGTTCGTCCTTCTCCTCAGAATTGTGCAGGGAAGGGTGAGCCTGTCTTCACACAGGAGATACAAAGAGCTCAGCGTGTTTAATCTGAATGCTGCCACAGACAGGGTTGATGTCTAGAAATACACTGGGGAAAACGGAAACACCAAGGAGAGGTGACAGAGCAGCATTGGCACAAGCACAAATATATATTGGTGGTTTATGAACTAGTATAAATTTTCTGGTAAGGCCAGCAAAAATGATTTACTTTTAAATTGGCACACAGTAAGTTTGTGATGGTGAATGTAGCACCTGTATCTCAGTGACCTATCTGGGAAGTTGCCTCCAGTCTTATATTCCTTATCGACGCAGCAGCCTTCCCTTGAAAGCTCTTTCCAACACAGTTCCCTTCACCTCTCTGTGTGGCTGTATACTAGCTGCAGTCAGGATCTGTCTCACTTGCTTCTTGCAACTGCTGATAACCCTTTCAGGGCCCCTGACCTTACAGTGATTTAGTATTCCCTTTGTTAAGTTCCAGTTTACAAAAGAGATATTAAAGGGCTTTAATCCTCAGGTTCGGGGCCCTCAATTAATTGTTTCTCAAAAAAGCCTTATCTCTGACATTGCGTTTATTCATTAATTAAACTGTCTATAGTCAAGTACGATAATATAAAACAGATAAACCGAGGTGCCACCTGGTATTTATTTCTGAAAAACTAGTAGACATGTATCATATGTCTACACAACTCTATATACAAAGGTTTATAGCTTTATTTGTTTTAAGAGGGCAACACATATATAGGAAGATTGCTTAATCTTTGGTACAGCTTATGCAGCTCAGTTCATAAGAACCCCCATAAGTACAAAAAAACCTGATCAGTAATAAACTACTCTTTCACAGAAGTTTCATACAGACTATGTAGGTTCATTAATAGAAATTTGAGTAGATTTCAGTAGATGCATGGTCTAAATAGCCTGAAACATCCAATGTGTATCAAACACATCCTGAATTATGATGAAACTGTGAAAAATTGTCCCCCTTTATGGATGGCAGCTCTTGAACAGAATGTAGATCATGTGGACCAGTTTTTTATCCAAATGGCTGTTTGGAATGATTTGAAACACATCACATTATTGTCTTACCATCCTGCCATAATAATAATAGCAGAAAATTTGATACAGATATTTAACAAGCAAAGTATGTTGTAGGTCCAAATGTGCCCAATAAATGAATAGTGTGCCAAGCCACACAACTACCATTTCACTGGGTTTATCAAGACCCTGTGAAGCCTCCGTCAGGCCCATTACTGTCCACACTGCTCAACATCTGCAATATAATTTGTCACGTTACAGTCACATTACAACTGTTATTTGGAGTCTTGCTGACACACTTACTTTAAGGAACCAAAAGTCTGTTCAGCAGAGTCCAAAGACAGGTTATTAAGTCAAAATCAAGAAGGTGGCATTATAACATTAGTGAGGAGGAAATTGTTATTCAAGTAGAAATTCCACTTTTCACTTTTGTGGAATAGCCCACTGTGCATTGGAGTCATGCTGGGGGAAAAATCCTGCAGATAGGTTGCAGAGGTTCATATACAATAGAACAACCGAATTTGTACCATTTTTCTCAAATAGCCTGACTTGCATTCTCACAATATATCAAATAACGACTGAAAAACACAGTGATGGAGAAGGATGCAGTATTTTCAGTATGATAAGGTTGAGTGTAACTGCTTTTTGGGAAATGAACAGCACCAGATTGAAGTACAAAATTCTGTAGATAAGTAGCAGATGGCAAATGAAGGCATGTGAATACATGCATCCCATACTAAACCAGGCTGATAATTTACTAGAGATTTGTGTTCTGCTTTTACAAGTGTTAGCATTGGTAACTGTTTCCTCTAGGTATGTTTATAAGGAGTTAAAGCTGAATCAGAACTCACATGTTGCTCTCCCTTAACTGCAAATATTTGCATATCTTTAAAGCACTCTATTAGTGCTTACCAGGTTTTGAAACTCATAGGAATCAGGCAGAGCAGCCCTACAGGTGTAGGTGCAAGTTCCTACACATCTACGACCAAGGCTATTTAGAAGCCCTGTAGGTAACACGTTCTCTTCATATTGACTCAGTAGAATAAGCACAGTTTTAGCCAGATTGACAACTCGTTAATATAATTGCCCAAACACATAAATATTTTTGGATTGTGATTAGAGGAATTCATGATTAGGAATGCACAGTCATTTTAAAGATCCCACAGTGTTTTCTTTGGAGCCAAAAGAGACAACACAATAGTCAATTAAACAGCCTTCCTTGAGTGTGATTTCTTATACGCATCAGAAAAGCACCGAGCTTGGTGTACGTCAGCTCTTACATTCACATCTGCTTTTATCTTTGGAGTGTCTTCAGAGTCAACCAGGAGAAATTTACAACTAATGTTTATTCAGGACGTAAACCCAAATTAATGCCTTTGGAACAATGCGTTCTTGCTCCCATTCACATAATGAAATTTGCCTTTGATTTGAATGGGAGCAGTGCTGGGCTCTCCGCAGCTACTGATTATACATGTCAATATTAGGCTGTGTTTGAATGATGCTGTATTATGCATAAGAATAAAGTATCACGGAGATGTTGTGAGACACCAGGCAACATAATTACATGGATTGCAAGAGAAATACAAAGCAAAATATAGCACTATATATTAATAGCCCATCTCAGCCTTCCCTCATTATATCTGGACCTTTGTTTACTTAATTAGGAATGATTTTAAAGTTAAATCTGTATTTATTTTTCTGATGATGGCCTTGTTCTGAATGTACATACACCGAGAAGCTGCTGTTGACATGACTGAGCAGGATATTGTATTTTGTTAAATTTACTTTGGGGAGTTCTGATGCCAATTGCTAGCACGTTTGCAGTCCCAGTCACATTGAAAATCTAATAGCAACATGAGCTTAGAATGGTACCCATGCAGCGTTCCTGGATGAAGAAAACGCTCCCACCCTGTACTGGTAGACTACAGGAGACCAAGATACACTTCATTATAACTTCAGGTAAAGGAGACTGATTTTTTTTTCAGAATTACATTCATTTAACAGGATACTAGAAAATATTTCCCACCCTGCATCCACAGCAATATGAAAGGAATATTTGAAAAATGTTGTTATCAGTGTCTGCAAACAATAATCATAGCTAATACAAATGCCATCTGAGGTAATATCAACCTTATGTATTTATCCTGAAAATGGGGAAACAATCCTACTCTCAGTTTATAAATGTGGAAAGGTGGCACAGAGGTCTCTAGTGACCATCCACATATAAAGAATGGGAGAGAGAAGGAAACAAAGCCCCAGCTCTGAACTCAAACCATATTAGAATCTGTCTTTTCTGAAAGAATAAAAACCCTATTCTTTCCATGTAATTATTATGTTATAAGCCAGATTTTAAAAGTCCTCAGTCAATAGCAGGATTCCTCAGTAGCTTTCATACATAATCATAGGTATGAAATACCTTGGATTTTTCACGATCAAGCTAGAGGTTCAAAATGAGTAGCTAAATTTTAACAGTTTTCTCCAAAGCAAGACCCTTCATGTTCTCACAACATCAAAAAAGTTTCTCCAGTTTAAATATCTAAGATGAAACAGGACATAATAGGCTCAGGCTGGAGCAGGTCACCTGAATCAACTAAGGCTTCCAAATAGGTGTTCAGCAGCAAAGAGTGTTAGCAGCAGAAGTAAGGGTGATACTACCTTGCAGGCATAGGCAACAAGTGTCTTGTAATTCAGTAACAAAGAAATACAATCTCTCACAAAGCAATCTCATGGAAACTGATGTATTAACACTAGCTAATGATTGACTCGCTATTTACAGAAGGCTTCATTAAGCCTTTCCCACTGCCCGTACTTCGTCTTTTCTGTCATTACAGTGACAGTTTTCCTGTGTTGTAATTACATATTCATAGATGTGGTTTCAGAAATTTGCAAGAACCTGCAAATAAAACCAGCACTATAGCTAATTACCCTAATGCTTTATTATTAATAGTAATGTATATAACATTCCAATATAATTTTTTTCTTTTATAAAGATGTTAATTATTCCTTACAACATTTTCAAAAGAAGGCAGCACAGGAAGCATCTTCGTGGCATTCTCGGGTTTATTGTACTCTTGTTCGTTTCAGGGGGACATGGTGAAACTTATTAATGGGCATCTCCAAGCTCAAAATTAAGTCTGTAACAGATCAAGTGTTAGAATCAAGGCGGTTCATCCTAAAACCTCACCGAGACTTACCAAGTCTTTAGTTACAGCTACCCTACGTTTACAGCAATTATACTGAGAACAGTCTGATCTCTGATCTGCTGACAGTCTGTCCTGTGTTTTCCAAAGCTTGTTTTAAATCAGTGCTGGGTTTACGATAGCATGATTATGTTTCCAACCAGGAAATGATACGTTTGCAGTACTAAGGTGGCATTTTCTTTCCATGTTTATTATTAGTGTGAAAGTTGCAATCTTTAAACTGTGTTACGTATTAAATTTGTGATTCCTAAACTGAAAATCGAAACAGAGCTAGAGTGAGAGAATAAATGAGAATCGAAAGGAGACAGAAGGAGGTTAGCAAAGACATGCAAGCTTTCCGCAATGTATTAAACCAAAAAAAAAGGAAGTAAAAGAAGAATGAGGAATAACTGAAAATTAGTAACTCAGAACTGGCTAAAATAATAAATTCCTTTGTTTTCATTGGGGTTTGTTCTAGTGAGAATAACATAGGATTTGACTGTGCAGTGCAAGAACAGACGCAATAGAAAAGTTGTGCTCTGTTACACCGGCAAGTGTTCTTCCTTTGGTACCTGCTGGAACTGCTGAGCATCAGAGGGACCCCACATCTCCCCTCCCTCCCAGGGACATGGCAGGGCTGATGTCCACCTCCCCCATGGGGACATGGCCTCCTCACGCCTGCAGCCAGGGCTGATGTCCACCTCCCCCATGGGGACATGGCCTCCTCACGCCTGCAGCCAGGGCTGGTGTCCACCTCCCCCATGGGGACATGGCCTCATCATGCCTGCAGCTGGGGCTGGGGTCCACCTCCCTCATGGGGACATGGCCTCCTCATGCCTGCAGCAAAGGCTCAGTCCCACGCCTGACACCCTGCTGACCAAGCATGAAGCTCACACGGCTGGGATGCCATGTGTGAAAGGCAGTGAGTCCTCCTGACCTGTCACCTTCTGGTCACCAGCACTTGACGTGGCGAGGAAGTGTCACAGAGAGTTACGCAGCCATCAGGGCAGGAAGGGAGGGGGTGTGTGGTGCCCACATCAGTTCTATGGCCTCCAGCTGTCCATGGGCAGCCCCAAGACAGCTTCAGGCACAGTTTAATGTGGCAGTCTTTCATGTATAAGAAATGAAAGTTCCTAAGAAGGCAACATATGTAAAGAGGAAGCCATGACCTTATCTCGTCCTTATGCCCTCACACCTCTTCAGAGTGCACCCACTTTCCTCACCCCTTGTACACGCACAGACCTGGCTGGCCTGTAAAACAGGAAGAAAAAGACAAGAGTGCTTCTGAGGAGGGAGCTGCCTCTTCCTCTTCCTCATCCGCCTCCACAGTGCTGGCAAAGATGGATGAGCAGCTTCTGCCACGGAAGGAGCAGCTGTCAGGACTTGCTCTATGGGAGGCTTCTGGAGACCTGTAACCTACCCAGCTCTGAGACAACTCAAATGCACTGTCCTCCAACCTCTCTGTTTTTTAATATCTCCCTCATTACATAGAGCAGAACATCATATATGTAATATTCAATAAAACAAGGTAATCAAGCACAATCTCATGGTCATGATTGCAATACAAATAACTGACAGAAGCGCATAGAAGACAGGAAATTGATAGTGACTGTAAATGTCAACAAGAGAGAAAATTAACTCCTGGGGAAACTGCACAGTTAGGAGCTTGGGCGGATATGGATAGACACAACTTGAAAAAATCGTGGCTGCAGTTAGCGAGAAATATCCAATACTTGGTGAGTGGGTGAGGGCCAGAGGCCAAAACACCTCCAGAGACCAAGTAGGGTAAAAGTCAGCAAGTAGGATTATTTGCTTCGTTTTGTCACTGTAAAACATTTGGGGCTGCTTACTTTAGGGTAGGGGTGGAAATATTTCTTCTTGGCTTGGTGTAGAGTGACTGCACTGTTACTCTGATTTTAAAACTCAAAATGGTGGCACTGAGGAAAATAAGATATATGAATGTATTGTTGGATTTTTCACACCTACCACTTCCTTCAAGTACTGTGCCCTCTGCACAGAAATTCAAGTGGGACCAAGGGGCAGTGTGAAGAGGACTGGAGATGCCTGTTGCACTAGAGCAGTGTAGAAGTGAGAACTAGGCTACAGCGTTAGGCATGTACCCCTTGAGTGGATGGCTGCAGATAAATGGCTGTAATAGCATCATTCATATATTTTTTAATTTGAAATGCACTGAGCAAATGCCAAAGTTGCTAGCACTGTTCACTCTGGTAGTCCTGGTATGGAAATCCTGTTACACAACGTGGGCTGGGCTTTCGGAGCTGGAACTTGAACCATCCAGTGTTCAGAGCATCCATAAATCTTGCCTTCTGGCTCATCACGCTCGCAACTATTCAAGCATACGTGTTCTGCACACTCACAGTGACATCCTGTCATGAGCTGAGCATCCGTTTGTCAAAGCGAACTGCAATTCATGGGGTAGGAACACAGTGAACTTACATGAGGGTTCTGAAAAGAGGGGATTTACATTCCACGCTGATTCAAAGGCAGGTGCAGAACAACCTCCATAGACCAAATCTACACAAGCAGACTGCGTACAGGTTATTGAGAGGTGCTCAAGGAAGTATAAGAAGTTATGGAAGGAAACAATACCTAGCAATATATACGGGTAACATTGTGGTAGTGCTGCGATGATTCCACAAGTCATTGAGGTATTGAATAAAGCACAGTTTGGAGAACAGAAAAAAGTCAGTAAACAAATCAGAGAATCTTTTACTTTAATTGGTGCGTGAGTTTTGGAGCTTTAAAGTTTTCACGATTTTTTTCCTCTGTTATCTTGAGGGTTTGAGTCTTCCTTGATGAAAAGCAGAAGTGTTGAGGTGATGGCATGTGGGAGCCAACGCTTTAAGGGGAAATTCTGGGGGACCCCCGGCACATCTGAGAGACCTGGCCAAAGCTCCATCAGCGGCGGGGCCATGCCCCGACCCAGCCCCCGGCCACAACCCGGGCGAGGGGGTCCTGGGGGGCCACAGGGGAGCTCCGGGTGCCCGTGGCAAAAGACGAAAGTTGTCGGGAAGGCTTTAAAACGCCCGAAGGATGCCAAGTGGAGGGCTGGGTGACCGGGCCCCCTCCCGCACTTTCGTCCCGGCAGGGGCGGCCGATGCGGGAGGACACCAGGGCCCGCCCCGGCGCTCCCGGGCCTGTTGGCCGGGCGCCCCTCGCCCCCGCCCGGGCTCCCCCCGGCCCCGGACGCTGCCCCCACCCCCTCGGCCTTCCCCTCCCCTTCCCCTGCCGGTCCCTCCTCCCCGCCGGCGCTGGCCGTGCCCGCCTCGCTCCCCGCCCCGGCTGAGGGGCGGCTGCCGCTGCTGCTGCCGCTGCCGGCGGCGGCTCCGGGGAAAAAAAATGTCCGAGCGCGGCGGCTTCTACCGGCAGGAGCTGAACAAGACGGTGTGGGAGGTGCCCCAGCGCTACCAGAATCTCACCCCCGTCGGCTCCGGCGCTTACGGCTCCGTCTGGTAGGTGCGGGGCGGCGGGAGAGGGGCCGGGAGCCGGCAGGTGCCGGCAGCCGCGTTGCGGGGGAGGCAGCGGGGACACACAATGCCGGGGCGGCGGGAGGCCGGCCGCCGGGGGTCGTGAACGCCCAGCGGGGTGGTCGGAGGGTGCCCGCACGGCGGCGGCGGGGCCGGCTCCGGTGGTGCCAGGGCGGGGGCGTGTCCGCCGGGCAGCCGGGGTGTGGGGGAGCTCTCGGCCCCGCGGGGCCGGGCCATGCCTCGCCGTAACCCGGGCAACCGGGCCCGCCGCCGCCGGGGGGCGGCCCCTCACGGTCTTCCCGCCGCTGCCCCTTCAGGCCGCCGCGCCGGCCGCCCACCGCCTCACCGCGGGGGTTGCGAGGCTGCCGCCGGCTCCTCAGCGCCGGTGACACCGGCCGGGAGCCGTTCGTCGGCCGGGGCCGGCGCGAACATCGCCCCGAAGCCGAGAATCTTGCACAGTCATGGCGGGGAGGTAGCGGCGGGGTGCAGGGCTGCGGGAAGCCCTCCCTGCCGCCGGCCCCGGTCTGTGATGGGGGTACGGTGCACCCCCCGGGCGGAGAAGGTGGGGAGCCGCCCCCGCGGGGCCGTGACACCCAGCGTGGGGCGAATCCTGCCCGCGGGGATGGTGGGAGAAGCCCCTGGGCCGCGGGGGTCCGGCGGGGCCGGCTGAGGGAGGAGGGACTGGGGTTCGCCCGGCCATTGCGGGGGGAATCCCGAATTAGGGGGGGTCAGCCCCAGGCCTTAGTGTCGCGTAAAGGCTTATCACATCTTTGCATAAACTGTTTCCCGGCTTTTTGGTAATTATTCTATCAGGTTTGCACTTTCGGGAACTCCCAGTGCAGGTTGGGCTATTGTTTTCGTATTTGATGCACGCTTTGCTGTGCTTATAAAAGCTTTGAATCAATTTTTGGAAATAATAGTGATGTTTAAGGGGTTTCCGATAAAGAATCGTGTTTCTTTTGTAGGTTGGGTTATGTGGAATTATGTAAAAACAATCCATAATGGGCCTTTAAATAAACGTACTGTACAAAAAAGATGTCTTTAGAACTTAACTTTTGCCATGGACTAAACTCATGCAATAGTTACTTGCTTTTTTCTCTTCGCAGTCAGATACCAGAGAACATTTATGGAGTTTCTCATTTGTTGCTCCCTTCTCTAACTCTGAGGAATGCCCCAATTATACGTAAACTCAGAATATGCATTTAAAAAACCTCCAACGATCAGCAGAAACACTTGGGACTCTTGTGAAGGATCTCTGAATTCTTTTCTTTTTTGTTGTTTCGGGCTTATGCTTGCACCAGGAAAATCTAGGCAAATACTGTGTGGCTGTTGGTACCTGCCGTTGTAGTTAAGGGTATAGTCCCGTGACTGTCTGATGTGAATAGTTTCATAAGGACCTAGCTTATTTAGACTATGAAATCTTAATTTATTTTCTCCTCTTTTATTTTACAAACCAGTAGCTGGATATACAGTAGGAGAGTAACTATTGTTGTGCTCCTAATTGAACCTGCATTTCTGGTTATTTCCCCTATTGTGCTGACATAGTTTTAAGGGGAAGACCTACTCTGCTGAATTTTGTAATGAGATGTCAAGACTTTTGAGAAATTGCGAAGGAAATGAAAACATGTGGTGGTTCACTTGCCGCGCAGCTGGTGCTTTGTTTTTTCAAAACTGTTAGTGTCGTTAATTCATTGTGTGTACTACTTTTCTGCCTGCAAAGCCAAGGAAATCCTAGTATTTTAACAATGAAGAAGCCTAGGAACTGGGATATAAAATGGAGACTGGAAGATGCTATGGGAAAGGTTTACTCTGAAGTATACATTTAGGAACGGAATACAGCAATAAAATATTACTCTATATTAATAGCCTTGTTAACATCAATGAACTATAAACCCAAACAGAAGCTTGATTGTGAGGAAAAGGTTCACATCTCTCTCAGAAGAGCCATCTATTTTTAGTGTCTATTGAAATTGATTAGTTTTTTTCCCTCTATGTGCATGTGCTTTACCCAGGAGACCCACGAGACACAATCATTCCCTTGAGTAATATGCTATATTGCTTTGTGAATAATTGTACTCCTATTCAGTAAAATATCTAAAAACATATTTAAGTCTTACAGAAACCGCTGGAATTAAACAAATTCTTAAGTGCTTTACTGAACAGAAGCCAAGGTCCTGAACTCCAAACGCTGACTTTAATGCAGGAACAAAGATGTTGTAACAAATCTTTTTCTACAACAGTGAAACTCTTTGCTAGTCCTACTCTTTCCTTTTTACACATCCGATAGACTTGTGCAACTGGTAATAAGAAACACATTGTAAATATTTGCATTTAAGCTAACTTCTGCTTGCCCTTTTTTTTTTTTTTTTTTTTCTTTTGCTTGCAGCTTGAAATCAACAGAAGAGTTTGTGTCAGGAGGCTGTGTTTTGGCCCAGTTTATTGATGTTTCATAAGTCTAATAGAATTTGTGTTTGGGTTAGTTGTTACATACAGATGCATCAAATGTGCTATGGAGACAGATATTATTGTTTTAAAACAGATTCACTTTTAGAGAGGTATCTACATCAAGCACAGTGCTTTCTAGTATGTTTTTCTTGGTTTTTATTTAGATGTGGACTATGTATCAAAAGCAAACCTTCCCTAGCATAAAGAGCTCTACTGCTCTTCTCACTTTTTTTTAATGACACATCATAAAGAACAGTCCCTCTTGGAAATCTTCAGGAGAACTGGGCCATACTGCCAAGCGGAGTTGTACTTCAGCATCGATGTGAACCACAGTGAGATCTGTGAGGTCTTTCCCTCAAGTACCTCACCCTTGCAGTACGTTTTGCGTTACTTCTGTATTTAAACTCTGCAAAGGGCTTCCTTTTACCTGGGCTCTTTCCTACAGCCATTCAAGCTGGTGGATCTTCTGTCATTTGCTGCTGTCAATCTGATTATATTTTTTAAATTTTGGGGGGGGGTGGGATTAAAGCCCTGTGGAAGTGTGGGGTGTGTGTGTATGGTAGTTTAATTGCATTTGAAATGATCAATGGAGTCTTCAACAGTACGTTTTGGTTAATTTTTCTTTTTTCGGGGGTTGTTTGCATATTAGCAAATATCAAATTTACATGTACAGCTGTTTCTTTTAGATTTGTTTTCTTTGCTTATCAAGTTGAGGTTTTTTTATATTAGACAATTATTTTAACTCTTCCTCAAGTGAAAATTCAGTTAAATTTAGTTTACTTGAACAATGCATTTTCACAGTGTCCAACCTTCCAAGTTGGATTTATCTTTCACGGAAGTCAAAGAGCTGGTTGACTCTTACAGACCAGGCACAATCCCTGATAATTGTGAGTTTTAAAAACATTTCTGATTTTAAGTGCAGCCTTTAGGCTAACAGCCATTTAGATGGGAAGCCATCAAGCTTACTTTCACCTTCATCTACAACCATTTCATTTCAGTTCTAGAGAAAAGAAGCAACTCACGTCTGGGGTCAAACTGCACTTTTAAACTCTTGTCCCTTGTGACTCTGCCTTTTAAATACTAATTCTGGCTGGATTTGAGTCTTTCGACTCTCATGGTGATATTGCTTATAAACTGGACCTCTGGCCTGCAGCATCTCTACTTCCCTGATGTATTACTCTGGTAGGTCCATTATGGTTTGGTACCTGTCTGCCTTTTCCTCTGGGAACTGGTGTTACCACCTGCTTGAGAAAGAGCTTCTTCATCTCTTCTTTTTTTTTTTTTTTTTTTAAAGATGTCTTATTATACCACAAATTACGTAATGAGGATACATTTCTGGTTTACTGGTTGGGGTTTTCTTTTAAAAGCCTGTATGCCTCTTTTCATCCCAGCTTTTGTAAACTGTCTTCCAACCTACTTAGTCCTATTTTTGCCTGGGAGGTATAGGCGGCCTTCTGCAGCGTGCTGTCTCTGATCTCTCCAACAGGTTGTTTCCCATTAGCATATTGCAAGCTCCGTGTTCTGCCTTCTTTGGAAAGAACAGACCTTGCATGATGAACCAAAGTGAGTCCAGAGCTTCTTCCCAACCAGAAACTCCTGCGCTGTTTCCTCAGAGGCCGTTGGCATCACTAGTACTTACATCATGCAGTCAGTCTTGCTTAAATTTAAGAGCATGCAATGCCTAACACCAGCTCGGGTGACATAACTCATTTTAAAAAGAGGCCTGCTCAGTCAGACTGTAATAGCACAGGCCGCAGTTCAAGAGAAGCGGGAAAGCAAAGCTTGCCTCAGGTCATTTACACGGTGCAGCCCTTCAGCAGGTCCCTCTGTCCTGCGAACTTTAAGTGCGTGCTTAAGATCCATTCAGTTTTCGTCCTGGCAATTTTGAGTAAAAATAGGGGAAGGTGGGGTGGTGCTTAGTCTTCTGTTTTGCTTTGAGGAAGTACAAGTGGAAAAATAGAAGCAGAAGGCTTTAATCCTGAAGTTTAACCCCTTCTTTCCCCCTGCCCACCCTGCCCTGTGCTTCTGGTTAGCTTCTCGCTCACAAGTGTTTTGAGGGCAGTAGCTTGCAAGACTGGAGCATAACATTGCTGATACTGCCCTTTTCACATTAAGGACCTCTAAGGAGATGCTTAGACAACTCAGTAGCGTGTGAGGGTTTTTTTAAAAGCTGATAAATATTGTCTTTAACTGACAAAGAGAAAATTTCCTTCATCCAAGATTGTACTTGTTGACTTTTGGATGGTTTTTTAAAGAGGTCTTTTACTTAGCTGTAGTGATACTAAGTATATGTTTTCAACCATGAGATCAGGTTACTGGAGTTATGATATGTGTTACTGTAGCATTACATGCTAGTTTAAATAGCAAATGCTGAGATAAACTTTTAGAGTAGTAGTAATGCAAACCTGCTGTATGTAAATACAGCTGGGAGCTGGAGGCCGTATAGATCTCTACAGGCTGAAGGCAGAACCCCAAGCACGCGTAGAGCCAGTTGATTTCAGTGGACTCCCTTTGGGCGGTTCCTCTTCTGGGTTAAGTCTTTTGTTTCCAATGCAAATGCAGGGGCTGAATTTCATCCTACATATGCTTATGGTTATATTTTATTGAAAACATTTCAAACAATATTGTTAAAATACTGCTGTCCAAGATCCCTTAGCAGTTGTCTATTTTTGGTATGCATCATTCAGAAGGGAAGTTTTGAAGCCTTTCATTAGTTTTGCAGATATTTACCATAAGCCCTTCTAAGCTTATTCAAGCACTTGCTTGAAAACTGAGTAAGAGATGAAGGCTGATATGAGAGTCCAGTCAGCAGCAGGACACCTCTTAAGAGTATACGTAATAATGATACTTAGAAACAAGGCCTTGAAAGTGAGGTTGCAACAGGGAGAACTAAATAAAAGGAGTTGCACGATTAACGTTACAGGTTAGGAGAAGGATCTTTGCAGCAGCATTGCTAGAATGAATGGATGAAAACAAGTGAAGCAACAAAAATTGTCGCACAGTGAGTAAGATCCTCAGGGAACCATGATGAAATTGCTCTTAGAAAGGAAGACACAAAGGGGTTTGCAGCTAGAAAACCAAAGGAGGTCAGGAATTCAAGAAATTTTGTGAAAGATACGTGAAGGAAGATGGAAGAGTGTTTCTGAGCACTGGCCAGGGAGACATCACTAGGGAGTTTGTGGAAAGTGGTTTTGTTGGAGCACTAGGATGGAATGCATGTTGCTTGTCATTCCTTTGTTTCATCCTGTATCTTCCAGTTGTTGGAATAGTGTAGTTACAGACTTCGGAAAGGAAAGGGAAGTGGGATGGTAATTAGTGGAGTCAAGGTTCCTATTTCAAATGAGAATGTCTAAGAATGCTTTTAATGAAGGAGACTGAATCAGGAAGGAGGTGTTTGTGGAGAAGGATGAGAAGGGCTGAGAAGGGCTGTGGTGGAGATGGCTATGTAGGATGCTGTTACTAAGCCTGTGAAGTAGTTCGAGAGCAGATGAGAAACATCTGTATGTGTGTGAGGAGGGTGGTAGAGGGAGTTGTAGGAAGGGTGAAGAAAAGGCACGCTCAAGAAGTGCGGAAGGCCGCTTTGTATTTTGCAGGTTTTCATTCAGGAGGAATTCATGAGATCTTTTCTCAGAGCTGGGGGGGGCACAGGATAGAAGAGAGATAAGAGGCATGAGATGAGCCAGTTGTGGCCAGAAGGGCAGCGAGGATCATGGAATTACAGCCTTCTGTGCTGTGTGGGTGTAGGAATACATTAGCAGAATAAAAATTCTCTGCAAAGGGTCTCCTCCATCCCTACTTCACTATAATTTGTTATAATGCGCTCCTTCCTGACCGCATGATGCAGCAGTGGCATAGCTAACTGTTTTTCTCTCCTGCTGTCGCTTGTGATTGCAGTTGGCCAGGGGACACAGTCCCTGTCCCAGAGCCCTTAAAGTCTTAAGGTCTGGTTGCTTCAACACAGCTTCCCAAGGAGCTGTTTCCAATTTCAGAACCTGTCAGCTAGTTGGTACAAAAAATCCAGTATCTCAGTTCTGTGTAAACAGTCAGGAAAGGAGAGGGCGTTTCAAACCCCCTACGTGACCTGGAGATGAATGGGTATTATTTAGCATTTTGGCCAACGTAGAGAGAGAAAACAGGAAATGTGAAGGAGAAGTGGGGGAGGAATAGGAAAAAGTGACAAGAATGTAAGTGAGATTTTTGGCTGTTTAGGTTTATGTAATGTATTTGAAAGCACCAGTATTTTTCATGTTAAACTTTATATCCAGATTAACACTAGCCTTTCTAGCTGTAGCTTCTAAGCCCACAATTTATAACTCCTTGGCAGTCTTTTTTTAATGAAATGCTGAATAGAATAGGTTTGTCATTAGCAGTGTACTGGCTTAATGGCAGCTGACAGATTTTCCTGTTTAAATACTGACGTTGGGCTTATAGGGTTATCTAAAATGCATGATTATTTTAGTATCCATGAGCTGGTTACGCATACCGAGGAAGCTAACAGTTTATGGCCCCAGCCTTCTGTATGTTTTTCTCACAAGCACAATTTTAAATGTATCACTCCCACCGATGTAAGCTGTACTGTCTATAACTTCACCTAGAAAAGTGTGATTGCTCCTTCATAAAGTCATTTGAATATTTAAGTCACTGTGGAGACATAACAGACAGATCAGACAACGAAAAAATAGCTCGTGGATTCAGAGGCTGATACGGTGTTATTATGATCATGTTGTTACATTGAAAGAAGATTGGTGTTGTATTCATGTAAATGTATGGATAGCAATTATTCTTTAGTATTTTTCAGTGTCCGCTTAAAAGTATGTACATATTTTTATGTTGGTTATGGAACAACTATGTTACATATGTAAGAGATATTTTGTACTTTCATATTTAGATCTAGTGGTAAGTTAATCTGCAATAATTGGCAGTGATTGTGCTAAAGACAAAACAATTGATGCCAGTGCTCAGCATGGTGTGTTGGAATAATATCCAAGTGATGGGATGTAATTTTACAATGCAGTAACCTGTCATCATCAAACAAGGGGTTTTTTTCCTCTAATGAGGAGATTACCATGTCTTTTCAGAGCTGTCCATTACTCATCCTCCCACCTTTTGTCTTGCTAGCATCTCATTTTTCATTATGGTTTCCTTCTGATGCATATACATGTCATGATTTGTGTGGTTTAGTAAACAAATATACACTCTGTACCTTAAATCTAGCTCTTAGAGGGTGGAAATCACCACTTGAACATGCATGCAGTAACAAAATATTTATAAAGAAGAAAAAAATGAACCATTTCCTGGGTGTACTTTGCTGGTTAACTTAAGCTTACCGTGAGTGGCCTTTTTCTATTGCTCTCTTGCTCCATTGCCAATACATGTTATGGTCCATTTTATGGTATTGGATAGATGCTACGTGTGCTCTTTTCAAGACTATTCTATATCTCAGTAAGAAGTAGCTCTATTTATTTAAAAACACAACAACAACAAAAAGTTGTATTTTAACAAAGAGTAAGATCACGGAGAAGACCCAGGAGACAAAGCTCACAAACTAAACCTTGCAAACAAAAACCAAAATCCATATTATTGATGTGATGCCTTTCATTTGCTTACATGACATTTATGAGAAATGTAAAAAGGCTTGTCATTCACTGCAATTGTGAAGAACCCAGATTATATGAATGGGCACTAGAAAATGTCCCAGAAACAGGGTTCCTGTGTGTCCCCCTTTTTCTGTCTTCCTTGTCTATGCCCGGTGCAAGGGCTGCCTACCTCAATGATTAGGTTCTTTGTGTGTTGACTCCTCTTCTGTTCTTTCCCCTCAATGCTTGCTCACATGCACTCTTCTGCTGCTGTTACTTGTTTTTCTCAGGAATTCAGGATCTTACAAATTAAGGGACGTTTATCCACAAGGAGGTTTGTGTCTCCTGTAACGGAAGGAGTCAGTGGGTACATCAAAGGATGCTGAGGTCTGTGGATAAGAGCTTAAAGTTATGGCTGTACTAAATATGTGGCAGAAATTCTGTGTACTTTCCATTTTGTTTTCTGGATGTTACCTTCTTTCTTACCAAAATCAGTAATGTTCTACCAATGTGAATCGGTGTTTTCAGCATGAACTGTATTTTTTCTTTGTTTTTTCTCTTAACACTTGCATGTAATGGGGAGTCTTCACAAGTTCTGGGGGAACGTGACCCAGTAAAGGAAAGAAACTTTCCTTGTGCTGCAGTGAAAGAAATAAAAATAGAAGCCTAGAACAATATGGGGAAAAGCCAGACCCAGTATCGTTGTCACATGGAGCAAATTTAAGGATCTGCTTGTGTACAGCATTCTCTCCAAGTTTGGTATAGTGTGTCCAGCCAGTTGTCAAACTTGTGATGATGTAGGGGTAACAGCCTCGCAAGCTGGGACACTGAATTATATAAAATAAATTGGAAAAATTAGTCTCTATTTTTTTACACTTAAACCCAAGTGAATCACTTAGAAAAAGTACACCTAATTATTTGTACAGATATAATGCTTCCACAAGCATAAAATCACTTTGTAGACAACCAGGATCTCGTGGTCAGCTGGGGTTATGGGGATGGAATATCAACTCACACAGCGTAACCTACAGAAAATGAAGAGTTCGCTGTGGACACGAGACTGGCACCATATACAACCAGCTTCGGTTGTGCCTTCGTTTTGCATCAGCTAGACCTGAGCTGGCTCCAGGAACGAAGAGAACTCGCTAGACCAAACGCTGTACTCAAGCTGAACTTTTCCCAGGCGTTTTGGCTAGTACTGTGCCCGGCTAATAAGCCGTCCCCGAGCCCAAAGCATTGGGAAGTTCAGGGACTGTCTGTCATCCAAGGGGACCGGTTGATCCCAGGAAGAGCTCTTCCTGCATTGGATACTGGAGTTCACTAAACAGGGTAGGAGTTGGCTCCATGCGTGGTTTGTTGGTTCAGGCTCCTGCAAGCAGCCCTCCAGCTGCTGGAGCAAATTTGATGCTGAAGGCTAAGTAGCCGTAGCTGAATGGTGTGCTCCTAATCCCAAAAGCCCTGAAGGGTCTGAGCGGGCTGCGCACATGAATGGCTTGTCTGTCCAGTAGTACTGCTCTGCAACCACAGAGGATAAACCATCCATGGATGCTAGGGAAATGACTGTGTGTACGGTCATGCTTATAAACATCAGCTGCTAAAAATCCATGCCCCATCAAAGTCATGAAGTTAGCATGAAGCTGTTAAAATCCTGTGCTTTTTGCCTCCTGAAGTTTTTGGACTGCTTCCTATGTTCAAACTTTTCTCTGAAACCTTAAGAACTGGGAAAATGTGTATATAAATAGAGACTCATATTGCATCTACAGGAACTTCAATAGAATTATTAAATATGGAAGTTGACAACACTGAAAAGGTATATCTAATTTAAGCAATGATTGAAAATCACGCTAAGAAAAAGTCTCTAATCTGTGTGAAAATGATGCCATCCCTGTAAGCAGAATAATGGCTTTTTTATCCTTGATCTTGGAAAGACAGACAGCAAAAAATGTGTCATAACTGCAAAGGGTTCTGGGTCAAGGACGATCATATCTGAAAAAGCTATTGCTAAGGTAGTTACAAAGTTGTTTCTTGTAAATTAAAAAAAAATATTAATAATTGTGTTTCTTTTTAAATTCTGATAGAAAGTGTCTCTAAAGTGGTGTTCCTATATTGTAATGAGGCATGTGAGCATCCTGCTTAATGATAATGTCAGAAATATTCACTGATGATATGCAATTAAAGAGTCACTTATTTTCACTGGTTAGAACAAATGAAATGCAACAGTAGAGAATAGATTAGAGATGGGGGATGATATCCCTTTGCAAGTATCAAAGTTTATCTCTGTCGTACTGTTCTGTCCAGCTATGAGGTAACATCATAGTCAGAGGTAAGACTTCAGAATAAGTAGTTTCCAAGAAACTCAGGAAACAATAGCTGAACCATTGGAAGGATGATTTTTTTCCAGGAGTAAGTCAGTATAAACCAGATACAAACACAAGTGGTTGGCCAAAGCTGAAGCCTGTAGAAAATAACCTTGAAAAAGAAAAAGGCGCTGTAAGTGGCCGGCGGTTGTTTGTGAGGTGATACAAACACCAAGAGACTGGCAGAGAAGCCCTCTCCAGTCGATGCGGAGGTGGGGAGGGTGTGAGATGGGTGTCATGCAGGGTAAGGGAAGGTGAGGGCCTCTAACTCTTTTCATAGTATCATAGAATGGTTTGGGTTGGAAGGGACCTTAAAGATCACCTAGTCCAACCCCCCTGCCATGGGCAGGGACACCTCCCACTAGACCAAGTTGCTCAAAGCCCCATCCAGCCTGGCCTTAAACACTTCCAGGGATGGGGCATCCTAGTCCAGTGTCTCACCACCCTCACAGTAAAGAATTTCTTCCTATTTTCTTCCCCATAAAATCAAACTAGTTAACAGCATGGGTTGTTGTTGTTTTTTTAAGAAGCTGTTTTGAATCATTTTAATTGGGCCCCAAGGAAGGGTTTGCAGGTGCCAAGCACAGGTGGGCCCATGTTTTCACTGTGACCAGGAACAGAGATGTCCTATCCAGGGGCTAGTCTGAAGGCTGAACACTCTTGAGGAAATCATGCAGAAAGGGAAGCCGCTCATCCTGCCACCTAACAGTTCACTCAGGGTTGATGAAGGATTCAGGGGACAACCCAGATTGCAGCTATGATGATACAATAGCAAGAGGGGGAGACCGAGTCTAAAATAAAAGGCGTAAGTGTACACGGGGAGGAATGCAGGCAGTGGCCAACCACTTGTGAAATGTGATCACAGAGGCAGTAGCAGAGATCACAGATGCAAGCCATCCTTGAATCTGGAAAACAAGAGAGTTCAACAGTGCAAAATCTGTATTTTTTGAATGCTTCACTGTTAATAACGAGTTACGATGACGGTAAACCAGGCAAGGGAAAAGCCTGAAGGCATTAGCTCTGATTATCATTTGGTACAGTGTCTTGACTGTGGAAGAACTCATTTAAACCAGCTCAGTTCCTGGCTTGTGCAGCTTCAATTCATGATTTCCCATTGGAAGTCCTAGGACTCAGGTTGCCGTTTGTTTTCTCTTTCCTTTTTACCCACCCAACCCACCCACCCCCTCCCCCGCCTTCTTTCTCTTTATGTGATTCCACCCTGGGTCTAAAAAGCTGCTGTCATAAGAATTACTGAAGCTAAAAAAATAGTGCTTTGTACCATCTGAAAGCTTTGCAGCCTTGAGTCATATGGAGGGTAAAAAGCAATCCATCTTAAAGATCAGCGGTTTTCAAACCACCGAAAACCACATTTGACCTTAGAATTGCGAGGAGAGGGATGTTTATCATGATAACAGGATTTAAAACCTAATTCCTCCTAGCCTTGTGTAATGTACACAGTATTTCACAAACCAGTACAAGCATGAGTGGGAAGGCTTGTGAATTACCAGAAGAGCTGAGATGTTACGCACAGGCTGCTGGTTTGGGCAATGTTATTTATTTATCTGGATAAATATTTCCTTTTCCACTGGAAAAAAGTTGGAAAGGATATAGAGAGTATGTATTTCTGAGACTTGGAGGTACTCTCCAGTGGCTTCGTTGGCCAGGATTACACACAGGGCAATTATATCTAATCTTTGTAACATTAACAGCTAAGCATTGGCTTCCTCTTTATTTCTTCAGATTTTCTTGTGCAACGTCCATGTTGTCCCTGTGGCCAGTCATGTGGAATTTAAGATATCTCTGTTGTCAGTTCTTCTCACACTGTTCATTCCTTGAGCGGCTGCACGTATTTGAGCAACGCAGCGACTTCATGTCCTGAATAACCGTGTCCCTACCCTACTGTCGGAACAAATATCTCTGTCGTATCCCTTGCACCCACTGCTCAGAGTGATACCAGTCTTCTCCTTCTTCCTATGCTCGCTTTCTCCTGCTCAGGGAATGCCCTTCCTGAGGTGCTCAGCAGAGCCACAACCCTGTACACCTTTAAAATTTTCCTGAAGACCCACTTCTATGGAAACTAGCTAAGTAATCTGCTTATCTATTTCATTTATCTCACAAGTGACTCACTTCTTCCATGGTGCCTGCAAGAAACTTGTTGATTAAACCTATTTCCTCTTATTCTGTTTGTAACAAACAAAAACATTGCTGGATTGTGTCCTGCATTGACCTGTGGGTGAATTCTAGGGTAACTGGATCACAATCACCTTTCGGATGCCACTCCATTCTTCCTGCCCACTTGTTGCTTGTATCCTTTGTTGCGTCGCATTAGAAACACCACCTTGTCCTCCAGCTGCCGCAAATAAAGAGGCTTTGCTCTTCACTTGGCTCTTCATGACTTTAGCACAGCACCAAATACATGTAGTAGTCCACTTACTTGGAGCTGATTATAGGCTCGGTGCATTAGTTTGGGAGCTACTCCAGGCATGATCAAAGTTTTTTTGTCTGTAGCAGGTGTCTCCTATCACAACTTGGAGGAGTGTCTAAATCAGTGTTTATAAGGATCTAATAGCATTTGGTGTGGCTGTTGTTGTCCTACTCCATGCATTTTTCATGTTATCTAATTTTTGTGTTTGTAGCTCCAAAAAAGTTCTGTAAGATAAATGTGTGTGAAGGTTCTTGGTTTGCTAATGCTCTCCAGCAAGCGCAGGTAGTGTTATCCACACTTTACACAGAGAATGTGAAGGTATTTTAATTGAACACAATTTTAACTTAATAGATAAGAGCAACAACTTAAGACTTTTTTTTTTCTTCACAGGAGAAGGTAGCAAACTGAATCTTTTAATAATTGTACTATGTAGTGTCATGGAGTAATACAAACGGATCATTTTTATTCCTGTGCTACGTAACAGGCACCATTTATTTGTGGCTTGTTGTGCCTGTCGTGTCATTCTAATACACAAAAACCAATGGGTCCCCCTCTTGTGCAAATGGTGACGTATGTATTTAGTGCCCTCTTCAGCGGGGCATCTCCAGCTGTATGAAGTTAAGCGCATGCTGTGTTGTCAGCAGGATCTGTGGGCTGAAGTGTAAGATACAAACCTGTTGTTCACTTGTTACTGGCATCTCCAAAGGAAATGGTATAGCCTTGGCTATGGCAACATTCTAATTTGATACCAGTTTTGTGGTATTATCATCTAGCAAGCTAATGGTCAAATAAGTAATTAATATTGCTAGATACAATGGCAGAGGTCCTCTAATTAGTAAAGACTCCAGTTTGTTCAGTAAGACCCAGAGTTTGAATCCCCATACTCCCTACGAGCCTTGCCTCGGAACTGGAGACTGGAGCTGCACTAATGGGGCTAATCCTCTGGTTCCTTTCCCTGCCATGTGGGGAAGGGTTACCTGGGGATGAGTCCTGAACATTATCATAAGTGTTAGTAATTTACTAGATGGAAAACAAGGGAACTGTCTCAGAATACTCAAGAGTTACTGCTGCCTAGCTCCTCTGGCTGCAGTCCCTGAGTAGAAGCTAAAAGAGGGCAAGGGAAGGAGTAAGAGCCCCCAGGAGAGTACAGGTTTCTGCAGTGAACTAATTAAGAGCTTTGAAGTAGAACATGCCTTCAACGTGGACTTTTTCTTTTCTAGTTCAGCTTATGATACCAAAACAAGACAGAAGGTGGCAGTAAAAAAGCTTTCAAGACCTTTTCAATCACTTATTCATGCGAGGAGGACCTACCGAGAGCTTAGGTTGCTTAAGCACATGAAGCATGAGAACGTAAGTGGAGAGTGAGTTCTTTCTCTTTGGATTTTTATGACAGAGGTTTGCAATATAGGCTTAATTTCAGTTAGGTACAATCGTTTTCGAAAAGTATATGCAACTCTCCGGCTACCCAAGATACCCGAATTAAGTCATCTTATGTGTAATAAAGTCATCGGACTTTAAAGTAGAGACTTTCAGTAACAGGCTGCCTTTTTATTGAAAAATAATCTAATTTTGTCTTGAAGATGCATCTACTGAAATCCAAAACAAGTGGTCCTGTTCTTCTTGAACTAAAGGAATAAGAGTAATCTCTTCATTACCATTGGATGCTCTTGAAACACCAGTCTAGGAAAAAAATACCTCAAACCTGTTTTGCTGAATTTGGATTCTGTTGAGAAATTAAGGGCAGATACTGTCATTGAAATTAATGACAGTGTAATATCTAGATGAAAGACAGTAGAACTTCAGGCCCCAAATAATTCAGTACTTGCCTAAATTTATGTGACAAACAGTTGATTTCAGTGGGAGCATCCATCTGCTTAAAAGTACCTTGTTGAATTGAAGCATGAGTAAAATATAGTGGGTTGAAAGCTATCCTGGAGAAAGGATGCTAAAAAAGTTAATCAACAGCAGAACAAGATAACCCATGAAATTGTGCATAATCTTAAGTATAACAAGAGCGTAAGTCATGTGTCAGCTTTTGTGTAGTGAGACGTTATATTTCCTGCCTTTATTTCTGATTGTCTAAAGTCTTGTTGTAATTCCTTTTTGTAATAGTATTTTCTATTGGTCGTGGAGATAGCTGAGGCTATACCTGTACAGACCACCTATTGTGCCAGTTGTACTAAGTTTTCAGGAGGACGATATGTCATGTATTTGTAAGTGTAATGCCAGAAGTGCTAAGCACTGTCAATACTAATTACATGTTGCTTTACAGATTTCTCAAAATATAATGTCAATTCCCTCATCTTTCAGGTTATAGGATTGCTAGACGTTTTTACACCTGCAACGTCAATAGAAAATTTTAATGAAGTGTAAGTAAAATTTTTAAATCATTCTGACTAGTTATTAGGTAAGTACCACTTTGACAACTGGGGCACAATTACTCAAACGAGAACTGGGAATGACAGACGTATACTTTTGTCCTGACACTTTTTTTGGAAAAGAATCAATGTTTCATCAAAATTTGTCAAAAAATAAAGCTTCCAGTGGGAGCAGGGAGGGAAGTTACACAAAACACTCTTATTTCAACCTATCCAATGTTAATCTCCATCACCAGATATTCTGGGGCCTTGCAAGTACTGCAGCTTTGGTGCCTCAGGCTCCCACTTTGATGTTGGGTGCGACTTCCTATTCCACTCAAAATACGGTGGGTGTGTTCTCCTCTCACTGAACTGCTGTAGTGTGTCAGGGAGAAAACAGAGATAAAAGCTTTTAACGTACCATAAGGATTTTTCTTTTTTGTGATATTAAATCTCATAACTGTGATTCCGTTATTAGAGCTCATAACAAGCTGATTGGAAAGGAATAAACTGAGTGTTAGTAGAAAATGGAAAAGGAACTGACACGGGATTGTGCAGTTAGTCTTTAGATGTCTTGCTTTTAGAAGGATTTACATCCCGCCATTCTTAAATGAGATGTGTTTCTTTGTTTTCTTCTGTTTTATTTTCACAGGTATCTTGTGACAAATCTAATGGGTGCTGACCTGAATAACATTGTGAAGTGCCAGAAGTTAACGGATGACCATATACAGTTTCTCATCTATCAGTTACTTCGAGGTCTTAAGGTACTGGCCGAATCCAAGGGTTTTAGAGTCAGCAACCAAAATGTTGGAGTAACAACTGGTTCATTGCAGTGACAGTACTTAAAGGCTTTTGTTTTTGTCTTAAGGAGTGCAGAGATAGCAGAAATCATTTCAGAAATTATCTGATCACTTTTCCAACCAAAAATAAAACCCCAGACCTCCAAATGTTTACATGCGCAATACATGTGAATACTCGGCTTGAACATTAACTTTAGTTCAGTGTCTGTTTAAGTTCTTATTGATGGAGAATGACTTGCTATACGGTCTCTCAAGTGAATGTGTTCTGTAGTGCACAGTGTGTGTTCTAGACACTTCCCCTCTCATGAGAAAGTAGTGAAAAAACTTCTGAAGTATGTGAAACGGATAAAGAATGATATGACAAGAAAATCACGTTTGTGCTTTGAAAGACATGAGCCAGTTTGAAAAACTACAGCCCTGATTTTTGTAGAGCGCATCACGTGGGTGAAGAGATAACAGTTAGTTGGGTTCTTTGGGAAACATCTGGAAGTAAAAGTTTATCCTAGCAATGTACGGTGTTGCACACAATCATCTGGGATTTACTCTGCCTGTAAAGTCATTGTTTCCTTTAATCGAATCAGTTAAAATTCATACAATTAGATAACAAAGGCTATTGGCAATGAAACTGTAGCGAAATTTTCTTCCAAAAGAACTAAAATATGTATTGCTTTGCTGACATTAAACATAGAAGTGTCTATAAACAGGATAAGAAGTTGAAAAACGGGAAGCCCGTTACAAGGTGATACGCATTTTCTCAGACCAGTGTTGATTTTCCCAGGTATAAGCAAAAAGAGAAGAGAGGGGTCAGCTGCTTTAGTAGATAACAGTAATTGCTATGTTAGACATGGAAAATAACTGTATGTTTGAAAGCAAGCCATGGTAAATACTGGCTCTGAAATATACTTATTACATGGTTTTCAGCAAGTCACCTGGTGCCTGAGACAGTAATTCTTATTCATACACGCACGTTCTGTCAATTTAAGTGCAGATTTTAGTGAATAAAAGTTGCAGAACTGAGCCGTTATTTGCTTTGTCTCATTTACTTAAGCTAATAGCTTAATTACGAAGATGGTTTCTGGAGTTAATTATCCTTCTTGTGGTTTTGAATATAAGGCTATGTTGTGTCAGAGCTAAATAACAGTAAGAGCTGTGCTCTAAAGTGAATATTAATTTCAGAAATGCACTCAGGTGCATTTCTGGCTCTGCTTCGAAGGGGAGGGGGTTGATGGTGGCTCGTCTCTTCTGGAATTGAAATCCTCGTGTCTCATTAGTGGAAGAACATTTGGTCCTAGATAACTCCTCCCTTACATCTGTGCTGGAGTCATTACAATGTGTATGCTCGTACCTGGGTAAGCTTTGGGCTCACCGATGGGTGTGTTGAGCAGTACAGAGCACAGGCTTCGCGCCCTGCAGACGGAGCGTTAGCCTGGAGCTGCGTAGTTTGGCAGGTTCTTGAGCTGGCTGATAGAGGGCTTCTTTGTGGCACCAAGAGGAGCCCTTGTCTCACCAGAGCAGGGACACAGCTCCTTCTGTCGCCAGCGGTGGTTTGGTTTCCTCTTCGCTCAGCTGCTCGCAGCTGTTGTGAGGAGCACTTGGGGATGGCCCTGCCCTTCTGACAAACAGTGCGTAGGTCTGGAACAAGAAGAATGCTCTGGTGTTTTCTTTGGGTTTTCCCAGTTGATATACAGGTTTTGCCTGTAATCTCTGCTCCTAAAAAAAGGAGGTGAATTTGCCTCTAGAGGATAGAAGAGGTTTTCAAGGTCTTGCTGATCCTGGTCAGTAAGATCATAGATAAGTTGGCTGTTAGTTCTAACAAGTGAGCGATAGGCAATTAGGGAGTAAGCTTTTCTCAGTCTTTGAGTTTTAATGTTTTATGTTAAAAAGCAGAGACACTAAATAGCCACTGAAGTTCTGCTGTGGGTCCCTGCTTTGGAAGTGGACCTGAAGCGATGTTGTGGTTTAGGTAATGTCTTGGTCACTAACCTGTCCTGGGGTGCAAGTGTCTCTCACATTCAGTGTCCACAGTATGGGAAGGTGACTCACGTCACCTAGGAGTCAACCATACTGCTTCCTAGGCCGCTGACTTCACTGAGCCGCTAACTGGTCAACATGGGCATCCAGATAAGACTGGAACAAATTCCAAATTGGTAAGAAACTTTCAACAGAAGAATCACTGCTAGTGCTGTCTTTTATGGTAGAGTCTGGTCTTCATGGTTAACCTTTCTTGAAATATCCAGCTCTGGATAAGACAAAACAAGGTTTTGAAGTTCGTCATACCTCTGTTTGATCTGAAAATGTAGTGTGATGTAAGTCTTTTAAGTATATAAAACAATCCGTCTCAGAAGGAAAAAGACAAGACAAGTGACTTATATATTCCTTCACCTCTAACTTCAAAGCTTACCCTGTTTTTGTTTTTTTTTTTTTTCTTTTTGTTTCACAGTATATTCACTCAGCTGGAATCATCCACCGGGTGAGTTCACTCATTGCGATAATAAAAATGAATGGAGTGTGTCCCTCTGTGCATCAAACGTCTTTCTAAGACACAGTTATAATATATTTGAAAAGGCTAAAATCATACTTGACTAACTCTCTCCGTTCTGCTACAGGACCTGAAGCCCAGTAACCTAGCTGTAAATGAAGACTGTGAATTGAGGGTAGGTATCATGCTGTTGTCATGAAGAATGTTGTAAAAGCTCTCAAGATGACAGTTTTCCAAGAAAACATTAGCTACCATTTTTATTTCCGATTCCCTTAATTTCAGTTATTTGTTACTGTTGCTCCCCTGACATAGAAAACCCATTTCCATGAACTTGTGTTTTCTCCCAAATGTTAATTTTGTATAAACACAAGTATCCTTGCAAAATATTCATCCCTGGTTCCTCGCAGATGGTACGTAGGCTATTGATTTGGCCCATGAGTGAGTACTTAACTGAGTATATCTTGAAAGCTTGACCTGTAATATGTAGCCTTGTCATAACTTTAATTTTTGTATCTATAGAATATACAAGCTAGATGGAGTAAATTGGAAAAAGGTACCAGTATTACCAGTTACGTTAACAGTTACAAGAAGTAAAAAAAAAAAAAACAAAAAAAAACCCAAACAAACACAAAGAACCCTGTAATCCACACTTCTCAAATGTTATTTTAATGCACGCATCTATATAAATACATATCTTTGTGATACAATATTACATAATAAGCACAAGACTCTGGAGAAGGAGATGTCTTCCAGCTTTCTGAGCCTTTAAGCCTAAGGATGAGAAGTTTAGCATTTCTCCATGACAGCCAGAAACATCTTTCTCCCTGTGACTGGGACTCCGATGTAATCACTTTATTCCAGCTGCGAGGGATTTAAGAAAAAGAGTCCAAATACTACAAGATCAGCAAAAAAATCACAATAGCAAATAAGAGCAGCGCAGCTGCGTTCTCCCACTAATCCGGATCTGTGGTGAGAAACCGTAGTTCCCATTTGGTTTAGTGACACTTGCAGATGCTCAGCAAGTTTCATGATTATCCCTTTAATGTCTTCATGCATGTATGTTCAGCATCTGTGGAATGTTATGGGTCATCTGGGTCTGAGCATGCACTCTAAAATGCGTGCTGTGTTTTTGTACTGTAAGTAAAGGAGACTTTTAATATTTTTTTTTCCAATTATTGTGGTATCTGTGCACCTCCCTGCCTAGCGTTTGTTACGCTGCTCTTTGCTTTGTTTTTATTTATAGCTTTACTTCCTCTGATACCAAATTATTTTCTAATAGAACTAACTAGTGGATATTTCCAGGTACAAACAAAAAGAAAATAGAAACAAAAAGAAGGAAAACATGTGTGTACACATTTGATAAAAGGGATCAGCTATTAAAAAAAATATTGCCAAAACCCTTATGAAAATAAGGGCATTAGTGTTTGAGTTTCATGCCATTTCTCATGCCTTGTTTGCCTCGTGCTTTTAGTTTTGCCTTTTTAAGAAATAAATAATGCTGTTAAAGTATAATAGAAGTAAAGATGTTGATGTGTTATTTACATTTTAATATTTTTCTTTAGGCTTTTTATGTCTTTAAATTGGATTATTGAATAATTTTGAGGAATTTTGAATGATACTCTTAAAATTTTCGTTACTCCCAATCAAAAGGATTAGCATCAGCTTAATAAATAATCCTGGATTTCATCATGGGAGGTTGCCACTGATCTTCATTCACATTTGTATTTGAAGAGATGCTAATTAGCTAACACTCTTCGTTAACTGACTTAACGAACAACGCTGAGGCTCAGACGGTACACTTTCACACCAGTCTCTCTTAAGAGTTTGGGATACCTTTTAGCTCTGCAATTAGTGAGACACAGACTAATCAAAAAATAGTAAGCAAAGAAATGAGCAGGAAAAATGTAATTGAAATAACTTCCTGGCAATGTAAACCTAGGAAGGGAGAGCATATGGAGGGGAACATTTTGCCATCAAGCCTCTGAGTAATACGTGTACCTAAAGAGAGCTCCTTTGTTGTTTCAGTGGGGGAGTTCTACCAGGAACAGATGGTATGTGATTTAAATCTACCTTGTTACGCAGGATATATGTTTTTCTCCTAGTGGCACCGGAATGATGCATGATTTGGGTAAATGCTTAGATAGAAATGAAAGGGAAACATCAGAAACTCTTCAGAGTTGTGTGTTCTTTAAATGTTTAAATGGCCAGTGGCACTTACCGTTGGCATTTTACGCAAACATTCCCATTTGTTAGCGTTTCATTTTTTTTATAGCAACAGTGCTTATTTTTAGCAAAATGAACGTCAGGGGAAAATTGAACTTGAGGCAGAAAGTGAAGTTTGCCTTGGAGGAGAGCGGGCCAGGCGCCGCGCCGTGGAAGCATCTTTATGTAGACCCGCAGGCTGCAGGAGTGCCGAGGGAGAGCCCATCCGCCCCTCCGCGGGGTCTTGCTCGTTCACTTCACCGATAGCGAGGGACTATAGATAAACTCAGAAATGGGTAATGGGGAAAATCAGTACCTGTAACAAAGTGAAATGGCTTTTTTTTTTATTTAATTATTATTTATTTTATTTTTATTCTGTAGATTTTAGACTTCGGTTTAGCTCGCCAAACTGATGATGAAATGACCGGGTATGTTGCGACAAGGTGGTACAGAGCTCCAGAAATTATGTTAAACTGGATGCACTACAATCAAACAGGTAAACTGTAAAGACGTGCATTTTGCTACAGCTGGATATAGCGATGGTTTTAAGCCGAGAGGCAACTCTGTTTAAGGATCTCTTCAATTCATCATACGCATTTCTCTCTCTGTTTTTCGGCAGTTGACATCTGGTCGGTTGGATGCATCATGGCAGAGCTATTGAAAGGGAAGGCCTTATTTCCAGGAAATGATTGTATCCTTAACATAAAACATAAAATGCAGATATAAAAATACTCTCTAATTCTTCCTTTTTTTTCTAGTGACTTGAGTGTTTCTATGGAAATGTTTTTGCAGTAACAAACTTCTAAAACAGTAAAGAATTTTTGCTAATCTTTCAATTTAGTGTATATGACGGCTGAATATGACAGCCACTGGGAGGAAAAAAAAACAGTAACAGATGTTCATAAACAACAATAAGTTACATTTATTCTTTGTTGTGTGTCTGTATTTAAATAATAACCTAGTTACAACAGAGCAGATTTCTTCCATGTGTGTGTCACTGAAGTAACATACGTGAAAACTGAAGCTGAGTAAAGGCAGTAATTTTTGATCAGCTAGTATAATTTTTAAAAATAGAACTGCTTTTAGGCTGGAAGTTTCTAAAATGCAAAGAAATTAACTTTTAAATAGTAAGTGAATTAATAGGCATATTGTGTCCTGTTATATATATTTAAAAAAAAAAAAAAAAAAAGCCAGCAGTTCCAGAAATGCCACAGGAGCAGCAAACAAAACCCTCTTTTTCTTCAGCACTGTGTTGTGGTCTCTGCTGGAGCATTAGGGATTTCCATTGGCATGTCCTGCACTGACAAGAGGAAAAAAAGAGTAAAATAATAAAAGAAAACTGAAGAAAAACAGATAATGAGGAATGGGGAAACAACACATCAGAGGAGGAAAGCTTTTAATGTGAGAAACAAAGGCACATTCTTCTGTACTGAATATTGACCTTTCTCACTACTCTGAAAGCCCTCAAAAAGCGAACGCTTCTGCTAAAACCAAGCCATTGCCAGGTGCAAAGCAACATGAGGTTAGAATTGCCTGCACAAGTGTGAAAAGAGCTGAGGGACCAAGTCTCCCCACTGACTTTTCTGTTGTGCTCAGCATCATTAGGCTCTATTGTAACCACAGGCATCGTCCAGATGTTCATCAGCTGGATGACGACTGTGCTTCTGACTGTTTGATTACATGATATGTGGTATTTGGAAAAATCAATACATCCAGCTTTCAAGAAATAAGGTCTCTTTTGCTATTATAAATTATTGTCTACAATTATATGATTACATCAATTTAAATAAAGCTGTAAAATAACCTTGGTTCTCTAGGGAAAACGTAATATACTTTACAGGTCATATATGGCAATGAAAAATTAACATTTTTAGTCTTGAGACTGATATAAAACAGATTTTTAAAGCTACCAAATGAGAATTTTCCAGTTACCAGCCCTCAGATGAGTAATCTAGCCCTGTGTGCTATATGATATTAGACTTTTCTTCAGAAATCCCTCAGATCACTGAAACATAAATGTGCTATTAAAATTAAGGCTACCAATATGTTAAATTGGGAACTAGGACAGGAAAGCAATATTTTTCGTGCATCTTTTTCATGTACAAGCACACCTGACAAATTCATATAGTACAATAGAGAATTTGATACTCCAGGACTAGGTTTAAGAAGGTATGAATTGGTGTCCTTCCACGGACTACGATGGAATTGTCTTGCTGAAAAGTTTTAAACATCTTAATTACCTGCGTGAAAGTTCATTAATTGTTTAAACCCAGAAGGACCCTGTGCTGTTTATTTCCCTGAAATAATGCAGATATTGATCAACTAAAGAGAATAATGGAAGTTGTGGGCACACCCAGTTCTGAACTTCTGAAGAAGATATCGTCAGAACATGTGAGTTCTCAGCTTCATTCAGTTAAATGGATTTCTGTCGTTCTAATTGGCGTTGTGTGTCACTGGTTGTGTTACACAGATACTCTGCTTTGGAAATGGGCAGGCACTTCAAAGTGATCTGTACTTTTTTTGCTGCTAGAATGCCACCGTTCAGAAAACATTCTTTTTAGAGGTATCCAAATGACTTGACTGTCAGCTGGATTCATTTTGACACTTGTTCTCTTGTACTCGGTTTTTGAAAGGAGTTTTGCAATTGGTCCTGATGATCTTTTATTTTGCTCCTAGACTTATAATAAAAAATCCAAGCTGATGCTCAGCTCAGAGCATTGTAGTGGTGTTATTAAATCTGATGCCTCTGTAATTTTTATGCTTTCTGTTTTGTAGGGGATCTAAACAGAGACAGCAGAATCAAATAATGTGGGTTCTGCGTGGGTGTTCTTATTTGGATCCCTAATTTGAAATTTGTATTTATTGATCTCTCTGAATGCTTGTGTGAGGTCCACTTTCATGATAATATCTGTAGTTCACAGCGTGATTTTTAACTCTCCATATGACTTCTTTAAAGTAGTAATCCAGTAAATGAACTTTGCTACACTTTAGCAGAGAACTTAAAGGATTCACTTTAAGCAATAACCGTGGATATCCAGCTGAGGGGTGAGACGTGGTATTGATTGATAAAGGCAGGTGATGAGCACAGTGTAAAAATTCAGATAAACAACAGCACACAGATACCTCCTGAGCTGAAGCTGTTTTCTTACACCTTTTCTGTATACGCCTCAGACTAATACTAATGACTACTTTTTAGCTTGTGTGTATATTGATGGGTTTTCTTTGAACTTACTAATGAATAGCCTGGTGGGTTAAGTAAGCAGGAGCAGCAGGAGAGCCAGAGCAATGCCGTATTTCTGGAAGGTCCAAGTGTTACCAAAGACAGGCCTCTTACTTATTTCAGGTAACACAAGCATAACGAAACCTCATCAGCGCAGGCCAATGCACAGCCCCAGAGTTTGTGGGTACCCAGCACCTGGGAATGGCCAGGGCAGGAGGAGGATCCATTCCTGTGCCAGGGACTGGATCCACAAGCAGATCTCAGACCGTGCTGTCCGAAGCGTAGGTCCCTGTATAGCCTCGTAGGTCCTTGTGTAACCTTTATGTGTTATTAAGATCCTACAGTTTTTGCAGTACGACATTCAGAGTGGTGTATACAAGTGTGGGATTTACCCACAGCTAGTCCGTTTGTGAGCTTTTTGATTATGAGATTAAGCACCTTAAATATTTACTGGAGATAGTATCTGCTTTTGTCTTTAATTTCTTGTTTCAGAGCATACCTCAGTAAACTACAGGAATCCTGAAACTCTCTTACTGCAGCTAATTATACCTTTAGAGCATAGGGAGAATACAAAACCCAAGTTAATGACTGTGAGTGCTGCTAGGTCACCTCTGGGCTGCTGCTGCCTGCTTAGAGGAGCAATGTCAAAGGAGATACGTTCCTTGCTTGGAGGTACTTGCCTCTTGTAAAGGAGTGTCTATTCTATTCCTTTGTTCTAGTTCTTCTTTACCTTGTAGTTTCACCATATTGCTTAGATGTTTCTTAATGCAGCTTGCAGTCCAGGACAATTTTTTTCCATTCCTCTAACAGCAAGGTCAGGTTTTCTGAAATGCCAAGCCTATTTTCAGTTATAAGTAGAGGATTAAAGAATGGGAAACGAAAAGATCAATCTCATGAGATGTTTCAGCGCAAATTACTGTGCTGTTTTGTCAGTATTTCATGTTAATATGGTTTTAAATGGTGATTGCATTTCATAATTTTCAGAATAATTTAAATGTCTGGATTCTATTGGTTGGGTTTCTGTGGTGAATATATAAGCGGAGGGGAGAGGTTGTATGCTTTGATAGGTCTGTGTTGTTTTCAAAGGACTTCTGGACAAGGTTGGAGATAATTTTTACCATATCTTGTTCAGTCACGTGTGGATTAGTGATGTCTCTACAGAAACAAATAATCCACAAATCCACAGATGTTTGTCATAAGATAAGAAACCTCTTGTTTCTACCCCAGTTTGTAGCTTCCATGCAGGAATGTGTGGCAGGTCTCTTTTGCTCTGCTGTTCATATATATGTATAAATTAATGCCCTGGAAGACTGAACTCTGATAGGAGCTGCACACCCTGACCGCCTGGCAGGTGTTTGCTGCCTTTATGAACTTTAGGAGCATTAAATAGGCGAAGTGAAGCCTGTGTTTGACTGGTCCTTAGCCATTGTTCTCTGCATGACTGGCTACAGCTGCTAAGAAGAAATCATCCTTATAGAAAGTCTTGCCATCAGCCCCCATAACAAAAAGGGAAAATGCTGATATAGTTTTAACAGGTTGGAGATATAACACATGAAGGCTTGCTTCTCTTAGTAAGACTCTGAAATGCGTCACTAATGGTAGTCTAGAGTTTTGATAGAATATGCTTACATCTTACAAGAAGCAGAAAAAATAAATAGATCTGCCTCATTAAATTAGAATACAGTTTGAAAAGCCACTGTGCCATCTAATGATTTAAAATATCTTTATACCAGTTCATCATAGCTGCAGAAATTAAGATGATGGCAAGAAAGAACAGTGTATGGAACAGGATCAAGTGTGGTTGTAGGATTGCACAGATGATATGTCAGAGTATTTTATAGTCACTTCATGATAGTTCCACAATTCTCAATCTGGTATCTCACTTGAAGCCATGGAGCTGCTTGGTATGAACAACCTTATTTCCTTTGCTGTCTTCAGCAGGCCAAGGATGCGTAGTTAGCCTAGTGCAGATAGGCTCCTCCTGACAGGATCGCTACGTGTGCAGGGAGACCTCCCTGTAACACAAACATGTTTCAAAAGGATTAAGGTTTATTCAGAGACCAGCTGGGATTTTTACAGATTTGAGCCATTTGCCTCTTCTTTAGCTGTTCCATTCCAGAATTCCCTGTTCTGTCTGATCCCAGCCCTTAGGACCAGCATTCAACCTCTTCTCTTCTCAACCTATCTACCTCAGGCCAGAAATTTGTAGCCCGTGTAATGTCAGGCTCCACGCTGACATTTGTGGGTCTGATATGCGGGTGGGCTTTTCCTAGCTGAGTTTGGATGAGCCTTTCACAGCCACGGTGACAAGTCAAGCTGTAAGTTCTGTTAAACATCTGAAGATCTGTGCCCTGGGAGTATCAGGATTTTTTCTTTGGTTAGTGAAGCTACTGTTCAACGGAGGACGGAGAGGAAGGAAGGATGCAGGCTGGATTATACCACTTTGCTGAGGGTAACGGAAAGATGATTTAGGTTGCAATTTCTGGTTGAACATTACATGCTTGTGTTCCCTGGGGATATGCTGCAATGAACCACTAAGTGTAGGTGAAAACAGAAGTGCTAACACGTAATCCTTAGAGGAAAATATACCTGTTTAAAACTTTCTTGCTTATTGTGCAATATACAGGAGTGACTGTTTAAAACAAAGTCATACATTATGGTTTTATGTGAAGAAGGTTGCCCATGTGTAAGAAACATAAAAACCACTACATCTGTTTTTTTAGAGTTTATATGGTTGCTGTTGGGCAAAATTTAACCTCTGTGCATCTGGTATGTATATTGATTTATTCCTAGGCAAGAAAATACATTGAATCTCTTCCACATATGCCTCAACAGGATTTGAAAGCAGTATTTCGTGGTGCCAATCCATTAGGTAAGAAAGTCAGATTGATATAGATTAAATCTTTCACTAACACAGGAACTCAAGCCTTCCTTTGCTATATGATCCCATATAATAATGATCAGACCAGTGAGAAGAGCATTGCTTAACCTTTCAGCCTGAGACTTTTCCCTTCATGAAGCCTGTGTCTTTTGTTTCTGGTGGAGATTACGGGAACCTCCTAAAGGAAAACAGTCTGTGGATGAAAAGCAAAAGCCATCTATATATAGCAGGAATAAATAAAAATGTCACGGGGTCTAGACGAGAGACATCACTTCTGGCTCAGGAAGGCCATAAGCTGTAAATTGCTGGCGAGCAGAACATACCAGGAAGTACAGCTGTTTGAATGACCCTTTTGAGTATTATTTCCTAGGAATGTATTAGCCATTGTTGGACACAGGATACCAGGCTAGACCTTTAGTCTGATCCTGCACAATTGGTTTTATGTCTAACCAATTGCTTTTGCCTGTGCAAAAGAGATGTTTCTGTGAACCATTTCTTGTGACATGGCAAAGGAGACGTTTGAGTCACTGGAGTCATCTTACTACAGTGCCTGGTCAGTTCCGTCAAGTGCACATTAAAACATTACATATGGGGAACTGTAATGAGTTAAAATGTTTTGAATTTGCTCTGTCTATTAGAAGACAACTTTCTTTTTACAAATACAAGTAGCTGTGAACACTTTCTTATAAAAAATGGGATTTATTTGCAGGAGGTACATGAAAGCATGCTACATATTAATAACATAAAGGCAAATTAATAACAGTTCTTAATGAAAGCACTAAAATCATTTTTATATAATATTTTAAATAGTTATGATAAACTTTCCATATAAAACCAATTTCAGCCTTACAGATCTCTCTCGTTTCTAATGTTCTGCAACTGTTGACTTCAAATGTATTTTTTTTATGCTGGGTCCTGTAAAGTTGCTTTGGGGTTTTCATCTGATGATTTTGTTGATGCAGCTAATTAGAAGTGTAATCTCACAGTCACAATTTTAAGTTCCTCATGTTTGCACTGATCAGGACCAAATTAAGCACATGGTGCGCAACACAGGATCTTTAACTTCTAAGCACACAGATCTTTTCAGAATGAAGGTCTTGGGTGTCTGAAGAGGTCAATCAGATATCAAATAGAATATAATGAACCTTTGTGCGCACCACAAGCAAACGAGAAGCTTCTTTCAGCTCTGAAAATAGTACTCACAGTACAAAATCTTCAAAACTTATTTGTTATATTGCCGAAATCTTGTGGGTTTGCCAATAATGTTAACTAAGTTTGAGGTGAGTGAGAATAGATTGTGTGTAAAAAGTTGCCTTCTCTTTTATTTCTAGATGGTCTCTTCTGGCTTTGAACCCCGTTTCTCTTTTTCCCTTAGCTGTAGATCTTCTTGAGAAGATGCTTATATTAGATAGCGATAAAAGAATTACTGCCTCGGAAGCACTTGCACATCCCTACTTTGTACAGTATCACGATCCGGACGATGAGCCTGAGGCCGAGCTGTACGATGAGTCAATAGAGAATAAGGAGCGAACCATAGATGAATGGAAAGGTAACAGAATTGCACACGGTAGTTAATACGTGCAGCAGAACAAAACCTTACTTAAATAGCAGTTTTCCTCTGTCTCTAACCAGAGCAATTTGAACTCTTAAGCCTCAGCGAAACAAGATAAGTCCATGTATGTGCTTGTGGGAGTGGAGATGTGGAAAGGGTTGTTCTTCCTCTCGGGATTTCACTCCCTTCCCCCATTCTATCATCTTCTCGCTAGATTCCCTGTAGCAGGTAACCACACGTTCTGTCTTGCTTTTAGTTTTCTAGGTCAGATCCTCAGCTGAAGTAACTGTCCTAGGGCAAGTGGCATTACTTGGGATTCTGATCTACCTTTCTTCAGAACCAGAAATTAGTATTTTCCACATAGATGTGTGTTTTGTTAATCATTCTTTAGTTAGCCAAGTAATTGGAATTAATAGGTAAACCATGCTGTTGATGCTATTTGAGATGAGAGTTGATGATTTTACTTTGGATTGACACCCCAAAACCCATTCTTGAGAAATACCGCAACAACCTTTTCCTATTAGTTAATTCCGTGCTTGCATCATGATCATATTGCACTACAGTCACGGAAGTAACGTGGCCAAACATTTAGGTTGTAAGTATACTGAAAAGTACAGTCCAATTTCATCATTGTCTAATAAGGATATATTATGCTAAAAATTCCTTACTAGACATTTTTAAATTTAGACTAATATTCTAGAAAAGTACTTGTTCCTCTTTATCAATAAAGTCCTTTCTTTGACTTAAGATGAAATATCTATTCTATAAAATAAATGTTCTTCTGTTTCTAGTTGTATATTCCATAACTTTTACTCCAGAAAGGCTTGATAAAAATACATTAGCATAGTGGGTAGCTTTATGATGAGAAATAGTGACCTCCCCGGTCTTACTCATGCCCGTGCACTTGTTCCATGTTTTATCCTGGGTGTTGCAGGGGAGACAAGCAGACTGACTACAGCAAATACTTCTTAAAGAAAGATAGGAGTGGGGTCATGGGTCTTTCTACAGTAAAGCAACCTCCTAGAGCCCTGAAAAGGGTTTTCTAGAAGCCTATTGTTTCTGTACAAACAAGGAGGATTGATTGGTATCACTTATTCCTTACACACGCTCTCCTCTGCAAAACCTGGCAGCATACAGCAGCACCCATACATCATCTTTATTGGGAAGCATCTTCAATTTGCTGCTGTACTTGCCAGTGGATGATTTGTTTTCTGCTACTTCTTCAGTTGGCTGAGTCTTTAACAGGGAAGTTTAACAATTTCCAAGCCATGAAGCTGATTTCTGTTTGTGATGAAACTCCGTCGAAACGATTTCAGGAACAATCTTAGCTTAACACTTTCCGAACTGAAATGAGGACGTGGAGGTGAATGCTCTAGGAAGGACAGTATCATGTTTTTATACACCATTGTACTTGCTGGAACTACAGGTCAAATTCCTTCTTTATACAGAGGGAAAAAAAAAATGCCTGAGACAAAACCCTCCAAACTGGTGCAGGACATGCAGCTCTTCCTCCTGGCCATATTTTTATCTTGGGGAATAAACTTTTTTCTTTTCAAGTACGGTATGTGCCACATTTAAGTAAGATGACATGAAAGGTGACCGTTTGCATAAAATGTTCGTATTGTTGATGAAATGTTGACCCAGTTTCTCAAGACATTAATGGTGTATTTCCCCTTTTGTCCCGCTAAGTTAAAAATCAGCAGCGCTTGATCCCAAGAGGGACCGAGCACCAAAGTAAAATGAGATTTCAGACACTTTGTCTTACACATTATGCATGTCAGAGTTTCCTTGACCTCCATCGCACACTGCTGAGGCTTGCAGCCCAAGGTCATAGATTTTTCTTCTGACGTGTTTAATCAGTTAGAAAATATTTAAAATTTTAGAGGCCAAGAGTATGCTATTCAGAGTTGGATGCCGTGCGCTGTCTCTCATGTCCAGTTGCACATGTCTCGGCTTAACATCTGTACTCTCAGCTGAGCAGGTGGCACGAAAACTGGGCAAAGAGCTTCGTAAACACGTAATGCACAGCCAGCAGGAATGATTTCTAATACAGTCCCAGGCATGCGATTTGTGGGGACGCTGGCTTCCTCCGAGTTCAATCAGAACCGCTATAGCTCCCACCTGGCTGCCTCTGGCCAGATGCTACTTAATAGCCTCAGATCAATCACTGAAAGAGTCACCTAATGAATTCTTCCACCTCGGGGACACACTTGGTGTCTTTCAGAGAAAATCCTTCACGGAAGCTGGCACGGTGGTCACCATACACCATAGAATCTTCATGGTTGGAAAGGACCTTTGAGATCATTGAGTCCAACCACGCACACCCACACCCCCCAACAACCTACAGTCTCTGCCACTAGAGCACGCCCTGAAGTGCCACATCTAGATGTTTCTTAAACACCTCTAGGGATGGTGACTCAACCACCTCCCTGAGCAGGCTGTTCCAGTGCCTGACCACTCTTTCAGTAAAGTAATTCTTCCTAATATCTAATCTAAACCTCCCCTGCCGCAACTTCAGACCATTTCCTCTGGTCCTGTCATTATTCACCTGGGAGAAGAGGCCAACACCCACCTCTCTCCAGCCTCCTTTCAGGTAGTTGTAGAGGGCAATGAGGTCTCCCCTCAGCCTCCTCTTCTCCAAGCTAAACATGCCCAGCTCCCTCAGCCTCTCCTCATAGGACCTGGTCTCCAGACCCCTCACCAGCCTGGTAGCTCTCCTCTGGACATGCTCCAGCACTTCCATGTCCCTCTTGTACAGCGGGGCCCAGAACTGAACACAGCACTCGAGGTGAGGCCTCACCAGTGCCGAGTACAGAGGCACCATCACTTCCCATGCTACAGCATAACACAAACAGCATAAGCAAGATTTTTACATGCTTTTTAGAGGAGTGCTGGGTCCACTTGCAGGTGTGGCAGCTGTCTCAGGCAGAGCTGTTTAATAAGCCAGCTAATAGGCACAAGAGTGATATGACTCAAACAGCACTGTTTGGGAAACAGATCCTGAAGTAATGCACTGTTAGCCATATATTTATGTGTGAACAGGATTTGGTCCTTAAAATACAATATCTAACTTGAGCAAATATATAGGAGGTTGCCGATGACGACATACTCCATTGCTGTGGAAGGCACAAAACAGGACATGACTGTCAGCATGAAAAGATAAAAGGCTATTCCTAAAGCAGGGTAAAATAGCAAGGAGTCCGTGTTTCTAGGTGAGCCTTTCTTGATGAAAATAGAACTGTTAGGTGCTTCTAAGACAAAAGAACATTTTTTTCAGAGGACCTTAAAATTATTTACAATAAAGTATATATATTAAAAAAAAACAACAAACCCAAAACCTAGATCGCAAGGCATTAGCACATAAATCACAAGTGATTTATGGTGAAGGAAATGGACTGGGAGATGATAAAGAACATTCGCAGCTGTTAAAAGTGTACAATTTAAAACCTGTTTGGGTGCTTTTAAAGATTCCATTTTCCATTACATTTTGTCTTTTATTACGTCATTTTGGCAGGTCATCTGACAGCATAATTGATGTTTCCATTTCAGGGCCTGTGTGTTTTAGTAATTAGCTGAAGGGGACAGACATGTTGTACAATAACAGTATTTGTGAGTCTTAACTCGTAATCTGAGGTTCACAGAAGGATTCCTGGTGAGTTCAGCCTATTTTTGGATCTGGACTCTAAAAAGGCTGGAAATACAAACTACAAGTCACGTGCATCCGTAGAACTGTTTGGTCTGGAATATTTTTCTTTTGAAGAGAACATCACCTAATTCTTCTCTCTCCCTTGTACCCTCTCTACAGAGCTTACGTATGGAGAAGTGATTAGTTTTAAACCCCCTGACTTAAAAATGGATAGCCTGGAGATAGAACAGTGAATACAGGCAGCTCTGTCTTGCCTTGCTGCACTATGAAGACTGTTAAAATAAAACCATACAATTTAACCTGTGGTCAGACGTAGATTTTACTATCCAAAGATGTTGGAGAAGATGTGGAAAAGCAGACGCGTTACACAGAAGCCAGATGTTGTCTGTTTGGGGTGGGTTGGGTTTTTTTGCCTTGTAATATGAATGTATTCCCGACTCACAAAGGGTGATAAAGAACTGCTTCATTCTGACAAAATTATGCACTGAGTTCTGTCGAGCTGTGTGTTCTGCATGTTTCATTTTATCAGTTGTATTGCCAAAATAAAGGTGACTTTTAAAATTAATTTCAAAATTGTACATTTAAAGCATGAATGTATCCAAACATAAACATAGAAATCCATACAAGCAATCCTTTTTTTTTTTTTTTCTGGTGTTTTATCTGTCCGTTTTCACATTATTTATAGTTAGTGCCTTTATGAAGAGAGGGCGTGGTAGTGAGATAGACAGAATATGCATATGTAGTCATTTCTGTGGTGGTCTTACAGATTACTGGATGTCTCTCAAGCGATCTTAACACCAGTTGAGTCAGTAAAAATAAACCTTTTGTCTTCTGTTGCCATTCAAGTGTCCGTTCTCATTTTTTTTTCACCCATGTATATTTTTCTAATCTGCACGATACCCGTTTGTGAGACCATTTTACTCGCTGATGGCACTCCTAACCACGCCGTCGGCGGAGCGCTGGTGAATTTGCCCGAGTTGACAGGACGGTGCCCCGAAGGCTCTGCGGCAGATCTCTGCAGTCTTCTGCAAGCCTCAGCAAAGGCTGTCACAGACGGCAGTGCAAGAGTACTCAGTTCAGTTCCCCGCTTTGGATTCGCTGTTCCTCATCGTCGTATTTTTCCTTCACATAATTCTTGGGAAAATAATCTAATAATTGCCATTGGAAGACAAGACAAAACAAGATGATTTAAGAATTTGTTTGTGAAAAACAAAATATCCATCTCGTCACAGTTTCTTTTTAAGCAAAATGTTAAACGCTTTCCAGCTCTGAAAAGCTGGGAAAATAAATAATAAAAACACTGGGTACCAAAATGTCTCACAGAATTAAGTTTATCTGATTTCCTCATTGAAGGCATAGTACTGAAACAGGAATACCCTTTGGCATGAGGCCTCTTGTGGTGTACTGGCTGTGTCTTTCTACGTACTTGTGATTCACGATTGTTCAATGTTGCTCATTTTTGTGTCTCGTTCTCGCTCTGTCAGAGTCTTATTTTGGAGGTGGCTTTTTATATTATTTAGGTTTTCTGCAACTTTTGTCATTAAGATTCAGTTGTACAGCTATTACATGAGGTAATGAACTCTACTGCATTTATTTACCTTCCTCTGTATCTTTTCTATGTAAAAAGAAAAGCTTTTTCTTAATAAACAGATGTAAAAAAAAAAAGGCAAGTCCAAGAACTTTGATTTTTCAGAGATACTTGATACAGTATCATTTGTCATCTTTGAGAAATAGAAATAAGCATTCCACGGAGAAAATGTGGGCTAAGTGGTGGACTGTTGTTGATAATGCCGGCCAGTTATCCGATACTTGCTTTCAGTGGAATACAGCCACTTGTATTCAATTTTCTGCAAGGGATGTTAATCTGAAAGTAAATGGTTGCGTGGATTTCTCGTGAGTCCTCACGAGAGTGGGTGTCATTACTTTGGCTTCCTACGAAGCTGGATGAGGCCTGTAATGGTCACGCAAGCACTGAACATCATGCTGACTGAAATAAGGGAAAAGGTTGTAAATCCTTGAATTATTTGTCTGACTATATAATGAAAATAATCACTTAGTCATGTCTTAAATATATTTTTTTTCTTTTTTTTTTTTTTTGGTTTTCCAGTTAACAGAAAAGTAGCTCAGTGCTTTATTTTCTCTGAAATCTGATCATGAGCTTGCTAGCCTGTTCTGCAGCTCTATTCCAGCTGGAAGGGCAAGGATGAAGTAAAGAGATTTCACAAGAACCTCCTGCATCCAACAATAATTCATTTAGTGTGGGATTTGTCCCATCATTTGTTTAATCTGGTTTCCGGGCTATGAGGGTGGCCGTCACCAAATGTTTCAAAGGATGCGTAAAACTCTGGGGTAGGCAAAGACCAGACGGTCTGCGCTTGCCATAGCCCTGCTACGGGGGGTAGAAACAAAGTTTTATCACTTGCCAAATTTGTTCTTCAAGCAACTCTGAATCTTCCTCTGAATATTTCCCTCTACAATCAAAGATGTAATTTTTTCTAGGAGATAAATTATTTAGGAAGCATACGGTCATAGCCACATTTAAACTAATCAAAGGTGACAGTAATGGGTAACAAGAGCTCAGCTATTTTTAATGACATACCATCAAAACCCATAAATCATCTCATTTTAATGTCAAGAAAAACAGTAGGAAGAGAGATGGTTTTTTCTAAATTTGCAAAATGCAGGCGATTTCTTAGACCTCGAAAGCCACTAATTGAAGTATTTTTCTAGAGCAGGTAACCGACTCCCTTGCGGTAATGCAATGTGGTAAGTTTATCAGTTTACAACAGCAGGACAGGGTAATTGGAAAGCCGGTACCCCGCCGGGACAGCAAGGTGGAGGGCTGAGCGCCAGCAACGCTTATCGTTTGAGCACAGATGGGGAAAAAAAAGTTTGTCAACCAACACAAACACAGGAATGGAGGTGAACATCCAGGAGCGAGGGCTTTGTCAGACTTGGTGAACCTGTAAGGCACATCACTTAAAAGCAAATTTTAAAGAGTAAACGAATATAAAAGGAAGGATTTTATTTTCTAAAAATTTTATTTCCTAAAAATGTCTTTAATTAGGGCCTTGGTTACATGGCCCAAATTTTACTTGCAAAACTTGTAGTGGAGCCAGCTTAAACTGTGGGGGTTTGATCTCCTGACACCACTCTTAACTCTCATGATTATAATCATGCTTTTGTAGGTCCTGTACACATCCCATGTTTGAGGAGAGCGTCACAGGTTTTAGCCCACACTAAATTTGGGTGCTCACCATCCCCGAGCACCTGCGGAGCGCAGAAGGGACGCCGGGAGGAGCAGGCCTGGGCGACACTGGCGGAGGAGGCGGATCAGGCTTCCACCTGGGGGAGAACGCAACTCTCCAAGGGCTTTCTCTGGTTAATTACTGTCATTGTTAACAATCTACTTCTAATCTGAATTTACCTAATTTCAGCTTTCAGTCACAAGAGCTCGTTATCCCTCCGCCTACTGAATTGAAATCACTCCTCGTATTTATTATCTCACTCTAATCAGTGTTAAGTGCAATCCCAAGTCTAGTAATTTTATCATCACTGGAACCGAAAGGTCTTGCAAAAGGAAAAAAAAGTCTTTTGCATACATCTCAATCTTCTGACGTGCGTAAGTATACGCCACATTTCTTTTAATATCTGTATCTTTATTTTTTAACCTCTCTGCCTCATCAGCACCGAAGACCAGCAGCGAGAAATTGATATATCACAGCCAAAGCAGAAATAAAGACAAGACTAAAAAAATCTCCAGTTTACAATGTGCTATGGAAAGAATAAGTGAGGATGGTTTAGAGGAAAAGCGCAGCATTAGAGGTATCACTTGCCATAATACACAGAGAACACACAAAGTGGCTAGGCCAGCATGAAACAGCAGGGTTACTAACAACTTTGGGAATTTATAGGGGAAAAACAATAAGAAATCAGGTAATTGGCATTGGTCTATGAAAAGCTACATCATGCACCGCACCAGTAGGTCGAGAGCCATTAATTAGGCAGCATTGTTGCAGAAGTCCCATTAGTGATCTTGGCGTGTTTTTGACGTGGTGCAAAAGATGAAAGCAAGAGGGAAGGCGGTCAGTACGCTGCAGGACCCGACAGGGCGGCTCACCCTAGGGACAGGAGGGGGACAGGAGGGGGACAGCCCTTTCAAGGACAGAGGTGGGGAGCTGCCAATACAAAAGCCACTTCCTTCCTTTCTTCCCGTCACGTGTGCTCCTGGGTCATAACAAGCAAACAGACCGCCACCTTCCCCACTCTCAGGACCTGGTCAACGGTGAATCTGTTAAAAAAGTACCGTATTTAGCTGCAGGCACAAATTACTCAAGTATCCTTTGCTACATCTGCAAATTGCTGACTTGGCCCAAGAATCCCTGACAGATGAGCAGTGGTAAAGATTTAGCTCTCGCTAAAAGAGAATTGCACTGCAGGTTGGGTAAATTACGTCCTTTGGTAGCAGCAGAAAGGAGTTCAGCCGCGGCGAGCTCAGCCTCCGTAGGAAGGACCTAATAGCAACACCTCTGTTTGCTTGTTTCTTTTACACATGAAATGTGCTGCTGCTGTTTGCGGATGCAACGCAACCCTCTAAAACTGCTCCTTAGGAAACCAGCACGCTCGCACGCGTGAGAGTACCGAGTGTCATTAATTTATGAGCCCGGGCAAAAAGCGTAAGGGTTTTTATGGGACTAGTGTCAAGAGACTCAGAAAGCTGCATCAGTGCAGCTGCCACTGACCTTCTTTCTGCTGTAAGATAAAATATTGAGCTGATTTGCCTAAAGGGGTCCAAGTTTTCACTACGAGGAGGGAATACATTGTGAGCTTCCGATGCGAACGCTGATCTTCCAACCAACCAACTTAATCCATTAGATGGGAAATTTCTACATAATGAATGAAACTGTTCAATTAGGCTTCAGTCCGGCGTGCATGCAAACGCCTCATTTTGCACTCGCATAGTCCCCCAGCTTCAATTATTGTCACCAATGAAGATGTGTACCGTAGTGCAGAGGTTTTAGCTGGTCCTTTTAGGTTCCAATTTGATCAGAAGTAATACTGAACGCAGTGGAAATACTGAATCACAGTGGCAGCCCTGAGACAAATATACATTAAATCTGCCGTAACTGGCAGCCTCCACTGAGCCACACTTTGCTCTTTATAGAAAAATATGCTGTAGATTAGCACTAAGATAACATACTCCTATTTCATACTTATTTTATAATAAAGCCTGAAGGCTCAAATCGGGAATAAACCCTAGTTACGTTATATTCTGTGCAAAAATAACACAGTGTACTCTTGTCCTGTCCGTCTGTCTCATTGGGGTGAGATGGAAAGGCAACTAATGAATGTGATATTAAGGAGAATGGGAAGGACGGGGTAAGAGTAACACTAAATTTTTGGTGATTTAAACAGGTGATATGCACAACTATGTAATGACAAATACATAAAGCTATCAACTATACATTTTCATGTTCTTTTTGTATGATTTTTGCATTGAAGTGAGGAAACTTTTCAACACGAGGGTATTTTTCTCCTCTGTGCGCAACAGCGTCTCAGATTGAGGTAATCTGGGATAGTTTAAAAACTAAACTCCTACAGTTTGCTGTAGGAATGAGTATGAAGAGGACCTTTAGGCAGGCTCTGAGGAGAAAGAGTTAGTGGAGTGTTAAAAGCAGTTGGTTTACACCCAGCTGTCTGCTACCCTCTACACCCGGCCTCGCTTCCTCCACCCCGCTCCAGCAAGGAGGGATAACGGAGTAGCAAACAGTTACTTAGGAATACCTCTTGAAGAAACGAAACGGCCAGTTTAAAAAATAAAAACAATTCTTTCTTTGGAAAAAAAAAAACAAAAGCATTTAGGTATTGCTTATTTATTCTTTTCTGCTGCTGGCGTAGTGCTGTGGCCCCGTGGGGAGGCCCCCAGGCGTGTCACAGAAACTGGAACTGAAGGACCCTGCTCAGGGCTCAGGGAGACAAAACCGGAGAAGCTGCAAAATAGTTGGCAGCAGTTCCGCTGGGGAAGGGTGGGGACACAACAGCGTGGCAGTATCTTCAGATGAAAACTGAGATTATTTTTTTTAATTTGAGTTTTACTCCTTGTTGTAATAAATCAAATGGACTTACTTCCTCCATGGCAATATATTTAAGTAGACAAGAACAGAGTACTATTTGAAGGTGGGGAGATAGAAAGCTGGTTAAAAAATAATATTCAGGGAACCGGCTTTTGACAATTCAGCAAGATTTTATGTTTATTGACATTTAAGGTATGATTTACAGAACTAAATTATTCATACGTCAATTAGTGTATCAAGAATAAAATGACCAAGTGAAAGACATCTTATAAACAGAAAGGTGGGAAGATGCTTGATTTTTCCAAGGACTTTGTATGATCTCCTGCTTTTCCCCGGTTGAATCCACCTTACCGGCGCCTGGTCTGGGGATGAAGGTCCCAGTCCCTCTGAGGCCCTGCTCACACAGATGCACCTCCTTCGCCCAGGGGCCCGGCTGCCCGCAGTTCAGCTCCTGGCAAAATAAGCTGTGCCCGTTCAGCACTGCTAATTAACAGTTTGTTGGGAGCAGCCTTGCCATCAGACTCTCTCACCAGACTCCACACGTGCAGGATTGCTCAGGAAAACGCGGTTAGCTTTCTCACTGCTTTTTTGCAGAGCTCCAGCACCGAAGCCTCACGTCCAGGCTGGAGTGTAAATGGAGTTCTCAGTCTTCCCGGAGGGATTAGAGACTACTGTGCGCATCCCGGCTACCTCATATGCTTTGCAGCTGATGGCAGCCTTCCAACATGTGGAAAGTTGTCTCTCGAAAAAAAACCCAAAGGCATCAAAATGAATGTTTCTTCCTGGTAAAACCTTTCCAAGCTTCCCTTCATGGGATGGGCATTAGAAAAGTGGGATTTTTGCATCATCAATGGATTTATTATCTTTTATTCATGATGCCTGAAGAAGGTCCCTTTTTGTTCTATAAACTTTACAATAAACATCTGCCAAAAGCAGAAACGTCTGATAGCATTCCTTTGTTAATTTACCCTGTCAAGCACACATTGCCTGGGATAATACATGCCCGTAGTATCCTATTAGTCTCATTGCAACAGGCTGTCTTTGGGAAAACACATCACCATGTCTCCAGCCGAGTCTAGCAGGATGCTGAGGCTCATGCTTTTTGCGATGCTGCTGTAAGATAGATCAGTTGTGGATGGATCCAAGTTTCTCATCTCACTCCCTTCGTGGACACTTTTAATGGTTTTATTAGACATAGCTTCCCGTGATACAACTGTGCTGATTTCCTCATCTTTTCAGTAAGTTTATCAATTCATCTGCTATGTGTGTGACCTGGTGGGGAAAGGTGGTCTTGCGTCTGACCTTGCGTTTACCTCATCCATCTATAGCAAAGTATACCTAGGTACTTATATGAAGGAAAAGCATGGGAAAATCAACACTGGCCAACTTTTTGCCAACGAATTTAAAATGTCTTGCAAAAGTTGCTCTGTAATATTCTCAGCTTCTGCACAAGACTGACATTGTCTTGGTGCTGGGTTAGTATTTTCAGCTACTGTATCAAAATCCTTTACTTTCTGCCTTGATAAAAAGCAAGCAGTAAGAAAGCATCATTTTGCCACAACTGGATGAAGGAAAAGCAGGTGAGGAATCAAAAGCAGAACTAACCTTGATTGTATAGGAAACATATGTATTTGCCATTAAAAGTAATTTAACTAATGGACTGGCTCAAAACTTAGTGGAAGCTGCTCTATCCTTCACCTTGCCCTTACCACATCTCACTCCAGCCATTATCTATGTGGCAAACACAGCGTAAAAGGGATGTCAGAAATTAATTAAAAAAAAAAATATCTGCTGGGACAGTGGATTTTAAAAGCAAATGTCTATCATTAATCTAACACTTGACACGAGCCTCACATTACTTGCTAAGTGTCAGAAGGCTGGTTTCCATTCTCACTAAACCAGGGAGTGGGACAGGTCACCCTCAGCAGAGAGCAGCGCTGGAGCTCACAGCTGTTGGGTGGAAGGACATTTTCCCCCTCTACCCGACACATAAACACCGGGAGGAGGGAGGGCAGGGCTGCTCCAGGTTCATAGTCAGGCAGGAAAAGGTCCGGGCCCATGGCAGCTACCAAAAAGGCATCAGGAACAACGAAACTTGGCCAGATCGCCCCTTTCGAGTTAAGCCACAAATTGAACTCTAGTGGCAGCAAGTCTGAATTATCTAACCTCAGCAACATTGCTCAGGGGTGAAGTCAGACAAAACAAAGGCTTTAACAGACCCTGAAGGACAAGAATTTTAATTATATTCACACAGAGAACACGTAACATGTTTTTTAAAGCAGGTTGTTGCCTTACACGTGCTGGTCCAGGCCTATTTACTATAGAGATAAGAGAAACAGCTGTTCTCCCTGCTCCAGGACTGCAACTGTTTGAAGCTGCTGCTTGAGCTGCTTCACATTGCACCAGCCACGCAGGGGACCGCTTGCTCTGGGCAACTGCATCAAGCGTGGGCTTGTTTCTATGTAACTGTACGAAATATTGCTGAAACTTGGAGTCTGGCCCTGAGAGGAACTGGGAAGCCCTCAGCTGCGCACCTTTGTGCAAAGGTCATCTGAGACCTCGCTTTTTTACCCCCAGCTCTTGTCAGTTTACAGCCCCTCATGTTCCTTAGGACTTTCATGGAAAAGCCGGTTGCACCTCAGCAGACCCAAACCAGGACAGCACAACCGGCCCCGAGTGTGGCGCTGCACCCCGGGGACATGGGGACAACCTGAGCTCCGGCATGGGTTTGATTTCAGCTCCACGGCCAGGACTCGACAGCTGGAGACAGACTTTATACAAGGGCGTGTAGCAATAGGACAAGGGGCAGTGGCTTCAAACTGGAAGAGGGGAGATTTAGATGAGGTATCAGGAAGAAATTCTCTACTGTTGAGGGTGGTGAGGCACTGTGACAGGTTGCCTGGGGAAGCTGCTCCATCCCTGGAGGTGTTCAAGGCCAGGCTGGATGGGGCTTTGAGCAGCCTGGTCTAGTGGGAGGTGTCCCTGCCCACGGCAGGGGGGTGGGAACTGGATGATCTTTGAGGTCCCTTCCGACGCAAACCATTCCACGACTCCATGACTTGTGCGGGCAGCGACAGCCCGGGCACCTGCTCCCCTGCCGCCAGGCCCGGGCGGGCGGGACGGCTGGGGACAGCCCCGAGCACCGCCGGGACACCCTGCGGTTCCACACGCCCCGCCTCGGCGGAGTCCCAGGTGCCCGGGGCCCGGTGTCGGTGCGCGGTGGCCGGGCCGGCGGGGCGGGGGCGGGGTGGGGGCGGGCGGTGCCGCTCGCCCAAGCCCAGCCCCTCGCCGGGGCCCGCCTCGGCTCGGCGGCGCCGGCCGCTCCCGCTCCCCCCCCGGCCCCGGCCCGGCCCGGGCTCTTTGTCGGCGGGTGGCGGCGGGGGGCCGCAGCGCCATGTCCTCCCCCAAGAACGGCTTCTACCGGCAGGAGATCACCAAGACCCTCTGGGAAGTGCGGGACCGCTACCGGGACCTGCAGCCCGTGGGGTCCGGCGCTTACGGAGCCGTCTGGTGAGCGGGGCGAGGCGGGGCGGCCGCGGGAGGGGGCGGCCGGGGCTGGGGGGACGCTGCCCGCCCCGTCCCGGCCCCCTCTCCCCGTCTTCCCTGCCAACTTTTCCCGGTTGTTGCGCCCGGCCCGGCCCGGGGGCGGAGGGGGGCGGCCCCGCTGCCCACCTGGCCGCCCCCGCGGAGCCGGGCTGTGCCGCCGGGGGGGGGCCGGCCCGCCGCCACACGCGTAGCTTCGTCCCCGCAGCGAGCGGAGCCCGGGGGGAGCCCGGTCCCTCCCAGCCCTGCCCTACCCGGCCCCCGGAGCGGCAGCGTCCCCGGAACGCGGGGTGTTGGCCCTCGGGATGGGACGCCAAGTGTTGGTGCTGGTTTGGGGATTATTTTTTTTGGTTTTTCCTTTTTTTTTTTTTTTTTTTCCCTTTCCCTTTCCTTCCTCCCCAGATGTTCCTCTTTAAAGCTTTTGAAAATTGGCTGCTTTTCATCACGAGGCCTTTTAAACGACTGGAACTGCCGGCGAGGTGTTTTGGGGAGGTGGTCTCCTGCCCTGTCCCAGGGTGGCCACGCTGGCACCCGGCAGGTCTCAGGATGCTGCGGTCCGGCTTCGGTCCTCACTCACCAAACTCTTCTTTTTCCCTTAAAGCTCAGCCGTTGATGGAAGAAGTGGCACCAAGGTGGCCATTAAGAAATTGTACCGCCCATTCCAGTCCGAACTGTTTGCCAAACGAGCCTACCGAGAGCTGCGCCTCCTGAAACACATGAAGCACGAAAACGTGAGTTGGGTCGCTAGCAGATTTCCCCCCGAGGCCCCAGTTTACACACCTTAAAAACTGGAAGAAAATTTTGCAGGGTTGGACGAGGCAGATGTGTGGCTGCGTGGAATTTGGGAGGCTTTGGGCAAGACCTGCATGTCTGTCTTTTGTCTGTCAGTCCTTTATCCACAAACATCAGTTCGCACAAGCTAGAATATCCTATGGGAAACACCACTTCATTTCCATGTAGGAAAGGTTGGGTGGGGAAGGTTAGGACTGTGGTGGAATTAGTGCTCAGAGCTAATGAGAGAGATTGAGGACCAGAAATTATGAACTCCATCACTGCATTCCTGTGAGACGCAGGAGAGCGCAGAGCGTGGGTCTGTCCCTGCGTGTCTTGGGTGCCAGCATCTTTCTTCTCAACTTCCATGAAGATGGCTATGGTACGCATGCGTATCTTTGGGGAGAAGGTAGGGTTTTTCGTTTTTTTTTTTCATTCATGAAGCATTTGAAAGTTTTACGTTGGTACTAATGTGAAACGGGAAAAGTTCGTGAATGACTAAATAAATTGCTTTGTTGGGAAGCAGAGAATAGATACAGGCTCTGCACAGATTCCCACGTAACGTGGATGGACAGCCATAGAACAAAGTGTTGAAAGTGTCATTGAGGTAAAGATGCTTAGTCCCAATAGTGCTTAGTGGTTTAAGAAAAAAAATAAAGGAGGAGAGATTTGTGTGGAAGCAGTTATTGTGGAATCAAAGCACGGCCTCCAGGTGAGAAGGGTCCCAGGGTGGGCTTGGAGGATCACAGTAGTGGCTTTAAATGCGGTTCGTTGTGAATGTATGGGGGGAAAAAAGAAGAGTTCGGAGGGAGTTGTTAAAATGATGCATAAGGGTCTGGTTTAAAATGTTAACAACGTGGGAGATTAGAGCATAGCTCCATTCAGATGGCCTTCAAGGAAAGCTGAGAGATCAAAAGTGAGGATAAGAGAAACTGGTAATAACAATATCCAGTTATTGCCATTTAACGTTATGGTATTAACATTGTGAGTACCAACAGTATCCAGGTTCATTTTGAAGAATGATCTGTGGGATGTCCTGACTGTCCAGGAAAAAACGGACCTTTTCGTAGGCTTAAGAACCCGTGTACCTGCTAACATTTCAGTCTGAATCTTTTAACACATTTGATCACTTTACTTGATTCCTTTGGAGTAACTGCTTCATAACCACTGCTGTATATGTTAAAGAGTTAACGTTTGCAGGGAACTTGTGTGTCATGCATGGGTTTTCATACTCGCAGCATTTTCTTTACTGAACATTTGGGAGCAGAGCAGCTCGTGCAGTTGCCAAGCTCTTAACTGTGTCCAGAATTTTGAGATTATTTTTCTTCCATTTCCCAGAATAATCTGTTGGGTAGCGTTTTCCACTCCTGGTGTATGCTCTTCAGGATAATGCTCTGGAACCCCTCCACGGCCTTATTTGATAATTAAAGAGTCTAGAAGATAATGCTCACTGGAGAACGTGAGCACAATCTGTAAAAGTTAAAAATCAATATATATGAAGGAAGAGAATAATTTACAGTCTTAGGAAACAGTTTGGGCCACAGAAAGAAGAATCTGGTCTATGTACTAATGAGAAGTTTTGCCATGAATTATGGCATCTACTCATTAGAGAACAAAGACTGAATAAATGGTCCTGCAGGGATTTGAGGGCACTGCGGAGGCAGAAGGTGACTACTCCACCCGTCCGTGATGAGGCTGAGGTGGCAGTACAGCCCATCGAGAGAATTTCCATCCACCTTCCCAGCCTCACACCCTCCTGTCGGTCGTTTTGCCCGCAGTGAATTAGGAATAGCAACAATGCCTTTTAGGATTTCTAGTCCCTGTGCTGATCTCAGGATACTCATTTAGCCACTCCACCCATCCAAAATTAAACCAGCATCACTACTCGTCAGGATTTTCAGACCCCTCTTTGATCCACCACCATTCTGTCAAAGAGCCTCTTTTTTTGCATGTTTCTACCAAGGGATGGATTTACAGGCAGACAGGTCCCTTCCCATTCACATCAGCAGTCCCCGGTGTGCTGTGCACACCTTTACTGGTACGTACAGCAGTGGCAGGACACCTGCCCGTTCTCTGTCCTTACCATCGTGGCTTCCATGAGTCTGGCTATGGAGTTTTGAACGGGCCCCACTCACGTGGGTGCGTATTTCCCTATAACAGGAATTAGTAGAATAGAACAGTGATTGAAGTATCTTTCCTGATTATTCTGTTAACTAATACGTTATAGTATACTTCTACAAAATAGCAGTTATCTTTCTGGCTGTACTATAAATACAACTACTATTAAAAAAATCAATAAAACTTAAGTAATTGTTTCAAAGACCGCAATAAAATACTGATGCCAGCGTGCTCTCTGTCTTGGGTGTTGGTAATCTAAGTATGTAGAGGAGTTGGTGTGTGATAGCTGGTCTAACATACTGCCACTATGGATTAGGTTTGGGATATTGTTGACACGTTGCGCTAATCTGCCAGAACTAATCTTCATCTTACTTTTTTCCTACTTCAGGATATAAACCATTTTAAGGTTTTGTTTATTTAATGGTTAAAATTGCATCCAGTTTGCTCTTCTGATCTGTTTTTCTTTTAAAATGACTTCTGTAATCATGATGCATTTGATGTTGGATTACATGCCGAGTGTGATGTTTTGTTTGTTTTACTGTGATTACCTCTCGATGGACCATCTCTGCTGTTCATAGCTTTCGGGGAAGTGTTAAGCATGTAGCAATACATTATCATAGTTTATTTAGCCTTATGCTATGTTCAGAATGATGGAAGAAATTGTAATGGTCTGACACATCGTGTTAAAAATAGCATCTCTGATGCTCCATTAAGGTAGCAGAAGATACCATTAAACCCGTGCCACAGTGATATAATTCATCAGCACGTCACGCTTCAGTGAAGAAAACGTAGGAAAACTGCTTAATACCCTGGATGACCTCTATTATAGACCCTTTGAGGAATATGCTAATCTTCTTAATGTGGAAGGGTTGAAGGATGACCGGCAGTCCTGTAAAAACAAATGTAGGAGTCATCCTACTGAATTTTACTGGAATTGTATTTTACCTTGTAAGGAAGCTAACTCATGGGTCAATTTGCTTATCTATTTAGATGTTTTCAGGAGGAGGCAACTCTGGTTGCTGGCATGACCATCTTCCATTATATCTGCTAGACCTTTGTTCTCTCTAATGGCTCTCAAACGGGACATTACTTAAGTGGAGTGAGGAATATTCCGATATAAACCACGCAAACTTGGTAGCATGGGACTTCTCATCAACCCTTTGCAAACAAAACCAGAGGACAAATGGTGCTGAGCACCACAGGGCAGAGGCTGTGTGTGAAGACAAGAGCAGGCTGTTAGGAGATAAATCACAAATCACCGTCTTTAATGGCATTCTTATCCTTTTCCTTTTTTTTTTTTTTTTTTTGGTAGCCCTTTTAATTTGAGAGGATCTGGGGTGTTGTACAAACTATCATAAGCTACTTCTACTGCCTAAGCAGCAGTCTAACCCAGATCAATTCCTCAGACATTGCCAAAAAGAAAAGTTAGTTTCCAGTGCGATAAGCTGCCGGATTGCTCTGTAGCTGCATAAACAGCTATTCTGGCACTAGAGGGGGAATGGTGTGAAAATGAGGAATAAAAACAGCTAAGGCAGAATGAAGAAAGCACTTGTTTTGGTAGTTGGGGTTTTTTTCTTCATTTATTCATGCTAGCTTGAAGTATTCATCCCACCACAGCCTTAGCAGCTCTTGATTATTTCTTTGGCATCTGCTGCATCTTGTATAGAAGAGGAGTGTTTACCTACTGTTTTTTTCAGTAGTGCTGCTTTTGTTCCCTGTTTTTTTCCATTTTGAGCTCAGTTAAAATGAAGACCCTTAGAGCTATCTATTATGTCTCTGACTTAAAACCTAAAGCAGTGAAAATATGGTCAGCGTGGTGCGTGTGTGTGTGTACATACGTGTATACCTATTTATACATACAAGCACACAAGAGAATTCTGATGCAGTTGTACCAGCTTAAATTCTGGATGTGTTTCTGGCATAAAATTTTTGGCAAATGCCCGTTAAACGTTTCTTGGGTCACTTAATATTCTACAGATGTTTTTTCTTCCTGGAAACCCTTGTATGTAAGAGGCAACTGCAGTATTTGTTTAAAGGTACTCTGTATCATGAGTGGAAATTATTCTCTCGTGTATTCCCACATCTGAAGACCAGTGTGTTCTGTGTTATGAGAACCATGTAGCTTTTTTCCCCCTTTGGAAAGAACGCCGGTTTCAACAAACACCAAATTGTCTGTCTGTCTACAGTTACATTTCTCAGGATGATGCAGGCCTTCTCTTCTAGGTTGGCTAATATTTAATTCTGTCGACTTCTTTATTTTGAAAAGATGTTGGGCTTTTTATTTATACCTACACAGTGTCAACCAAGGGAGGAGTTTGTTCCAGAGAAAATAATGGGGCACTCTGTGTTCCTGACTGAGACAATCTTAAAACCATCATCTTTTGCAGTTTTGACGTGAGCATTGGAAGAGCAGCAGCCTCTGCAGTGTACAAAATCCGTCCCAGAAGGGAGCTGTAGATGAGCGATGCCTTTACAAATGAAAGCATGCTCACTGTTTTAGAAGAGGTTTCCCACAGTGAGTCCTGCAGGAATGCACCAGCTGAAAATTCACATCCTTTGGGTACACAAGTGCCAGTAAATTCCAATTCAGGAATTCTGGTTGGTGATGGCAAATCTCCTTATGAAGGCAAAAATACAGTTGTAACTGGATAGTTTATTGCTGTTAAAAGATTGTAGTGGAGAAACACTTCTGGCTGCTTTTCCGCGGTCTGAAAGCTTAGCGCAGCTAGGGAGCTAACAGGACACCACAGTCACTTATTTTGGTACTCAAAAGCCAATAAGTCAACATAGTGGTGTCGTTTGTCACTTCTGCTTATTTTCACAAACCTGTGTAATAGGTATGTGTTTTACCTAGGCTAGGCTTCAGCCACTTTATTGAGCCATTTATTCACACCCCGACCTTGGGTACTAATAAAGCAGACTGGTTAGCCTCGTCCAGTAAAGGAAAATAAGGAAGACAGCACTGTAAGCCAAACTTTCTCTTTGGATTGCCATCCAATCCAGAGATGAAGGTGTTTCGGTCCACAGGATTTGGATCTGTCTGGAGTTACCTGTGGGTCCTTTGAATGAAGAGTGTGGTGATGCTCGTGGGTACAGTTTGGGCCTGCCGGTGTGCTGAGTGGCAGGAGAAAAGGAAAGGGGCTCCCTGTCCGTCAGCAGGCATCCCTCCTGTCACGTAGTGGTCATCGGTGAGGAAGAAAGGTGACTGTGGTGCAAGTCTTGTGTGTGGATAGTTACAATTTTAAAAATACTGAGACTTCCTAGTGTGGTGAAAGGATGCAGGTGCCCTGTGATGTGGAACAGCGCAGGAACGTGACGTTGAAGCTAACCCTGCAGAAAATCTAATGCAGCGTAATATGTAGTTCAGTGCACCCCAGCAGGGATATCCCTTAAAAAAATGTACTTTCGTTTGTAGCCTGAGTGCCAAAGCCGCTCAACTTCACTGTGTTTTCATGCGTAACATCCGCAAGAGAAAGCAGCACTTACTGTATAAGAGACATAACCTACCTTACTTATTAATTTATACAAGATCCGAGTCTTCTGTTGGTGTGCTGCTGCTTACATCAGAAACTTTCCTTTACAGAAATGCAGTGGAACAGCCCTTGAATAAAAGTAACCCAGTACGTGAAAGTGCGGGGGAGGATGGAGATGAGGAGCTCCACTGCTGGAATAAAGTTTGGAAAAGGAGGCAGCTGAGAAGGGAAGGGCAGAAACCACGTCACCAATGAAAAGCTGTTAGTTATTTGTTCACAGTAGTTAAAGTTAGTCAGGGTGCTCAGTATCAATGTCTTCTGGGGAGGGATAACAGGGAAAAGAAGGGCTGGAGATGCTGTCACCCACCCCCCAGTGGCTTCGTAGGGAAGAGGCACAATCAACAAATTAAATACGTTGAGGAAAAGCATAACCATGGAAAACAAGTTAGACCAGCAGACGGATAGTTTTGCTGTTACTGTGGTTTTGCTTTGGAGGAAGATGGGAGAGAGACACAGTATCACACTCACTCCTCGAGCCCTGAGCAAGGAAGGTACCGCAGTGGAGGCTGCAGAAATCCATGTTGCTTTTCAGTCAGGTGGATGGTAGGAAAAAGAGGTGCATTCTTTGGGGGCTAATTGCCTTTTGGCAGAGTTAATGGGGGGAAAAAAAATGAGACCCTGAAAGGCCAGTGCTGCTGCTGGTTTTCGTAGATGCTTTTCGTTGCCATTGCAGAGTGTACTGGGTTCATTCCTCAGCTGTGCTTCCATCTCTGGTAGCATCAGTCAGTGTGTCGAATTAACACCAAAAACAGAGCTACGGAAGGTTTCACAGATACCCCCGTTACATTTTGTGGAGGCCACACTGTGAAAAATAAATGATTCTTGTAACTCTTTTACGGTGGCTTACTTTTGTGCTGGGACATTATCTTTAAGTATCATAAAGTATTTTTTACAAATACTGTATTTAATTGAGAGCATTTTAGACAGACACAGGATTTTCCATGATATTACGGAGAAGGGAGTTTCCTATACTTTGCCTAGTTCTTTTCCTGAAGAAATAGCAGGAGTTGTGTCTTCCTCAGAGGATTTATTTTATTCTGTACCTCCTCGTGCTTAACATATCTGCAGAAACATGTGACCTAAATGGAAATTCTAGTGACTCTGTTCCAGGCCAGGAAAATCATCCCAAAGCACAGCTATTAAATAAAGATCACTGAGGAGAAGGTGATCTTTATCTTTGATCTTTATGAAGGCTTTTATTTTTGTATTGATTAACTATTAGTGTGCCTTACCACTTTGGACCCTAAAATGTATTTCAGGATTTTTGGAAAGCTAAAGGAAGAAGAAAAAGAAGTGTTGTGAAATCCTTGGTATGTTAAAAAGAGTTTTCTGGTTTATTATTTACGGTTCCCGTCAATGGGAGCTGTGGGTTGGTCTCAGTGGTATTCCTCACCCCAGAGGATTTGCAGCAATGGTAAGTTTGTCTCCATCAGTTCACAGCCTCACCTCAGGAGTCACAGATATTGTATATCAGGCAGCATTAAGTAACGACTGGGAACCCTGGTTACTTGAATGGAGAAGCAATAAAATGTTAGTGGACTCCATTAAGTGTGTTTTTGGGCTGGTGTGCTCTTTATGGAAACGTGTTCTTCACGCTCCTGCATTTCACAGCGGGTGCCTGGTAACGCCTCGGCTCATGGAGGGATGCAGTACAGCCGCCACACTGTTTCATCCTTCTTTTCGTGGTAGTGCCCCTGTGTCTTCACTGCTATATTCAGATGTGATGGGGTTTATTTTCTTACATGTCTTGCTTAGGTAAATGAAGGCATGGAAATAGCTCCCTGAGAAGAACAAGCAGGACTTCTGAAAAAGTGGGGCTTAATAGGGAAAGAAGTGCATATTGGATAAAGCTTACTGTTAAAATGTTAACGTCCTTTCTTTTAATACTGAAATCTTTGGAGAGCACACAACTTTTCTGGCTGTGTATGCTCTGTGTGTGTACACACGCTGCCTTAGGAAATGCCCGTAGAGCTGCATTATGCTCCATTGTTGTCACGGACATCTTCCTAATTCCTTTCTCCTCCCTTTCTCTGCCTGCCTCCACAGAGAAATGGAAAACCTTATGTAAAACTGTAATGCAAAAAAAATAATAAAAAAAAAATCTTGCTATAAAGTTAGCACTGAAGGTATTACTTCAAATAATAACCATATCCTCTGTGGGTTTAATTACTGTTTTATGGTAGTTATATTATTGTTATTTAATTAGTTTCATATAACAGTCTTCAGCAAAATATTATTAGTGATTTTTTTCAAAGATACATGTGGCTACAAAGAAAGAGAGTTGTAATTTTCTGTCTTCGTCTTTATTAGTTTTCCTGTCTTGTTCATCTTTGTGACATTTTGATAATATCCAGGCTGACTGTAGTAGTTCCCCTGAATGTGGAAAAGATAAAAATAAGTGCAGTAAGGATTTCATCACAGTTGGAGATTTTTATTTAAAGCTTTAAATTACGGAAGTTGTCTTTTTTTTTGCTTGCATTTGTTTTCCTGCATTTCTGCTCTTGCGTCTCTTTCAAGCATTTTTTTAAAAGACCTCTGTTTTGTGGAGCAATTTAGACATAGCAGTAATGTCCAAAATCCATCTTGATTGTTGTCAAAGTGTATTTTCCAGTCCTCCTTTTAGTACTTTGCAATGTAATATGCCGTTACCCCTGGTGTCTTTCTTGGCAGTTTCTAATTTTATACGGTTTTAGTTTGATATATAATCTTATGTCCTTAAACTGCACGGCCGGAGAGATAGGTCTGAACAAGGTTCTAAAGGCTATTAGTCTTCTAACTTGCTTTCCAGTGAACCCCCGCACACCCCTATCGATGAGGCAGCCTGCACCTGGGAGACACCACGAGCAGTCCAGGGCTTCGGAGGCTTCCTCTGGGCAGGCAGAAATTGTTGTGAATTAGTAGTAGAAGAGAAGCAACTCCAAAAGCCTCTGCTATTTAGGCACTACATGGGTTAAGCAGCATCCAAGCTGAGATCTGGCTTTAGGCAATTCCAGCTACATCTTTTGGAGTACCGAGTTCTGTATATTTAATTTTCTGGTGAGACAAGCACTGGCAGTGACCATAATGCACCTCCTCTGTTGGTATGATTCTGCTAGAAACCATACCAGTAGGAAAAAACTGTGGTGGGAAGTCTGTTTTATTAGATTGTTATTCCTCTGTTGAGTGATTGCTTTTGTTTGACAAAACGTACTCTTAAGGAGAACCTAAGGTATAAGCCATAGCAAAACATATTAAGGTCTTGATAATTTACTCTCTATAAAAACAGTTTAGTCCTAGTTTCTTCTTCGTACTCCCGATTGGATATTGTAGTTTATGTACCTAAATTACCCTGTTACTGAAATTAGAAGATGTTTAAAGTGTTCTTCATTGTCAGGCAGCAGGCCCAGCTAGGAGAATAGCACTTAAGACTGCTTCAGGTTATAAACCGATTTGTCTGGTTTATTTTTTGACACTTCAGTGGTTCGAGTTAATAGATACTCTTTCCTCTTACGTAAAACTGTTAGCCTCTGAACTTTTTGTTCAAGTAAATACATTTTTTTACTTTTTATCACAGGGTCAAACAGCCCTCAGAGTTATAAAATTTTACACGTAACAAATCCTGGTGTTGCTAGGCACTACTTTAGGTATTCTTTCTGCTGTCTTTATGCCTGTCTCACTGTGGAAATATTTTTGATTATATTTTTTCACTTATTATGCAGTTCAGAATTTTTTGTGTTAAATCAGTATTAATCCATGTTTGCTTTTTTTTTCTCTCCCTTATTTTTAGGTCATTGGAATATTGGATGTGTTCACACCAGATGTAACACTGGAGAAGTTTAATGACTTGTAAGTTCCGAGTTGCTTGTGTTTGGGAGCAGGGTGTCGTTGTGTGTGCAGGAGGAAGGGCTGTTGTTTTTTTAAATGGAGAATTCCAAAATTGTTGCTTCATGGATTTTTTCTGAGTTTCATCTTAATATAACTCTTAATGCGCAACTTCAGAATTGGTAGGCTGAGGTTTTCAGATCATCATTAGAACCAGTTACCTATCTTATAAGGTGTGTACTTCTTTCAGCCCTTAGTAAAAGGCAATTTGGTGGATTCCCTAATCCACCTTTCAAGTACTGATTCCGTTCCCTAAGGCCAAGGTTGTCCAAATGATAGGACAATTCTTAACCTAAATAGGCTGAAATTCATGCCTGCTACATGAAACATCTCCAGTGCGATCCATCCTAATTCGAGGATTAATTCAAAACTGCTGATGCTGCTGAATTTTAGTTGGTTATCTGCGCTGTGGTTTGTTGTACTCCCTGATTGGTTTCTGAGTCCAGTGGTCTAAACAGCACAGATACAGATCGTTCCTAGCACCAGGCACGTACATCTCCCTCACCTTTCGGCAGCATCTCAGACACAAGATATTTAGCAAGTCTGTTGTTTTGCTTGTTGACCTTTGCTTGTTGCAACTGACCCTGCTGCAATTCTTGTGAATTAGAGTCACTAGAGAAACAGTGGTCAGAAGTCCTGGTGGGCTTAGTGTAGATTTCATGTTGCAGTCATAGACCTGTTCTTGATTTCATCTAATGTAGCTATGTTTCAAAAACAAACTTGCATATTTATGTGTTAACAAAGAAAGCTATCTGATAGGAAAATGTAGAAAACAAAGTACAGAAAACATGGACTGTGTGTTCATGTTGATCGTGTGGGCCAAAAAGGATGTTGTCCATCTTGCCTATTGTGCTAGCATTTTATATCGCATATATAACAAACTACACATGTAGATGATTAGCATTCAAGCACTGTGTTTTAAATGGGACCCTAAAATCATCCTTCAAGTTTTGGAGGTGCAAGTCAAGTAGGGGGGATATTTTTATAAGTGAAACTGCATCGCATGGACCTATGGCAAAATTTACTTTCAAGACTTTGGGAAAGCTGTTAGAGATGAGCAGAGGTAGATGTGTGTACATTTAAAACAAAAGTGGAGAAACTGGTTTTGTGAACTAAAGGTCAAACGGGTCATTTGAGGGAGACTTTGTTTTTGCTGACTAGTCATGAGATGTTATCTGTGGCTTATTGTATAAAGATCAAATTCAAGCGGGTTTGCAGCTAGAAGCAGCAGAAGCAAGGTGGGTGGTTTCACCAGAGCCAGCCCCTAAAGGACCCGAGGTCTCGGCCAACATCTAGCTCTAGCACGCTCCTGCTCTACTTGCCACTCTGCTCTCCTGCTCCTCTATTCTACCAGTCAGTGTAACAGAGATTGAAGACAACGTCCCATTTCCTTTATGAAGGAATATTCAGCGTCCTTTCCCTGCTCATGCTTGTGTTGAACTTCCTTCAGTTTTAGAAGTTCAGCTGATTGAAATGGTGTACAAAATCAGAAATGCATAAATATTTACCAATTTAAGTCCTGCTCTATGAGCTGCTTTTCACTCCCTTCATCTGTATTCCTTGCATTGTCCATGCTTGTATCATACGCAATGTGCCAGAACAGGTTGCTGCTCCTCATTTTGTAAGAATTTTGGGGTTTAACTGTAACTTGCAAAGAACTTAAATGCTTTAGGCATCAAGTTTCCATTGAAGTGACTTATTAATCAGGTTCCCAACCTCCTCAGCTTGTTTTAGGACTCCAGTTGTCAATTGTAAATACATTTTTAATAATAAAAATAAGTTTGTGAAGTTTTAAGTAGTAGATGAAGTGTTAAAAGTGAGCCCATAGTGTTTGATCCCGTTGTTGGCTGTTCCAATGCTTATAAATGATTACTAAAGTTTGGATTTTCATACTCTAGATAGGAGTGGGTTTTCACTCTCTTGTATTTTGCTTGTTTCTCCACCCACCTAGACCTTTCTCTGACTCTAAAAGATTTGAATCACAGAATTGTAGGGTTGGAAGGGACCTCTGGAGATCATCTAGTCCAACCCCCCTGCCAGAGCAGGGTCACCTACAGCAGGTTGCACAGGAAGGCGTCCGGGCGGGTTTTGAATGTCACCAGAGAGGGAGACTCCACCACCTCTCTGTCTGTCAAATTGAAGTAATCAATTTGTAAACTTAGCAGATTGTACATATGTAAAAATACGCTTTTATTTGTCCTTTTCATCCTGTTCTTTACAGTGCTTAATGGTTATATATTGTTTTGAGCTTTGTCTATCCACATAAATCACAATCTGTGCAGAGCCTTGCGATTTCTACAGATGATGCCAGGTGAGGAAAATCCTAATGAATGCTTGAGGATCGCTACCAGTAGTAAAAGAAGTTCACAAGTAAAAGAATCAGATTTCTCTGATTCTCTTGCCCGACTTTTTCCTACCTCTGTTTTTTCTAGAACAGTCACTAAAACTTTTTGGTTTTTTCTTTTTTATGAGTCATTACATATATTAATGACCTCTGGGAAAATATAGTTAATAAGTCTGAGTGGGAGAACTTAATATGCTGTCAACAGTCAGGAACATCAACAAAGAAGTTAAACTCCATTTTTTAAGTCACTTGGTCTGTTGATGGGAAACACTTTGTATGTTATACTGGGGCAGAGATAAGCAGTGTCATTCTCTTCTCCATATTTGCTCTGTCCTCACATAGTTACAGAATTAAATGGTCATCTTTTCTATCCGAAGGATAGCAAATTTGTCTGTGAATGCTGGGACTGGGAGCCTGAGTCCTGATCCCTAAAGTCCTGGGAAAAAAAAATATTTGATATCTAGGAAATGTTAAAAATACTACCTATAACTCCTAGTGACTAAATCAGTGCCCTGTCACCCTCGTGACTTTATATTCAATTTCTATTTTGTTGATAGTTACAATTCTAATAGAATAAATGAAGTTTTCATACAGGTTTAGTAGTAGAAATCAGGAGAATTATAATTTGCATGTTTTAACCAGAGGAAACCCATTTAAGTCTAAATAATAAAATTTGTAGCTATGCAACAATGATCAAATTTAATTCTTCTCTTCGTGAAAATGCATCTGCTCCTCTTCATACGAAGAGGAAAACTGGTGACTTTATCCTCGGGAATAAAGTGGATGCCAGACATGACAGGCTCTGTCTTGTGTTCAGACCTGACTTTAAGGATAGACTCTGAAGGATGAGTTTACTACAAGCAACATGAAGAGCAGTTTTGGATCTTAAGTGAAGATTAGCCTTGAAATGCCAGCTTGGCATTCGCAAGCTTTCTGTTGCTGGTGTTCCTTGCCAGTTCTAAGTACTGAATATCCCAGTTTATGATGCCAGATGAAAATTAATGGAAGTTATTGTTGCCTCCTAATTTGATTGACTCTATTTCTGTTATGTCTGACCTGGGCTATTTGAATGAACCATCTAGGTGGTTTGGTTGCTGCAAGTTCAACGCTATGATCATGATTGTGAGATACATAGCATTGCGTGAATGTCCTCATTTTCTGTGTAGGTGTCTTTGAAATACCACGTGGCTCTTGGTTAGGTTCTTTCTAACTAGTTCAGAATCTGCACTCTTTTGATAACTAGCAACTTGCCCAACCCTGTATTGATTATGGAAATACCTCTTTATGACAAACAAAATAGATAAAACCAGAGAAACTTGGAAGGCAGCGGGATGATTATGGAATTGTTTGGTAAATTGAATGATCTGTAATTTAATATTGTCACTGAACTATAACATACAATTGTGTTTTAATTTATTTTTTCCTTTTTTTTTTTTTTTAAGCTACCTTGTCATGCCATTTATGGGAACAGACTTGAGTAAGATAATGAAGCATGAGAAACTAACTGAAGACCGAATCCAGTTCCTGGTATATCAGATGTTGAAAGGATTAAAGGTTTGCCACTTTTACTATTATTTTGATTTCACAATCTTTTTTTCCTAGTAAGTCATTATGGAGAGCTATAAAGACTTACCTTTTGATAGCAGGATAAAATTTATCTCGCCTTGTATAGTAAAAGTAATGACATTCTGCATAGGAGTTGTTTTGTGATGATAAATGTTATCTGGGTTTTTTTTTTGTGTGATGATTTTGTCCATGGCTTTTTTCAAGCAAAAAGAAGAGGTAGTCATTCAAGATGTATATAGTACATTGATCCAGGATGACCTTGGTTTCCTTATTTGCGTACACCAGAACGTCCCTGCTGTGATTTTTAGTTGCCTTGTCCAGTAGTTGATTGTGGTGCTGCTTTGCCACATCTCTTACTGTGGCTAGCTGGAGAGGCAGAGACCGAGAATGAAACCACTGTCGTGTTCTGAGGCAGGACTCCCATTGACTTGAGCCCTCAGCTATGTCACCAGCTTCAGATTTGCCTGACTTGAAAATTTTTCCATGTCTCACCAATACTGGTCTATACACTGTTGCTAAGGCACTCTGCACCCAACCTGCTCTAAGTGTATCTTTCTGTGCTCTTATGAAGACTTTTATATATGTGTGTGTGTTTGTGTGTGTTATGTGCATATATACATGATAGGAGGGGTGTGTGTGGATGTGTGTCTATATTTATACCATACCTATATGTATGGTACATATATAGGTATGGTGTATACATACTATACGTATAGGTATGGTATATATGTACCATGCTGATGTTAAACAGGACTGGCCTCAGTACTGACCCTAGGGGAGCACTGGTAGTGATGGGCCTCTACCTGGGCTTCCTGCCACTGATCACAACCTTTGATCCAGGCAGTTCAGCTAACGGACTCACTTAACTTTTACCTCACTGTCCATTAATGTAACTCATACTTCCTCTGTCTATGAGGGTGTTACGGGAGAGAGTTTCAAAAGCCTTACTAGAATCAAGCTAAGCAACACCGACAGTCCTCCCATCATTCACCAAGCCAGTCATCTTATCGTAGAAGGCTAACAGGTTAATCAGGCATGATTTTCTGCTTTGTAAATCCATGTTGACTGCTGTCAGGCTGCTCCTTGTCCTTGTTATGTTTGGAAATGGTTTCTAGAATTACTTGCTCATTACCTTCACAGGGAGTGAGGTGTAGCTGGCCGGCTTTTAGTTCCTTGATCCTCTTCCTCCTTGGCCTTTTTTGACACAAATGATATTTGCTTTCTTCCTATCATAAGGAACATCTCCTGATCACCATGACCTTTCACATGTTATTGACTGGCCTCACAATGACATTGAGTAACTTTCCTTAGCATTCATGAATGCATCCCCTCAGAGTCCAAGGACTTCTGTTTATCTAGTTTGTTTAAATGTTCCATAATCTGATCCTGCTCTGCCAAGGGTAAGTCTTCCTTGCTCCAGACTTTCCCAGTGGTCTCAGGGACCTAGGATTTGGCAAATATTACTGGTAAAGATGGGTACCTTGGCCTGATGCTCTGCCCCAGTCAGCAGTGGGCCTGCATTTTCAGAAAGAGTGTGGCCAGCAGGACTAGGGAAGTGATCGTCCCCCTGTACTCGGCACTGGTGAGGCCGCACCTCGAGTGCTGTGTTTGGTTTTGGGCCCCTCAATACAAGAAAGACACTGAGGTGCTGGAGTGTGTCCAAAGAAGGGCAACAAAGCTGGTGAAGGGTCTAGAGAACAAGTCTTATGAGAAACGGCTGAGGGAACTGGGGTTGTTTAGTTTGGAGAAAGAGAGGCTGAAGGGAGACTTTATCGCTCTCTACAACTACGTGAAAGGAGGTTGTAGAGACGTGGGGGTCGGTCTCTTCTCCCAAGGAACAGGCGACAGGACAAGAGGAAATGGTCTCAAGTTGTGCCAGGGGAGGTTTAGATTGGATATTAGGAGAAATTTCTTCACAGAAAGGGCTGTCCAACATTGGAACAGGCTGCCCAGGGAAGTGGTGGAGTCACCATCCCTGGAAGTATTTAAAAGGGGTGTAGATGCGGCACTTAAGGACATGGTTTGGTGGGACTTGGTGGTGTTAGGTTTACTGTTGGACTTGGTGATCTTAAAGGTCTTTTACAACCTAAATCACTTTATGATTCTATTCATCTCTCTTTTATCTCTTGGATTTATACTTCTGTGGACTGCAGAGCCAACAACTACAGCAAAACAACATAGGTTTGAATTTTACTGACTCTCACAAAGATGATTCTAAATGTATTAGCTGTCATATTCTTTATATGTTTTTCTTCCTCATCTTTCTGCTAAGTACTGCTTATTATTGCTACTGATTTTTTCTTCTATTTAGCTTTTAAAAAATGGACTGTGATTATTAAAGTTCTTATCTTACAACACAAAAAGAAGATACTCTTTAAGCTCCCTGTCCATCTATAACCTACCTTAATGTGGTGTGAAAATGCTTCTCAGTCTAGATTGGTACTGCAGTTCTTAAATTACAGTATCTGCTTTTTGGACATACACTACTGTTGATCATAAAAAGGCTATTACTTCTTTATTATTTTTTTCCTTTGGTGACACAATTCCAAGAGAACAAAAACCTTGACCAAGCTCTGCAGCTTTCAGCCAGGCTTTGCTGCATTGATGGCTGTTTAATTCCCTTTGCTGCTGTGGAGATGCACGTTGTAACAAGGCCGTGGAACTGCACTGTCCGAAATTGAATTTCATTCCTTGGCTGCTGCCTCCACTGTGCAATTTTGGTTTTACGGTCCTGTGCCTGCAACATACAACGTACGAGCAGACTTTGCTCTGCACTCATACGGCAATAAGCGCAGCTGGTGTGTTGGAAGGTGTGTTGCACAGGGCTGTGCTGGTGCAGTGGAAATCCAGAACTGGTTTTGATACAGGAAGGTCTGGCACGTCCATCAGGGTGCTGATTCTTCCAGAGCTATATTTGCATTGCCAAACACTATTAAAAATAAATAATATCCCAGGACAGCATGCTGTTCCTGGACAAGAACATCGGGAACAGCGTACCCAAGATTCTTCTGTCTCTCAGTACTTAACAGATACAGAAGGGCAAGTAAATTGTTTTACTCTCATCACAAAATTTAGTAAATATACTTTGTTGTTGAGTTCTGCATTATTAATTTCTCTTTGACCCTACCTCAGATTTTGTGGTGTTCATTTAGTAGATTTTCACTCACACAGCCTTTTACGTATGCAAAGTAATTATACTTTTTATTCTACAGTTGTGCATTTAAATCCTGTAAGTCCCATTTTACAAACACAGAAACTAAAGCCAGGTTTGGGGAAATTGGCTTTATTTAAACTAGAGGGAATTCACCTCCGATCTGGGCTTTGACTGACGTGCAGTTATCATTTCAGTTTTGTAGTTAGTTCCCTAATTACAAAGCCATGTACTAATAAGTGTTTTCTCAAGGACTGTATAAGCGTAGTGGTCTCTTTAGTTGCAGGTAACTGCCGGGGAAACAGGTTCCCAGCAGAGGTGTGCTATTCACCAGAGATGAAAAGCATCATTTGGGCTAATTTTACAGGCAAGCAATATACGAACTGTAAAAAAATTAGCTTGAGTGTAGTAGAAAGGATGAATAATGAATTTAATTCCAGTGAAATGGCTTAGAAACATATTTTGGTCCTAGTGGCCTAGATTGTCTCACAGAGGCCAACAGAGTGGAGTTTGTGGGCACCGAAGGTTGACACTGAAGTCTGTTGGATCAGTAAATGTGGAAGGCAAGCGGAGCAACTGTGCACGGTTGACACACATCTGAAGAAAACGGAGCTGGAATTAAAGAGGAGATATTGCGTTTGTGTGGCAAGGTCTGGTAGTGAGGGGCTACAGGGGTGGCTTCTGTGAGAAGGCACCAGGAGCTGCCCCAGGTCAGACACAGACAGTTCCAGCTGGCTCCCAAACGGGCCCACCGCTGGCTAAACTTCTGTGCCGCATTTAAGGAGGGGTAAAAAATGCTGCATAGCAACTGTGAGAGAGGAGTGAGACAATGTGAGAGAAACAACCCTGCAGACACCCAGGTCAGTAAGGAAGGAGGGGGAGGAGGTGCTCCAGGTGCCAGAGCAGAGATTCTCCTGCAACCCATGGAGAAGACCGTGGTGGTGCAGGTTGCCCCCCTGCAACCCATGGAGGACCACGTCAGAGCAGACATCCACACTGCAGCCCAGGGAGGACCCTGCGCCAGAGCATGTGGATGTGCCCTGAAGGAAGCTGCAGCCCATGGAGAGCCTGCACCGGAGCAGGTTCCTGGCAGGTTTTGTGGCAAGACCTGTGGCCCACGGGTGACCCACACTGGAGCAGGCTGCTCCTGAAGGACTGCATCCTGTGGAAAGGAGCCATCCTGGAGCAGTTCCTGAAGGACTGTAGCCCATGGGAAGGACCCCATGCCGGCGCAGGAGAAGAACGTGAGGAGGAAGAACAGCAGAGACGAGACAACACGTAATGAACCGACCACCAGTTCCCACTCCCTGTCCCTCTGTGCTGCTGTGGGTAGAAGAGTCAGGAGTGAAGTTGAGCCTGGGAGAAAGGGATGGGTGGGGAGAAGGTAATTTTAGTTTTGGTTTTTGTTTCTAACTATACTATTATGATATTAATTGGCAATAAATTAAATTGATCTTTTCCCAGTCAAGTCTGCTTTGCCCATGATGGTAATTGGTAAGTGATTTCCCTGTCCTTGTGTTGACCCATGAGCTTTACCATTGTATTTTCTCTCCCTGTGTCCTGCTGAGGAGAGGGAAGGAGAGAGCAGCTCGGTGGGCACCCAGTGGCCAGCCAAGGTCAACCCACCACAGGGGAAAAGCGCAGGAAGTTCTTGATGTAAGCTGCTATTCCCAGAATTTTATAAAAACGAGGGCAGTTCTCATTCCAGTTACAAGGCAACCAGCAGGGATGCTGAGATAGCCTTAGTTAATTGGCATTTCTGGTCTCTGTAGCTGTGTTAGATCTTCGATAAGAAGTAGTTCGCCTGAATATTTTGTCTCTTCCCCCACATTCTTGAAGAGCACATCTGTACTTGCTTTAAAATTAACATCAGGAAATAAGATGTTATTCAGCTACTAGACTCTGATGTTTTGTCATTTCCTATTGCACAGGAAATATTTGGGAACAGTCTTTACTGTATCTGTTCCATTAAATTTTGGATTTTTCTTGAACCAATTCATCCAGCTGCAATACTACGCCTAGTTGGAAATATCTTTAAGACATTCTTGCAGCACTGTCTGTGCTAGGAAGTGGGTTAAGCTGAAAGCAGTGTTGCTTGCCACAGAGAAAAAAGAAAATGGGTCAGCAATTTGTTCCTCCTTTTACAGATATCAGTAATTTAGCTGTTTAAGAAAGGGTGTGCCAAGTTTTGCATGAAAATCTTGTACTTTTTAAGGTCTACTGTATCTGGATTAAACACAGCCCACCTGTGTTTACTTAGATTGCTTTTTGGTGGGGCAGGGGGAGCAAAGCATACACTTAGCTAGTGCTCAGTTGAAGCATTATAAGGGAAAATAATTGCAACACCTGGGAAGGAGGAATATGCTGCTCTGTAGGTCTTTGTTGTAAAACTCTTTCAGCTTCCCAAGCTAACCTCTCATTTTTGTAATGCATGTCATTTTTTTGCATCTTTTATCTTCGATGGACTCCACTTTGGTGTGTTTTTTGGTGTTAAAGATGTTGCCTGCAATATGCATTTTTCCTTTGTGTAAAGTACATAAGCACATTATGGCATCTATATTTATGGCTGGTCCAAGGGAAGAAGGCTGTTCATCATTTTTGTCACATTACGTACTTCTATTGTAACAACCTGTTCACATGTGACCGTTAAATGCATGTATAAAAAACTCTGCACGAGTGACGTATTGTGAAGGAATAAGAGAGATTTTTGCTAAGACCCCAAGTCAGTTCCTTTCAGGCTTTCTTTCTACGTTCTACCCATAGAATGGTTCTGGACTGGTTTTATACCAAAATGCTCAACATCACAGAATCACGGAATGGTAGGGGTTGGAAGAGACTTTCAGAGATCATCTAGTCCACCCCCCCTGCAGAGCAGGGTCACCTACAGCAGGTTGCACAGGAACGCGTCCAGGCGGGTTTTGAATGTCTCCAGAGACGGAGACTCCACCACCTCTCTGGGCAGCCTGTTCCAGTGCTCTGCCACCCTCAAAGTAAAGAAGTTCCTCCTCGTGTTTAGGTGGAACTTCCTATGTTCAAGTTTGTGCCCATTACCTCTTGTCCTGTTGCTGGGCACCACTGAAGAGAGTCTGGCCCCATCCTCCTGACACCCACCCTTTAAGTATTTATTGCATTGATGAGGTTCTCCAGGCTGAACAGACACAGGTCTCTCCACCTTTCCTCATAAGAGAAGTGCGCCAGTCCCTTAACCATCTTTGTAGCCCTCCACTGGACTCTTTCCAGTAGGTCCCTGACATCCTTGAACTGGGGAGCCCAGAACTGGACACAGTGCTCCAGATGTGGCCTCACCAGGGCAGAGTAGAGGGTGGGAGGATGACCTCCCTCGACCTGCTGGTCAAACATGTTTGATTTAAAAGATATATTTAAATTGAGGTCAGTGGAAAGTTCATACTGAGTTCAGGAAGATGCATTATCAAGCCCTCAGATCTTTGCTTTGTCAGTTGGTTTATGTTCTTGCCATTTTACTGTCGTCTTTCTATAGAGAATGAAATATTCATTTCTCATGTCACAAGGTGAGCTTTGTAATTTATAAGAATTTAACTTCATCTGTGGTAGGAAAAAACCAACGTGATTTGACACAGCTTAAAAACAATGACATGCGTCTCTTTTGTCTATTTCCTAGTCAGGCCTTAGTCTGGCATTAAATTTTATTTAAGTATGAGCTTGCAACTTGGAAGGGCTTTCATCAATTTTTTTTGTTTGACAGGAAAGCTGTGTATTGTCAAAGAGTACAGAAGGCAAGCTGAACGTAAATGTTTTTGTGTAGGTGGGAAGGGGCTGGAGCTTCCAGCGCTTTCAGTTTTGGGTCCTTCTTCTGCAGGAGTGCCAGCTGGGTTTGCGTTCCCGGGGGCCTGGGGAGGTGGGTGGCAGCCCTGTTTCTTTATTCCTTCAGTATTTGAGAAAGGGCAGATAGCTCTCATGCCGTACAAACACCTGTTCAAGCTTCTTTTGCCATACTCATGGTAATATTTACCTGCTCCAGTTCTCTCCTTTTGTTATCTCTACTTACTGACTTTTGTTCGTATCTATGTTGTTCTTTCTGCATCTCTGCTTTCCCTTCCCCCTCTCACCCTTTTCCTCTTAAGTTTTTCCTTCCCCGCCAAGTCACTCCTCATTTTCATTTTGCGTGCTGCCTAGAATACTTTCTCCTGAGTCTTTTCTTATTCCCTTTTGATTAGCTTTTTATTTTGTGTAGAGATTGCATATACAGTCAAGAATGCTTAGAATTTAGACAACTGTTGGATAGCTTCCTAGCGCAATCCGAAGCTTGCATTCAAGGATTTATGCGTGCTACCAAAAATTGTCTGTAGGATAATGCACAGAGCTCCTGTGCTCCAAGGCACTTTGCTCACTTTAACAGGGTTCTTGAATCAAATATTGTTCAGGTGAAGTGGTAATAACATTGTGAAGGATATGCCTGCTCTGGTCTGGATGGTTTTGCCATGTTAAGGGTGAAAAATCTGTCAATAAATGGACAATTTAGTGAGGAGAGTCAGTAAGAATAAGATCCCGTTTCAGAAGGTTATTGAACTGAAATGGAAAATTTTCTGAACAAAGACTGGTGTAATTCCAGTGCTGCTACCTGCCAGGAGATAATAAAATGCAGTTAAAAAAATACTGCTATTGTTAAAGAAATACAGCAGCACAGCGCCAGTATTTCATCTTACAGAGAGGCTGTTGTGTACATTAGCACCAGGAATAAGTGCTATTTCGTGTAATCTCAGTAGTGTTGTATTAAGAGGAGTGTTTAGAAAATATGGGAGTTCTCCCCAAAGTGTTAACATGATTTTGGTGCGGTGAACACTCATAAAACCTTCAGTGGGGTGAGAACACCAGCAAAACCATGCTCTTCCCCCCACATAGATGAGATTTACTTTAACTAAAGCTCCCAAAGGTGCAGTCCTTTTAATTCACATTTCTACATGCCACATTCTGAGGTGCAGAAATTCCTGGGTCTGCCGGTTATTTCCTTACTATCTACAGTCATACCAGCAAAAATAGCCTATAGAATATTTTGAGCATCTGCCCTGGAAAATTAGGAGGCTTCAGTGAGAAGACATTGCAATGATTTAGAATGGAAGTAGTCATTGTGATTCCCTTGATCAAGATGGCTATTGGCAGAAGTCGTCAGCTTTTTCCTCTTTTGTTGGGGGCCTAACATTTATTTCTCCACATACGAATGACAAAATTCCTCTTTTTTTCATCTGGTTCCTCCCATCCCAATCCACTTCATGCCCATCCGTGACAGAAACAACGTTTAGTAGTTTGCTTGCTGTGGCGGTTTTACAGCCCACATTCTGGGGAGGAGCCCTGCGCCCTCAGCCCCTTGTGTCTGCCCCAGGAAATCCTGTGAAGCACTTCGGCGTTTCCTAGGGCTGATGTTAAACCTTGCCTAATCTGCAAGTAACGTGCAGCAGGAACCGGTCTACCACAGCTTCCAGGTCCTGCATGAGCTGGGGCATGGCAATCAGCAGTGCGCCTGTGCCGCAGCAAAGCCCTACCACGATCTAGGCTGGATTGGGGAATTGGCGAAGTTGTAGCCATGGGGTTAAAAGAACTGATTCTTTACTTTTTTTTTTTTCCCCTCCCCTTGTCTGTTCAGAACCTACGTGACCACATCTGGAGCGCTGTGTTAGGTGTACGAGAGGAAAAAGTAAACGTCAGAGATTTTGGGTTTTGTTCAGTCGCTGCTTTAAAAACTCGGTGCCTTAAATCCAGATCTCGTGCTGCTTATGATGTATGGGTTTTGTTTAAGTTCAGAAAGCTAAGTCTGAAATGTGCATTGGACCTGTCTGAAGAAGTTGGCTTTGATCTGTAGCTTGGTTTTCTTTTCCCCGGTCCCCTCATCAGGTGGACCGTGAGGATTCCTCTGCAGAGGGGCTGTTGCATTTACAAGGTTAATTGCTCATCTTCATGGCTGCTGGGGAAGAGGACAATGGTTACTGGGGCTATGGCTGGTTGGCAGTCATCCTGCAAAGTTCAGTGCTTCTGTGCATCTCCGTGACACCACCCTGACTGTCCCTGGTTGGTCTTTCCTGGCTCTGACAGCTGGTTCCTAGTAACTCTTTTCCCAGTTATTGTCCCATTCTTCAGGGTGGAATAAAATGAAGATCCTCCATGTGAAGCTGGTGGGATTCACATCTCCTCCATCTTTTCTGGGGACTTTTTAAAAAGCCTGGGGTTGCTTAGTGTCAGTAGCATGAGCCGCAGTCAGTAGCATGGTCTGTGCGGTTTTCAGACCAGGTCCCCACACCTGAAGTGAACAGTACTCGCACATCCCAGGCCGCTCTTGGAAAGCATGTCCTCAATTGAGGACAACTTCCTGCGTTTCGATCCTTGCAAAAGGGGTGCCTATGTCTGAACTAGTTACTAGAGGCTCCCTTTATTTTCCGTGATGAAAATGGTCTCTTCCTAGGGCATCATTCTGCTGGTGAGAGGAACTGTGTACCTCAGCGGGGAGCATTTGGTGACAGTCACGGGTGCAGACATCTGTATTTGGTCAGGTGTCTTCCCAAAAGAACTAGTCCTAGGTGTCCTGTTTGTTGGTTTGACTTATATGAGCCCTTAAATAGGTCACTGGAAGGTTGATAAAAAGGTTCCGGTAAAGGAGAATGTCTTGTAACGTGACCTCTCCGTGTTTCACTGAGAAAGTATTGAAGCATGTAGTGAGACTTCTCAACTAAGACCTTGACTGGCCTTCATGCTGGTCTTAAATGATATCTTAAAATTCAGTGCTGCTGGAACATATGAATCTAAACTATGATGGCACACGCAGAGGCGTCTATTGCAAGAGAGCATTTCTGATATATAAAATAGCAGGATTTATTTATTTATATATATATATATATGTGCGTATATATGTATATAGAAATGTAAAAAATTAACTGGAAATGGGATTTTATATATGGGAAGAATTAGAAAAAACTATATGACCTGTTGCAGTACTCAAACTGATTTACTGGTTTCTCATTGTGGGAGGGGAAGGGCAAAATGCTAGTTTAATTATCTGAATGTTAAAAACATAGCTAAAAAGATCTTCTGTGCAATAAATAAACATTTTCTAATTTCAGATTACTTTAGCACCATGAAAAAGTACTTTCTCCCCTGCCTCATTAATTAAAAAATATTTTCTCTTTTTGCAGTATATTCACTCATCGGGCATAATTCACAGGGTAAGTGGAAACAATATAAAAGATGTTTATATTCTGGTAATGTGAGCGGTGTTTGTGTATAAGCATGCTCAAAAATATGCCTGAACTTCTGTTTATAGTGTCTCAATTTACAGTGTTTGATGATGCCTTGGTTTCTTGTTCAGTAGGAACAAAAGATGGCATGGCTACATCAGTGTAATTTAGGCACTCAAGTTGCGCTGAATACAGCTTAGATTTGGATTTCTTAAATTACTTTGTGAAGTTAAGTTGTAAGCCCCCACAAGAGCAAATAGTGTCTAAACTGAGATGGATAAGAGCTTTTTCTGGCTTTTTTTTTTTTTAAATTAAGATTAAACTTTTAAAAGCAATGTTTAAATGTTGTTAAAACATCATGTGAATGTTCAAAGTTGGGGCAGGGGCCAGGGACGAAAACATAGAAACTTAAAAAAATAGTTCAAAATTTTAGAGCCTTCAAAACTTCAATTTTTTTTCTGAGAGAAATTAAGCATCTGATTATTTTTTAATACCTGCTGTGTCTGAAGTCCGCCTAAAATCACTTCTGCACTGTGAAGAAGGAGTTCTGAATAATGCCCCCATGGAACCAAGGAGCAAAAACTGCATTAGAACAGTAGAAACAGGCCATTTGTAATAAAATATCAGGAGTACCACAGAAAGTGCACATTGTATAGTAGCTTTAAGCTGGATGTGGAAACCGCAAACTGCCGAAATAATGTAATACATTGATATTTTTATTTCTACAACTACTGTGATTATGGTCTCAGTGTACAGTTGCTTAGACTTTTTCTAAGCTCCATCTTGATGGCTCTTCAGCATCTTGGTTTCATTACGGTTCTTTGCACCAATTTGTTTCTCTCCAAGGCCCTTCTGATCTTAAAAAATATTCATCTAAAACAGCTGGATGCTTGTTAAAAAGTTCAGAGAGAAGATTCTTCCTCTTGTGCTAAAAGGACAAAGGTTTGCAAAGGCTGAAGAGAAACTTATTTCCGATTTTTTTATTTTTTTTTTTCTTTCTTTCTTTTTATAACTGTGAATGTCTAAGAGTCACTGACTTTGCAAAATCTTACTAGTCTGCCGGTACTCTTCCCTTTGCTGCTAAATCTGGAAGTACAACTTTTAAAGATCATTAGAAGTCTGTACAAGAGCTGAAGAGGCTTAAGGGATTTTTTTTTTTTTTTGGATGTTGCAGTCTTCATTCAATTGACTTCATTAGGAAATTGATTTTCCCACAGAAGAGAGCATAGGCTTTTATGTAAAATCTTATTTGATTCCTTCAGTACTCTTTCTAGGTCTATCAGGGTATGGAACCTTTTTAAAGTATATTTAGATATGCAATGTGTACAGTCCAGAAATAATGAAGGAAATTTACTTTACTCCATCTCAGTATATGTAAATCCTTAACTTTGTGGTGTTAGTATTAAAAACAACAAATTTATGTCCAAACCCCAGTCACAGTAAGGTGAGTGAGTTCCTTCACTGGCAAGTATTTTCCTGACTTCTAGCAGAAAAAAAGTTGATTTGTCTGGGGGGAAAACATACTGGAAAAAAGCCAAGCATACGCAAGTTTGTGGTTTTGTTTCTGTTATTTTTTATATTTAATTTTCTAATTTAGATTTATGACATCGTTTTACCTGTTGCAGTTCTAAGTAGTTGTATCAAAAACATTAAACCTAAATGAAAGAAAGAAACAAAGTGTGCTTTATTGTGCTTGCTGTAAAATAAATAAATAACATCCATTTCAAATCTGATTACAGGATCTAAAGCCTGGAAACTTGGCAGTAAACGAAGACTGTGAATTGAAGGTAGGATATGTTTATTTGAAAAGACAGTCAGATGTATTATAAAAACACCACAGAAGACAACAGGTGAAACAGCTGTAGACATGCTGGCTGGTTTCGGTGATGGGCCAGGCTTTCAGCGCAGGGGCTTTGAGGAGCCATGGAGAAATAGAGGAATGCTGGAAAATGAAAGGGAAGAGCATCAGATGGGTAGTGGTAACAATCTTGGGGAAAAAAAAAAAAATTACGAGAGGCTGCTCCTTATAAGTATTTTCCCATTTGTCTGACTTCAGTTGCCCCAAGAATAATTAAGTATTTATTTAAGAAATAAAGTCCTGAGTAGTGAGAATCTGTTCACCTCCTGTTTGTATGTCCTTGACTGACATAAAAACTGAGAGTGGATCTCATCAGTGCTTACAAATATCTAAAGGGTGGGTGTCAAGAGGATGGGGCCAGACTCTTCAGTGGTGCCTGGCAACAGGACAAGGGGCAATGGGCACAAGCTGGAACACAGGAAATTCCATCTCAACATGAGGAAAAACTTCTTTACTTTGAGGGTGGCGGAACACTGGAACAGGCTGCCCAGAGAGGCAGTGGAGTCTCCTTCTCTGGAGGTATTTGAAACTTGCTGGGATGCGTTCCTGTCCAGCCTGCTCTAGGTGACCCTGCTCTGGCAGAGGGGGTTGGACTAGATGATCTCTGAAGGTCCCTTCCAACCCCTACCGTTCTGTGATTCTGTGTGTTTCATATGAATGGCAGAGGTGATGATCAATTTCTGAGATCATTCTGGAGCCAAGCACAAGAAATGGCTGTGCCTCAAGCTAGAAATGTTGCCCAGGATGTCCCAGATGAAAACATCCAGTCCCGACAGGACGCTCCAGGAAACCGGTACCCAGCACGAACTGGGGAGAGATGGGGGTTGACCCCAAGATGTAGAGAAGGATTTCTGGTGAGGAAGTCATTGCATTCATGGCTTTGTGGGAGCAGTTGCTGAATTGGGTCCCTCCCGCTGGGCGAAGGACAGTGTAAGAACTGAAACTGCTTCTGTGTGTTTGGCATTGGTGGAGCGGTCCACACCACAGCTGTGTGCCCACAGCAAGGGCGTCTGCGTGACAGTAACAGCCTCTTCCCGTGTGATGGGTGTGTTGCAATGAATATCGGTATATTTTTATGCAGTCACTCAACTAAAAATACTTTTCAAGAAAAATTCATGGCGTGGTTACAGTTGGAGAAGAGCAGTAATGGAGAACTGTTTTTATAATACGTTGCAGCTAATCACTTCAGAGAAGCGTGAGAGGAATCACATACTGCTCGCCATGAACGAGAACATCTTATTTCTTTGAAAGTGATTCCTTCTGCACTGTTACAGCTAACAGTAGTATCAATTGCATGTAGACTACAGTGTATTTCATAGCAGGAATAAATCAGTTCTGCTTCATTTTTCCTCTTAATTGAAGTAGTGAGGGGAAAAAAAAATATTAAAGAGGGACAATTCCTAATTCAGACTCCTGTAGTTCAGCTATTGGCTGTTTCTGCCGCTATGCTGCACGAGAGGTGCCTTTGATGACATTTGTTGTATTACCTGGTTGCTGCTTTTCTGGAGTGGGGCAGGTATTGGCGTGTGCCGTGAGTCCCTTCATCGTCCCCATCGGGGCTTCCCTCCAGAGATGGGTGGGAGGATGGTGCACACCCACACCCCTTCCCAGTGTGGAACGTGGCCTTCGCTGGCATGCCCTCTTGGAGACCTGGTCTGTGGCACCCACTGCGGAAAGTTATCTGTCCTGAAGCACAGCTGTTGCCGCTTCCTTGGAAGTGTTCTCAGTAGAGTCCATCTGAGTAGTAATTCTTCTCCTGCACAACGTTTGTCATCTCAGGCCTCCTTCTAAATCATTGACCTGAAATACTGAATCTGAGCAGTTCTGGTTGCAGCTTTTTAGATACACTGGAAATTTTCCAAAGCCTGTTAGACTGGGTATATTTGTACTTCAGAAATAATTATGCAATGTACCCTGACCAAGCAAAAATGCATCTATGTGTCTGCGTAGAATTAACTTTGTTATAAAAAAGCCAATTATTTATTAGGAAATAGAATTATGTAGTACTCAACACTGCTTGTTTTATGAATCTAGTTTATTCTCTTGAGTGTAGAGATAGTAGCCTCAGACTGCTTCCAGTCCCCAGTCAATTCTATTCTTTTATTTTAATAGATAGTTATTGATTTTTAGAATTGTTTTTGTCACCTATCTTCTCTTAGCTCTAGCAATCTGAAAGGCTAGTCAGGGTTTTTCAGTTAATTACAAAATCAAGCTACATCTTCTGTCCTGTGCTTGAATCATGACTGGCCTATACATCCTCACCAAACAACAGTAAATTTGAATGAGGGCATTTCTGTCCTGATATCAAAGGACATTTATGTCTTATCGCCAAGGTTTCCTCCCTAAAAGAGACATAAGACTTTATGGGAGTAGTTAGTTATGTGGGAATTCCAGCTTTGAATAAATATAAAAAGTCTTAACTGTACAAGCTTGGAGATACAGAAGAAGATCAAAGGTTGTGAAGCACTCTCTTAATTAAAAGTTGATGTAACACTGCAAAAATGTTTTTCAGCATATAACATACACATTATATACTTGCATGTAGCTGTTGTAGTACATTTTTTTTCTCTTTGGAGACTGACCTGAATGTTTTGCATCCTGTCATTTCAGAATTTCCCTATCTAACACAAAAAGCTGTTGTCTCCTCCTGGTTTGTAGGTGGCCAAATGCTGAGCGGGTCTCAGAGTGATGGGGGGTGGGTGGGGAAGAGGATCTCGAAAAAACAGTTTACGTGTTTCTCTTCCCTCCCCCCCAGCAGTGCAATTGCATTTTGAGATGCAGCCCAGGTCTAACATATTCTTCCAAGAATCTTCACTGTATCTCCGTATTTAACACGATTTATTTTTCTGTTACCTTGGACATTCTTTAGCTTTTAGATAAACCGAGGCAAATAATTCTGTATCGGAGCACAATTTTGTGAAACGACAGGGAGAATATGTAGCGTTAAGCTTTAGGTTTTGTTTCTTGACTCTGAGTGCAATGATGCTGTCCTTGGTTGTACGATGAGCTCTGATACCACATGCAGAAGAAAAGTGCACATTTGCAATTAGGAAATATTGGTTGTCAAAAGGCAACTCTGGTCTATAAAAAGAAAGCACAGGACCACGCTGCCAGGGATAGTCCAAGCCTTTTCTCTCATGTCTATGCACTCAGCAGCTTCCCTTGCATCAGCTCCGGCGGCGGGGAGGCTGTAAGCAAGTTGGAACAGTTCCTTGAATTGGTAATAATTAATAGGTGATCAGTTTTATTTTCCACAATGAGCTTTCTGGCTCCCTTGTCTGATGCTCTCAACTGCTACATAGGAATCAGAAACGTGATAGTGAAGGGTGCCTTAGGGGAAATCACTGCCCTTTCTGCAGTCTTGAAGTTACAAGTTATTTTTGTTACCGTTACTGAAGCAAGTTAGGAAAATTAAGTTTGCTGAGTAGAAGGGGAGTTTATCCTTGAGGGAAATTTGCTCTCTCTTTCATAATTCCTGCATTATAAAAAGGAAACTTTGCAGACTTCCTCTGAAAATTGCTTTGGAAGTTCCAGCTGAAAAGTTGAAGATTGGAATATGAAAATAATAGTTTCATGTGAAGATTGTTGTTGAAGTTGTACCATGTTAATATTAAGTACTAACTATTAAGTTAATATGAAGATACACTTGGTCCTGAGCCTAATGAATATGTAAATGAAAAGAAATCCCAAAGTTAATACATATTGCACAAAAATTCTCACTGTCATTTTCTGCTTTTACAAAAATACAAACCCAGACTATATTTTAGCTGTCTCCAAGTGTCACAAGCCTTGGTATGTAAAAGGCATAAAAAACTGTGACAGAATAGAAGGTACCACACGTGGCTTTTTAACTATTACGTAAAGCTTCCTTTTTTTTTCCATCCCTTCCATCTCTCCTCCCATGTTACTGGGAAGACATAATGTGTGTTGTATGTGTAGAATAAATTTGAAAGCTGTATATAAAAGTGTATTTTGTTACTGCAAATATTTTGATTCCAGTAAATCTTCAGTACCCAAAGTTCTGAAGGGTAACTTTGGCTGTAATCAATTGTATTTTATCGGTAAGAATAAAAATCCCTCCCTTGGCATCCTATTCCTGTTCTTAAATAGGTAGGTAATCAGCAGTTACGGGGAAGATACGGAAATGATGTTTCAAGTATGGCAATAAAGATAAGCCATAACATTTTATACTCTTGATCTATGAATGAAAACATAATTTTTCTTTCTGGTAGTTCTAGAGAATGATGAAACTATCCTGAAATATTTCAAAATGTTTAATTACAGAGAGCGTTACAAGCACATCACTCTTGGTATGTTAATGCACAGGTGCTCCTAGTAAAAATGCCTGCCCTGTCAATATATATGAGGCCTGATACACGTGGAAACTAGTGGCTGTTCATGCAAAGCTGCATATTCAAGTATCTGTGGACAATGATGATTTATCCTGAATAGGCTTTACTTCCCCAAGACCCCTGCTTCTTGTAAGAAGCATGAACTTCCTCATAAACTATGAAGTGACTGTCATTCCAGGAGTGTCCCTCGCTGTTGGCCGCATCTTTTGGCACCATCTTTTGAAGGTCCGTAGAGATGGGCCTTTACGTTAGCCAATTTTGTAGAAATTGATGAAAGGCCATAACATTCATTTTTAATCTTGCTGCTGTACACATTGCTATATCTAGAGATAAATATCTGAGAGTCTTAGAAATAAGATGAGTTGCGCATAATCCCTTAAAAGAATTGCACGGACCTTGCATTTGTTAGAGGGTTGTTCTGTAGTTGACACGGTAGGTTGGGGAAAACTCAGTAGGACTAAATACTGGTAATTCCTTACTCTTGTTGTATGTTTTCAGTGTGAGCTAGAGGAAGCTTTTCCTTGTATGAAAATGCATAAAAAAAGAGAATTATTCCTGCTTACTTCAGAATATTATTCGAACACACTCTTGAATAATTATGCCACCTGGGATATGAGAGCAATGGATACCACCTAAGGTGGATGCTGTTAGTTTAGCCCTAACAAGCTACAATAGTCATTCCATGGCCAGGGAATTTTTTGCATTGAATGGGACCCATATCCTTTTAATTAATAATTGAAGAATTTATTCTTTCCTTTACTGGTTTTACAGCCTTTAGTGTTGCTATAGGATTATCTAACATGGGGAAAAATATTGTAAAGCTCCTTGCTGCTTCTATCTTCATTTTTTCAAATGAGAACAAGATGCTTCAATGAGGAAAAAGATGCAAAAATAAGCCAATCTCTGCAGAATGCTCCAATTCTTTTATTTTCTGCATTTGTATGTATAAATGTATAAAACAGGTAACTGTCTGTCTGATCGGGATGTTCTTTGTGCTTCCCCTACAGATTCTGGATTTTGGATTGGCGAGACATACAGACAGCGAGATGACGGGTTACGTGGTTACAAGGTGGTACAGAGCCCCAGAGGTCATCCTGAACTGGATGCATTATACACAAACAGGTCAGTGTCTCTTCAGAAAAGCCTTGACAGAGCTGAAGCCTTTACTGAATCAGACGACGCATAAGGAAATCTTTGTTTCTGAAATGAATGGTAAATTGGAGGTGGAAATGACAAAATAATGATGCAAAACTTCCTTGCAGATGAATTGCAGGTAATGGGTTGGTGGTTGTGAGTTTGGGGGCTTTTTTGTATATTTTCTGAGTAACAGAAAGTGCAATACAACAGAAAAGCAATACAGATGTATACAGATGTGACAGTCTGGTCTACCTTCTTGTGTTCTGCACTGACTGTCATCTTCCTGCAAAGATTGTGCTGGTTGTAACTCAAACAGACAAGGTAAAATGGGAGAAGGAGGGAATTGGAGTAACTCTAGGATAGCTATGGAAGTTTCTGAAAGCATTGAAAATTTACTTCCCACGTGCATCTGCCTGTTACTGGCAGTATTTCTGTTATCTCCCGTTTGCTAATTAGGAAGGCTGGTAGTTTTGCCTATACTGTTCATCATGTTTGGCAAGGCACACATCATTTTGTAACAGCCTATAAAGGTAAATTTTACACTTCTTTAAAATATGTCTTAAATTAAACTTTATGTACATTTAAATGGCCACGTATTCAGCAATTTAATGTGACTGTTGGTCTTTTTTTCAGTTGACATCTGGTCTGTGGGCTGTATAATGGCTGAGATGATAACGGGGAGGCCTCTGTTCAAAGGAAATGATCGTATCCTTCAGTGAATTTATGACACTAATGTAAGAAAATGATGAGAGGTTTTTATGTGACACAGTAGGTCTGTTCAAAAACTGATGAGCATAAATTGAAATGAATAGTAAAATGGCTTGCACCTTTCTCATTAATTGGTTATTTAATATCTGTACCACTTTTGCACATCTGCAAATTAAAACTTGTGTTATTGAACTTTTTGAATAGAGAAAGAGAGGTGGTCTTTGAATCACATCTCAAATCATCAGGTAAAAGGTTCTGTGATGATAGAAAAGGCATATTTTGACTTTTTTAGTAATTGATTCCACAACTCTGGAACACGCACAAAAGATTCAGCTGTAGTATACAGAGTTACGTGCGCGTGCTAGTCCATTTCATGCATTTTGAGACTTTTGCCAAAAAAGGTTATGTAAGTAATACCTAGTAAAATGTTTTAGATTTACAAAAAGAATCTAGTCCTATCATTTAATTGCTGTGGAATTAAGAAAATAGTTAAGATTAAACCATAATTCAACCTCAACTTCATAGACAGTAATAGCTGTGATAGTTAATAGAAGACGGTGTTAATAGAAGACAGCAAGAATTTTTTACTTTTATTTTTGTTTTCCAGCTGTGTATGTTTGACACCTCAGCCTAATAATTTGCACTGCTTTTCTCCTTGTGGAGGGGAGGCTTTGCTTATCTGCAAATACTTGTTTACAGAATCACAATTGCTTCATTTTAGTCATATTTGTATCTAAGTACTTACGTGTAAGATTAGGACTTCATTGCATGGATCATATTATTCTGATTTAGTGAGGAAAACCATAAAAAAGGAAGATTGCATTCACACAAAAAAATGACGGGGACTATGGAAAAGTAGAATACATCAGATTATTTCAGCTGTACAGATTTTAAGGATGTGTTAGCTCTTAACAAGGAAATACAAGAATGCCTGCCAAAGAACCTTGAGCATTCTGGTACATAAATAAGGAAATGAATGAGTCATAATTTTCAAGTTGCACTGTAAATGTAAGAGTGGAAAAGCTAGCATTTTAGTCACACTGGGTTCTGCAGATTTCAGAACTATTGGCTGAAGTTCTACGTCCTGGGTTACAAAGCAAATTACCGCAGCATCATAGTCCTTGCTGGCCTTTGAGTATATGAATGGGGATTACCGGTTGCCAGGGAAATGCAGCCACGGGTTCAGCTGTGGGCAGGTGAATAAGAAAACACCTAACTTAAGGGATTTTTGTTTTAGTAATAGGAATAGGTTATCCTGCAAACTTGGTTTGGGATTTTATTATTTATTTATTTATTTCATCAGCATTACCCACCATCTCCGCCTTCTGCAGAGGTTGGTAGAATCCTCATGTGCCGATCGCTTGTCTGGCTTCTGCCTTCTCATCCGCTGCTCTTACCAGCGTAGCAAATGAGTCATAAAGCTGTTCTCTGCAGCATTAGCCTCCTGTGATTATGGTGTTTCTTCTTTGAAACAGCTAATGGTGTTGCTAATTAATCTGTGCTGGTTTAGGACACAGAAGACTAGGGAGCGTTTTGTTGCCTTACCTCAGTGTCTCCAACATCTCAGCCTCTGGAATTGAGCTAAGCATGTGGGAAATGAGGGGGGGAGGGATTAATTTTTTTTTCCTTCCTTTCTCCAAGTTTCTCAACATGGAGAGCTAACACAGACTGGTTTCCTCTGATTTTTGTTCTGTTTATCACACCATCTGATGTTCTCTGTGACTTTTCCTGCCTCTATGTCACCTAAGTAACGGATAGACCAGGGCGATGCATGCGATACATGTGTTGATTGTTCAGATACTCCAATAATTTTGGACTGATTTTGACGAAAAATATAGAGGAGACCTGATGATATTAGAGGAGTTTGCAAATGATTCCATTATGTGTTCCTAAGTTACATGATATTTTATTTCAAATGCTTTCAGTGTCTGCCTTTTGCAAGAAAAACTGAGAACTTTCGTCTCATCTTTTATAAATCTTCTGTTCAGTCCTTGCATTATGACTTTTGCTTTATTCTCCAATAGCGAAGAAACTCAAAATTTTTGCAAGGTGTTTAGTTTTATGGAGAAAGACTTTTTTCCTTATTTCTGGTACTCAGATCTGGACCAACTCACAGAAATAATGAAAATAACAGGTACGCCAACTCAAGATTTTGTTCAAAAACTGCAGAGTCAAGATGTGAGTATTCTTCTTTGTCAGTTGATTTTACATGTCTTAATTTGGCTTAAGCCACGCTTAGTTCTTAGACTGGCTGAGATAATATGTATTGACTACTGAAATGACCCCTGATGGTACATCTCTGTCTTGAAATGCTTTGCACGCCCAGAATAGCTACTGGAGATTAAGGGGGCAATGAAAATTATCAGGACACTTGAAAAATCCAGATATTAAAATACATCAAAGTTTCCAGTGTGTACCATGTAAACAGTTGAGCTGATGCATTACTACCTTTATCGGAAACATACTGAAAACATGAACCTATTTAGAAAAAGCAGTTGTTCTGTAGGTGTCTCTGACTTGGTCTTTCCTATTCTTGTGTGGAAGTCCTTCTAGAATCCTGAAGCCCCTACTATAAAAAAACTAAAATTAATCATTAGACTAACTATACAGTTTAAATACTAATGAATATAAGTGTAAGGTTCACTTCTAGAGATTCCTGTAAACTCACTATGACATTCTTTCAAATTATGCGTACATTTTTATTCTAATTAATACATTAAATATTTGGCATTAATAATTAAAGCTTTACATTATCATTTCTTGAACTGTTTTAAGGCTTGATTTTTTTAAAAAAAGTTCAACAAGAAGGTGAAATGTAACCAAGGTTTTATAATCAGGGTTTATGACCCCAAAAAAATCCATTTGTACAATGTGCTATTGAAGCATTGTTGAGTTACCCATTAAGCATACAGTTGATGTTGTCACATTACAAAGGCAGCAAAGGTCTAATTTAATATTTGTGTTTCTTTTAAGGCAAAAAACTATATCAAAAGCCTCCCAAAAGTCCAGAAAAAAGATTTTGCATCCATCTTGAAGTACGCAAATCCTTTGGGTAAGACAGTTTGTGTGGATGTTGTACCATTTGTCTTGTTCTTGTGTTTGCATTGGAGGCAGCAGCAGTATCAGTCATGTGATAGGTTATGTGATGGTTCTCGGGCTTTTCTCTCCTGCTTTCCATAACTCATAACTTTGATTTTAGTGTCTGAACTTTGCCAAGTTTAGACTCTGCCAAGAATCAGATGTTTCTCAGAAGAGTCAAAAAAGAAGTAGTTTGTGTTTTAGGCTTCAATCCAGCATCTGCTTAATGGTTTTACTGGAGCAGCTTTCTCAAAAGCCCTGAGAAGTTAAATACGTGTAATAAATTTTTGTGTATTGTATTTGAAATATAATTCTGAAAGCTCAATCTGGTCTACAGTAGAAATGCAAGCAACTAAAAAGCTGACATTTTAGTCATGGAATGAATGCATCCTGAGAAACATCTGTGCGTTCCTGAGAAGCACTGGCTTGGATCTGATAGATATAAGCAGCCAGAAGAGTGTACATGTGTGCATAACAGTAACATGACTCGAGGCAGCCAGAGCTCTGAGATGGCTCTGCCAAAACCTCATCCATTCCCCAATGACCTGAATGCCCACAAAGCCATCTTTATTAGAATATCAGTTGGGATGATTGAATCTTCTCCATTTAAGATGTTAACATTGCATGTTCAGATGCAATAGAAATAAACATGATAAGCAGCTCTTAACCCTGCCTGCATGGTTAGCTCACTGACCTTCTCAGCTACAGCAAACTCTACACATTTCCATTTAGTTTTTAGGATGTTTCTTCCTATCAATTCTGTGCCCATCTGGCTGCTCCTTACACAGAGAACGAGCAACTGCTCATGGTCTGAGCAAGGAGGCTGGAGAGAATCCACAGTGTGGCAAGCAGGAGTTGCAGCATCCTGTCCTGCGCTGCTGCCTCTTCTGCCTTTCAGCTGCTCCACCCAACCCAGGAACGTTCTTTCAGGATAGAAAAACAGAGAATAAACAAATCATTCATTATATCTGTTTACGCTAGCCCGTTTTAACAGTCTAACAGTGAACCTGATCCAGAATCTACCGGATAGGAACACAGAAGATTTTCATTAATTGTTTTGGCTGAGGTCAAAAACACATAAAGTCAGCACTGAGATTCTGAGCGTGGACAACTGTCTTGTCTTAGTGAACTTCAGAGCGTACTTGGCCTCGGATTTGGTCACACACGGAGCAGTTCTCATTAGCTCTACACCCACCTGTTCATTCTGCTGCTGTCAGGTCGTGATGTACCTGAGAACCACAACACCGTGGCAGCAGTGATGAACAACACCTGGGAAAGCCCCGAGCCCAGCGGTGCTGGAGCAGAGAAGTCATTAGCTGAGGTGATGTGGCTGTACTGCACACAGAAGCAAGGGAGCATCTCTGCGTTGCATCAGGCTTTGTACACGTCCCGCCTTACTCACAACACTATTTTGTCACACAGATGGGCTCCAGTGGCTATAGGATCAGCACCCAATTTATTCTGCTTTATAACTCTGTGTATTTATTTGAAATATCTCCAGGACAACGTTACTGTGTACTAGCTGGAATGAGTGGCGTGATTTGAATGCAGTGTTTGTATTCTCTCAATAGCTGTAAACCTTTTGGAGAAGATGCTGGTGCTGGATGCAGAGAAGCGAGTCACAGCAGCTGAGGCTTTGACACATCCTTACTTTGAGCCAATTCACGATCCTGAGGAAGAAATTGAAGCTGAGAAATATGATGACACATTTGATAACATGGATCTTCCGCTAGATGAGTGGAAGCGTGAGTTTGGTTTTGTGATGTTTTCAAAAATGACCAGATAGAAAAGCCATCCAGAAATAGGAATATTCCCCTTTACAAATTACTTTCTCTGCTTTTGATGGAACAGAGTAATTAGACAGCATTAAGATAGAGAAACGCTATTGATAAGCCAGTGTTCCTCTTGTCAAGTCCTCCTGGAACAATCCCCAAAGGTTTCTTCTCTGCCTCATAACAGAGGCTCCCCTTCTCCCTCTTCCCCCCCGCTTCTCCCCCGTGTCTATCCTCCCATCTTCTGCAACATAGGAAAGGAACCATTTCTGTAACATGGTCTTTCCAGTGGATAGGACAGGTGAACAGATTCCTCAACTGTTGCTCTATAGGACTGCAACGGTTGCTGTCTTAATTTTAAGTGAGGTTCTCTGAGAGGGAGACAACATACCTGTCTCAGCAGGGATGTAAGTCTGAATCTAGTTTTCATCTAGCATCAGAGGTTTTTATTTTGGCTTTTAAGTGAGGACTTGACTTTTAAAGCTGATGTGCTGTGTAGTTCTTTCTGAGGGTATTGCCCCCTATACTGTAAAGTCAATGCTCACATCTCTTTGAAAGCACCTATGACATTTCAGTATTGGGCGACTTCTTCAAATCTGAAGTAGTGAAAAAACGATCCTTGTTTCCCGTACTTTTTGTACTCTTTCTCTCTTTTTTGCCTGAAGAGGTCTCTCTCTTCCTGACCTACATCAGAGCCTAACCGTGCTGGGGGTTGCACCTTGCTCGTATCTGTGCAGGTTCTTTTCTGGTTAGACCAGCAAGACTGTTTATTCTGTTGTTTTCCAGGCATTACATATAAAGAAATACTGAACTTCAAGGCGCCACAGACATCGGAGTCAAAGGAGACAGCGGTGTAATTGTACAACTCGGTCTTTTCAGAACTCAGAAGAAAGCAGGAAAGTTGTAAATGTTTGTGATACTTCAGGTGTATAAAACTTTTATAAATAAACTGGATGTAATCTGTTTCATCTTCACTGTCAGAAAGAGCAATGTCTTTTACTCGCATGTGAAAGTTGGTGCCTTTGGAAGTAGCGTTTTGAAACCGTCCAGAAACTTATTCTTGCCTACAGCTTCCTTCTTCTGCATGAAGGGATTCCGACTGTGATAACCTGGTGCCATCCTCAAAAAAGCAGGTAGGACTAATTCTTCAAACCAGAGATCAGAAGTTACCACCCCGGGCAAGCTGAGACACCAAACTCTCCAAGGCCATTGAACTGTTTTGAATACAGGAAGCATTTGTGTGACTTCCTCTGGAATATTTCATCTTGGTAAGATGCCTGGGAGGCTAATCAGGCTTCTGCTACCTCAGCTAGTGCAGCAGGTAGCAGAGAGAGAGCCTGAATGAATGCCTGTGTGACCCCTGTCCTATATGAGTGGAGGACAACTTGAGCTCGGACGGTTCTCACAGATCTGGGCAAGAGGCAAGAAGCGGAGAAGTGTCACTGTCCTAGATTTTTTTCAAAGTAAACCAGTGTAGCAGGACAAGCTTTGACAAATGCACTAGATGAACAGTTGCTAGACAAGCAATCACGGTCAAGGGGTACAACATTTTCCTCTGGATACAGTGCAGTCTCTGTGTAGACTAGGGATCAAGGATTTCCAGGGAGAAATTATGACTTTCTGAAATTTTGTAACCTCTTTAGCATCTTAGTATTGAAATGATCACTGAAAAAGTACATCTTGGAGGACGTCCTGGTTATAGAATTAGCGGTGCTGATTTTAGAAATAAAGGTGCATGTGGGTCGCATTATAGAGAATAAAATGAGGGTAAAAATGCTACGCTCGGCTGTTTGTTGGGAATACCTGCAGCAAACTGCTGTTTTTTTCACAGCGTATAGAGGTGTTGCCAGGTGCAGAATAACAACCGTTCCTTTTTTTAGCCTTTTTGAACTCATCTTACCTGGGGGGGAACCCTCAGACCTTCTGTTGGGAGGTGCCTTACCAGAGAGAGTCAGCTTCCGGATGGGATATTCATTAGACACTTTGTGAGTTCCTCTTACTGTCTGGGTTCGTTTATTATATTTTCCTAGGTGCTTAGTTTGTAATAATCTCGCAGAGGTAGGAAAAAAAATTGGCAAACCTTTGGTGAAGAATTGCTTTCTGAGATTGCTTGCCCTTGTTAAAGATAATCTCTTTACAGTTGACTATTTGAACGTGGATTATTCCCAACGCAATATGCTGTTGCTACTGAGTGAAACAGTTGTGAAAAAAGACACTTGATCTTAGCAGGTAATAACTGAAAAAGAAGTAAGAAATTACTGGGTTTTTTTTGCTTTAAATAACCAATTTAAACCAGAAGTTTAATCAAGGCACAGTTGTTCTGTTTCTTTCAATGAACGTTTAAGTTAAACACCTGTAAATATTAGTATTTCTTTAAAAATTGTGATAAGCATTGATTAGCTGAGATGGGCATGTAGAGAGACTAAATGGTAAAAGAAGCCTTGGATTATTGATGTATTTGACAAGTCATTAAAAACTATAGTTTCAGGAATGCATGCAAAAAAAAGCAGAGAATGTAATTTGAAACAAAACATTTTTCCACACTACAGGTCACTGAGGAAGGCACACTTAAGAGTCATACCCCTTTTTGCACTATTGACTTTCTGCTTGGACTTACAACTTTTATGTTAAATAGGAACTGGAACTTTATTTTTTACTGAATAGGTGTTTTCTCTTTTAGGATCGTGCCCTGTTGTCCTCTTAAAAGTCACGGGAGAAAAGGGCCTATTGGAATTGTTTGGTTTTGATAGAGCCAGTCGAGGGGGATGGAAGAATGTCACAAACTTCTTTGAAAATGTTCCCTCTGTATTTTAAATAGAAATTCAACACCCTAAATTCTAGCAAATGTCTGAAGTCTCAACATAATCCAAATGGCTCAAATGTTAGACTTCAAGGGAGCATGATTTTTCTTTGAAAAAGTGGTTTGCATTTTCTTTGTGAATGCCAACACTTCAAATAGGCATTTTCACTCCCCTCCTCTTAGCTTTCGTGAAGTCAAGCCCTAAAACCTCTCTTAATCTTGACATAGTACTGGAGAAGCAGCTAGCCTGCGTGAGAAAGACATAAGGAGATAATAGTTTTTTCTAGATATTGGGCGAACACGGAACTCTGGAAATAACCGAAGAGAAGACCTTGATGCACGTACCAGCAAAGACAGAAGTACTGCTGTGCTGTCTAGTCAGCAAACAGTCTGCAAGGTAAAATAACAAACGGAAAGTTTGTCACCTCTTGGCGTGATGTTTCTGCGAAGAGATTGAAATCTGTAGAAATGGCTCCAAACAGCATTAGAGGTTAGTAGTATAAATAGTTCATTAAAAGAAATGTAAGGTGAAAGCAGAAATATTTTGCATAGGAGGCAGCTGCTGCTTCAAAGGGAGAGACAACATTTCCAAAGTTTTTATTTGCTATTTCTGCTGGTGCTAAGCAACTCAGGAATAAGAACCCAGTTTCTGTTTGCCTTAAAGAGAAATGTAAACACATTCTGCATGTACTTGAAATGAGTGTATTGTGAAAAATAAAGGTTGAGGGTTTGTTTTTTACACAATAATGGTCTTATTTTCCCCATATCTATTCCCAAATGTATAATCACTCCTGAAAATAGTGTTTTTGGTATAAGGGAACTGTATGAAACCTAATATTGTAGGTACATTTCATGTAATATGAGCTGCTGATGTAGTTTATTTTGGAAGTCAGTCAGACGACAGATCCTAACCTTTCTCCCATTTTCCAATCTGTAAGTCAGCCACGGAGATGATCTGATTGTTCTGCTGCCACCTAATTATTTCTTACAGCAGCTTGGATTTTACCAGATATCTCTGCTTTGTTCTGAAGGACAGGATTTCAGTCCTTTAAACCCAGTTGTATTCCTCAGCCTGATTTTAGCTTCAAGTCAGACAGGGAAATTTGAGTTAACAGAGTTCTAGTAGGATGTATGGAACCTTTGCCCTGAAAACCCATGTGCCCCCCGACTCTTTTAGAGCGAGATTGTCCCCTTATGTATAAGTCTTCATTGCATTGAAGACTCATCTTTCATGTTGAATTTTGATAATGTGGTGGTGCGGGCCAAATGTGGCTCACAATTTCACTTATTTTCTGGGGTTTTTTACAGAATAACACTGAGGTGAGTGCTAATACGCGGCCTGCAAAATGTGTTCGGAAGATCCACTTTGTTCTTGATTCAGAACTACCAGGCGTATGAGCTGGGTGGGATTCTTTGAGCTTCCTACTTTCTGATCTGCTGTTCAAATACAAGTATCACCTGCTTCTGGTCTGCTTCAGCTAAGGTTGTCAGAGAATGGAGCATCTGTTAGATGCTGTCATTCACTGGATCTTGGTATGAAATACTCCTGTAGGACTTTAGATGGTCCCTGCAGGTACCAGGGAGAGAATCGGGGCTCATAACACCTACTGTCTCCGCTGATTAATTCTCCAGCTCCTGAACACTGTAGGGCAACTGGTTGTGCAAGTCAAATAATACGAGAAGCAGTTTCATGGACTACAGCACTTAAAATCTCCTCCCAAGTATTTTTAAGAATTCAGAAGCATGAGTTGGAGAAAGATCAAGGGAGGCGGGCTTCCATCGTGCAGACACCCTTTGAAACTTCATGGACTAGCAGTTAATGAGCAGCTCTTGCACACAGATTATTTGCGGCTCTCTGGGGTGGTAACATAATGATCTAAAAACTGGATTGCCACCTAGCAACCACATGCAGCTCTCGGGCATGGGAATGATGCGTGCTTTTTAGCTACCAGGAACAGCATCCCTCTGCAAGGAGGCAAGCGGGGGCAAGGAAAATAATTTAAGGATTCATTATTTTTGTCTGCTGCTATCCTGCTCTGCAAACAGAGCTCCTTTACGCTTAACCTCGTTACATTTCCATGCTGGAATTTTCTAGTTCACTCCAAGGTCTCCCAGCTGAGTTGCATCCAGGCATGCAACTCTTACAAGCCTTTCACTGAAGTATGTTGAATGTGCTGTTATCTTTGAGAAGCGAAAGAGGCAAAATGAGGCAACCAGTGAAGCAACCAAATGAAATGTAATGAAAGAAATTGCTCAGGTCCCGCTTGAGAATGCTCTCAGTTCTGCTGTCCGGGGGCCACGTGCTCGTAAGGAGCAGAAGTCTCCTGCTGCGTTTGCACGATGCCTGCAGCAACAAGGCTCTCATCCGAGTGACACTCGTGATGCCAACACAACCAAAGACTGCCACCTGATCCTATTCAGTCTGATATCAATGGGAAATTCATTATTATTATTATAGCAGTAACATTATCACAGGTTATAACTGTAAAATTAGACTGCTTGGGAAACCACGGGCATTTAGTCCGCTGGGGCCTGGGCCAAGGCAGCTTTTTTTTCAGGCATTTTAAAAGCCCTGTTTGTCCATACCCTGTTCCTGCCACCAGGTAGTACCACTTTGGCATGTGTCCAACCATGTTGATGTTCCTAGAAACCCCGTGCATTTTGGGCTTGAGTCAACTTTGAATTTCCTTTTTCATAAAAATGGTAGTGTGCTACTGTAAGGAGAGAAAATATGGCTGAGAAGTGTAATCATAAAAAAAGATTAACTAAAGCTTTCTTTAAAGCAAACCCCTCTCAAGATCTAGGATACGTTATAAAATAAAGGTCAGCTATAGCTATAAGGAATTAAAATTGCTACTCGGGAAGAATCTTGAACCATGGCTGGAGTAACCAAGTCATTTTGGTTAGAATTTGAACTCTTAAAAGGATCTCAAGGTGGCTTTTTATTTAACGCAGAAAATATACATAGTATAAACTTTGAATAAAGAGGAAGCATGACAGGTGCACACAAAATGTCTCCTAGTCCTGAAGCAGGGCACCTTTTTTTTAAGAACAGGTTTGCATATTGATGAGGGAAGCACAACACTGCGGGGAACTCCCGGAAAGCGTCCTTCAGAAATGTAGGTTCATCTAGAAACATGTATGTTGTTCCGTCTTGCTGGAACAAGATGATCAAATCAGGCAAATGTTTGATTCCATTTAAATGATTACATTAAATGTAAGGCGTCTGCAGGGAGTGTGTTAGCTAGGGTTCTTAATTCTGGATTCCCAGGCGAAAACGGACCTACAGGGAAATTAATCTCAGGGGTTCATTGTGGTCCCAACAGTCTCAATCTGTCCGTATCATTGCTACTGTCAACACAGGTTACCTAGGGGATCGTGAGTTCCTTGGCTATGTGTTTTATCACACAGGTTTATCTTATTTTTCTTCATGTGGTATCACCTTCATTGAGGGCAATGACTAAGTCTGCTCTAAGACTGTGTTAGGATGTTTTTACATCCTGCACCCCAGCTCTTGCAGAAGGCAGCAACTATGTGATCACTAAGACAAGGTGGAGCGCAGGACATGAAAGCACGGTCTGATGGTTGTGGTATCCCAAATGATCACCTGTAGAAGCTATAGATCCCTCTCCCCCCATCCGCCAAAGCTGCCTTTGGCTGTCCCTCCTGTTTTAGCTGCTTGGCTGGAGACCTCGGTGCCTACTGCAGCAGGGAAAGCTCTGTGCTTGCACGTGGAAGCTGGCGGGAGCTGTGTCATGGACACGTAGTTGCTGCATTAACAAACTCACAAACTTAACAAACTTTGGCCTGGGGCAGCTGTGATCTTCCTGGACTCCCCCGGTGCAGCTGAGGAGCTGGCGGTGGCCTGGTTGTGCTCCTAACAGGCAATGGGATGCCATTGGCCAGCTTTGGAGGGTTAGAGGCTTTCATAGTGCGGAGTTGGGCAGTTTCTTGCCAGCTGGACTTAGATCCAGCAAACTGCTCCAGGCAGGGTTAATTTACTAGCACAGGCATGGCCACAGAGCCAACAGTGCCTGGAAAATTGTGCTCACCCCAAAGGGGTGGGTGGATGGATATGACTCCAATCTCTTTGTGCCGTTGTCCTCTAGCCATAACATAATAAAAATGCAGCCTTTGTGAAGTAGTTGTTTAGGAGCGAGTGATGGTGAGCCCTGCTGTAAGGGTTGTGAGAGCATCCCCGGGGGCTCACGGAGGTTTGGCTGCCGGGGCTGGGGGCCAGCTCAGAGCCGGTGCGGCCGTGGGTGGCCCCTTCCCCGCGGTGACCCTGGGCAGAGGCTCCCAGACACCGTGGGGCCGAACTCTGGCTGGGGGAGCTGCTTCCAGCTGAGGATCTCGCCTTGGCCCGTCCTGAGATGCAGCTCCTGCTGCCCCCCGGCCATGGGCCCCACCCACGGGCTGATGTCCCAGCCTGGCCTGTCCCCATTCCGAGGAAGGTGCCCCACACCTCGGGCTGGGGCTGTCCCCGGCTGCCCCCTGCCTTCTGCCCTGACCTAGATACTAAACTAGGGTCAAGTTGAAAAGATTTATTGGCAGTGTTCCAGAATAAAATGGAAATAATATGCATTTCCCCTGCCATTTGGCAAATCTACTGTAAGTCCCTGTGAGTCTCTCATTTGTTGTTAACAAGATTTTGAACGAGTAAATACCACGACAAGGTCATTTGCCCTAATTAAGTTTTTCATACATGATGCATTTGTGCAAAAGGTAATGATGCGACAGGAAGGAAAATAACTGCAAGAGAGCACAGATTTCCTTTCAACAAAGAAAAGACAATACAGGAGGATTTTTCGAAGGCATTACTAATATCTTAAATAAACAATCGGACCGGTCAGAGAGGTAAAACCAGAGAAGTGAGAATATTGTGAATGCTGAGATCATGTCCCACCTGCTGGCAGAGTGGGAAGGCTAAGTCACCAGGGACACAAATAAACTCTCAGTCCCATGTCACTTTACTGGCTTTAAACACGACTCCCCTTACGGCTTCTACACACTCTGTTAATGCTTTACATTAAGGTTGCTGAATTATCAGAACAGGTGTGAAACTATGACCATATGTAAACAAGCGACTATCTGGAGACTCTAAAATGAGCAGGGTTCTCTTCACAAACAGCTCACTATAACTGTAATTACTATAGCTACTCAGTATTGCCATTTTACATCCCTAAACCAGAACATTAACTACTTTTCCTTGGGTTTCTCAATGGATTTTATAGCCGTTCATGCTTTATAGCTGAATTAGTGGTTTTGACCACCTGGATTTGATACGATTATAAATGTTATGAACTTGCTGCATGTCTTCCAGCTTTTGAATTGCCTTCCATAACTACTGTTTGGCACTGTTAATGTACTCTGAGATATAAATTATTTGTGTAAGGGGAAGATTCTCTTTGCGCTGTAACCTCAAACCTTAGCAGTGGGGTAAGCATGACCACCCATGAGAAAATGCTCAGGAAAGGCTGAAGAGCTGAGTTGAACAAGCTGAGAGCATCGCTGTGCCCCAAAGACTGACTTGCCTTAATGTGCCAAATTCGTACCAGAGGTTGCCTGAGGGCTCCTTAGGGTTGAAAAATTCTTCTCTAATATAGTGATGTGACATCATCAGCTGCTCTGTCCATCCTTTGTGATCAATTATTAGGTTTAAAGAAGACAAAATCTCTTTCTTCTTGTCCAGGAGTACTAGGCCTTAAAAAAACCATGGGCACGTCAGTAAGGCTGGTTATGAAGAGCCTGAACCAGAAATGGTCCATTGCTCTTGGAAAGGAGAAAAATGAAAACTTGGAAGTAGGCAGAGTTTGAAGCAGCAGTTCCCCTCATTTTTCTGTGTTAGCTTTATCTACCCAAGGAGTGTTCTTACCAGGTAAATCAAATGCCACTAATCCTCCAAAAGAGAAATGGCCAAGGGAATGTTCTCACGTGTGTGGGCACAGGCCCAAGCTGGCTTCTCCCAGGGGCGTGCATGGAGGGAATGGCTGTGTAAGGACCCCAGCAAGCCCAGGGAGATAGGTTGTTTTTTCCCTTTAAAGCTTGGCATATGCGCCTGCAGCATCCTTTGCCGGAGCCAAGATATTAGGGGGAGGAAGTTTTACTCAGTCAACCAAATGGCAGGGCAAAGTACCTTCCATACTGAATCCTTTTTTAATATCCTGTTCCCAAACCAAGCATTTTTATATAACCTCCTGAAAGGTAATTCACCCAAAAGAGTGGAATGGGTGGCCTGTTTGTGTTGAACGCCTTCGTCGGTTCTTGCTCACACCAAGGTATGCCATGAGAACGGCACTGACATCACTAGTGTGTATTGTAACTCTCAGCATAAGAAAAATTGGCAGAATCTCGGTGTTCAGGATATAATCATGGGTTATGGAAGCTGTCAGTGGCTTCCTTGGGTACAGAATCAACCTGTTAATAACTTCAGTACTTCTGTTCCATTTTCATAGCATATCAAGAAGAAAAATACTACTCAGCATAAGTAAGGACTGCAAAATCTCACTCAATTGTTAAAAAAGAAAAAAGAAAGGAAAGGAAAGGAAAGAAATACAGAGCATTTACCCACACAACCGAGTGCTCAGGTTACAATCTCTGGATGTATTTTCTAAAAATACTTTTCTCCCTCACCAAACAAAAAAAGCCCTCCTGGCCTAGTACATTTAACAGCAGTAATGCTGTAGTAGAGATGTAGGTATAAAAAGGCAAGGCTTATGGGGAGTGGTGATAGCTTTTATCAGACAGGCATAATCAGGGGAAAAAAGCTGAAGAAGCTGTCAGGCAAACACGCTCCTTTTAAGGTCTGAAACTAGAGCTGCAATCACAAACCTTTTGTCTCTGGATGTTCCTGAGTCTAATTTCAAAATACCTTCCCCTCTAAACTATTCGCTCCTCTGTGGTTTCCATAATGAAAGGAGCCTCCTGTGGATACAGTTATTAATCTTTGGTCACTGCAACCAGCATGAAACCCTTAATGCTATTTAGAGAATGAAAATGGTTCCTAAGATGAAAAAAAAAAAAATAATCAGCCTCTCCTAATTAACCTTAATTTTAATTATTTTTCTGTTTCTCCCTCCCTTAGCTTCATAAACTAATTAGATGTAAGCCACAGTTTTAAAGATCGTTTATATACTGTTTGATTTTGAGCCATTTCTAAGCGCTTGGTCTATAATTTTTCCTTACTTATTTGCTCAGCTTTTGCTGTTGTGTAGCTATTTAGGACAGATTCATCTCCATTGCATTTCCCGGTAGCGCCACTGGAAGAAAAAGATTGTCCTGGGATGAGGGTAAAGGGCTGTGAAAGCCAAACACGGTCTGCATCCAGATTAGCAAATGGGCGCTGGAGTCACGGACCCTCGAATCCTGCCGGCTGAAGGGCTCTGCCCAGGTATTTAAATCCAAAGAGGGTTTAATCATCAGGGTGGAGACTTCTTTATCAGTGAACTTCTGTTCCAGATAGGGTAATAGAAACCAAATGTCTTTGATCTCAATAGAGACACGGTTCTGGTGCGACATAAGCCAGGGTGAAAGGGAAGTAACCTGCTATCTGCCCTCTGAAGGGCCAAAGAAAGGGAAAACTTATTTTCTTCCCCATCTTTTTTAAAGCATATTCCATCTATGCTTTCTGTTTGGAGACTGATTTGTTTGGTTGGGTTTTTTAACTGAATTCTCCCACTTTGCAGAGGATTTAAAGTCTGTCATGAATACCAATGGGGCTGTCCCGCAAAATGGAGCAGGGATGGAGCGGTTGACCTGACTCTTAGGCCCGCTGTAGGAATTGCTGCGGCAATATGAATGCTCTCTATAGGGGCAATTGCTGAGGTTTTGCATATTTTTAGGGCCTGGTATCAGGGTGTTATGAGAAAGCCCTATGTAACCCCATTAGGGTGTATGTAAAAAGATTTAGCAAGTGTACAAGATGCAAAATCTATTTACTTTTACGTAACTGTTGTACTAGATGTCTTCTCAGATGGACAAGAAGACTTACAAGCTATTTACAGGGATACCATCCCTGCATGAAAACATAGAGAAAATCATAGAGGTTTGTCTCAGAAGAAGTAGTGTCTGTTAAGCCATTATGACATGTGATGTCCGGAGCTGCCCGTGATCATCCCGTTAACGCCTGGCGTGGTCCTGCCACTCGCCTGCCACAGAGCCGTGCTCCGGCTCCCTCTCGCCGCCTTCACTCCTCACGAGGAGGTGTGATTTGGCTACGCATTTGTAATCAAAATGGGCTACACAAAAGGCTGGTGGCTTCGTTCACTGAAACCTGAAAAACGTTTTGAGTTCCTTGAGAATTACATGAGAAATACTGAAGAAAAGTAGATAAGTGACAGCGGTAATAGCAAATGTGCCTTTTGGTGGAGTAAGAAGGTGCATTAAGGGCTCCAAAAGACTGTCTTTTGTGGTCATCCTTTGCCAGAAGGTGCGGGTAAGGGAATATCCAAAATGGGGAGAGTGAAAATAAGTAAGTAGAGAATATTCAGACCTTCAGCAAGTATCTCTTCTTCAGCCACACAGCTGAAGTAACAGAAGAGACAAGAACTATTTGCATAGCAGTCAGGTAGCAATTATATATCATGCACACTCATCTGTGAAGCACTTACTCTTTTAAGTAATTTGTAATTGCCACAATTAAAAATACTTGTCCTTTCTGTGAGTCACAAAACAGTTTTTGAATATTGACTCTATCTACACACACACTTGAGTTCAGGACACAGCTACTTGTTTTAATTAAGCCACCCAAAGCTTAGTATGCACATGTGTACTTGAATGAAAAAGTTTGCAAATGCTTTTAGGAAAAAAATCTCTTTCAAAAAATACTCTGACATGGAAACTTAAAAATAAAGGCTAGGATTTACCCAGAAAATATGGGGGTTTTTAAATTTTAAAATGTATATCTACACCCTTAAAACACTATGAGTCATGGCTTGAAGAGAAATTTATAACCAAAAAAACCTGCCAGGATTCCAACAACCAGAATCTGAAATTCATGTCCAGGGTGTAACTGACTATTTCTCAACAAATCTTTGTTTCAATCTCAGTTCACCAAAACCATTTGCAACAGGAACACTTGTTTTGATTATTAAATATATTTTGAATGTCTAGAAAGAGATTACATTTTACTATCATTCTTCAAGAAAAAAAATCATGCTAATGCCAGAGGGAATTTTGCTTAGAGAAGATTTGGCCATAATGTCTAATTCAGATACTTGAAGCACATTTATTTATTTGTGAAGCCTTACAGACGTTATTTAATTTTGCTTATTCAGCAAAGCATTTAGGCTGAAGTTTGACTTTTAAAGAGATGCCTCAGGTCTGCTGATTCCTTCGGCGTTGACGCGGAGGGAGCTTGGCCTGCCATGTACTGCTGCAATGTCAGATGCCGAGAGCTTTTCCTCCGGGCGGCTGGGATACAGAGAAGTTAGATGCAAAATGCCATCAAGCGACTTAAAAGGGACGGGCTCCAGGTGTGCTGGAGTCAGCGGAGCACTCACCCACGGTTTTACTTGCTTAACTGATAGAGCTATCTCCAGTGACAGCCAGAAGCCAGACATAATTTTCAAGACTTAATGTGTTTCCGTCTTATCTTGGTGATCAGTAGCTGGCTACAGGCCACAGACAAAGAAAGAACTGGGGCGGGGGGCAGGGAATAGACAAGATGACCCTGTTTACTTTCTCAATGGAGTACAAATAGTTGGTATGTACTTGCTGTTTACTTGGAGCCCAAACAGCCGCTCCTCTGCCTCCTTATGAAACAGTCTTGAGTCTTCTTGTGCTCCCTTTTGTTCACAGAGGTTGGGAAACGATTCGCTGCGCTCTCCATTTAACCTCCCATTTTCTTGCATTTGGAGCTGGTTGTGACATACAATGCATGAGAGGGGACTCGGCTATGACAGAAATTTGATAGAGAGAAAAACGGCATCAGCCCAGTGGCCAAAAGACTGCAAAAACTGCTTAAATCTAAAAGAAACAGGAGCTTTTCTGCAGACCCAGGGTTGTGCCCGAAATACACGAAACTCTATTTGTCAAATGGTCCTTCTTCCACAAAATTAAATCAGAGCAAAACTAAATTGAAACCCAGTAAAACTGACTGAAAACTGAAAAGAAAAATAGGCAGTATTAGCCAAACCAGCAAACCAATACCAACCAAAGAAAAAAAAAAAACCCTAAGAATTTTAATTTTTTACCTGGGGGGAACCAGAGAAGAGTGGCTATTACTCCTGGCTCTCTGTGGAAGGTGCTCCTCTGGTACATGATCAATAGTGTAAGCCCCTAAATTCAGACAGACTGTATTCTTCTCCCACCTGAAAGCCATTATTTGGAATTTGCTTACCCCTGGAGCAAAACACCGCTGTTGAGTCTGCCGCACTGCTTATGATTGAAGAGCAAAATCCCACTTTCTTAATGATAATCGTGCGGGAGCTCGGCCCCTCCTTTCAGCCACCTTGAGAGCAAGCCGCTTCACACAGGATTTAAGCAATAGGGTGTTCACCGTAAGGTCTTGCCATGCGCATGGGATGGGGCCTGGGTGCAGTTCCGTGAGCACACCGCTCGTGAGCCAGCACAGGAATTCAGTTCTTCCCCTGAAATCACTTTACGCGACTTGTCCTGCTCTGCAGTGACCAAAATATTGCTGGGCAGGAGACCCAAAAGCTGAGTGTGTCAATGCATATTGCGATGGCAAAGCTCAGGGTTGTACGCCTGCATTAGCTGCTAGCTAATTAGCAACTCGTCTAATCTTCCTGTGCCCTTTTTCCATCCCTGACTTACTTGGCCTAGTTAGGAAACGCCACTTACCCCGGTTTTGTATAGTATTCAGCACCCTTTGTGCCTGTAGGTGATACTGTTGGAATCCGCGGGGGCATTTACGTGCCTCTTGTAGCATCTGAATGCTGCATATTGGAATGCGTTTAACTCCCAGCATCCTCCCCCCGCCCCCGCCGTGGTAAGCAGGACAGTCCGTGTGTGGAGCAGTACAGTGCGGTGGGGTTAAAGCTTCAGCAGGAAGCTTGCGGCAGAGTCAGAAACTAAGTGTGGGTCACCCAAATCATCAACTTTCTCTTTCACTATTAAAGCAAAATTTCCTCTCAGCTAATCAATTAAGAGTAATAAGGACAGAGCTCAGCATGCCAGGGCAGTAAGCCTTTAACTATTTGCATTATAGAATTATAAGGAAATGCAGGATTTCTGTTCTATAAAATTAAAGCAATGCTAAAGCCATTGCGATGAGTAAATTAACAAGGCTTTTCAAAAACCATCTATGACTCTTCTTCCACTGTTTTACAGATGCCATTCGTGCCTAATTGGTTTTTTAATAAAGCAAAGGAAATGTTATGAAATAAATCCTGCCCCACAGAGCAAGGACGTTGGTCCAGCAAAGCTGCCACCAGAGCGACGGCCACCCCTCCCCAGCCGGCTTTTGCGAGTCGGGGTGCACAGTCACGGCTTTGATCCTTGTCTGAGAGCCTCACATCTCCGCAATTAGGTGTCAGATAAAGATGACTCCAGCCGAATATTGCAACAAATGTTTAGATGAAAACCCAAAATCCCTACATCTGCTAGTTTGCTCTCAAACCCCTACTTGTCTTTGAAGAAAAAAATTCAGTCCCATTTCTTCCTGGGGTCTGATGGGTGGCTCCTGGTTAATCTCTGTCTGTCTCCCTGGTAACAGTCAAAGGAGACGACCCAGAGGTGGGCAGGGACCCAGCCTCCTGCCGCTGGTCCTGTTATCAGGGTCCATCAGCAGGTGACCGTTTCTCATATCCAGGAACAATAAATGCAGCCCGTGGTGAAGGGAACAACCACACAGCTTTCTTCAGAAGTCTCAAAGAGCATTAGCTGCGCTCCAGACTCTGAGGCAGAAGTTTCTCTAAACCCTCAGGTCTTGCGTTTTACGCTGCCTGTTTGAAATGTACGCAGACACTTGCAATTCTCGTGACAGTTTGCTAAACAAATAATTTTATTTTTTTTTATTTTATACAGTCTTTATTCAAGCAACCTCTACACACTATTAGAAATACTGCGCCCCTGTCAGCTTTTGTGTAATTTGAACGTTTAGCTGGTGTGGCAACAGTGAATCACAGTTGACTGTGTTCCCACAAGCAAGCTGTGCGTATATTTGCCTGGCGGTTTTTTCCACGCCGTGTCAACGAGCAGCTGAGCATCTGCGAAGAAAGGAGAATCTATGGCACAGCAACGCAGGTGCTGCAGCTCAGGCTTCTGCCGAGGAGCCAACCTCCGATTGACCCGAAGCACTCTCCAAGCAATGGCAATCTACCTCACGTGTTCATTTTTAATAACTGTTCTGCAAGACTCCTGCTAAAAATGATAAATGATAATGACTTGCTGTCAAACCATGTTTCAGGGTAGCATCTGCTCACAAAGAACATCAAAATAATTAGGCTAAACAGAAGCACAGCCAAAGTCATTCCCTTGCTTAAAAGCATCTTGTGAGCGTAGCGAAAAGAAGTGTCAAACTGGCAAATTCCTTAGTAAATGGTGACAGGGTAAGGAATGGCACAGGGTAAGGAATGGCACAGGGTAAGGAATTTGACCCAGCTAACGTCTGTAACCCAGTGACTGTCAGAAAGGAGAGGAATCAGAAGCTCCCCTAAATGAAGCTCTTTCTTGACAGAAGGCGGCTAGCAGAAATGACCGAATTACAGATAACGCTCTGGCTTCAGATCCAGCCTTAAACCCAACGCAGTCACAGGTGACAAGCAAAGCCATTTGGGCACATTTTGTTCTTGGAACTGGTGATGGTCCTGATTCCTCATTCCTGATGGTCCTGGTTCCTCATTCCTGACAAACCGGTAAAGCCTTGCTAATCCCAGGGTGAATGGCTACTTCACTCAAACAAGAAAACAAGAACAGAAGCAAAGCGGATGACTTCCCATTCTTCTGATGGCAAAGCCATGGCATGTCCCCCATGCCCTTGAATACCCCCGGCTCCCCCCTGAAGGGTCGTACCAGGCGTGGCCGAGCAGTGGAGTGCTGCTCCTTCCCAACCAACCTTCCGGCATGGTTGGGCCCTCAGCCTCCAAAGATGCCACCATCCTCATACAGAGAAAATTTTCTTCAGCATTACAGAATGATGACCCACTGAAAGTCAGCTCGCCAAAAGCAAAGCATCCAAAGATAGCTGGCCTCCTTTGGGACATATCTGAGGCTAAAAGAAACCTTAAGGCACAGCCCTGCGGTGGCTCATAAGTCACTTACCCCCTGCGAAGCCCCAGTAGGAAACAGTGACTTGGAGATACACAATTATTTATTTCAAGGTAGTTCCTATGGAGACTAAGTTTGTCAGGAGCGGTATTAGCTCTCATTAGAGCACCCTCATCTCACACGCTCTCCTTATTCCTGTTCTGTTCATTATGTCTGTTCTGTCCATTGGTGGTGGCCCAGAGGGAGCTCCCAAAACCAGACCTGCTGTACCCCTGCGCAGCATGCCCGGTCTCGGGCACAGCCAGAGCTTGGCCCAGCACGGGGGTTGCTTTGCCAGGACTTGGTGGAGGGAAGGGGCAGAGCAAGCCCCTTTGGCAGCACCACCAGGACATTGTTCCTGCAGAACAGCACTGGCACAGCAAGTGACTTGGTGACCCCTCATTATCTGGAGTAACAGAGTTGACTCAGGAGTTAGGATCAATCCAGTTTTCTTGTGGGTTGCAAGAGAGTCACAGAGAAAAACATCTAAATAATTCAGAGACCAAATACTCTTTCTTAATATATATTTTATATCACTCAGAAATGTGTGTGTAATACCATGCCCCACATGAAATGGAAGGGCTTTCTTCACCAAAGATCTTGGCACCTACTTTCAGATAACAACCAGACGAGAAAAGTGCTATGGAAGAATACTACTGGGGCCAGAGAGGAATTTGATTAATTCCATGAAATTATAGGGTGACTTGGTAAAGACATCAGCATCATGGATGGATGCAGTTACCTGCTGGGTCAGGGGGACACTCATATAATGGAGCCCAGTTTCACCCCGGTTGCTGAGCGCAACCTGAATTGTAAACATGGCTTCGTGTGCGGGTCTGCCCTCTCCCTTTCCAGCCATGGGGAAGTGCAGCCCCCAGGGATATCTCCAGAGATTTAGCAAGAACAGGACTTTTACCGAGTTTTAGTAAGGCTCTTCACCTTCTTACGGAATACATGGGGCACCTGGCAAAGGGATGCTACCATCAGGCCTAAATCAGGGTAGGAATTCAGTTCCTCCGCTTTGAAGTGTGATACCAGATACAGAGAAAACAAATTTATTTGAAAAAAAACCCCACAGAGCTGGCAACAAAACATGAAAAGAAAAACTGACAATTCTTTTAAATATGTCTTTGGTACCTGGAACCTCGCATTCTGTCATTTTTTTCTGACTTATTTAAACATACTGTAATTTTCCCAGTAGCTTAGAGTAAAGAAGACAGCTAAGGAGTAATCAGTGGTGGTTTGTCATTGATTTCAAAGATGCTAGGATTAATAATCTAACATTTAGGTATAAACATGTAAATGATACATAGCACATTGTCTGATTGTGCTACGTCTAGGTATAAGCACAAAAAGCTGCTGTTTCTGAAAAACGTATTTCAATCTTCAGTAATACTAGCTGATACACTATTAAGAACATATTCATTTTAACCTAATAATCAAGCCAGATATTTTACAGTAGATTCACCTATGAATTATTAGCATCTAAACATTTCTGCTAATAAATCATGTAATAAGAAATGGAAATAAAAATTAACGCCCATAACTAATTGCAAAAATGGTTTAATGGAATTAAAAATTTCTACAAAATGTTTTCTTTCAATTTTCAGCTCCTGTAATTAATAATCCGACTTTTCTATTCATAACAGGTAAGCTACACATTACTCAGACCCTCTGTCACCTTAACTGATTCCCCAACTTCGCTATAGCGAAGAGGTGTTTATCAGTACTATGCTGAGAACAGTAATGAAGTACTCAGTCAGTAACTCTGTTAACTTTTAGCTTAAGAAATTTAATACTATTTTTTGTGCTGCGAACAGAAGTAGTACACATCTGGTTATCATTTGCTGTCATACGGCTTCATGTAATTATCATTTATTGATAAAGAGGTGAAATGTTGCATTATTGGAGTAATTTTAAGTGTTCATTTGAAGTAATACAAATTTTCTCTATATGTATAACTGCCTTCTCAGTCTGAATAAATACCGATAGCCACAATAGTCCTACAATATTAAATCCACCACTGAACTTGAATAAATGAAAGATGCGAATTCTGTAACCATCTGATAGGCACATAATCCAATCAGTAAAACAATTCTGTATTTTCGGGTGTCTATTAAAATTAATACCTTTAGCACGTCACAGGACAGGGATCCAAATTTCCAGACAAAATACTTGGTTAATAGCGGGAGGCTGTCTCTTTTATAGCGCTTGACCAAATAAAGAAAGTAGCTCTTCTGCATTGTAAAACAGTGGAAGAGACACGAGCAATTAGCACAAGCAAAACATTTTCAGTTGATAAGTCAATCTGGGCTGTTTTTTCTGCCCTGTCAGCAGTGTCTGAAAACAAAGGAGACACAGCAGCCCCAGGAGACAGCTTGTCTGCCCAACCGTTTTTCTGAGGGATCTCTTAATTTGTTTTAGAAAGCACATAGCAAACCGTCTTAGGTGTCAAAATTTAATATGCCACATAGCACGCTGCAGCAACTGACACCGTGGGACGCGTGAAAGGCTATACCAAATCGGTGTCTTTTGGGAACATACTTCTATACTTTGCCTCCACCTCCCTGGTTATCACAACAATCCCTTAAATAGGCAATAAGGCCTGGTCTTGTCTCGAGTGATTTGATAAGCAGTTGATAACCAATGGTTTATTAAGCTCTTGGGGTATATAAGCCACAAGGTTTTCAGCGTGCCCCTGCGCCTGGGGGGTTTGACAGCTCCCTGCTCAGCAGCCCAGGAGTCACTGGAAGATGTTCTTGACTGCAAAAATACTTGGTTTTGCTCTGAGTGGTTTCCTAAGTGTGGCAGCAGGCTTTGACATTGGATTATCCACGAAATGTGTGGTGATACCCAAGGAGCTGGACATGTGCCACAAGATTGGGTACTCCGAAATGAGGCTTCCCAACCTGATGGGACACACAAGCATGGGAGAAGTTATCCTGAAATCCACCACCTGGCAGCACCTTGCGCACACGGACTGTCACCCTCACCTGAGGACATTCCTGTGCTCCCTGTTTGCGCCCGTCTGTTTAGATACGTAAGTACCACAGCACGGTACAAAACTCCAGCCTTTATTTGCCAGAACAGGGATCAAATGAAATGCATGTTTACCGTAATCTAAAGGCCATCTCCACTTTTTCTGAAACAATTCTGTTAACTTTTTAGTTAAAAAGGAAAGTACTGAAAACATGTTCAACTTTTGTTTGCCTTGGGAAAATGAATGCTGTTGTCAAAGGATATCACGTTGAAATTTCATTCTCGTTAATTTAGAGTCGAAGCACTTATTGCGAATAGAATCAGTCTGATGCTGAAGCTCTTCTCGGGTTGTAATAAAAGCATTTTAAAAACTGTGACTTAATCCTGTAAGCACAGTCCAGTCCGTATACAGATCACCTGCACAGTTTGCACAGCTGCTGCTTCTGGAATTATAATATTATTGAAGGATGTTAAATACTTTGCACAGAAATCACTGTTCCAATAGTTTCTGTTATCGCTGAGTGAGTTTAACTGATTCAGGCTGGTATTTCCTGCGGCGGCAGGTTTATCCATCCTTGTAGAAGCATGTGTGTTGCCGTGCGTGACAGCTGTGCCCCCGTGCTCGCCTGCCACGGACACCCCTGGCCGCACAGTCTGGACTGTGATCGATTCCCGGCGGACGAGGACATGTGCCTGGCATCTCTTACCAAGGAGTATAAACACTTGCACAAAGGTAGCTGGAAGATGGCAGAGGGGAGGGTGGCCGCGGTCTGTGTTGCTGGGAATCAAGGAGACAGGAGGGACACCATTCCCAGGCAGTTTGTGATTTTTTAAATGGAGTTTTGTCTATCCATACTGCTTCTCCCTGTCTGTCCAGATGGCAGGGAAAGTGCTGGTACGTGCAGTGTAAGCTGCAGCAGACCTCAGATGATGTAAATCAGCATCGCTTCAATAACATAAAGTGTAGATAGTCTATGCTTAGATAGAAGAGGAAGGCCATTATCACCCTGCACACAGCTATGGGCAGTATCATACCCATGACAGCACAGTGTATTTGATTTATTTGGAGGTCTTCTTATAGACTTAATAAGGGACCTTACCACGGATAAATGGCACACCTGAATTCATATATTCACAATCCTAGCGCAGCTGAACGCAGGGTCACTGACAGAACCATCCACCTAACACCTTCCCCACCCAACCTTAGCCACAGCAAAAACCATACAAAGGTATTTGATGCCGTATTTGATGCTGATAATTGAGTTTGTCAGGCTGAACAAGGACTGAATGGGCACAGAAAATGAAACTCCTTTTCATCCACGTTTTCAGAGAAGTGTGTACTTTTACATTATCCCTGACAAATTGTGTCTTTTCTCTGTCATCCCTGTGGTTAAACAGTGGGCTCTCCGTTTTGAGAGCAGAAAATTGATACAGAAGATTCTAAAAGATAACGATGAAACTTTGTCATTTCTTACCAGTCCTACCAAAGCCTGCCTGCCAGGCCTGCCCAGCAGTGGAGGAATTCTTTACACACAAAAGAGTTCTTGAAGTTTTCTGTGCCAATAACTTTGGTAAGTCCTTGCTAATGTGGCCGCTATTAGAGAGACTAACCGCTCTCCTTCTAAAATGCTTTAAAATTGGGATTAAATAATTGACAGTTTCTGCTGGGATTTCAAAGTCTTAATCCTAAGAGTCTGGCTGTTGACAACTTTAGGTTGTTTATCAGAATATGTTTTTTCTAATCAAAATATAAGGAGGATTTATTTTGCACAAAAGATTTATTAATGATATATTTTACAACCAAACAGCTCTTCTGTTCTTGTCTAGTTGGATACATTGTAGTACAACATGCTTTATGGAAAATATTTCTGGCAAAAGCCAAAAATAAAGGGTTTGCCTTTCATTCACGGCTAAACCCAAAGTAAAGCTTTGGTTGTTCCACCAGTGAGTGGTGTGTTCTTGTTACTTGTGGGCATGAGTTATTCATGATACATAGCTTACTAAAAAGGAGACTCAGAAAATCCTATCAGTAAAAGAAGTTCTTACCTCACGTTGTCTTACTGGAGGGATAGGCGATACTTTTGAGTTTGCCCTAGAAGCCTCCTGCAAAGCCCTTTGAAGTCAGTGTAAAGACTCTCAGCGGCTTTGGCTGGCTTTAGCTCAGGCAGTATAGAGAAATTTCATGCCAAAAAGTGTTGGTGGAGTCAAGGGGGGCAGGTAGATGCCTATAATGAAAAGGGAGTATCTAAGAGGGTGGTATCAGCAAGCATTACTAGCTATTTTTGCTGAGGGGTTCATAACATGGACAACGTGAGTTCCAGGAGAATTGCTCGGGCAAGCTGGGCAGCCCAATTATCCACAATGTCTAACATACAATGTGATGGTAAAAAATACATTATTCACCTTTGTGAAAAAAATCTCTACTACTCCATTAAAAAATTCTCTACTACATAGCTTTTATTAAAAAAAAATATTTTAGAGTGTATACTGCTGCTGGAGAAAGCCTTGCCATACTCTATCAGCATAAATTATGACAGTATTTTTAAGGACTCATCCTGCTTTCATTGTTAGTGTTTGTTTCCGCATTTGAGTAAACAGAGTGACTTACGTGTTTCCTTTTTTTTTCCTTAGCAGTGAAAGTAAAGCTGTCCAAAAAGAGAGCAGTATTTGGTGACCAAGAATATAACATTGAATGCCAAGTGGAATTCATTACCCAGGGCTCACTCCTGCCTTACGAAACTCAGAGTATGATACAACAGTGGTTGCTTATCAATGAAAACTGTACGCAGAGGATGACGCTGACCCATCGCCCCATGGTGTATCTCCTTGTGGGGAATATTGAAGAGGGTGTCATTTTAGTAAACCAGGTTTATCGTTGGCAGAGGAGGGACTCCCAGCTGGCTTTGGCCACTCAGAAGTGGAGATACCATAAATGCTTGTAAATAGCTATCGTATTATTTGTAAAAAAGATTATTAGACTTCTCATGCCAAACCTATCTTGTAAATAGGAATGTACTATAAGCGGAATGTAAAGTCTTAATTTCCTTTTAAATTGTATTATAGGTTGAACTTAAACCCCAGTGTTATCAGGCCTCCTTTCTGTAGTGTTCTAGCTATCCGCATCAAGTCTGAACTTGGCCGAGGATGTATAAATGTTTCTTTGAGTTTTTGCAAAAATATTTTGTAATATGTGCAAAAACTGGCATAAAACAGTTTTAATCCAGCTGACTACCTTTAATGTATTTTGCTATACTGCTGACTCTGCCATTTTCTCCAGTTACCTAAACTTTCCCTTACTTAATGTTTCATTAATCCACCTCGTTTTCTCCCATTAGAGTATTTTAAAAGAAGGCAGCCCTCTGCTGGTCACTTTTGCTGGAATGAAAGTGGAATAAATGGGAATGCATTAACTGTAAGCACAATATGGTTGGCCCCAGCTACAAGATTTGGTTACTGGGGCATCAATGACAGAGCTGACAGCGTCTCAGTGGTAGCCCCTGAGAGCACAGGCTAAATGCAGTTTTTTGAAACCTTTTACTCTTGCGTGGCCATCTTGAAGGGAACATGGTTCAACTGGAATCTAAGTTGCGCCCCCCCCTACTGAAAGGTCCCTTCTCATTTCCAGACACATTAAAACAGCCAATGCAGAATCTTCACCAATTGTCTAAGGGGACTGCAGGGAACTAATGGAGCAATAATATTAAAGAAATGCAAAATATTACAGTGGACACATGATTAACATCCTCATTGTCAGTGCAATACACTGACATTAAAGATCACATGAAGACGGACAGAACTTGACTTAATTTTAGTTTTATACATATGTATAATAGACCCAAGAACAGGTAATTGATAATACATAAATTAGAAGCTATTTCAGTAATACAATTTCTATTATGGTCATATTTTCTTGAAACAAGTACGGGGAAAATTTATGGTCGGTAGCTTTCTAAAAGTCCCATCTGTAATGATCTGTACTCCTGACAGTCCCCCCTAAGTGCAGGTTTGCATGCATGCTCCTGATGATACCTGCTCCACCACTTTCTACCATGAACTGGAAAACTAGTAGAAACTGAGGGGAAAAAAAAGCTGAAACAACCTATATTCGGTTTATGTTGTATAATGAAGTCACTGCTTAGAAAAAAGTAGGTTGTTCAAAAGCTCAGTTCATTTGATCCTGACAAGTCTGTGCTAGTCCCTGCAGGAAAAACTGGTAAATATTTAAAGAAGCCTGTTATGGCTCTACACACACCCACGGCTCCAGGAGGGGTCTGTCAGAGGCTGCCCAAGACAATGGGCAGCCTGGCAGCCACTGACCCGCTCAGGACCCCCAGGAGAAGCACTGGGGGCTTGACATGACAGGACGGGCTGGCTGCTGGTTCCTGCATTACTCTGCAAAAATGAAGGAGTAATCACTTTAGATCAAGTTTTTATGTCATTTCTCTTTATGTTAAAGGATACAGCCTGGAGAGGAGAAGGCTCCAGGGAGACCTTATAGCCACTTGCAGTACCCAAAGGGGGCCTACAGGAAAGATGGGGAGGGACTCTTTATCAGGGAGTGGAGTGATAGGATGAGAGGTAACGGATTTTAACTGAAAGAAGGGAGATTTAGATCAAGTATCAGGAAGAAATTTTTCACTCTGAGGGTGGTGAGACACTGGAACAGGTTGCCCAGGGAAGCTGTGGATGCCCCATCCCTGGAGGTGTTCAAGGGCAGGCTGGATGGGGCTTTGAGCAGCCTGGTCTAGTGGGAGGTGTCCCTGCCCATGGCAGGGGGGTGGGAACTAGATGATCTCGAAGGTCTCTTCCAACCCAAACCATTCTGTGCCCCTATTATACCATACAGTCCAGGGCTGTGGAGTTTTTTTGGCTCTTGGATTTTTTACATGCTAAAAACTTCACAATACCTGTGGCTGAACTACCGTCGGCATGAAAACAGAATTCAAACTGCCAGGCCTACTTCAGAGCGCTCTGGCAAAGTCCAAGTTTTCCTTTGTACGTTCTTGAAGGCCCCCGTTACCCGCCGGTGACACGCACAGCGGCACGGCTGCCGGCGACAATTACATTTCGGAATTTAAGCCCCGCTCCCCAGCTGGCCGCCCGCCGCGCTCAGGGCCGCTCGCCGGGCGGGGACTCCGCTCGGCCCTCCCAGGGCCGCTGCCGCGGCGGCAGGAGGAGCGGCGGGGCCGAAGGCGGGGAGGTGCTGCTGAGGCACGCCGGCTTCCCGCCCTCCCGCCCTCGCCGCCTCCGAAGGCCGGGGCCTGCCCGCGGCCCGCTGCGGGGTCCTGGGCGCTGCCGGCCGCCCCGTGTGAGGGGGCGTGGGGCTGCCGGGCTCCCCCGGCGGGCGGGAGGCGAGGAACGGCGCAGAGCGGGCCCTCGGCCCAGCCTAACGCGCCCTCCCGCGGCTCCGGTGAGGCGGCCCGGCGGCCGGCCGCGCGGTTCAGCCTTCGCTTGCTCCTCATCGGTTTCTTTGTTTCTCTTACCCGTCTCTTTTGGGTTTTTGAAAGAGCGATGGAGTTTTAAGCACAACAGATCCCTGTCACTGTGCTGCCCGTGGGGTAGATAACCCTGTTTTTCATACTTCGTGGCGGTTTTATAACTGAAGCTTTCAGAAGTAGCCATCTCCTTTCACGTCAGAGACAGGTAGGTACTGTGGGAGGAGAGGCCTGCGCAGGCCTGCGCTCGGTCCTCCACTGCCCATGCCAGGCCCTCAGCGTGGCTGGAGGAGCCTGGAGAGGTGGTAGAGGGGAGATACCCCTTGGCCTGCACCAGAAATACCCACGCTGAGGTTTTGAATATTCAGATAGTCGTGAATCCTGCCTGCCAGCACCCACTTTCGGGGTCTGTGCCATTGGCTTTACCCTGCTGCCTCGCTCCTGGGTCTTGTCAGGGCTCCTCCTAAATGATTTTCTTTGATTTTGTTCCGTAAGTACAAAGTCTGAAGTGCAAAAGTGTCATGCAAAAAGATAAGCTGTGTACGTATAGTCATTAGCTAATCCAATATTGTTTGTTTTAATATATATTTACTTCTTGCCTGAAATACGTGTCTTGGGATTTTTATTTTGTTCTGTCTGTAGCAATGGCTTCAGGAACAGCACTGATTTACGATGAGGAGATGACCACTCATAAACTACTTTGGAGTGAGTAAGTCACTGCCGTCCTTTTTATGAATAGTTTCTTACTAGGACTTCTGAGAGAAGGACCAAGTAGATGCGGTTTTTGTAAATGTAATAGGAAATACCTAGTTATAGATACCCTGTCATTTTCCTAGTAAATAGAAAGTCTCCTTTTGGAAAAAAAATGTTCATTTTATTCCCAATTTGTAATGATAATCTGAAGCTGCATTTGAGAAGCAGTAGGCCTCCAGTCTTGTAGGCCTTGATAAGTGTTAGCTTAAAGCATCTGAATAGCCCCTTAAATAAAGTATTGATCTTCTAAAAAATACTTAGATATACTCACTCCACTGAAACCCGTCAATTAAATTCAATTAGAAATTGGTATATGTGACTTGCTTAGATTTATATAAACTAGACCAATACTTTTGCAGTGCTCAGAGTTTTCTCTCCCACTGCCCGTGTTTTCTCTCCCAAACCCACTTCTCCTCTGTTCACCTTTATTGTAGTCTACAGCTTTTCATGTCAGCATTACCGTGTCTGTAGTTAAGCATTGTTACTTTCGGTGGAGAGAGGAAACAGAAAATTATGCTATCGTTTTTTATTTAAGAACCATATATAATTTTCTGCTTACATATTTTAGAACCAGTTTTTGTCTCAATTCCAAAACAAAAAGTGTTTAAAGATTTTATTTTTCTTCTACTCTCACACATCCATCTATGAGGGTAATGAATCTTCTGACAATGCAAAGGTAAAAGCTAGGCATTATGAATGTGTTAGCTCTGCTGGTATGTTATCGTACTAATATGATTACTGCTTATTTTTAGTCCTGTTTGTGATATCGAAGTGCCAGAAAGACTGTCATCCTCCTATGAGCAGCTTAAATGTTACCATCTTGTGGAAAGGTGTGTCCATGTGCCTGCCAGAGAAGGCAGCGAGGAGGAGATCCTGTTGGTTCACAGGTCTGAAATTTACTTTCATCACCATTCAGATTAATTCAATGAAATAACAGATCTCATACCTCCAGGTCATGTTTTGCTCCATTTGAAAAGGTCTGCTCCAAAATTCAGTGGCTTTCAGGAATTTCAATGGAAAATGTGTCACACTTAGTTAAGCAAATAATGCTGAGTATGGTGTAGGTGCTGAAGTATGAATCTGCTATTCCACTAAAGCCCCGTTCTCACTCTTTGGGTTTTTAAGCAATGAATGCTGATTTATACATAGGATTACAATTAAACTGCTAATAAAAATTTGGACAAGACTCTAAAGAGTGTAGGAAAAGGGGTATTTCCTTAGAAATATAATAATCTCCTCCTTCTCCCAAGCATCTTTGAGACAGTGAACCAAACTGAAAAACTTTGCAGCTAATTCTGGGGGGCGGAAGTTAAGAGGAACAGCAGCATGCCCGTTCTGAAGTCACGGCAATGAAATCTGCTCTGGCATTTGTCACCTCAGTGTGATGATTCTGCATCCAACTGCAGATGATTCTGCATGTTGCTTGTGCGCTCATTTGCCCTTATCAGGGAGCGACAAGGGCAGCCTTCTCTGAAAGCAGAGCGTGATGACAAAGCAAACAGAGGCAGTGGCTTCCGGGACAAGGGCTCAATCCCACAGTACCCAAATGAGACCAGCAGCACCGGTCCAGTGGTGGTAACCAGATTCAGCCATGAGTTTAGATTGCCTGACAAGGCCATAGTGACATGGCAGGTCTGAGGTCAAGCTAGAGAGTCGCTCCGCAGGTCCAGATTAGTGGGGTTCATGGCCAGATGCAGACATGGCTACACAGCACAGCTGCATTGTAGCCAAGGGTGAGAGCCTTATCTTAAAAGCAAGTGCCAAGGGAAGGAGGGGGAGCCTCTGCTGAGACTTCTTAGCAGAGCTGAGGTTTCTTCTATCACTTTCTTTCAAGGTGACCAGCTGTCCTATCTCTCCTGGTTCTGTACCCAGCAGCCAAACCTCAGGAGGGAAGGGATGCGCTCGAGACCCTGACACCTGTGACAAGATAAATCACGCTTAAATTTTCAGATTGCAAAAGAGTATTTTTCCTAAGAACATGCTTGTTGGTTAGAATGCAATTAGTGCTGTGTACAAATATAATTAATTTGCATAGTAAATACATTGCGGATTGGCTGTGGAGAGGCTTGGTCACTCTTTCCAGTTGAATTGTTCCTGATAGATGACTGGGGACAAATGACTTCAATAAGTCTTGTCTTGGTTTCCATAGGTAAGCTAGAGATAATAGAGCTCTTTCCTTTCTAAGACACTTGTAGATTGAAACAAATTTAAAATTCCTATAAAAATGTTTTGTTTGTGTTCACAGTTAGTTATGAGGCTGGTGGTGAAGTTTAAACTACTAATTATATAGTCATTCCGGTTCATGTGGTTTTATTCCTATTAGTGCCTTCATTTTGAAGACACTGTTTAGCTTTATTTCCATTAGGCAGCATTAGTGTGTCTCATTTTGTTGTGAAATTCTGGTTGCTTTGGCATTGTCCACCTAGAGGAACGCATGTGGTTGTTGTGTCCTGGATTAGGACACAGATGGGAGAGTAGATACCATCAACTTCCATTTCCAGCTCACTACACAAGGGCAGGAGAGCACTGTCAGAGAATTGGGGGAACATTGATTCTTGTGCCTTGGTACTTATTGCACTCTTGAACCAGTGAAAAGTGGGAGTTAGTACACACCTGATAAGGGATTAATTGAAATACTTGTTTTCCATAGAATAAGGAAGCACTAGACACACATTCTCAGAGTTATAATTCGTATTCCGATGACTTTCAGAATCCTAATTTAGTTCTTGTTGAGATGGTATCTATATGTCGCGTGGATTGCAGAATAAATTGTGTACGATGAGCAAAGAGCTTTTTTTTGAAAGCAATTGCTCTTGCCACTGAAAAAGGGAGAAGAATTCTTAAGATATCCAAGAACCCTTTCACAGTGCTCCTTATTTTTTTCACAATATCCTGCAACTAGTGTTCCAGAGCACCTACCGGACTTGTGAAGTCTCACAGAAGCCCCTTTTAACATATATTCTTTTACTTGTAATTATATGTTGCATTAAAAAAAACTTTATAGGTTTATTTGTTTAGTTACGTGTTGTGTTAATCTCTCTCTCCTCTGCAGTTTGGAACACTTGGAAGTGGCGAAAAGCACGCAGACAATGAATGATGAGGAACTGAAAAGAGTCTCTGGAAATTATGATGCTTTTTTCTTTCATCCGGTGTGTAAGTTAAACTGCTTGCTCTATTGGGTGTTACGAGTATTTGTGGGTTTGCATCTTAGTGGCACTTTTCTAAGTAGGGAAAAAGAGCAATACATTTTTTGCTATTTAAATAGATTTACATATATTTATGACATTATTTGTTTCAAGTTTAGTGTAATACTTTAATTTAAATTGGTTAAGCGTCCTGTGATCTTTTTTTTAATTGCATCATGCCAGTATAGAGCACTACTCAAATTTTAGCTCTATTTTTGTCACTTAATGTCACTGTAGACCGTTAGTGACCTGTAAATCACATTTTGGTAACAGTCTTTCTTAAATGTTGTGCCAGGTAATGGAGGTGAAGTCTTTTGTGTTTTCTTTCTGTAAGGTTTCATTCCTTTTTTTCAAAGATGCCATGTTATTCCACTGGCCAGTTCAGTTTGTCCGTCTTAACTGCTCCAGAGAGAACATCCTTATGAAGGATATAACAAACAGATAAACCTAGTAGAAAGAACATTGGAATTGGTATGGTAAAATTCTGCTTTCAACTATCTGCATGCACCTCAGTAGGGTAGACTTATGTCAAGACAATTTGCCGTTGGGGTGCAAAAGCATGTCATGTGTGATTAGTTTAAAACAAGATGAGAAGTGATTGATGACAACTAAGAGATTCTCTTTTTCAGAACACTTACCGCTGTGCCAGACTTGCAGTAGGAGCAACTCTGCAGCTGGTGGACGCTGTGATGTCAGGAAAAGTGTGCAATGGAATGGCATTAGTAAGGTAAGAAAATATGTGAGAAAGTCTTCACTTCTCCCCAAAATTTCCTTTGTTGTGACTAACCATTTGTTTTAGACCTCCAGGTCACCACAGCCAGAGAAATGCAGCTAATGGGTTCTGTTTGTTCAACAATGTTGCTATTGCAGCAGAATATGCAAAACTGAAATATGGTCTACAGAGGTAAGACATTGTACTCTTTTAGATGAATGAGCTTTCTGGGTGTCATGTAAGTTTTGGGACAGAAAAATATTATTCATCTGTATGTCCTCTAGATCAAGATGCTGTGGTTCTTCCACTGAATATTTTCTTTTGTTGATCTATGCAGAATCCTAATTGTTGACTGGGATGTGCATCATGGGCAAGGAATTCAATATATATTTGAGGAGGATCCAAGGTTTGAAGGATTTTGTTGTTTGTTTTTTTTTTTTAATGTTAGCTAGTCAAATATTGCTTTCCTCTGTAATGAACAAGATTTCTTAACTTTCTAAAACTAGAATCTTATAAAACATTCTCCTTGGTATTTTAGTCACGCTGTTGTTTTCACTTGGTATCAAATAGAGGGAAAATTGTAACAAAAAGAAATACATAAATTTATTCTACTGTAAAGAATAACAATCAAGATAAGCAATATGACTGCCTTGGTGTGCCAGTAGTAAGATCCCTCCATGACAGTATTCAGGTAATATCTCTATTCTCTCTGTTCTTTCAGGAGTCTCTCAGTTCGAGTATTCAAGTTGTAGTTGGATAAAACACATGAGCTTTGTATTGTTTTCTGAAAAGCCACAGAATTAGATTCTAGAAACAAGTCTGCTTTTCTGAAAATGCCCTGTCTTTGACGTGAAGGGATTGCATGCATACAATACATTTTTAGCAGTTGTCCTAGGTTAATTTTGGCATAGAACTTACTGTACCAGGTTCTGCAGTCCAAGTCCGTTAAGAGAATTAAGGGGAAAGGATGATTCTATTTTCATGCTTTCAGTCAATGCAGCCACCGGGTTCAGGATATAAAGTCAGTTTCAGAACCTTTTGCTCAAGTTGGATTTGTTTCTTGTGTCTTTCAGTGTTTTGTATTTTTCCTGGCATCGCTATGAACATCAGGAATTCTGGCCATCACTCAAAGAATCCAATTATGATGCTGTGGGTCTGGGAAAGGGAGAAGGTTTTAACATAAATTTGCCTTGGAATAAGGTAAATATTGTTTACAGCACAAGAAAGCAAATACAATACCCTTCTATCTGATGCTTTACATAACACTGTCTGAGAAGTGCACTGCTTCACTTGTTTGGCAGGTGTCTTAACACAGTGTACCTTCTTCCTGTCAGTGGAATGTCTGCTGAGAAATATCGCTGAGAATATTATAATGTTAAAAAAAAAAAAGAGGGGGAGAGAGAAACATGCATATATTCTTATTTTTTTCTTTAATATCTTGCCTAGGCATCAAAACAGAGTGTGTTTCAGGAGATGAGAAAAACGGTGGATATTTATGCACTTTACTTAAATTGAGTTTGTTCTACTTTACTTCATAAAGTTTCCTTATCTTTAACTTTTGATACTTTTGTTCCCTAAAGTCTTGAAGAACCTTAGAAAATTTATTATTCCGACATCAAAATGTGACATATATTTCTCACATTTTGCAGGTTGGGATGGGAAATTCAGATTATCTTGCTGCATTTTTCCATGTGTTGCTTCCAATGGCTTTTGAGGTAATTTTTTACTGCTCTGCTATTAGAATAGCAAAACCGAAGACTGCTTCCTAAGTACTTCTTAAGCAGGTATCATTGAGTATTTTGTAGAAATGCAGTAATTGCCAGTAGCATAGTTAACACATTATTTCTGCTGGTATGAAGAATGTCCTGATCATTATTTATGGAATGTTAGCTTTTAAATAATATCAATCTGCAACTTCTCTAGCAGGAATGAAAATAGTGTAAAAGGGTATTCTTAGTTTTTATTCAAGGAGAGTCTTTATTTTTTTTCATATTCTAGCTGAAAAAACAGCTGAACATGATACAGTTGAAATCCAGTACAAAATTGAAAATAGGACATAAGAATGTGCTACAACTCTCTCTGTTTTATAACAGTTTGATCCTGAACTGATTCTTGTCTCCTCTGGATATGATTCTGGAATTGGAGACCCTGAAGTAAGTAAATTGTTGTCGCCTTTCTGCTGTCAGTCATGAATCTGTTCACAAAATATTCCTACCTCTTAAATGTCCTGTGATGGCTAGGCGAAATTCACTTTGACCAAGCTAAAAATACATGTTTGAGTCCTTAAACTGACCCCAGCTCATTAAATACCACAAGAAGACATGTAAAGGCAAATTATCCATAGGTGTAATTACTGCGTTGTTTTTTGCACCTTCCTTTAAAGCAGTTGGTTCAGCATTTTGTTAGCTACAATGAGAGGCAAACGTTCCAGTATTCCAAGTCATGTATTTCAGATTGTAAAGGTGGTGGGAGGGGAGTGTTACAGTGTTACCAATGTTTTTTTATTCAGCGTTTTAGCTCTTAACATTTTTTCTTTCCTTTAGGGTCAGATGAATGCCACTCCTGAGGTTTTTGCCCACCTTACCCATTTCCTGATGCAGTTAGCTAATGGAAAGCTGTGTGTCATCCTAGAGGTAAAGACTATGGAAACATACTCCCAAGGGAAGGGTCATTGTATTAGAGCCATATAGGGGAAGCTAGAAGCTAGGAAGCAAAACTTCTTAACAAAATCATTTATTCTTCTTATTTATTTTTTTTTTTTAGAATCAGGACTGCAAAAATGGCTAAGATTTGATAATGCTCCTATCCTTTAAAAGAAATGTATGTCTTAAAACCTGATTTTTTTAACTTACATTTTTGAAGCAGAGAAGCGTATGCTCATTGTTCAAAAAACCATATCCTTCACAGATATGTTCAGTTTTTGTGAACAGTGACTAGTCTGCTGCTCTGGACAGTCACAAACTCATTAAAATGCATTTAGTGAATAAGCTGCATTACCAATGTTTTTACCAGTATGTCTTACTTCAGGAGAGTTTAAAAAACCTTACTTAGTAATGGAGCCCTTACTGGATTCCCTCTTTGTTTTTTATTTTTATTAAAAGCTTCTATGCAAGCTCTTTTTTTAAGAGTGTGTTTTTTTCAACAATTGAAAATGTTTCCTCCTTTTGAAATCTAGATTTCAACTCCCTATTTCTGCTGCATGTTAGAAAAATGGTGGCTTTCCAGGTAAATAAATGTGTAGAAATACTACTGCCAACAAGGTCTCGGAGAGTGAACTGTTTATGAATTGATTTGCTTGCCATCTGTTTTGCATGACCTTTCTTCTGTCATCCTTCTCTCCTGCAGGTTGTTATAGACAACCATATCTTAAAAATGTCAGGCTGCAGGAGATTTCCCTTGTACAGACGTTTTAGAGGACAGTGATAGTATTTGCCTTCTGTGGAATCTTCCACAAGAATTGTTGAAGATGGCATATCAGGGATAGGAATGGAGAAGGCGTGTGTTTCCAGGGTTTTCAAGGCAAAGTCATGACTTGATTTCTGAAATGAATCGAACCATGATAAAGTGAGTTGAATCATGGGATGCCAGTGAAGTTCAGCAAGTAGCCTCTAACTTACAATTTTCATATTGAAAATCATTGACTTAGATGCACTTGTGTATCATCTTCCATTTCTGTAAATTCAGATATATTTTAAAAGTTTAATCTGTTTTCCATGATGCTGTTCAGATAGATGTTACAAGTACTTGTTCCTTAGGCGACACAAAGTATTTTTTTCTAGGGTGGATACCACTTAAAGTCATTGTCTGAATCAGTCTGCATGACTGTAAAAACTTTGCTTGGAGATCCTGTACCTCAAATAACTGGAGAAATGGCACCTTGCCTAAGGTAAGCATATGAAGAATTTTAGAATAACCCATGTATTTATCAAAGAGACTGAAGACGTGTGCTTTGAACATTTTGCTGAAGCAAGGTTTTAATATGGTGCTTTATAATATATTATTTTCTGCTTTGGATAGCTTGCTTTCCAAAATAGTCATCCAAGGTACGGTTTTGTATACTATTGTTTCCGAAATGATTTCAAGTTGTGAAAACTTCTTAATGGCTTATAATTTTATGCTATTTATCTTTGGGCCTTGTTATCCTGTGGAGATCCATCTCACTCAAGGCTGAGATAGTCTTGCTGTGATCAAGGCAATGCTAGTTAATAACAGCCAGTATTTGGGAAAGTATGTAGTTGCAAGTATTAGTTCGTCAAACTCCAGAGCCGCTGCAGTTGCTGTAGTACAGCAATGGCTGGAGCTAACCTCTCTCACCAGTGAGAGCTGACGCTGTGCAGAGCCAGTCTTGATGACTCCTTCTGTTTCTGGAATTTGGAGTATCAAGGCTTGGGGTGTGAAAGCATTCAACTGTGTAGGGCTGTACCGAGATAATTAAACTTAGGGTCTAACTTATTTTGGAGACAGTAAGTTTGCACAGTGGTGAATCTGACCCAGTAGAGCACTCTGAATCTCTCTGTCACATGTGTAAACAGTGTCTTTCTCTCTGCCTGTTTGTACCATATCCACCTCTCTGTGTTCCATCTTCAGTCTCTCTCCCACCTAAACAGTTGTTCCATGCCTTTTTTCAGCAGTAATGCTCCTCGTGTTTTGGTGGCAGGACCTACTGGCTGGCTGTGTTAGTTAAAACTTGGAGCACATATCAGTCAAGGAAGCAGTGTAGATATACACAGGCTGTGCGCAGTTTGGTTTGGTAAACTGATGAAGCAAAGCTGGTTATTTTGCTTCTAGCACATCCCATAGTACCTGTATCACCTCTTTTTCTTCTCTACAGACTGCAGTATCTCGGGTTGCTATCATCTGAGGTAACAGAGAGTTGATTATGTATTCATCTATTGTATCAGTCCAGCTCCTGAACACCTTGCAAATAATCTCCACATACACAAAATGTGTTCTGGATTTAACGTGACCTGACTTATGTTTGAATGATAGCTAGCGTAACAGGACCATTTGCCTATAGTGCTGAAAATAGCAGTGATAATAAAAAAGAGATTTCAACACAAAGAATGGTAAGGAATGTGATTTACTTGGTTTCTGCCCCACTCTGAACCTTCCTGAACAGATAGTCTTGCTTTTGAGTGAATCTAATTACATCTTTACATTCTGTAGATAAAATCTCTGACAGAGCAAAGACAGAAGGTGTTCATATTCAGTTGGGTTTTTTTGGTTTTGTTTTTCCATATATTTTCATTAGTGCTGATACTGTTAATCCTGTTTCTTTTGTAGTGCAATTGAATCTATTCAGAATGTGAGAGCGGCACATAAACCCTACTGGAAATGGTTGATGTATGAAGGTAATTATTCATCTCTTTCTTCAAGCGAATGTGATTGGTAAATGGATTTATACAGCGATTCAAAATGATTAAGATTAATACTAGTGGGTTAAAATAATTGAACTACCAGTTATTCATCAAGTGACTGGTGAAGCAGTGATCACACCAAAAAGTGCTTTGATACCTTTGTTTGAGGATGCTGTTTTCTGTGTCAAAAATATGAACCTAATTGCTAGATTGGAGCAAACATAGCAGTACTAAAAAATAACATCTGTGGCAGGAAACATTTTAGCTAGTGCATGGGAATAAATATACATGCTATGACTACAGATGTACTCTGTTTTGTAAATAAATTTAACCAAATATTAACACAGTGCTCAGGAATTAATACATGTGAAACCCCTCTTTTTTTTTTTCCTCTAGACACATCATTTTTACAAAATCTGAGCACCAGTTCGCACCTACTAAAGAAGACTAATACAAATCCCTCCACAGAACATGAATCTAAGATGCCTAGCAATGATGAAACTGTCAAAGTAGAAAGGTTTTTGGAACTGCATATGAAAAATATTCTATTTCCTGTGCCTCCCATCAAAACAGCAACAACTGATGCTAAAGTTTCAGCACATTTACTCCCTGTACCCGTTCATTTGGTGAAGGAAATGGACAAAACTGAAATAAAAGCTCTTGTTAGGTTGGTCCTATCTGTTGAATTTTCAATGTAATTATGAGGATGAGAGGCCTCTGCACAGACTGTCTCTGCCACTGTCATCTATTTGGCCTTAGTCTACTCAGTTATAGACAGAATTTCTCCCTTTGAAAAATGAAGTAATTGGTGTTGGTTATCACTCGTAGCCTTGAAGTCCTTTAAAGAACTAATCAGAATACTTTTTGAGAAAACTATTTCAGTGGGGATAGAACAGTTAGTGCAAATGTATTTATATAGAAAGAGATTTTGCTAGGAAGGTGCCTTAAAGCTCTCTGTTCATTTTTAGCTGAAAAAAATACCAAACTGGTCTGATTTGGGAGGCTCAACTTTTTGTCTTAGAAAGTCTAATTTTGACAGGACACTATTTCCTGAATATCGTCAGACATTTCTATTTTCTTTCCAGTGCAGAATGGAGATAGGTTTAGAGAGCTCCAGACTGTCAGGCAACAGTGTTGTCATCTTCCTGCTAAAGCTGGGGTTTTGAGAATGAATGTGTAGCTCCTGCACAAAATGTACCCTGTCAGTACTAACTGCAAAGTGTGGTATCGTTGTCCTCTTTGAATGCATTATTGCCTCTAACCTAGTTTTTCTTCATATAATTTATTTTACAGTGGCAGTTATGCAGACCTTGTGAAAGAGGACAAAACTTTGCACTCTCTTGGCAGTATATTGGCCATCCTAGATAAAATAATGAAAAAGGAGGTAATAATAAAGTGCTTTGATCTTGGGTGTGGGTGGAGAGTTGGATTCCTCTGATTTCTGCTTTTACTATATTGTCCAGATACTAGTTACTGTGTAGTTGCCAACCCCACTAACCTCAGCTAGAATGTGCTTTGCTACAAGTCTGAGTATGCAAGATGAGAAAAAACTATTTAGGGACAGTCGTTAAACCCAAGACATCTTTCTAATGATCTTTGGGCAAGACGTTGTCCTGCTTTTCTGCAGTCATAGCATATGAGTCAGTAATAACCTTCTCATCACTATCAGACATACAGGTAAGCCAGGCATTCAGTCTTCCCATTGAGGGGAGCAGAAGTTGGTGTATCGAGCAGTAGCAAGAAATCTGAGCAAGAAATGTCAAAAATTTTTCTGTCTCAGTGCACGGAGTTTTGCCTTCTGTCTTTAGGAGAGAGTTTACTTCTGCATTACCCTTCCTTACAAGCTGCACCCACTTACCATTATTTGTACAACAATTTACTCGAGTGAATTTTGATTTACACACACACGTTGCTTTAGTGGAGCTGTTTAAAACACCCCTGTGTGCCGTGATTCTGAACAGAGTAATTCCAAACCAGCATTTTGATTCTTGTAGGGTCAGGAATGAAGAGAAGGCAGGCTTAGAGGATGCATGTTTCTATTTTTGCTTTTACAAGTTTTTATACATAGAGAAAAACTGCAAACAAGTTAAGAAAACAAAAGATTGTTACATCATAATAAATCAGTCTCTCCCTTGGAAGGAAAAGCTCTGGTTAAAGTACCAGGCTTGCAAGGAAGAGTAACTGCCACAATGGCCTTTTTCCTGTAAGCTGCCATCTTACTGTTGGAAGGCACATATGTAGATCTCGGGGACAAATTTCTAACATTAGATACTGCACATACCTCTAGGAGAGCCTATAAAAAAATGAAAAAGAAAGGTAACTGGCAACAAGAACTAGAACTTTTCATAAGTTGCAGATGCTAAGCTGAGCTTTTTGTGTTGACAAATGCGAAGAGGAGTGAGGAGGGGGAGCATGCATTATCTTTTTGCTTAGCTTTCACGTAGAGTTCAAAGCACTACACAACACAAATGAACACTGAAAGCTTGACTGAGTAATACTGTCATTGTATTTTCCAGAAAGGAATAGCTGGCCTGGGTTAAAGAAGAGTCAGAATTAGAATTCAGGGACAACCTCCTTTTCATAGGGTGTATTTTTCTGGCGCAGAACCTACTGGCACACTGAGTGTATCCGATCTGCAGACTATTGAGAGAACCAGTAAAGATGACCTTCCCCTGCAAAAGCTATTTTTACAGTTGCCTTTCAGCATTGCACTATCCTTTTGAAGTAATAGAACAGCTCTTGGCATAATAATCAAATACAGCCTTTCTGTAGAAACTGAATTAATAACATTTTCTTAACCCTATTACGATAGATCATTAAGATCCCTTTCATACAGCTGTAGCTTTGTTTGATACATATAAACAAGTAAAAATACAGTTGCTACAAATAAGAAATGATACAATTTTGTGCAGCATTATTTCTGAATGAAAAAATATATTTTGTAGGTATGCAATGGAATTGTAGAATCACCCGCATCTTCTGTTGCTGTTGCACTAAGACATTCTGTTCGTTTGGGATTCCAAAGGTGAATTTGTATCTTTTGCATTTGGGGCCCTTTGACAAAATGTAGAAATAAGATAAAAGTGTGTGAAATACGGCAAATTGCCTTTGAAACCTTAATTTTAAAACAAATAGCATCTCCACATGCGTACCATTTTCAATATGTAGTACAGACAATATTGTATACGCCAGCAAAAACCTTTTGCCTTACCAAAGGCAAAACATTTTTAAGGATGACTGCTGTGCTAGCCTACATTTTCTTTGTCAGAGTTCAATTGTTTTTGGCCTGAGGACATTTTCTTGGTGGTGTTTTTTTCTCCCCAGTATTTGGTGGGAGAAAAGGAATTCCCTTGAGCTGTTATAAATGTGTTTTCTTTATACTTCTAATGGACCAGATTCAGAAACTATATTCTTATGCATCTAATCTACATGCAAACTCTTTAAACAAATTGTACTAATTGAAAAAAAAATAATTCTAGATGTAAGTGTATGTATATTTTTCTTTGTTTTCTGCAGAGTGCTTTGTATATTTGTTGGAGACATGCAAATCATACCAAACACAGAAGATGGGTGAGGTTTCACTTCAGGGAGTCAAATCCCAAAGGCTTTATAAACGTTCCTAAGTGTCCATACGTATGATGAAATCTGCACTAAGGAGTCAGTCAAGAGCTGATGTTCATTATGTTTAGCTTGAAACAAAATACAAAACATCCCCAAATATATCTCTAAAGACAAACTGTTAATCTCTAAGTGCCACTCTGTGAGTTTAGTTGTAGGCTTAAAGTATAATCCTTGTATATTAATTGAAATTTAGATTGCTATTGCAAATAGAAAGTAATAAAAAGACAACTATTAATTATGTAGGGTGTACCCCCCTGTAACTGCAGGGGACACATACTGCTCATGCCGAGTTCCTTATTGAAAGTCATCTTTACTTATTTGTAACTTTTTGTGCTACTTCCCTTTTTTCTTAAAAGTAATTTGCCCATTTGCCTACTCTTTTTAAAAATACCTTAAAAAGGATTTCATTTTTAATTGGTGTTTACATTCTGGCATGTAGTAATGCAAATATTTATTTGCTGCTGTATTATGAATTAGTATTTAAAGAATGATGAAAGAAAATATCTTTTTATCTCATTGGAAGTTGTTTGTTAAATACTCAGATGCATTTTTTATTTACAGAAAAATACTCATGATACATATTTGTGAGAAAGAACAGTCTGGAAAGAGCAGCTCCAAACACTATATTTCTCTAAACTGGAAAGAGGTAAGATTCATTTTCTGGAAACAACATAAGAGAAAAGGTTTTTAACAGAAATAGTAGAATATATTTACAAATTCATAAAATGACACCGAGAATTGCACCCCTCACTGCAATTGGAACCTTTGAGAATATTTCCTTTACTTACCCTTGCAGAGTAGTACTCCTTCACAGTTCTTTAGAGCGTATTAGAATGCGTAGGGTTGAGGAAACCTTCAGTAGCTACTGTAGTTCATCTTCAAGAAGACAGAGTTACAGTGCGAAGACATTAAGGAAAAGATGAATATTCTGCCTGTTTAATATAAAAACTGCTGTGAAAACAGATCAGTATCCTGTTTCCTAGGTCAATCAAAAGCTTTTTGAGATTCACCTTGCTGTTTTATTTTGTATCTGGGAATTTGGGGCTTTACATTTGTGCTAAATAGTTTCTTGCTGTTGTTAAAGGATGCTGAAGGAAACGACTTCTTTTCTGCTGTACTTGGATTCATCCTTCCTGTAGCATATAGTTATCAACCTAACTTGACAGTAATAGCTGTTGGACCAAACAGGAGCCTTGGAATAAGTGAGATTTCTCTGCTTTTTGCTTTACTACAAGGATTAGCCGAGTCTCGAATTTTGGCAATGATCGAGGTAAGTGGTGCTAAGCTGTGGTACTTCAAAGTGCCTAAGACAGGACTCAAATCAAGCAGCAGTGTGCTTGGTATGAACTGGTTCAAGCTGCCCAGTAGAAAATACTGTCTGTATCTGTACTGTCTTTGGTACCTCTGAGTTCGCGATGCAAATAGCCCAAGTGGCCTGAGAAGAAGGGCAGACGCAGATGCACACCAAGCTGTAGGCAGCCTGCATGACTGAGAAGCTGAGGCGTGAATGCAAGCCTGTCTGTATACTGTCTATAGACAGTAGATGTTCTGACAGTTTGCCATAGTTTGGGGATTAACTTCCCTTTCTGCTTGGGATTCACAGCTCAGAGTTGTCTCCTGAAAAGAAACACTCGTTGTCTGTTAATTATATGGCCTCTTTCCATCAAATGTGATCGAAAGCAGCCCATTGTCCTGTTTATCATAAAACACTAAATTTCCTCTCCTTTTCTCCCCCTCTTTATCACACATGACTTCCATAACGCAGAAAAGAAATTAAAATGGCACTTATCGCTTAATTGAACATAATTGCCATAATACATAACTGAGGATCAATCTACCCGAGCTTTGTGTTTCTAATAGAGAGCCTGGGCAAGGAAATAAAGAATATATGGATCTTTCCCTACTCCGGTGTTTCCATACACTACCACATTAAGGATTTCTAAATTTAGGAAGTCGGAGGCTGTATCCAGACCAGTGTGTGATAAGTGCCAGTGAGTGTATCTTCCATGAATTTGTCTAATCTCTTAAAGAACTCAACTTATACTCTTGGCCTCTGCAGCATCTTGTGGCTGGGAGTAACACAATTTCTCTGTGTGTTCTGTGAAACAGTAACTTTTGATTGCTTTTGTGCCTTCTAGTTCTTCTTTAATGAGAAACAATGAATAATTGCCCACGTATGCAATTTTATTCTAATCCATTTCCCAGCAAGTATCCAATTAAAGACATACTATTCATTAAGCTGCCAATTAAGTGGATTTTGACATGCTTTATTCTGTAGTCTTCTCAATTGCTATTTGTTTTAATTTACAGCGCTGATATGTATATTGTCTAAGCTAATATAATTTGTACATTGATATACAGTCTACAGAAATAGTGTATTTGCACATTACTAATTAGGAGTATGAAATGGAAAGAATTACTGATATTGTGAAGGGTAAACTCGGAGATAAAAAGGAAGTTAGACATACATCTTTAAGAAATGACTGAGACTTTTATATTGGTACTCCACAGGTAGCTCCATCACAGGATTATCTAATGTGTGGGGATCTTCCAATACATGGGCTTGGCTTTTTACAATAATTGAAAAAAAAGGACTTCTATCTTTTAAAAATAAAATAGAGTTACAGTCTTCAAAATAAATGTAAATAATCCTCATATACTATGGACACCTCATAATATAATTTCTGTGGGTAAATGACATTGATTTAGACTGTCAGGAGTCCAAAAAATATCACCTTTTGATGAAGCAAAATATATTGCTATTTTGTACAAATATAGAAAAAATTATGTGTGCAGTAAAAAAGCTCCATGCTCCCCTTCCCTCTTGACATTTTTTACCTTTAACCCAGCACTGTTTCTTTTCAATCACAAAAGAAAAACTAATACTCTTTCCCTATTTGAAAAAAAGCCCAAGTTCTACAGGAGGTAAAAATTAATTTACCTTTTTCAGAAAAAAATTCTCCATTTTGACACATTTTTATTTGCAAATTGAAAGTTGGTCATTCTTGCTACTAATATTAGCAACAAATATTACAAAAGCCTGTTTTAAAATATTTCATGTATTACTGAAATGAAGAAAGTTTGCTTCCCAGGAGTACTTTTTTTTCTTCTTAAATAGGACACAGAGAGAAATTTAATGCAAAGTCTAGCCAAAGCATTAGTGGGTGCATCTGCACCTCACTTTGGAGTTTATGTACCTCCTACCCAAGAAAAAGTGAATAAAATAAAAATATTAAGAGACCAATTTCAGCAGGAATGGAAAATGCTTCAGTGTTCAGGTAAGTTGTCTGTTTTTATCTTTAGTTCTTAGGAATACATGCAAGTTTCTGAAAATATTATAAAATACAGCTGGATCTTGTAAGTCAATGGGATATTAAAGTCAGTGGGAGCTCATTGATCTAATGTGAAAAGGATGAAACTCCAAATGCTTTTAATTTTGCTACTTGAGCCAGAAAGCACTGAATTTCGTAGCGTAGTAACTGTACCCTCGGGAACTTTGAATACTGTTATTCCAAAATTTTGAAATGAAACTACTAAAGTACTATGTGCTTAAAGAATGGTTAATAAGATGTGCACTGGCTCTGATTGCTAATGTATTTTCTGAATATAGTGCAGAATCAGGTTACATTTTTATTTAATTTAACTTGTCCACAAATCATTCAATAGTGATGAGTCATGCTTGAAGTACATTCACAAATAGCTGCATTTGTATAGGAATCAGATTGGGCAGGTATGTATGTTTTCAAGCATACTTGTCCAGAAACCGTTCTCTACTCAATAACTTTTGGTTTTCAACAGGAAAAAAAAAAACAAAACACTGGTAAAGGTGGGCATCTGTGTCTGAAAGAAAATGCCCTGCTTTCTTTCAGAAGAAATGGCCAACAGCAGTGGTCTGGTTCCACTAAAAATGTTCTTGTGGGGTTGGGAATTGTGGTATGAGCTTGATTAATAACTCTTTTTCTTATTGCTGTTCTTTTCAGTGAAGGATGGGATTTCGAGAAATTGACTTCACTTCAGAATCATTCTATACAGCAGAAGAAAATGTGTTGCTGTTCATGTTGCCTTTTAAATCATCAGGAAAAGAGGTGGTCAATCTCTAAACAGAAAAAAAGCCAGTTGCAATTGTCTCCTGTTTTTAAAATACATAAAATCCATATTCTTAGCTAGAGAATTGTGCTTGCAAATTCTATATTGGCACTAATTATTCAAGACTGACATTTTTGAAGACAACTCCTGTACTTCATTACTGCAAATTGGGGCCCATGTCACTTGTGATATTCTAAAGTCAGGTTTGCATATGCAGTAGCTCGAGTGCATGAATGTTAAAGAATTCCAGAAGACAGGAATCTGAAATGAGCAATCGTAATAGCCAAAACATTTTAATATTATTCAATACAATACCAAAGTGCTTGCAGTGCTGCGATTGCCACCATTTCATTGGGAGTTTAAACTTAACAACAGGTCCTTCTGATTAATGAAATTTCATTTCATAATCTGATTTAAAGGATTCACCTAACACAGTCTATTCTTTTAATTTTTCTAATGAGTAATTGCCAATTGCAAAGAGTTAAGAAAGAAAAGCAGCTGAGCAGCTATAGTGTATGCATTTGCTATATCACACCTGCATGGTTGAGATTAATTTCCTGAACTGCACCAGCCATAAGAGAAAAAAGGAAAATATTTTGCATATATAAAATTACAAATACATAATTGAATAAAGCAGCGTAAAGAGGACTTCACTCTGCCCTCTTTTCAAATGTAAATTGTCTATATAACAAATAAAACCCTAAACCTCCCAGAGATTTGGTTGCGGCCTAAGGCTGGCATCATGTGAATTCTCAAAATTAAATAACCATCCCGAGGCAATAGCCATAGTGTGCCTTGTTTTGCAGCATTCCAGATATGATTTAGGGCTCCTTTTCAAGAGGACTTTTCTGTGACTGTGATTTCAATAACATGACCTTCTGATTTCAAACACTTCAAATTATGTTTATACAGGTGTTGCTACTGAGATCAACTTTACGTAATTTGAATAACTAAATCTGCATTCACAGTTGTCTTTTTTTAAACTGTTTGCAGTGATTCCCTCGTTCATACTGGTTTTCAGTTATTGCTGGATGGGAAATGATACCCAATCTTTGAACATTTTGAAACGAAAGTCTGTTTCAAACGAAACTAAAAGCCGTGTCAAACATGTCACAAACAAAAGTTCGTAACAGATTTGTTGGTTTGTTCTTCTCACTCCCTGAAAAAAAAATACATTTTTTTGACAATAAATCACTTTGAAGGAAAAAGCATTTTCTCAGAAATCTCTCATTCCCTTTTACCTGCCTTTGTTCAACTGGATTTCTACAGCCAGTGTTTGAATTTTATCAGTGTTGTATTCTGATGTGTATTTTTCTAAGTTTTTGATCAAATTTATTAAAACGTGAATTAAGATTTTAAAAAAGTACTTTTGGTGTGGTGAGTTTGGGAACGCCGTCAGCAGCCTGCAGCCTTACATTCCAGGGATGGGGACGCGATACCAGCGTGGTTCATCGAGTTACCCTTGTAAACCGAGTGACAGCGCTACACGTATGACAGGAATGGTTTAAAAATCCTCAGCTGTCTTAATCCGGCGCTTTATGGACCGGCCTTTAGGCCGCGCTGCGCTGCTGGTGGGCCCGGAGACGCGCCGTTACCGCATCGCGGGGTGGCCGGGAGGGCCCGCGGCCCCGGGGACCTCCTGCCCCTGCCGACGGGCGGGCCCGGACCGTGGCACCCGGCCGCTCTGCCCGGGGCTGCGTTCCGGCGAGGGCAGGCCCCGACAGCGGGGCCAGGGGGACGCGACGCCCCGGGCCGCCCCAGCGCCGCCGCCGCCGCCGGCCTCTCCCCACACCGAGGCCCGTCGCGCTGGGGTGACGTCGGCGGCGCCGCGCGCGGCGCTGAGGGAAGGAGGAGGCGGCGGCGGCGGCGTCCCGCTCCCGCCGGTCCCCGGGGAGTCGCCTCAGGTACGGCCGGAGGAGGATGGAAGGGGCCGGGTACGGCCGGAGGAGGGTGGAAGGGGCCGGGGGCGGCGGGACGGTGCAGGGGATGGTGTCGGGGTGCCCTGGCGGGGGGCGAGGGGTGAGGCTGGTAGGCGTTTCGGGGGGTGGAAGAGCTGGGCCCAGCTTGATCCGTGGGCATCCCCCGCCGCCGGGGTGTTGCCGGCACCCCCCCACCTTTTCGGTGGGTGCTTCAGAGCCGCCCCCGGGGACGGCCGGTGTCGCGCAGGCCAGCCCGGCGCTGCCTGTCACCATCAGCACCCGCCTTTCCTTGCCCACATCTCATCGACCGCTCTCTGCGGTGGCCCCGTGGCTTCTGAGGGCGCTGGACAGGTGGGAGGGAGATGGCAGGGGTCTTCTAAGAAGAGCTGGAGTGGTGAAGCTTTTGCGGGTGTTCCACATGCGTCCTGTGTTAGATCAGGACAACCATCTCTGTTCTATTTGCATCTACCAAGCAAAATTGGGTGTCTGGAATTAAGCTTGCACCACCATCACTTTGCTTGTGATCAAAGTCATAGTGTTATTTTTATAGCTCATGTCCTAAATATGTGCTAGGTCAGTTCTCTCTCATTTTGGGCTGTCTTCCCTTAAGTTAAAGCATACTCATCAATTTTTCATACACGTTACGAGTGTTTCTTCCTTTTCCTGCTGTTTTTCAGGTCTTTGCATGAAACCAGAGACCCAGACTGTAGCTGCTGTAACCTGACAAGTTGATTTGAAATGGAGAGCATTACGCAGTTGTTCAATGATCTGTGTGAAGCGCACTTGACAGGTTTGCCATGGAAGGTCCACCTGGGCAGGCGGAAGATCAGCAAGAAAAGGGCTAAGCAAAATCTGAAAAGGGTTGCTTATAATGCTCTGTTCATAAACCTTTTCCAAGATGAGGCTCGTAAGCTGCAATCAAACGTTTCCAGGCTTCCGGTGAAAAACAAAATTTTGATGCTGTCTTTCAACTTGAGGGTTGGTGGCCTAGGTGCTCAAGCGGATAGACTGGAGAATCTCGTGGAGGAACTGGAAACAATGGAATGCTTACCGTTTACTGAAGTTAATTCTGTCTTGGATCTCTTAGTACAGCTCGCTGGAACAGGTCCTCCTCAGCTTGTACCACAAAAAAGGGACTATTTTCTGAACAACAAATATGTTGGGAGAAATGTCAAGTATCAGGGTTATGATTATTATGATGTAAGTGTATTTGAAGCTGATATACAATCTCTAATAACCAATGAAGAATGTCAGTTCAATGACACAATTCAAAAGACGCTTCAGATAATGGAGGCTGCACCTGGCACTGGACTCCCTGCCATAGGGATGTTCTCCCAGAACTATCCTGCTGGTGACAAGTTTGAGAAAGAAACACGGGTTTCCCTCTTTGGTGCTCTTGTCCATAGCCGTACGTATGATATGGACATCAAGTTGGATTTACCACCAGTGCCTGACAATGCAGATTTGTCTGGACTTGCAATTAAAGTATGGTATCATTTGTTTTGGACTTAAGAGTATATGCATGCTTTCAATATGCCACTTTGAAACTATAGTTTAAAACATACGTAGTAGTTTAATTTGTAATAGAAGCATACAGTGTTGGAATTTAAGATGGAGCAGGGATCCTTTTCTTTGCTGAGAACCAGCTAAGCTTTTTGGATACAGAGATGTATGATAACACAAACCTTGGTCTTGTCCTATAACAGTGTACAAAACCATCATGTGACCATAGGCTTTATGAAGTTAAGCCCTTACCAGCTATATCTATGCCTTCCCCACCTTGTAATCTTTAGCTTGCAGTTTTGCCTGCTTTGTATATTGAAGTCCGTTGTGTTGTTGCTTACTTGTTACCGTTCTGCCTGACTGCATAAGCGTTCCTGTCTGAATGTATGTGTTTTGCTGTTCAGATTACATTACCTAACTTCTTGTGTTTTCTTCTTGGCTTGTTGTATCTTAAAACGTTTTTTTCAGTTATTGTATGTCACTGAGCCTCCTAGTTCCCACTGTCTTTTTACCTTTTCAGTGTATATACTGTGTCTTTTTTTCCCCCTTTTGCTGTCCATTCTGTTTATTTGTGCTGTGCTTTACTCTCAAAGAGGTACTAGATAAATTTGTTGGATTTTTTTTCTTTCTTTCCATTTTTATTGTGTCTAGGTAGATTTTTTATACTTCAGTACTTTTAATCCTCATTTTGTTCCCTCTACTTAACATATGAATAGTTCCTGCATTTCCTTTAACTCGGGGGTTTAATTGAAACTTGAAGGCAGACACATTAAAAATGAAAACCCCTGTGCCATTCATATGTGCACATATGGATGTAAGTTGCAACTTAGGGGAAGCAGAACCTTTCAGAGTAAGTCCTGTATTCTTTCCATCAGACTGGAAAATTTGCAATTTCTTGAAGAACATGCTGCTTCATATGTGGGTGTGATTGTTGTTTGCTAAAATTGGGTACTGTTCTGCATATACAACTCCTGTTGAGTGGGAGTTGAGGATGTGGCATATGCGCTCTTTGGACACCTGCAGATTTTCTGTATGTTAATAAGCATAAGGGAACAAATTATGTTAGTCATAGTTAACAAAATTATTTGAAATCTGAAGAATTAGGGCCTGGATCATTTGCCCAAACGAAATACTGAGCAGTATGATTTTATTAGTGTTACATATTGTTGAATATCCAGACCTCAGATTGTCAATTTGTGGAACTATATGCTTACCAAAGGAGTAAGTTTCAAGTTTAACACTGACAAACTCAGTATGTTATTTTGATGGTGATTGTTGTTTTACGTATAGGCATTAATACTGTAGAGACTTAGCAAATGAAAAGAGTGCTTACAGGAAGAACTTAAAATAGATATAAGAGGAGGGTGGATGATGCGTATTGAATATGTAGAGTCACTGGATAGCAGAACATCTTCTTTATTAGCATGTGTTTCTTCAGTAAAATGTTTTCATATATAACATTTGAACTCTCTCTGACAGGTTCCCCAAAGTATAGACCAGTCAGAAGATGAGGGATTCCAGTCAGCATCCAATCTGACTCCTGATTCTCAGTCAGAGCCAAGCATGACTCCAGACATAGACTTGTGGGATGCAGTGCTTACATATGGACCCAGCAAACGACGATGTTGGGAAAGAATTGGATAGTATGTGTCTGATGTTACTGGCAAACTTACTATGCATCATATGCAAATGTATGAAGGTGCATGTCATCTTAGATCCGAGTGGCCTTAGTATAAATAGTGAAATGTTCATATTTAATTCACAGAATTCAATATAATGCATTAATGATTGAGAACGGAATAAAGGTCTAGTTCTCAGATTGCATCTTTGTCAAAAATACTGAAGGGATTATGGGAACACTTGCTGTTTGTGTGAAATGCAGCATTTTTATAACTAATTTGACTTCTTATGCACTATGCAATTTATTTCAATCTAAAATGATTCCATATTTTCAGTTTCGAAAGAGAAAGTGGTACTTGTAGAGCACTAGAATAATTAAACCCTATCTCCCAGAATTGTAGTGTTGTATTCCTTTTCCCTCTCTGTAACCAAATCAGAAATTGTTATAACAGACTTCTTGATGGTGTAGTTAGACTTTTGACTGTTGAGTAGAAGATGCGTCTCCTGAGAGAATGCTCTGTATAGCCCTGTTAAAGCTTCCTTGCTTCCCTAAAATGGAAGGAAAAAAAAAAAGGCAGGTGTGGCAGGTATCTTCCTTACATTCCTGATGGATGGTGGTGAGCCTGATTCTTGGCGAAACTGCTCTGTATGTTTTCTGTAATTCTAAGTAATAATCTAGTGATGTGTCAGTTGCAGTGTTATACAGTCTTTTTTCAGCTGTGAGCCTGAGAAGCTCAGAAAGTCAGCAACTCCCTGATCTGATTTTTCAAAGCCACTGTAGCACACTCTGGCTTTGTTCCTAGTACAAGACAGTTTTTCTTGCTGCAATTTAGACTGTAAGGATCTTTAGAGTCAAATATAGACCGCATGCCTGACAGTTTTCATGTGATACGTGCTAGTGGAATTCAGAATTTTTGAAAGAATTAGAAAGAGAAGTTTTTTTGGAGGGGATAGTGATCCTCATTGGGAAGAGCTAAAATGTGTTAATACAAGTCATTATACAAGTTGTGGACCCTGAAACCCTGGTATATGTTGACCTCATTTTCCTAATGAGAAAACTGCATCAGGGAAGGCCACAGAAGCAGCTGGTAATTGTCTGTCAAGGTTTCTGTCTCTGAACTGATGTTCAAATTATCTACCTATTTCTTCACTGTGCTGAGTTTGGGCTACAGTTTCATTGACAGAATGCTCATTCCCTTGAAAATGTACTATATTACTAGTAGCTTTTTCTGTGGTCAACACTGGCTGTGTAAAATTCTGAAATGCCTTTTTTTCTTTAGGAGATACATTTCCTTCTTTGCATATAATCACTTTGTAATGTTGTGTTTACTCTGACACAGCCCACCTGGTAAAAAAGAGGAACCCTATCTTACTGAAGCTGGGAGAGAAGCTTTTGACAAATTTTACAGACTTCGAGAAGGGGAATTGCAACTGTTTAGTAATACTGTACTTCAGCTTCCACAGCTTGTGCTGATGAAAGAACCTGAGCTCGTTAAGGATGTCTTGAATGTCCTCATTGGTGTGGTATCCACTACATTTTCACTCAATCAGGTATGGAAGATTTTTAACTGTGCTTAGTTGCGTCTTTTTCCTTTTTTCTTTGTAGAGGTTTCCTCTTCAATACATATATTTCTCTTGAGATCTTGCAGTTGCAGATACTGTTAAAAAGTTGAATGTGACCTAATAGCAATATATTGCAATAATGATGTTATTGCAATAGGCTAAGAGTATTTGTAGTCCTCTAAGTGAAAATAGGTTTATGAATACTCGAAAATAGGTGTGCAAATAGTTTTGTAGATTGGATTTTCTTTAAGGAATTAGATAATGAGTCTTATTCTGTATATTTGGAAGTACTATTCATACTCCTGAAATTTTGCTACAGTTTAATAAGTTTATCACACTGTCCTAGCTATATAGCCTCAGTCATCAGAGTATCTAAAGTGAAAAATTTTGTCTGCTTTTTGTGTATAAATGTTTGCTATTTTAAATCAGAATACAGCTATGAAATATTTGAATCTGCCTTTTTTTTGCTTCCTATGTCCCTTTAGGCTGCTCAGACATTTGTGATAAAGGAGGGGGTATATGTGTCTGGAACTTCACCGGAGACAATGCACAACCTGCTGTCAGAAGTTGCAGAGTATGGAACCTATTACACACGCCTGAGTCGTTTTTCTCTTCAGCCGGTTTTAGATTCTTCATACAGCAAAGGCCTTGTGTTTCAGGTAAAACAATCGTATTAAATCATCTAGATTTAATGTCCAGGTAGAGAAGGTAACTGATTTTGTGTAAAGACGGAGTTTCTTTGTTCTGCAAAACTGCAAAGCATTTTAAGTGTAATGCTCATTCCAGGTCAGCAATGAACAGTGCCACTGTGTTTAAATCACAGCTCTGGGTGCTTAGGGGAGTTGCTTGCACTGAAACATGTAGTAAAAGGTCTTCGTTACCTGAAGTGTGATTTGTTTGTTCTGTTGAAGACTAAAGTAACCTCATTTTTAGATGTTTTAGAAACATTACATGTTTATGCCTTAAGATGTATAAAGTTAAAATACAAGAACTTTCTTAATACAGTATGTGTGTGTATATATATATTTTTTTTAAAAAAAATAAAAACTGAAGTAGGGAAATATATTTAATAGCTTTAATAATTTTTTCTCAGTTCAGAATTAAGTGCAAATTTTCCCTGTCAGTCCTCTGTGTATTATGCTGAACTGCATGTACACTGTGTAATATCAAGTTATTTCATCTCTTTCTAATCCATGGAACTAAGTTAGGATTGGTTATGAAAATGTATTCTTTCTGAAGATTTGATTTACAGCAATGTTAACAGAAATTGAATAAGAAGATCTCTCTCTTTGTCTTGTTAAAAAAAGTTCTAGCCGAGTTTTTTCCAGTATCCAGTTTAGGCATGAGAATGATGAAACAGTTTTCCCTAGGTTCCTATTATAGCTGTTAGACAATGAATAGCTCCTCAAAGGGCAATTCAAAGAAGCTGAACCAAGATATTTTATTATACTGTGTGTGGGTGCAGGCTCCATGCATTGGATGTATAGAGTATAGAGGAGCCATCTGGCCAATTTGAATGTCTGAAGTTGCATGAACTCGTGCTTTCCCCTTGCTTTGGTATACAAGTCCCTCTTACCTGCATATGCAAATTATTTTAGTAAAAGGTTTGTTTTCACACTGATGCAATTGATTTGAGACATAGATTATTAACAGCTTTAACGGTAAGACTCTATATATTTTCTGTTGATACTAGGCGTTCACAAGTGGGCTGAGGAAGTATCTTCAGTATTACCGAGCCTGTGTTTTGTCAACACCTCCTACTTTAAGTCTTCTGACGATCAGCTTTCTCTTCAGAAAATTAGGTCGTCAGTTGCGGTAAGAGAATGATATTAAATATTTAAGCTTTTCACATCAGAAAAATTGCAATCTGTTTCTCCATATACACTAAAAGAGACAGTGTTACACAGGCATTCTTACATGGTCTGTCAGTATTTTTCCTCTGTTTTTACAGAAAGATTTCTTTATATCCAGAAGATTCTAGGGAAAACATGTAAGGTCTTTATATTAATTTTCTGTGTTATCCCTGTTATCATTCAGCTGATACAGTAGGGTTGTTGTGTGATATTCAAATTTAGCAAAGTTTATCACTATGATCTCAGAGACTTCTGGTTGGAATTGTTACATATGATTTAATATTGTTTTCTAGGTATTTAGCTGAACTTTGTGGCATAGGAACAACAGCGCTGGGGATCAGTGGTGGAGCTGGTGCTTCATTTCCCACGGTGATAATTAATTTGCTGTTTTTGTTTGGTTTGGGTTACAACATTAATATTGTTCAAAATTAGGTAGGATTTTACATAAAATATTTAGTGTTGGTCTCTCTGTTACCAAAGATATGACCTTGGACCTCCAGTTAGAATACCATGATCCTTTCTCCAGATATTTTAAAATTTGGAATTTTTTCCTGTGTTTTCAATTCCTAAAATAAACAAAGGATCCAAAATAAGCCTTACAGTGCTTTTCACTGCATTCTAAAGGCAGTGTTTGTTGCAAGTCAAATTAATCCAACTCTAAACATACCTCTAAACACACCTGTTTCCCTTCAGTGACTATAAAGTGAGCTTGAGGTAGCTAGCTCTGATAAAGGGATCTTAACTGCAGGTAGCTAGAGGAAGTGAGATGAATCATAGAATCATAGAATAGTTTGGGGATTGGAAGGGACCTTAGAGACCATCTAATTCCCACCACCCTGCCATGGGCCGGGACACCTCCCACTAGACCAGGTTGCTCAAAGCCCCATCCAGCCTGGGCTTGAACGCTTCTGGGGATGGGGCATCCAAAGCTTCTCTGGGCAACCTGTGCCAGTGTCTCATCACCCTCAGAGAAAATAATTTCTTCCTAATATCTAATCTAAATCTCCCCTCTTTCAGTTTAAAACCGTTACCCCTCATCCTATCACTCCACACCCTGATAAAGAGTCCCTCCCCATCTTTCCTGTAGGCCCCCTTTAGGTACTGGAAGGCTGGTGTAAGGTCTCCCTGGAGCCTTCTCTTCAGGCTGGACAATCCTGCCTTCTGTGTCTAGTAAAACACGTAAAGCAGTGTACTTATGAGTCTTTTGTTATTAAAGTTGTAGTGAAGTTTGTTGCCTAATATTAGAATATTTTCCAATTTTTTTAGGGTGTTAAATTGCTTTCGTATCTGTACAAAGAGGCTCTCAACAACTGTAGCAATGAGCATTATCCAGTTCTTCTGTCTTTGTTGAAGACAAGCTGTGAACCATACACAAGGTGCGTGCATACTGTTCTCTGCATAATTGTGTTTAAGAGCAGTTCTGAATTAGTAATCTGGTGAGTAACTCTACTAGTTTAACAATGGCTTTTAACATTTTCAGAAAAAATATCAAATATGGCTGTATCTGCAAAATACATATAAAAATTAATTCATGTTGCTGAATCCTCTTTCCCTCTCTTTTCCAGCTTAGTAGCAACACAAGGGTTTTATATGTGACTAGATTAGTAAATAAATACATGTAAGTAAGACTTCCTTCTTGCTGCTGGTACTGGAAATTGATGCTGGAGTATGACTCAATAAACAACTTCTATTTTTTTTCTCATACCTGTAGTAAAGTCCTGAAACTGGCAGCTAACAGGTTTCTCTTGGTGTTGCACAAACTGGGAAAGTTCGTGCTTATTTCCACTCTCTTTTTCTTGTGAGCAAAAATTAAAAAAAAAATATCTGTTATTCATTAAGTAGATGTGGCTAACAGTAGGAAGTAGAGTTCCTTGGATTGAAACAGTTTTGTTAAGTAGTGGACATCAATTTGGAAATCGTTAGTTTATAGACTTCTGAAGAGATGCTAAATTTTTTTTAATAGTTATTTATAGGGATTTTAGCTGTAGTCCGCCATCAGTTTACAATGATACTTAATAGATGGAGTGATACTAGAGAGAGAAAACACAAATCTGTCAAAATGGTGTAAATTTAAGATTCCTCCCATGGCCACCCTTCTTGTTTTTAATTCCTTCCAAATAAAATGTTCTTCAGAGAAATTTAATTTCAGATTTACCAGAAGACTCATTGAAATATCTTCACAGCTCCTGCCCTGCAATTTATAGAAGGTAGTCAGTTTTCTGAAATGGCAAGGGCAGGATGTCATGGCATCACAAGGAACCTAAAAAATATAAAAGTATGCTTACTAGTATGTGATACTTAGAGCATTGACTCCTAAATTTGTTGCAGATCTCTTTTGAAACATCAATCATACATCAGGGCTGTCATGGAAGTGGGCTTCCATTATGTGCAGAAAGTGTTACCCCACTCATTTATTAACCTGAAAGAAATTAAATAATACAAGTTATTGCTCACATAAATCATTGAAAGATCAGATTTAACACTTTAAAAGTTCTTAACTTTTTACTTACAACCTTAAAATTGAATGGTGGTTCCTGTGCTAAATGCTTCCTGTTTGTTACACTGACACAACATCTAGAAACATTGATAGTATTGCAACTAGTAAGAAAAGAAAAGATTAGCTTCAAGGTGCTCCAAGCCTTTTTATCTATAGCTTCAGATAATTTTATTTTTTTCTTTTTCTTCAAAAGTTTGGTTTCACCCAGAGGAATTGTGAAAAAACATGAAAAAATATTCCAAAATAGTAGTTCTCATTATTGCAAGTATATTAAAAATGTCTCTAGGTCTGGGGAAAAGATGCTTGATATTGCATCTTTGGTTTATACCCTTTCAGTTTCTCCCTGATAAAGTTACTTCTCTTTAAAATAAATCCTTCCTGCTTATTTCTCCCTATGCTTTGCATCTGCCGCAAAGATTTCTAGAAATTTTTAATATATGCTTAGTAAATTAATATACAGAAATAAAACCTTTGTTTTAATTAGGCAATGTTCTTTCATCTTAAGTAATTATCACTGAAATGTTCTATATAAAGGTGGTTTATTCTAAGAAAACTGTAGAGACACAACCTGTGTGTATCTTTAAATATCAATGTGACAGCACTTAATTGCTGGTTTTTATCCTGCGTATAGCTTGCATGTTTTGATGTTTTAAAGAATATACTTATTGTTTGATTATAATAAAGTTGAGAAGGCGAGCGGATTGATTTTCAATATTGTCCAATTATATATTTTTTTTTAGATTTATCTACGACTGGGTATACAGTGGTGTATTCAGAGATGTTTATGGAGAATTTATGATCCAGGTGAATGAGGATTATCTTTGTTTCAGAGGTACGGTATGTATATGGAGCATTTGTAATTCATATAATTTGTGCTGTTAATTACATAATTAAAAAGATATACTTTCATCTTTTTTTTTTTGTATGTGTAGATAAACATTACTGGACTCATGGTTATGTTTTGATTTCAAAAGAAGTAGAAGATTGTGTCCCTGTATTTCTTAAACATATTGCTAATGATGTGTACATATGCGGGAAAACCATAAACTTGCTGAAATTGTGCTGTCCTAGGGTAAGTTTTGGGTTGGTTCCTTCCTGTTACATTGACAAAATCGTGTCTCTCTAGAGCAAGTTTCTAGGTTTTTAGCAAGTTCGCTCGTTTATTGAAAACTGGTATAGCATAAGTAGGATGTTGATTCATGAAAGGCAATTACTTGCTCTCAGATACTTGTGAGCCGATTATCCACTCTAATTGCTAAAACCTCACTGCAGAAGTAGAAATTTTTAACAGCATCAAATTTATCATATCCAGCGCACGTACTATATTTCTTCTTTTTTTTTTTGTATTGAAAGCAGAAACATTTTAGGCTTCCAAGCAAGTGCCTTCCATTTTTCGCACAACTCATACTGCTATTTTTTGGTTTAAAGATGCCTCACTTACCAGGTCTTGACTCAGTTCTGCATAGCTCTTGTATTTTGGCTCTATCCCTACATTTCCAAGAAGTGCTTAAATAGTTCTATTTATTCATATTTTGCAGAACAAGTCTTGTCCTTGATAAGAAAAATATGTTAGACTACTTTGTCGTCCCTTTTCTCTATATATGTCTTAACAGTGAAGCACTCACAGAGGTGCCTAAAGTCTATAGACACTCTTTCCAGTAACTAGTATTCTCTTTCTTTTTAAGATCAGAGCTGCCCAGTCTTGACACAGCTGAGCAGCTCAGTATCAGATACCTGATATCAGATATAGGGCATAAACATAATGTCTCAAATGACATGACCCTCTGCTAGTTCTCCTGAGTCTGCTATGATAAGCATTCTCAAATCATGACTCAGGTGCGCCAGTAGTACTGGGCTTTTTATAAAACAGTGTCAGCTATTATTTCCATTATAAATTATAGCTTTATCAGTTACTAACCCAGTATCTTAATAGATAGAACATTCCCCCAGGATGCGGGGCACCCGGGTTCAATCCTCTTCCATCTGTCTGAGAGTGCCAGTCACATTTCATCCCTTTCCATGATAATGCCCTAAACAGCTGGCTCTTCCCTTTTGCTAAGGCTAACACAGTCCCAGGAACGCAGCTCTGGGCATCCCGTCTTTTGGCTTTTACCAGTAGGCTGAGGAATCCAGTGTGACCATGCTTGTGGGCTCTTTTCTTTTTATATAGCTCACTTATCTTTCTGTACTGCATAGAACAGCTTCAGAGATTTAGGGATGCTGGTGTGGAGCAGAAAGACCTAAGATACTTAGAGAACAAGTACTCTGTGATGTGAACTGGCCATATTTTTGAGAGAGATGTCTGGCACAGAGCGCTCTCCTGTAGGTGTGTGTTAGATATGCTCCAGACAGTTCCTATTAAGTGGGGATCCGTGGGGAACATAAATGAACAAAATCGAACTTTTGATAGGAGAGAGGCATTCAGCGCTGAGTTACTCAGACTCAGTTAATTTGGATATTCAGAAAAGCAAACTTTCAGTCATTTAGAACATGACTACTATAAATGTTATGTATCAGATTTTAGATTCCTGTCCAATTCAGTGGGAAAGTGGGAACCCTGAGAATTTGACCTGTGATCCAGGTTCTGGAACGTTATATCTCTGTCTCCTACTTCGAATGATATAAATGCTAAAATTGATAATAAAAATTATAGATCCTGTTTCAGTGTCTTGAAGCATTGCTAAGTTAAGAAAAAGTATATAACATGAGTTTATAATCTTAACATTTTACAATTTTAAAAAAAGTATTTAAAAGGAAATTTCTCATTTTTCTCATTTTTCAGCATTATATATGTTGGTCAGATATACCTGTTCCCCGGATTTCAGTTATTTTTTCGCTTGAGGAACTGAAAGAAATAGAGAGAGATTGTGCAGTGTACGTAGGTCGAATGGAAAGAATTGCCCGATACAGTTCCATAAGCAAGGAGGAAAAGGTAAATGAATAAAAGAATAAAGACCTTGTTGTTGGGATTTTTTTTAATACTAATTTTTCATTTTTGTTATAACTTTGAAAGAATTTGTAATTTTCGTTAGAACTTTTTCGTTGGTCAATTGCTGTTTGAATTGTTATCGCAGCAAATAAACTTATTTAATATAGCTTTTAAAAGGATAGGTGGTGTGTTGTCATCTGTTTGCATGTATTAAATGAGTTTTGGACTTCCATCTTAGTTCTTTGCAGCAGCAGATTTGTCCTCCTACTGGAAAAGTACTGAAAAGATTGTTAGATTCTAATTTAACAAATGTGACAACCAGATCAGAATCTTTTTATAATTTGCATAGCTAATTGTTTTTTTCAGAACTCTTTTCGTTATAAGGAGACTTCTCTCTTTCAGATACCATCAATATAGTGTATATATCAGATGGATCTGGTTTGTTGTAAGGTCTGGAATATTAACTTTCAGTATTTGTTTATAGACGTTCCATTTAATTAATTGGTTTATTCATATTTCTGTATGGTAATCATAGATTAATAACCATTATCAAGTGTGCACCTCTATTTGCAACAGTGTATTTGCAAGTCTAAAATAATAGAAAAAAATCCCACCTGTATTTGAAAGGTCCCTTCCAACCTGGACAATTCTATGATTCTATTTTTGTTTGGTTGGGTTTTTTTTTTTTAGGATTTGCGCATGGAAATAGCCAAACAAGAATTAATTGTTCATGCACGAGAAACTGTTAGCAAAGTACTAAAAGCCATTAATGGTAAGTCGCAGTGCTGTCTCCTGTGTTTTCTAGTGGGTTTGTTAATGTAAACTAACGATATCTATATTGTAATACAGATCGACAAATATCAGAACGAATGGCTTTGGATGCAAAGAAACGGGAACAGTTTCAGAAATTGAAAGAGCAGTTTGCAAAAGACCAAGAGGTATTTCTGTGTGTGTAAAGGCCAGCTGTATTTCTTGGGCAAATAATTGAAAGGATATCTTGATTTATTGTACTGCAGTTGAATGAATAGCTCATGGGGTACAAACAAGAACTTCTTGCAGATGTGTGTGTTACAGCTGGTATTGAGAGTGGCTTTTAAAAGTGTTAAATATTTATGCAGCGTCGCCTTGCAATAAAGCAAGAGGAGATTGATGATGATTTCAGCTATGCCCGAGAGCTCAGAGAGAGAGAAAAAAGACTGAAAGCTTTAGAAGAAGAACTGGAAAAGAAGGCAAGGTAACTGTATCTGAGTAGTCTCCCAAAACTTGGATACTCCAAAACCATCAGAAAGACCTCAGAAAAAGTTATCGTATATTAAAATTTATGGTACTAGCAGTTCCCAGACATTGCTCTACAAAGGTAATGTTTCCAGTTAAAAGATGGATGTAAGGATTTTTGGTAATCCATGAGCTAATCAAAATTTTGTGATGTAGGAATGGTCAGCGGCCCAAAAATCCGGGACCCACTGATTTGTGCCAGTATGGTTTTTATTATGATCAGAATTTCAGGAAAAAAATTAACTGTGCTAAAAGCTGATCCCACAGCAAAAATGGTCATGTGTATGTCAAAGCAGAAGTAAAAAGCAGACAGAGGAGTCAGATTGATAATTATTTGAATTGCTGTTATTGTGCATCTAGTTGTATTCCACTTTCTTCCACTATATCTAAAAATACTTAAGATAAATGAGTGAACTAGTAAGAATAGTTACAGAAATACACATTGACTAAGAATACAGTCCTGTTTTCTCCACCTCTGGCTTCTACTTTTAAAAAATTGCTTCTCAGTTCTGAAGTGCTAAAAGGTCTTATTCTTTAGAAGAGAAGATGAAAACCAGTATGCGAAAATCTCTAACTTAGCTTTATTTTTACCTTCATTTAGGCAGGAATTAATTGACCATTATAGCAAACTTTCTGATGATGCAGCCCGTAGGGAACAAAGAGCGTTATGGAAAATCCAGCGACACAAGTTGGAAACAGCCCGTCTTAAGTTTCTATTAGAAGATCAAAAACGCATCGAGGTATCTTCTGAAAAGATTTAAGAAATGTAATTTAGAAACTTTGGTACTGGGTACTTAAAGACTTTTGCTTTTGTCATTTTTACTTACAGGAAATGCTTGAAAAACTTCCAGATGGAAACTACAGGAGAAAATTAGATATTCTTCCTTATAAACAGTGCCAGTTGGCTTTAGACAAAAACCCTGTTGGGAAAGGTCCACAGTCAGAGGTGTGTTTATTTTCTTACATAAACTGCAGGTTGCTGTTCCAAGTCTCCCTCGAGGGAGTTCATTTCATGGTTCATTTCAGTTCAGTAAACACAAGGTTCACTGTAACAGCAGGGTAAGCAGTTATCACATTATTTGTAGTACATCTGAAAAATTGGAAAACTTTAAATCTTACTTGTAATAAAGTGGCGCCCTAATAAGTAGCTTGATTATGTGACTAGCCATGCAGTGTAGTAAGTATTTCTTTTTTAGGTGTCTTCTGTGAAACCTCTGCATTCTGATGAGACAGTTGGCAGAAAAGAATCTGAACCTGGACTGGAATATGCTACTTCTGCCGACAATGCACTGCCCATGCCAGAGCCCACAAATAATAATGCTGATCAGCATTTTCAACCTAAAGCAGCAGGATCTGAAAGCAGTCTCCAAAGTCCAGAGAAAGCATGCAGTCCTCTGTACAGTGCTGATTCCTTGCCTGAATCCAATGTGAATATAGAAGATTTCTTATCAAAGCCACAAGATGAACAACCTGTTGCCATTAGCGTACAAGGATCTTTGCTAGATGAGGCATTCCGAAATATTAACTCAGATCTTTCTGAGACGTCTCAGGTAAGTGAAAATCAGCCTGTCTTGAGAGGAGCGCTGGAAGAAGACAGTGCACCATTGCATCAGCAAAATGAGTATGATTTTAATACAGTTCTCAGACCATCTGCAGCTTGGCAGGGACATGTTAGAGTTGGAGAAAATGTATGTGATGTGGAGTACAGAAGGCCTCGATGGAATATTCATGGACATGCATCTGATGCCAGCATTAGAGTGGGAGAATATGTACCTCATGTGGACACTAATCAGCCACGTTCAAGTCCTTATGGGCATTCTTCAGATTCCCATATAAAAATCAGCAGCTATACTTCTGAAGTTGAATCTAGCCGACCGCGGTGGAATATTCATGGGCATGTTTCTGAAGCTCATATTAAAATTGGGGAATATGCTTCAGAAGTAGAGCCCTCAAGGCCTAGGTGGAACATTCATGGACATGCTTCAGAAGCCAATATTAAGGTTGGAGAGTATGTGTCAAATGTAGCTTCTACAAGGCCTCGATGGAACGTCCATGGTCATGCATCTGATGCCAATATCAAAATTGGTGAAAATGTGTCAGAGGTGGTCTCAGCTAGACCTCGTTGGAACATCCATGGGCATGCTTCACAGTCGCACATCAAAATTGGAGAACTGGTTTCAGACACAGAGCCTTTGAAATCTCGTTGGAGCCCGTTTGGTCACGCATCTCAGTCAAGCATCCAAATAGGGAAGTGGGCCCCATCTACAGAAAATGATCCAATACCTCATCGTAAAACTATTTTGGGTCCTTCATCTGACTCCACAGTTCAGACACTTCTGTACAGTGAAGAATTACCTCCTGATGAAGGGAGCAGAAAGGAAGCAAAAACGTCACAAGTTAAGGAGAAGACTTTGCCGCAGTTGCAGTCATCTGACAGTGTTCCAGTATTTACTGATGCTAATGTTAAAGATGACAAAAAGGAAAATATAATGGAAGAGAAACAAGAAGGTAAAATAAAATTTTTATTCAGTCAGCATTTGTTTAAGGGCTCATGAAAGTAACTGTAGATGTTTATGTTCAAAATGGGCACTTATTAGTTAATTCCTTGCATAACTTGTCGGATGCTGTTAGAATTCAGAGGAAAGAATTTGAGCTTAGTCTTGTCTCCTATATACAAGAAACAGAGCATTAAAAATCCTAGTCTGAAACTTCACAAAACAGGACCTCGTGTGATGTCAAGTAGAGAACATGCGTGAAACTGCCTGGGTGGGACTGTGGGGAGGGGCAGTTATTGGGATGATTGTTTCTTTGGTAGTCTATAGAGAAATTTTGAAGAACTTTGGGAGCAGATCTGAAGTATGAACTAAGTATTATTAGCGGGTCTAAGTACATGCTTTCTTTAATTTACTTGTAATTACAGTAATTGCAAATGTGGTCAACAAGGACCCTTCTCCAGATTCCTCACAGAGTTTACAGGTAAGAAACAAAGTATTTGTTGAGAAGACTTCCTTTTCCTTTGAAGGAGTAAACACACTGGTAGTTTCTGTCCTAATCTAGTAAACACTGTAATACCGTATAGTTTTTACATGTCAGCTCTTTTATTTTCAGTTGGAACAACTAGTCAGTTACCTGTAAGAACACACTAAGTGTGAGCAGACAAAGCCAGCATCTCTATAAAATTTGATCATTTTTTTGTTTTAGGCAGAAGAACCTGAAAAAGCAATTCCAAAAGAGACCGTGACTGAGGAAACTTCATTTTCTGAAGCTAATGCTCCCAAGGCGAAGGAGGAGGAAGAGGGAGAGGAAGATACATGGAAGAAAGAACAAGCTTATTTGAAAGCCTTATCGGATCAGTATTGTATTGAAAAATATCAAGATAGTTACGATTTGATGTGTGAGTAGAACTGTTGGAACAGTAGATTAATAGAAGATGTGGTAAACTTGAGCAAGAAAGCTGAGTGCCGGAAAAAATACCTGAATTTCCAGTAAATTACCAGTACCATGAACTGGAGCAGCCAAACAGTTTGCTTCTAGGCACAAAAATGAGAAATACATTTTGACACATTATGATTTTCTATCCTAGAGGGGTTTGTAGAGTTTTATAGAAACAGATTATCAAGTTGCTTAAATATAATAACATACAATGTTTATATATTTTTAAATTTAGCAGAACTGCCAGTTTCCCATCTCTTGCATCATGTGATACCGAGATCGTACACTTTTCCTGTGGATCCTATGGTACAGTCAGCAACAGATGAAACAGCTGTACAGCTGAGTGAGCTCTTGTCTCTGCCAGTGCTGATGAAGCGTTCTATTACTGCTCCACTTGTATCTCAGTGAGTATTCATTAGAGATAGTGAATCCATAATTTAGCAATTAACATCATGTTCTTTATTAGTTCTTTCTTGAGACAAGAGTTGTGCATAGAGCTGTTCGCTTAAATTTTCTCTTTGCTCCCAGAACTGGTTCAGTGGATGGACCATTACTAACTAAAAAGTTCAGATTTGCATTATAAATAGTAACATAAACTTACATTTTCATTTGTAAATTAAAAATTTGACCGTCTATTTAAAATACAGGGGCTCGGAGGGAAGTGTTTGCTCTCAGACTCCTGGATTATGCAGCAGTAGTTTTGACACCATTGGTTTCCTTGTTCTTTTAAAAAGAAAGTGTATTATTTATAATGTTTGTGCTCATTTTTATTTGGCAGATCAAAGATAAGGGGAGAAAAAGAATAATCTTTCGATTATGTGAAAGCTCATGCATATTGATAAGGATGTATTTTGTGTTTCTATGGGAACTCCAGCGTCGAGGCTGTTTTGAAGTTAAATAGAAGCTGTTCTTGTTACTATTTGGTTTATATAGGGAAATCATATATGCGTTGGACCATTTTGTTAGTATATCTAATGGTATTTTAAAGAAAAGTTTTTGTTATTATGTACAAAATTAGCTTCTGTCATGAAAACAGTTACTCACAGATGTGTTGAAATGCTTCCTGTTTTGGAATCTACTATCTCGTAAGTTTGGATTCCATTTACTAACTGTGAGTATGCTAAACGCAAAGTTTGGTGCACTGTAGAAAGATGTAATTATCTAACTTAGTTTTAAACATCCAGATTGGCTACCAGCATGATCTGTATACAGATTCATGTACTCAGCAAAGCAAAGTAAGCGAGCCTGAGTTGTGTGCTGGCAGGATTAGCCTGTCCCTGATATGCAAGTTAAATTATTTAAAGCTAGCTTGAATGCCTACACTGTACTGCAAACTGGAGTATAGACCTGCCCTCAATATTTAGTGTCAGAGCTTTACCAATTAGGATATTCTTCTCAGGGATTTAATAATTCCTAGTCTGTTTGTGTAGGTGACAGAGATAAGACAGAAGGCTATTGGTAAAATGTTGCTCCAGGCCCAGCAGCGTGTTCTAAAGATCATTATATATAGCCAGTCTTAAAATACTTCCACAGTACTGCTCAAAACCCAGTTATATGAAGTGGTAGCTTTTAATTCTGAGGTATGTTCTGAATGAAGATTTTTTTGTCTCATCTTTTTTTGCTTATGTGAATATCATCCTGTCTTGGATATCAGAGTTAGATACTGGAGCATTAATCTGATGTTAAAGCTGAATGTTAACAGTAAAGAAGGAGTTGCTTGTAAGAATAATACCTTTTATTTGTTTTTATTTTTAGTGTTTCTCTTGTGAACAAAGCAATAGTTGATTACTACTTTGTGGAACTGAATGTAGAGAAGCATTTTGAAGCACTGAGACACTTTTTGTTAATGGAAGACGGGGAGTTTGCTCAGTCACTCAGTGACCTGTTGTTTGAGAAGGTATTTGTTTTGTTGTCTTAACCCTTGGTTTTGGGTTGTCTGCTTTAGCTTGACACCTCTGGATTAATTTGGATAAGAATGAGGGAACGGTGTGAATTAGAATCCTGGCTTGCTCTGTTTTCCTCCTTTGTGCCATGCCAAGAAGTCTTACAGCAAGGAACTATGTTAATGTTGTAAGGGCTGAGGCAAAAAAGGTGTTTGCTTGGAAGGGATGGCAATGCCCAAGGAGGTCCCAAGGAGGAGAGTAGTATTTTCTACTGCTAATTCCAGCAGTAGAGAGAGTACAAGGATTTGGCACATCAAAGATAATAATTTCAAACTTTGACAGATAAGCAGTCATGGAAGGGTATTTCACTCTCTCTGGGAAAACTGCTGCACTATTGCTCTGTCCCCTCCCATCTGCTGGCAGCAGGGCTAGAAGAGCCTGTTGCCATTTGCTAAAATCCAATGGAAAAGCCTGTGTCGCAGAATACCTATTCTTACCTCAGATGTCCTATAGAGCAGAGGGGAGGGCATCTGAAGAGAGTGCTGGGCCCTCTGATGCGACAGTGTTGTCATGACTTACCCCTGTGTTCATGGGGAAGACAGTGAGGTGGGAGGAATAGCCTGGGTTAATACAGCTGGTTGCCAGTGGAGGTAGTGGCTGTATAGCTATGTATAGTTAATGCATTTCTCTGAATCCTAAGAATGGCTTGGACCCAACTAGGGAAAGCAGTTGGGGATTTAGACTCGATGAATAGCTTTATTTGTAATCTTCTGAGGGTGCTGAGTTGATGAGATAGGCAGATTGCAGTCAGGTGGATAACACCAGTCCTGTCGCTGGCTTTCGGCCCCACTAAAGCCCAAAGGCTGTATCCCTACAGTAGGGATGCAGGCTGTATTCCTGCAGTCCAACATATCAAAATAAATCAGTACAGGTATGAGATTACCTGCATGCTGTGAGCAGCGGATAGTTCAGAAGTTGCTTCTTATGCTGTTTATGCATCCCTGTGGCAGAAGTAGAAACTGCAAGTCAGAACAGTGGAGCAAGGCAGGATAGTCACCACTTTACCATTCTGCTTTAATTCACCTGTGGTCAGGAGCCAAGACTGTTTATTAATACTGTGTAATTAGGATTTTTGGTTTTTTACCCCTAGCTTGGATCAGGACAAACACCTGGTGAATTGCTGAATCCACTGGTTCTTAATTCTATCCTAAATAAAGCATTACAGTACAGTCTTCATGGTGACACCCAGCTTGCTTCCAATCTTTCTTTCGCCCTCAAGTACCTTCCAGAAGTGTTCAAGCCCAATGCGCCTGATGCTCTGAGTTGCTTAGAGCTAAGGTACAAGGTAAGAAAGCATGGAGAAAGGTCGTAGTACTGCAATTATACCATGGTTCTTATGTACCACAGTAGAGTGAATATGTTCTTAATAATGGAATACTTTTAAGAATAGAGTAAAAAAAAAAAAGTGTAATGGAAATTACAGGATTTACTTGACCTGGCCATTGCGTTACATTATTAAAATACTTACTTCAGGGACATTCAAATTACTGTATCTGAAATGTTCTTCTAACACAAAAATGTGGTATGATCAGCACTGTTATTGCTTTTAGGTTGACTGGCCTCTGAACATTGTCATTACTGAGAGCTGCATGAACAAATACAACAAGATCTTCTCCTTTTTGCTTCAGCTGAAGCACATGGTGTGGACTCTCAAGGATGTTTGGTTTCACTTAAAACGCACTGGTAAGTATAACGAGTGAACTAGCGAGCATCCTATTTAAAACGCTTTTAGCACCCTGTGCTAGACAATCACTTATAAACAGTCATGCCAAGCTTCAAAAGCCACAATTTTTAAAAGAAACTTCCTTGGCATTTTAAACAGACTCTACTGACAGAAACCTTCATTCCTTTAAAAATCTGATTTTAGGCAGTCTCCCTGGGTGCTGATGATAATATATTTCTGTTTTTATTTTCAGCTTTAGTGAGTAGTGCATCAAATTCTGTTCAGTTTCGACAGCTCCAGCTGTATAAACATGAAATGCAGCATTTTGTGAAAGTTATTCAAGGTTACATTGCCAATCAGATTCTTCATGTTACATGGTGTGAATTCGGAAACAAACTGTCTTCTGTAGGCAACCTGGAAGAAATTCACAGAACACACGCTGAATACCTCAACAAAGCAATCTTCAGGCAAGCTACCATACTTATTTTTGCTTCATATATTTAAGTTAGTGGAGCTGCCAGTCTAGCCTAACGTATTTGTGCAGAAGTGAATTCTACCTGACATACTCAGTAGTCTGTACATATGAAAGTTTAAGTAAGGGAAACAAACTTCACGGCACGGTATGACGTCCATGCTTTGGTGCTTTTCCTCAGCTACCTGTCCTCTTCATTTCCCCAGACTCCTTGGAGTTGCTTCCAGCTCCAGTTCACCCTGCCTCTGGAATCTTCAAGTCCACTCAGGACGGCTCTAACCTGAAAACTAAGGGCACGCTTGCCACAGTTCTGTTTTTCTTTCACCCCATCCTTGTCATAGCCTTTGTAAATGAATGCTGTTTCATTCAGCATGAGTAACGTGCACGAGTAAGCCTTGCTCAAGGATTGTAATGCTTCTTCTATACATTATATATGCTTTTAATAAATGTGCAGTGACCAGGACTGGACTTTGAAGGAATAAATGTGACCTGATGCCTCTGTCCAGATTTATGAGCAGCGCAAGAGACATCTGTCTTTTAGGAATCACAAGCTCTTAGCCCTTTGGTTACCATGTATGAGGCAGAAGGGTGCTGTGAATAAGAGGACAGGAGGTCTGTTTTTTTTGTTTTCTTAAAGAGTATACACTGGAATGATAAAGTGGAGACATGGAGGAAGAAGAGATGATAAAGAACAGAAATTATAAACAAGAAAATTATAAACAAGAAAAGAAATCTGTCCTTTCATGACTCAGTTTTAATAAGAAAAAATTTGGCTAAAGTTACTGTTTGGATACCAGCTGATGGGATGAGAGGGGATTAAAGTTTAAGGAAACTCAGAGCATGATAATGTTTTTAAATGTCATCTCTTTTGCAAATGCAGATATCATCCTAGAAATCAAACAAACCAATACAAATATCAGTTCTTTAGAAGTGCAAGCGAATGATGTTAGGTTTAGGCACCTTTTTTAAAATCAATTACAGTTGGCTGCAGTCCCGTGAATTTTTTTTTTTAAGCAAGTGAAGAGGAAACCTAAAGGATTGTCACCGCTTTGTATTTTTCTCCCTACAACCAATAAATCGTGTCAACTGCATTTCTAAAGTTGTTTTTGTTCCGTTAGGGGTCTGTTGACAGAGAAGGCAGCCCCTGTGATGAACATTATCCATAGCATCTTCAGCCTCATTTTGAAGTTCCGCAGCCAGCTGATCTCCCAGTCGTGGAGCTTCGACACAGGGAAGCAAATGGCTGTTCATCCCAACTTTGGTCTGATGCAGCAGTCGTACAATACCTTCAAGTATTACTCCCACTTCTTATTCAAAGGTAAGAAATTGCATAAATTCTAGATAGAAGAAAAAGTCAATTGACAACTGAAAAAATTACAAGGAGGTTTTGGAAGTATAAGATAAAAGTAGGAAAATGTCTGTACTTAGTGTGTGTTAGAAGATGTAGTTCCCAAATGAAAACTGCTTTATCATGGTTTGCAAACATCTGCACATCCATCAGTTAAAATGTCCACACAAGAAATCTAACAGATATCCCAAAACTGACGATAAGTTTTTGCTAATTTGCAAAATAAGTATTTGGTATTTAGCTCTATCTATGTGCTCACATTTTTCTTTTCTCTGAAATTGAGTTCTGGAACTTTTTATTGGCCACAATGAGAGGTAGTTAGATACCATTTAGAAGTAATTTTAGACATGTCTGCGTTAGCTGAGTATTACTGTTGTTACGAGATTTGAAAATTCTGATTCCCATGTTGGACTAAAGCTCAGAGAGTCTCCTCCTAGCACTAGTTAGAGCTTATATCCAGTGCTCCAGGGAAGTGTTTTTCAACTGCACAGGTGTTGTGCAGTTTTCATCTGCACATCATTCCAAATGTTTTTTCCTTTAACGTGATAAAATTTCTTCTCACTGTCAGCTTAGCCTATAATGTGAAGAAATGGTTGATCTGTCTTTTCTTTCCATTTCTCTTTCAGATCTTGCTTGTGATTTTAGTAGAAGTTACTTACCCTTCCCCTGAGTACAAAGATGGTTCATGGGGTTTGGGGTTTTTTTAGGAATTCCTTAACTCCTGAAGGAAGTGCAACTGTTTTTCTTAGATCTATTTTTCTAGAATATTTTTTAGTCAGACTCTATTCTTCAGGAAATGAGCTGCCCTTTTTATTCTTTAAGGGTGTCCAAAAATGGTGTCAAAGGACCAAAAACAGATATTTCAGGATGAGTTAGAATGGCTGCTTCCAAATTCTACAGGAAGTCAGAACACCTCTGGGAGCCACCTAAGCCCATACTACGAGATCTATGGTTGCTTCATGGACAGAGATTAATAGACCATTCCGTAAGGAAATTTGCTGAGTGACCTAGTTCTTTACACTCTCTTCATTAAGCACTACAAAACAAATGTGTGCTTGTTCCTCTACACTCGTTCCTTCAGTCACCACGTACTGTAAAATGCTCTCTGTCACAATGGGTTGATCCAGAATCCATTGAAAGCCGATACAAAGTAGTCTGGGCTTCAATGGCTTTGGCTCGGGCCCTAACTTCTAATTATACACTTTCCCGTCTTCCTTGCATGCTACTGCTGCTTGCTGATTCCCTTTATACTAGTGCATGGGATGTTTACGAGCGTAGGGAGCTTCTATTGCCTTTTTTCCTCTGTTTCTAAGGTTGTGTAGAGCAGTTGGTTTGTTCATTCATCGAGCTTGAGGGGTTTGTTCCAGGACTGTCTCTTTGTTTTTTCTTTCTCACAATGGACTTTCGTCAAGAAAACTTCAGCAGAGCTTCTTCTTTCACAGAGGTCACCAGAGGACCTAAACAGGCTTCCTGGTCAGTTGACATTATGATAAGAATATACCATCTTATTGTGAAAGCAGCTTGAGAAAGCATTTCTTTGTTAGAATAATACAGCTTCACTTAGAACTGACACAGAATCCTTCTCTTCAATCTTATTTGAAATACTTTGTAATTCCAGAAAGAGATCCTGAACCTTTCTTATGCAAAAATAAGACATTTGTTTCCATTTTTCCATTGTTTTCAGATTTCTGCATTAGGCTGCTTTTTTTTTTTTTTTAAGTTAAAATGCACAAATACTATCAACACTGACTTTAGAATACTAATCTTAGTTGAAGCTTATTTTATTTTTTGGGTTTGTTTTTCTTCCAGTGGTAACAAAGCTTGTAAATAGAGGATACCAACCGCATTTGGAGGACTTTCTACTGCGAATCAACTTTAATAACTACTACAAGGATAACTGAACTCTATAGAGTAAGGATCACAAATAGCATGGTAAACCAGAAACAAACCTATGTGCTTATCATTTATAGAATCTTATGCAAATGCCATGCAAGAGGCATTTATCTTCAGTGAAATAACCTTGAAGTATATAACCACCACATACAGAGAATGATGCTTCTTAAAATCCACCACACCTACCAGTGTTTTGATCTACTGAGAATTGATGTTGTCATTATTGCAAAGATAGAGAAGCTGAGTGCCTGGTCCTGACAGGGGAGAGTGCAAAACTGTATATTTGTGAATGTGTAAATGTTGTATTTTCAGTGTTGTGAATTTCCTCCAATGTAAATACATGTATGTGAAATAAATTAACAGATACTTTCTAAAATTGTTGAGAGATGAGTATGAGGTGCAAATATTCAGACACACATAAATGTGTGTTTAAGACACATATGATGTGTTTTATTTTCAAATTGCTGTTAATTCTCAATCTCAACGTAACTGATTTCTTCAAGGCCATTGGTCACAGGGGAAGGCGGCATGATAAAAACACCTTGCAGTGAGGCTGTGTCCTGGGAGATACAGTATTTGACTATTCAAGCACTTGGTAATTATTGCATCACTTGTGCCAAACTTTCTTTATCCCTCACTTAACCTTACACCTTATTTTGTGGTGATTATGTAAAACAGATAAAATGGAAATTCAGCATCACTAAAGTGAAACAAATCTGATTCCAAATAGATTCTGACTACTGCTTTCAACTGCAGGATCACATTTGCAATTTGCTAATGCTTTTCCTTCTCCTTGATGTTTTCTTTTTTTCCTTTCTATATTGTGAAAAGACACAATTGAACTATTTACTTCATGGGATGAAAATGTTCTAGAGAGACAGTATGCTTTGAAATTTTCAGCTTTGCAATACGTTGATTTTGAGATTCTGCAGTCCCTTAAAATGTGGATCTAGTCCTCAGGAGCTCATTGTCTGATTAACGGCCACTTATTTAAAAGTATAGGCACCACTAGCATATTAGCAGTACTGAATATGATTATTTTCTGATGATGTGTAGGTAGCTTTATGTATTATTTTTTTTCTGAAATAGAAATTAGGCATTAGAGTCAGAATATAGCAACTGTAAAGTTGACCTGAGTGTTTCTGCTCCTGCTCTGCCACCAAAGTCAGTGTAAGAATGTGGTAACGCACAGTTGTAATGCACGCCTTCGTTATCTGTGCTGTATGTAATTAACTAGCTTCCTTCTGTTCTACAGAGTAGGAGATTGAAAGAGCAGGTGGCTTGCAGATTGAACTGTTCTGTTGCCTGGGCAGGTGGAGAGCTGGTTGTTTACCTTCAGGAACTTCCCAGGCCAGGTGTGTAAGTGCCAGCTTGCCTTCTGATGCAGACTGATGCCTTGTCCTGGGGCACGACTCCCCACTAGAGAGCAGCCGTGCAGCTGCTGCAGGGAGCGAGTGGCTGCCCCCGGCGCTTGGCATGACAGTTGGAAGCTTAAAAAGACAAAGTTTTAGCTTTCCCGTGAACCCAGTGTGACTCCTGAGGAGGTCCACACCGCCTGCCTGCAGTCAGCACTCCGAAATGCCTCAGGTGCCTTAGCTGGCCCTTGATGTAGGCAGCGAAGAGAGAGTAGAAAGAGGGAAGAGAGAAAATGTGATTCAGAGCACCTGAATTAAATTCCTGGCACTGTTACACAAGAGGAGCAGCCCTCTGCCTGTTGACTTCTAAAGGAGTCCTATCTGATGAAGGAAAAGGCTAGCAAGATTAGCAACAGCTACAAATCAGAGACTTCTCAGTGCAGGCTGTGAGTAGTGCTCTGCATCGTCCCACTGCATATAACACAAGATTCCCTGGTACGGCGTGATAAAACTAGCCTGCATTGCTACAGTTGGTTGGCGTGTACTTCATCCCTCGTGGTGGTGAAAGATACACTAAACTGCTGTTAAACAAGTAGTTTCTCTTAAAATTAATTGGAAGTGCTTTATTTTTTCTTAATCCCCCTGTATTTTTGCCACATTCATACATCTATGTTTCAAACATTTATAAAGATAGTAATTTGGGGGGTGGTGGTTTAAAATATCTCCAGAGATCCGTTCCAGCCTCAGTTGTTCTGTGATCCTTTTGATTCAGCTCAAACGCTGCTGTTTGGATTTGTTTGTCTCACACTCCCTGTCCTCACACCCAGCTCTGTAACACTGATCATTTTACCAAATTGATCCTTTTTGATGCAACTTGTGAAAAATGTAACAGCAGAGGTCAGAGTTTAGGTGCAGGCTTGCAGTGATGAACTGCTTCCTTACAGACAAAAGCCTTTAGAAAAAAATGAGAGCAAAGTATGGAAATGAAGAAAACTTCTTCCCCCCCCCTCCCATTTTTATTGCTGAGCATGACGTTACAGGGCACAGAATAGCCCTTCGGCCAGTTCGGGTTAGCTGTGCCCCCTCCCAGCTTCTCACCTACCCCTGGGCAGGGGCAGAGGGAGAGGCAGAGACGGCCTTGATGCTGTTCAGCAGTAGCCAACACACTGCTGTCTTATCAGCCCTGGATTAGCTGCACATCCAAAACACAGCCCCGTACAGGCTGCTATGAAGAAAGTTAACTCCATCCTGTCCAGCCAGACACTGCACAAAGTTAAATTAATTTTGCTTTGGAAAATACTGCTTGTTTAGAAAGGCCAGTTAGGAAATACCAAGAATGACCTCAAGCTAGAAAAAACTAACTTCCAACTTTGTGGTGTTACATGAGCACTTCAGTATAGAAATGGTTGCAGTAGCTCCCTGCTTTTATGCACAATAAAACTTTTGAGTGCAGTGGACTAAAAGTCATCCAGAAATGTCTACAAATCAGTATTTTGATCCACACTCTGGCACTGGGAACTCCTAATTAAAGGCTGAAGGGTGGAGGCCCCTCAGCCAGCTCAGCTCCCAGTGTCAGAGGCAGCTGAAGGGCATTCCCTCCTTGACGTCCTTTTGCCCTGGCTCCGTAGTTATTAATGAGGGGATCTGCTATCTCTGCTTCTGGGAAAGAGTTAAAGGGTGGATGGAGCGCCTTTTTTGGGGGGTTGTAGCAAGAGAGAACAGAGGGGAGAAGCCAGTTAACTGGAGTGTTACAATGCCAGTCCTGGTGCTGAATTGATTAATGGACAAAAAAAGCATTTTAGATACAAGGTTTCCTGGCCGACAGCCACCAGGGAAAGGCAGAGGGCCAGATGGAAGCCCCCACGCAGCCAGCCTCCCTCCCTGCGCAGCTGCTTGGCCCACCGCGGCCGAGGAGGTAAAAGCTGCCTACGACTGAGCCTACGACTGAGCTCCACCGCTGCCCACCACATCAGCCCAGGGTCCTTTCCATTCCTGCGCCCAGCTCACACCACCACAGGGGGCTGCTCGGGGATGGAAAACCTGCTCAGACACCATCCGGGCCTGGGAGCCAGCACAGCTTCGCCATCATCAGCAACATCACTTAATCTACCAGTGCTTCAGGTTCTCCACCTGAAAAATAGTAACATAATTTATCTTTCTTCGTAAAACTTTTTTAAAAAAAGGAAAACGGAAGCATATGCTATTTCAGGATCAATTTAAACTGTTGCTCTACTGTATTATTAAATGCCCATTTCTCCTGTCTTAAATCAAGTCCAGAATAGAAAGCACATGAAATAACCTTCGTAGGGCAGCTTAGCCTACTAAAACTGTTTCTGCTTATACTTGCACAAAGTATCATTCAGTCCCACCTCTGGGTTTACCTGCTGAACGCGCAGGCTTAGCAGGAGCTCTGCAGTGCTGCGGCTCTGTCCTTGCCCAGCCAAAGCAGCAGCAGGGAAGAGAAGGAACAGTACAGACCTTCAGATTTTTGGCATGCCTTGGCTATGGAGACAAATAAGCGTGATTTTTTTTTTTCCCCTTGGGTTTCTGCTCCACTGTTAATTAGGCAGTTACTGTCAAAACGGAATGATTGGTTATTTATTATGGATGGGGGAAAAAAACGCAGTCTATATTCATAGCAGTTTGGAAGTTTATCACTATCCCTCGTGTCCTTTGATTTCTATGCCACGTCCCACATGCCAGGGCAGCTGCATCCATCAGCTGTGGGGCTGCTCCAGGGCTGGGGGAGAAGAGAGGTGCTAAAAGAGAGGGGAGCACAAATGCAACATATTTACGCAGTTGAGAGCAACTGAGAACTGCCACTGCACAAACAGCCAATCTCCCACTGTAAATGCATGAAGCGTAAAGCCAACAAAAAGATGGAGCATAAGTATGGGCTGTATTATTTAGAATAGAGCCTCAACTGTGGGATCTTACAGCAGATCCGACTGCGTTGTGAACCCCCCTGTCGGGTTTACAGCCATTAGCCTCACGCAGCGCCTGGCTCTGGGGGGGCGAGTGCAGGTTACTGCCTCTGCCCGGCTCACACGCACTCCGGTCAGAGGGAAAGCTGCCCCGCTCCCACCCGCCTGCGTGACGGAGCTCAAGGGGCTGTTAAAAAAGGCCTTGTGGCTGCTTGAACATGAGCTGGCGTAACTGAGCAGACTGAGCACGCGGTGGTGTGTCATCTAGTGAAGGGTGCTGTGTGGAGCCACACACTCAAACATGTGAAGCATGGATCTGACAACGTGAATTCAGGGTAACTGCAGCTTGAGTTAGGTCTTTCAGTGGACCCAGGGGGTTGCCTCAGCCCTTTGCTACTTTTACCAGTTTAAAGGTAAAGCAAGAGCTTTGCACACAAGCAAAGCAAAACAAGGAATTCATTCGCTGTTCCCATGAGCAGGCCGGTGTTCAGCCATCCCCAGGACAGCGGGGCTCCATCACATGTAACAGTTACTTGGGAAGACAAACACCATCACTCGGAATGTCCACCTTTTCTTCTTCTTCCCCCAGCTTTATACACTGGGCATGACATCACGTGGCACGGAATATCCCTTTGGTCACTTGGGCTCAGCTGTCCCGGCTGTGTCTCCTCCCAGCTTTTTGTGCCCTCCCAGCCCTCGCTGGCGGGGCGCTGTGAGGAGCAGAAAATGCCCTGACTGCCCAGCAACAACCAAAACCACCGGTGTGCTACCAACACCGTTCTCATCCCAAATCCAAGGAAAAGTCATAAACCTTGCTCAAGGAAGCCATAAACAACCCAAGTAATCTGTTAAAATAACTGATGAAATGTTAATGAAGAAATGGCTTTCGTTTAAAGCCAAGTGTGGGACTACATAAACGCCTCGGCCCTGCCTGTAACGAGCTGTGGAGGAGGTGGAGAGTGATCCTCACCAAAGAAATGCTTCCCGAGCCTCTGGACCCTACATCACTGGAATTAAAGAAGTGTCAGCATACAGGTCAAGCATATAAGTAATTACGAGAGAGGTTTCCCTCTGAAAAAGGTGAGGGTCCTTACCTTGCTCCAAGAATACGACTGAAATCCCTGGCGAGGCAGGAGACTGCACCCGGGATAATTCACTCCTCAGGAAACACCGCCAAAGTACTTAGTAAGGCTTCTGTAATACAACCTGGGCATCTGACCGTAGTACAGAGTAAATATGTCGAAAGAAATAAAGTGTGCTGAGCAGTACGGTTAACAGCAAAACTCTTTCAGGAAATAGGCATGACCAAAAATATTAAAATTGCATTTTTATTTTTTTTAATAAAAGAATCAAAGAAAGCCGTAGCACTTGTTTGGAAAACAACCAAACAACCCAACACAAAACATTCCAAAGCGAGAGGTGACGATAAAACATTCGCCAATTGTTGATTTGCAAGCTGATGAAGCAGAGTTACGGTGAGATCTTACGAAGTTGTGACAGCAGTCCCACAACCACCTGAGACCACCCAGAGACACGTCTCCAAGAGCTTCTCATTTCAGTTTTGTAATCCTTTGCAATACCCTTGCTTTTATGCAAGGGCAGCTCAGGCTGTATAGCCACAGACTACGCCTAATCAAGTATTTCCACAGAAAGCTGTTGATGTGAAGAGTCACCAATTCATTTTCAGCACAAGTCTGTGGCTTTTATACAAGCAGAATATTTGACCAATATTATTTTCGGGTTTACGTATTGCAAATACAAGCTTTAAAAATCAAGCAGAAATTTATGGTTCAAGTATTGAGACTCCCAAATGTTGTAAGCTGTATTCCCTTCCCTCTGAAGAGCTGAGCTAATAGATAAAGTTCTTACCTGGACAAAATGTGGTTGAATTGTCCTGAACAACCTCCTGCTTCCAGACTGCTCCAGAAAGAAGAAACTCACTATCATCAGAGCTGAAACTGCTATCTGCCTTTGAAAGAGGGTGCTAGAAGAGCACCAGTATTCCACTTGGCTTCTGATCATCACACTTTTTCAAATACAAAGCATCGATGTCACCGCATGCACTGAGAAACCGGGCAGTTGAATGTCAGCGCAGTTAGACCATGCGAATACCCTCTTAGTATTTCTACCAGCTGGTGCACATACTGCATCTATTACAAATACAACTTCACTGAGCGGCACACCAAGGGTCTGCATTCATCATTTCAAGCGTTCTAGACCTCTTGCACTTGATTTAGATGTAAGCAAAGAACATATTTAGCAGGAAATGACATCACATTTTCATTCCTCACTGTTACATTCAATTTCCCTTTCAAAGGATAAAACTACTACCAAATTACTTCAAAGCATCTCTCTCTCTCCATGATTCTGGCATTACAGAATCATAGAATCATCTAGGTTGGAAGGGACTTTAAGATCATTGAGTTCAACCATCAACCTAACACGCCAAAACCATCACTAAACCATGTCGCTAAGCACTACGCCTACTTGTTTTTTACATACCTCCGGGCATGACGATTCCACCACTTCCCTGGGCAGCCTGTTCCAATGTTTGACAACCCTTTCAATGTAGAAATTTTTCCTAATATCCAGTCTGAACCTCCCCTGGTGCAAGCTGAGGCTGTTTCCTCTTGTCCTGTCGCCTGTTACATGGGAGAAGAGACTGACCCCCACCTCGCTACAACCTCATTTCAGGTGGTTGTAGAGAGCAATAAGGTCTCCCCTCAGCCTCCTTTCCTCCAGGCTAAACAACCCCAGTTCCCTCAGCTGCTCCTCATAACACTTGTTCTCCAGACCCTTCACCAGCTTTGTTACCCTTCTCTGGATGCGCTCCAGCACCTCAGAGTCTTTCTTGTGGCAAGGGGCCCAAAACCGAACACAGTACTTGAGGTGGGGTCTCACCAGTGCCAGTACAGGGGGACGATCACTTCCCTAGTCCTGCTACCCACACTATTCCTGATACAAGCCAGGATGCTGTTGGCCTTCTTGGCCACCTGGGCACACTACCGGCTTATATTCAGCCGGCTGTCAACCAGCACCCCCAGGTCCTTTTCTGCCAGGCAGCTCTCCAGCCACTCCTCCCCAAGCTTGCAATGCTGCATGGGGTTGTTGGACCCAAGCGCAAGACCCAGCACTTGGCCTTGTTGAATCTCATACCATTGGCCTCAGCCCATCGATCCAGCCTGTCCAGATCCCTCTGTAGAGCCTTCCTACCCTCAAGCAGGTCGACACTCCCACAGAATTTGGCATTGTCTGCAAACTTACTGAGGGTGCACTCATTCCCCGTGTCTAGATGGTTGATAAAGATGTTAGAACTGGCCCCAATACTGAGCCCTGGGGAACACCACTTGTGACCGGCTGCCAAGTGGATTTAACTCCATTCACTACCACCCTCTGAGCCCGGCCCTCCAGCCAGTTTTTCACCCAGTGAAGCGTATGATCATCCAAGCCATGGGCAGACAATTTCTCCAGGAGCATGCAGTGGGAAATGGTGTCCAAGGCTTCACTAAAGTCCAGATAAACAACATCCCCAGCCTTTCCCTCATCCACCAAGTGGGTCACTTTGTCATCAAAGGGGATCGGGTTTGTCAAGCAGGACCTGCGTTTCATGAGCCCATGCTGACTGGGCCTGATCGCCTGGTTGTGCTTCACGTGCCGCGCAACAGCACTCAGGATGATCTGTTCCATGACCTTCCCAGGCACTGAGCTCAGACTGACAGGCCTGTAGTTCCCTGGATCATCCTTCCGGCCCTTCTTGTGGATGAGCATCATGTTTGCTAGTCTCCAGTCAACTGGGACCTCCCCTGTTTGCCAGGACTGCTGGTAAATGATGGAAAGTGGCTTGGCGTTACAGGTGCAAAATAATTTGTGTCTTTATAAGCAAACTAATTTGGCAGTTAAATCAAGTTCTCCTATGTTCCTTCTCCATACCATTATGAATAGAGATCTACTCAACCCCCCAAAATTAATATCAGAATGCTGTTAAAAAGACTCGATCCCTTAGGTATGGTGTAAAATCCTTACTTTTTAGACCATTCTGCTACGACAAAAGCTTGGGCAGAGCTCCTCCAAAACACTGTTCCCCTCTGCCTCCCAAAATGAAAAAGGTACAAGTTGAGAAACAAAATCAGCACACAGTTCATCTTCTTGTTGAATCAGTTTCTCCAGGTTGAAGGCAAGACAGAATGAATGTTTACATTCAAAGCATCACGTATTCACTGTGGCAGCAAGGAGAACAGATTGATTATCAGTACGGATGGATAAGCAGTAGCCCAACTGTTCTCCCTGTTTTTTGATAGCTCGTATTTTGAGGAAGACTTAAAAGAGCACAATTCAACCTGAGCTAACCAAGCTTGCAGAGGTCTGGAGGAAGAATTTACTAGAGTACACTTAAACTCACAGTGTAAGACAGTGGTCTCTTTGGAAAAAATAAACCTTTGCATTAAACCAAACTTTTCCCAACATTTCAGGTTTCTGAACCAGTAATAGAGTCCTTAAGAAAGGAGTTCAGAAAGCAAAGTAATAGCTAACTACAGAACAACTTTTTTTTTTTTCTGCCGTGACAATAATGGCAAAAAACTTTCCCCTGAAACCTCAACTGAAACACTATCAATAAGTAACTTGCAAGCAAGTCAGCTTCCATCCTCCTCTCGTATCCTCTGTCTTTTACACAAGCTCAAATAGCACGTTCCTGAACAGCAGCTTTCAGCGTAAAGATTTCCAGAGACCACGGAAGCCAACAAAGTGGTACAAGACCAGAGTGGGAATGGCAGACTCCCACCGACCAGTGTGAACAAACAGGTACCCCACGCTTCTCCCACAAGGAGACTCTGTTAAGAGTACACAAACAAACAGCCAGCGAGCCTGGACTGGAGCACTGGGGTAGTTTAAGGTTCACACTAATTTGGCAAACTGACCTTGCCCGAGTCAACTGGCTTGCAAACTGCACCCATGATTTTAGTAAATATTTACATGTGTTGTATGCAAACATACTGAACCTGAAGAAACTTTACCACCATGATTTTCAAGTGCAAATATTATAGTATCCCTTAATTCTGCTCTTATTGTATTTAAAAAAAACACCCAACAAACAAAAACAACACCATATTCAATTGCTCCCCCCAAACCCTGGCCTGCACAAATTCTCTAAAAATAGACAAATATTAATCTGGAGGTTCACAAGAAATGAACGACTTAATTAAATGAAACAGCTTAAAACAAGCAACACTGAATCTATTCCTCCATTAAAGAGGACTAGAAGTCCCTGCATAGAGAAAGCAGTAAATAAATGTCAGAAGTACTATAAGTTAAGACATCAGACAAAAACAGATCAGTTTCCTGACTTGCTATTTTTGTCTTCACGTAACAACAATCCCATTTGGATGTTCGAATTCAGCCTGCCTCAACATAAAATATTGCTCTCTGCTTGCAATGCAATATGAATAAAGACTTTCAGTCTCAAAACATTTAAATTACTGATGTGCTGATTGTCATTGGTTTGTTGCAATGATCCACAATTGCTTCATATTAAGCACAGCTGAAGACTGTTGCAGATGCATCCAAATGTAGGGTTGTTTCAATAACTTAATAGCACTTTGATGTTTGCCTTGCTGAATTCTTCGCTGCTGAAGGAGCAACAGTCTTCAGTTCACAGCAAAAAATAAAACAAGGCAGTTATGAAGATCATGTAACACAGAGCTCCGAAGCCCACAGCGGAGGTTTGCTGCAGTATGGTAGTCTGCTCCGGGTCTCCTGAGCACAAGCAGCTGCTGTAGCAGTTGCTCCCTCCTCTTCTGCATCTTCCTTTACCTCCCTGAAGCCTTCTGCTTCTTGGAATGGATTCTCCAAGAGTTTTAGTACATTTCTTACCTAGAAAGAAAACAGCATGGCTATGAGAATTTAGAAAGTAAAGGTAAAATGATGTAGAGAAGAACCTCACACCAAATAATGATTGAATGTACTGTATTTATAATGACTGAGTATATTGTATTTAATACAGAAACTCCAGACAATCCAAATACGAAATATATGAACAATATGCGTATCAAATAGGCTGAAAACTGTAAAGTCCTAACTGGCTGAGTTTGCATCTGTATGGAAACCAAGCTCAAATAACATAAAAGGCAAGTCTCAAACACAAGTTCTTATGTAATTTCTCAAAAAAACCCCCTAATTTTCCCATGTTCTGCATGTAACAATTCACATGCTGAATGCCACAGGTGAAAACCATAAGTTTTAGAAGAGAACACACAGCACGGCAATGAACAAGTCCAAATTAATCCCCAACTGCCTCCCAAGGTAAACACCTTGGAGAAGACAGTAAAAGCAAGGGTAAGTGTCTTGTCCTGGGACCAGCCTACAAGAGCTGGTGGAGTTCCAATTCAGATTTTTAATTCCATTCTTTGTTCTGCAGTCATTAAAACCTCAGCTCCCTCAAAAATAATGCAGACCTTCAGGACAGTAAATTCCCAATCCCTCAACTGCCTGAGGTGGCAGGATGAATCTCTCCTAGCACAGCGTCAGTCATCAACAGCAGCACATCCACACAAACCCAGAGAGATGGCAAGTAGTAACAGCATACCTCTGAGAAATCCCCATTTTCAGCTGCTTCTATGGCATTCTGGGCAATATAATTCCTCAAGATATATTTTGGATTGTTTGAATTCATGACCTTCACACGATCAGTATTCCAGGCATCAGCATCACTAACATTTTCTGTTTCTTTTTGCAAACGGACTCTGAAATCAAGCAAGTGAAAGCAACTGGTTTGGTTCAAGAATCACATGTAAAAGTTGACTCGTTTCCTTGCCTTGAGATTCTTAGTTTGCAGTTCTTAATAAATACTACATCATCTCCAATCCTCTCAGTTTATAAAATCCAGCACAATAACAGATTACAAAACACCACCCTATTTAAAAGCAGCGTTACAGACCATCAGCAGGTCCTGACAAGGCTTGAGGAAGCGACACACCTTGTATATTGACTGAAAAGTCCGATTAAGATGCTCCCACACACTGGTGCATGGTCTGTTCTACACTGCTCTGCAAAAATCACCACATTCAGAACTTGGCTTAAGTATTTCTACACTTGTTTACTGGTTAAAGCTTTTGACATTCTGATAAAAGCAAAGGGATACAATAGAGCTGAGGCAGTTTGATCCACCCATTAGCAGGAATGCTTGCTAAACCCCTCAATCCCACTGGAGAACAAGACCACAGGCAACCAGGTGAGGAAAGGAGTCCTGATCTAATCCACACAGCAGAAACAACTAACGATCTACTACGGGTTTGTCTTTACTAAAAGAAGTCTGCTGCTAACACTAAGATTTTAGGCTTTTAAATTACATCTATTAAAACAGTCCGGACATTTTTTTTCCCTGGCCATGATTTCTTTTACAGTTACGCTTTGATTAACCTGCTTTCTGTATTAATACAGAGATTTTTCTTTCAGAAAAAAAACCTAAAATGGATGAAACGCTTCAAGGTCAGTCAACTGTAATTACTGAGCACTTAAAAGCTCACAAATTAAATTAGTCTCTGCTAGAATCAAGATTACCATTCTTGAAGTACTTTTAATAACAGATTTGATCCTACGTGGTTTCTATGTCCTCGCCCCTCCCCAAAATCCAGTAAACTAAAATACACAGATGCCCTTGAATTTGCCCAGCAACAGAGATGCTGATCTTGGAGTAGTTAATATCCTGATTTGTGTGCCCCAGACATCCCGGCCAACCTACATCCTTTGAGACAGGGTGTCTTTCGTGAGACAGGCACACCGTTCTCAAATAAAACAGCAGAACAAATATACTGCTCTGAATATGGGGAAGAATACCTGTATTTCTCCAGCCATTCTTTCCAGTGTCTTTTATTTCTGCTGAGTAAGTCAGCTGCTGTTAGCTGCTGCAGTTTAGAGAATTGTTCAATGCGTTCTAATTCTTTATTTATATTAGCTTTTGTTCCAAATAATGCAAACAGCTGAGGATTAGACTGAGCCAACATTAGCATCATTGACAGTTGTCTGGGAACAAGAGAAACAAACACATTAGACATTAAAGTTGAGCTGCCTGTCAAGAACCATCTTTTTGCAACCATAAAGTAAATATGAAAACATTCACAGTAAGCTATGACTTCACTAGAGAGGTTAAATAACAGTACTTTATAATTAATAGAACAAATTTATAATAAAACGTACTACTTTTACTGTTCCTTCCCCCTTCTTCAGTGTGTTCAATTCACATTCTGGTGGTACATGAAGTGCAGACAGTAGATTCTCAGAATTACCAGTGGGTTTAGATCTGCAATTCCCATCAAAACACCTTTGGAACTTTGAAAGGAATTTGAAATCAGTAATTGGATCTTACTTACGTACCAGGATAATATAGAATCCACAGGGTTGATTTTTAAATTTTTTTTTTCCTAACATTAATAGTGTAACACCATGCAGAATAAGGATCTAACACCTACTAATGTTACCACTACTATGAAAAACCCAAATCAAATGGGGCAAGATACCTCATTTAAGTCGTATGAGACAACAGTTGTTTTTTTTTTTTTTTTTTTATTTAGCCAGTCTGAATCACAGAATAAGAACTGCTTTGTAGTAGCAAATTCCTAACAATATCCAGGCTATTTTGCCGCAACTTTGACTAGGATTGTATCTTTTTTACATTTAACAGTGTTAGCGGGTGTTGTACAACAGCTTCACCTCATTTTTGATACCGTGCTAGCCCACTTTTATTTTTCCTGGATTAATAACTGCACTACAGAGAAAGATAAAATGAAAAACCAAAAAGCGTAAGTTGGAGCTTATCAAAACACACTAAATATTTTTATTTCCTTCTATGAATGCGTTTATGAACAAAGAAAAAAAGAAACATTATTGCCTGGCCTCAAAACAGATAACTCATTATATCAGGTTATATTTTCCTACTTTTAATAAGCAGAGATAAGCTAGGTGCTTTGATTTTTGAGTTTATATAAAGTACTATCCAAATCTGATTTACACATCTGACATGCCCAGCTCTGTGACATCCAAGTGCTGCGATAAAAATCAGTTATGTACTCGCTTTAAGAGTACTACGCTGCTCCAAAGCTTTACATCCATATAATGATGATTTATAGCTACTTTTCACATTCCTCTAAGCCTGAACGTAATCTTAAAAAAAATATCGCCTCATCTGTCACATGAGCTGTCTTCATACTGCATTATATCTGTTTACAGTTTCAAAGTAGCTGAAACCTGGAACACAATTAAGTAAGCAGCATCCACCACCTTAATTCAGTTCCCTTTCATTTTAGTGTATCATCACTAAAACTTCAATAATCAGTAGTATCTCCAAAATGATACACGACTACAGCCAGCCATGCTGGCATAACACCAAACTTGTATGGACGAGTTTCACACCAGTTCATCTTCTCAAGTCCCTGCTTTTCACAAATTAACTGCGGTATCACCACATAGAACACGCTGAAAAATTTGTTAGGTTCATTAGCTTCATGGAATACTTACTAAACAGGGGGCAGCCCCACCCAAAACACCCCCAACTTTATTCCCCGCCCCCATCTGGGAAGACGATAGGAAAAAAAAAACCACCAAAACCCCCACAAATCCCACAAATTCATGGGTGACACATTTCCTGTTTTCCACTGCTCCAAAAAGTGAAAAACTGCTGCGATCATTGTTATAAGCAGCAGCTGAACAAAACTTACTCTTTTTCCATGCTCAGAGCAGCTGGGCTGCAGAACATCAGCCATCAAATGGGACGTGGATGGCACCACACAGTTTTCAGAACCTGTAGTGTGTGCTTAGTTTATACTTAGCCCAGAACATGGTGATTATTTGCTGACAGCACACTGGCAGAACATGGTAAATCCATTTCTTCTATAAAATACTTCTATATCACTTTGCTACCTGGCACTCTCATTGCCTTAGTCAGCAAAGACAGTGAAGAAAAAAAAGAAAGGACCGAACAAAAGCTCAGACAACCTCAGCCCAGGAGCCAACTGCTGCAAAGTCACTGCTGAGCATTCACCAGACACAAAACGCACAAGAATTTGCACTGCTGTAGGTCACGATGCACCTTCTTAACAGTGAAATTTCCAGGTTTAGTTAAATACTACACAGCATGCAGAGTTCATTACGGTTATGATGAAATTAAAAGCACAGGTCAAAAGCGTTTAAGTAAAGAATATTACCTTGGATCCATCTGTGGTTTGAAAGCAACTTTCAGTTCCTCCACAGAAGCACACTGACTCGTAAGCTTTTCTAAGAAATCTTCCAACTCTGAAGGATCAGAGTCTACTGAGAACGAACTCAGCAAGTAGAAAATATTTGTGAAGTCTCCACCTGAAAAAGTAAACTCTATGAGTGATGAAACTAATAAATCAGCAGGAAAATAGATCCCATATTTTCTTTCTAACCCCTCCCTGCCCCACAGCAGCACAGGTCTCGCCTCTCTGAACAGGCAAATATACTGCTCGCTCAGGGAGGCTGCAAATGCGAGACAGGGGAGCCCTGGAGAAGGCAACAACTGCCCACAGTTCACAAGAACGTTAATTATTTTTCAGTCTTTTGCTCTTCTCAGATGACCATATACTCGCACAAGGCTGTTTTCTTGTAAGGTCAAGACAAAAACCACATTATAGTTCAACTATAAAATACTGATGGTTATTATTAAGTAATAACCAGCTGTGTTCCTCACCAACCTGTGAGATGCATGGTTTCAAGGAGTTCAGACACCAGCTTACTATCTTCTTCTAATTCCAGTTGGATTAAGCCTAGTTTCTTCCTCATCTTCTGCAAATAATGTTTCTCAAATTCTGCATCGTATTCTTCTTCCAGGATAAGTTCACTTATTTCCAAGGGCAGCTCTGGAACTAGGGCTTCAGCAAGTTTCCCCAGGTTCCACTTGCAGATCTCCGGCTGCTTGTTGTAAGCGTAGCGCCCTGTATTATCAGAACCATTGCAAATGTGCTCAGGGTCATATCTACAAATGAAGAAATAGTTAGCATTCTTCTAGTTATCTGCCCACCAATACCATGAGAAGTATTAGTCTCCTCTAGGAAACTGAAACATTCGAAAGGGAACACTCCTCCTTGATTCTTTTCCCACAGTCACCTTATTAGATATTTTCCTACACTCCCAAACACCGGAAAACTCCACAGGCTACAAGAACAGCCTAACAGTTAGAGATGTTGTGAATCCAGTTAAGAAGTTGTTGAAGAATTACAGGACAACTAGAACTAAGTTAATCTACTTTGCCATAAAGAGGATTCATAAATCTGCTTTAGAGTTAAAATAGTAAAGCAATCGTGAACATCAGGATTGTTCCATTTAGCAAATACACACAAACATTTCAAGTAATTATGCCACACTGACCTGTCCATAAATCCGAAAGGGCCGTAGTCAATGGTTAGTCCAACTATGCTCATGTTATCTGTATTCAGCACGCCATGGCAAAACCCAACACACTGCCATTCAGCAACCAATCTCGCTGTCCGTTTTGTTATCTAAAAGAGATTTTTTTTTTATTATTATTATTATTATTTTTGAATGCAACGTATATCCAGTACATTCATGTATCTTGAAATACATTTCCTAGTCTGAACCCATCTTTCTACAGCTCCGGTGGAAGCGGATTCTGGCAGTATGCCATACACACACATATCTGAAGGACAGCTTGCCTCCCTCCTCCTGTTAGTAACTGCCCTGTTTCCCACTCTCCCATTTCTGTTTCCTTCCTCTTCTTTCCTTCCACGCTTGACTTGCAAGTCAACCGGACAGCTTCAAAACGTACTGGAGACTGATAAGCACTTCCCTCAATTTGCTGAGAGTGGAAAAAAGCTACAAGGTTAAGTAAAAATATTCCAAGAATGACAATTTTATTTAAACGCAATTCTTCACTGAATCCATGCTTCACCAGAGTTTTTCAGTTGCTTAACTGAGAGTTATTGTTGTAGAATCCTTGACTGTAATCACTGCATGTGCCTCATTCCTCAAATAAATAGTGTAATATTTTAAAACAGTTCTAGTTATTTAATTAAATCAGCCCACCTAGCAACTGCAACTAGATATGCCCTATGAAATCTAAAATTCTGGAAGCTAACATGGCTTTTAAATAAGCCTGGGTATTTCTAAATATTCTACTGCATTGCTGTAAATAAAAATTTTATGTTGTCATTAGCTAAAACTTTTAAATCAAACTATTTTCAGAGCTAAAAATCACTCATCTTCCCATCTGTACATACATTTAAAGCAAATATTCTCTCCAGCTGCAATCTAAGTGCACTTTATTAATGTTTAAAAACCGAGCTAGTTAACAGAGGAGAAGGCACTCCAAGTAGCTATGTGTGTCCAAAACCGATTACCGACATGCCATAAACCAGTAAGGGAGACACACCCTGCACGATGGCTCTGTGCCAGCAAGATGGCAAAACTTAAAAATAAGGAAAAAAGTCCAGGCCAGCAGGGTTGGGATGAAAGCACGCCAGAGGTAAGGCAATTCATGACTGCTGGATGTCTTTGTATGAATACACTCCACACTGACAGTGTTCTGGTAAAAAATAAAGCCCACTAATGGGAACACCTGAAAGAAATTAAAGCTTGGGCACCACTCAAAGATGGGTATACTGATTAGAAAGAGACAGCTTTGCACTCACTTTAACCTTTATTCTTTTTGATTGCATTTTCCTACTGCTAGCCATACTAGAAAACAAATATGGTGTATTTATAAATAAGAGCACTATCTCAAGGACACGTTCATTTAAATTTAAACAACATCTACAAATTATTTGAGAAGTCCAGATGATGCTGTTTGCTTTCTAGACAGCGCTGTCAAACGCAATCACTTGTACTTTTTTCCTCCATTTCTTCCACAGTGCAAAAAGAAAGACAAAACACGTTAAAGAGTTGAGCTGACTGCACTTCCCTGCTATTCAAAAAGATGGACATGTTTGGAAAACTAGGTAAGGGAGCGGGGTGCTTTTCAGATGGAGACAGGTATGGAAAACCTCCACTGAGGAGGAGAGAAAATACGAAAAAGCAATGCTAGCACAGGCATGGAGTGGGGACAGGCACAGGCTGGAGAAGCACGGCAAACAAAAGAATGGAGATGGGGGCAATAAGGAAAGGATGCCAGGATGGGGAGGAAACCAGTAGTAACTGGGCCAGGAAAAGCAGCCAATGGCAGAAAGAGGCAGGACTGGGCACACACACACATCTGCAAAGATCCCCAAGTCCCATGACTTTCCTGACATCAGGAAGTAAACATGCCATCAGGTGCAGAGCGGGGCAGGCACAGAGGGGGTGACGAGACATAGTCCTTGTCATGGGCTCCATTCATTCAACGCAAAAGGCCTGTCTAGCAAAGTTAAACTCTCCAGCAGCCAGTGGTGGACCACGCACACCACATCTTGCATCTGAAGAACTCATGCAAGTACGCAAAAGTTGTGTTAAAGCAAAAAAAAAAAAAAATCACAAAAAAACCCACAACAAAAATTCAAACCCCATACAATTTAAAGAATGTCAGATGTTAAGCCTGCCTTTCAACCCCTTATTGGTCTGTTAGGAACGTGCATCATGTCACAGCCATTCCCTCAGTCCCTACCAGATCGTTTCAGATTTCAAAGCACCACAAATACATTTACGTAGACTGTGGTATTTTTTAATTATTCTGTTTACTGGCTAGTTTTAACATTCTCATTTGGGTTGTAACATTGTTTGAATTTCAGGTGACCCAAACTGGAGCCTTTTTGACAGTTCTCTGGGATTTTCCAACTGGATCCCTTCTGCACGGGTGGAATTACTATATACTAATCACTAAAACACAAAGAGAAGCATCTTATTACCTGACCCCAAATTCTTTCTTTGCTCACTGAGACAAAGGAATATAGTAATAGAAATTTGATGTCAAGAATAGCAACACAGTATCAACAGTAAGGCAAAAGGTATAGTCAGGCAATAAAATGTAAATACCAATTTATTCAGCTGTTTTACTTCAAAGAGAAATACAGTAATTCTACATTTACTCATGTTATAGTTCCGATTTTTATTATGGATCTCCATGATTATTAAGGTCTAAATTTATACAGTAGTTGAAAAAGGATTCCAAATGGGTCTCTCAGAAACCACCCAGCCTCTCCTCTGGGCCACTGCAGAATGACCTGATAGCACACCACACCTAAGACATATTTATCTCACCTGATCTTACCATTCCCAGAGCTGGACGTTTTGCAACTTTCTCAGGCCAGCCCTCACAGTGCCTGCCTGCCTTTAAACATTTCAATTCTAAAGCCTGAAGTTAAAGTGATTTGCAGTCAACATTCCTGTTGGTAATTTGGAAAATGAGAGACAGGAAGTGACTCCACATTCTCAGTATTCTACAAGACAATGCCTTGCAAGTCATGTCTCAGTACCGTCAACTCATCATCTGACAGTCGGGGCCAGAATTCCCCCTCGCAGTCTAAGCCACTCTCAGCCAATGGAGACAAGTCTTGGGAAGCTCTCATAGAGCAGAGAAATCATGATTTACTATTAAAAAGGTTAAACCACTTTCACTGGTTTGATCAACACTGCTTTCATTGATAAGCAGTTCTATTAAGAGCGTTTTCTTCAAAGAAAAGAATAGTTCGAGCAATCGCATGATACAAGGTACTAACCAACTCCAGTCACCTGTGCTCGACGGTGAAGTTCCTAAAGATGACTGCTATGGATTTATGAAGAGAACCTGATCTTTCTTACCTCTTTGAAGAAAGCAGCGTTCCTCTGAATACTGTTGTCTGAATAAGCCTCCTGGATTTCTGGATAGAAAGTGCTGATCACATAATCGAGCATCTGTATTCGAATATCATTTCGGTTAACACTGGGACCCTTGCGTCCTGTGTATTCATCAGGAGGTTTAAAAATTTCGAAAGAACCAAATCTGTTTTAAAATAATAAAGAACATGTTTTAGTATTATTTGATACTATTAACTTCATTTGATATTACACATAGTAAAAACATTTACTGTTGTTGCAATAACACCACATCATCTCTTAACACCAGTTCTTCAATTGATGGACAGAAAAGACCCGCGAGATTCCTACACCAAACCTAGCGCGACTCAGTGACTCAAGGCAAGGAAGCCCATACATCCATGTGTAAATAAACTGACACATCAAGACCCCAGCCAGTACAAAGATCAGTTTGTTAAAGTTTCTTACAACCACTTTTACAGAAGAATTCTTAGCCTGAGTAAATATACAGGAGTTGGACTAATTTAAAATACTAGACTGTACAGCAAGTGTGCAAGACAGACTCTTCCACACAGGCACACACACACATATACATACATGTCACACACATATGCCTTATGCCTAACATTCCTCTAATGTTCTGTTACCTTACAAGAAGCAACACAACTTCCTGAAACTCATAATATTTTGTGTAAGAGCAGGAATCTCGTACACTTCTCAGACAGGGAAAGTACACCCAAACGTTGACAGTACTATATTAGAATAGCTTTGGACTTAAGGGTAGAGCTACAATCCACCACTACTACCAACATCAAAAAAAGCATGTTTTCTGCGCAGGCATAAACATGAAAAATCTCTTCTGAGATCTGCAGAACTTAGCTGTTCTTTCTACCAGGCTAGCATCCTTAGCGTTATCTGTCTGTGTGCAAAGACACCAGCTCATCCCATCCGCTGGGCAAGAAGACCAGCTTCCTGCAGCCTGGCAGAAGAGTTCCAAGCCTCCAGAACAAGAAACATCCACATGGTGCTGTTATGGAAATATGCTTAAAATGGTATTTTAGAAGACTGCTGTGCTTTTTTTAAAAAGAAAAAAAAAGCCAACAAAATAGGTTTCTACCTTATAAATGTAGAAGCTATTCTCAGAACAACTGTACACCTTTCACTTTTTGGATTCCCATCATAAAATATGTCACGGACGACTTTTGAATCAGATGTCACACACGTTCCAGCCCTCGTTGTTGGAATTCCAAGGTGAAACATAGCCTCGCTGCACAGGAACTCCCGTATGCTTGACCGCAGGACTTTCCGACCATCAGCTTGTCTGCAACGAGAAGACAGAGACCATTTACAGAGACCATTTACAGAGACCTATAAAGGCAGGAACTCCTGTCTCCCCCTTAGCAGTGGGGAAACAAAAGCCTAGAAGTGACGTGCTCTGTCCACAGTCACACAACAGAGTAGAGGCAGAACCAAGAACAAGAGCCGGACCTTCAAACTTCTGTTACAGCTCAATTAGATGGACACAACACACCTGCAATGACGACCACACATAACAAATCAAAATAAACCTTCCAGTTACACATATCCCTTCTAATCATTAACTCTGTTGGTTTTATTGATGCAATAGTCTTTAAAAAAAAAAGTTTTGGACAAGTATAGCTATTTTATTATAAGTCACTGTTCTCCTCTTACTAAAACAGCTACTGTTATGCCTCTCGAAAAATAATATTATTTTGGATCTTTCTGGGTAAGTAATCTAGAAATGGGGTGTTAAATAACAGCATGCATGGGAGTTGCATTAAAAACCCCAAACTGAAGAGACAGCAAATAGCAAACTAGCTTATTTAATAGATATCAAGTAAACAGAGCAGGCATGGGTTGTTCTCAGCCTACAGCCCCAGCACTTCAGAAGCCATGGGCAAGCAGAAGAGCTGCCCAGGGCAGACCCACAATGTGACCACTGCATCTGTGACTGCCGCTGGGATTTCTTTAACCTTCACAGACCTGAAGGCGGCCTTCAGAGCATCGCATGTATGAAACTACTGTGTTACTGAGCCTGTGCACTGCTGGAACAGAAAACATAGGAAATGCAAGCGGGAAAAAAATCACCTGAGAGATTTAAAGCAGTAGAGGCTAAACTGACTAACGAAGATATCCATCCCTCACAGGGGTTGGTCAGCACGCCATTCTGGGGGCCTTTTCCGCCATTCCCTCCCACAGCCAGGAAGGATGGAGGACAGGCACCGCCAGCAGCAGGACCAGCGGCACAAACCAACCAAACACCAGCATTTTAGATCCCATTTGTGTGGGCCATAGGGACAACATGGCAGCGAGCAGCCAGGCGGCTACTGAACGCCTCTGTCCCCACTTCCATCGCGGTCTGCATCCTCCTAAGGGGAGGAAAACCTCAGAGGAGAATAACCAGGGACTGAAGTAACGTACCACCTGAAGCAGATGCAATTAGCGTCTTATTTTTCCAAAGAAAAAAATGCCACCTTCTTGTTTGGCATTTAAGCATCGCACTTGGTGCGGCGAGGAGCTTTAGGAGACGACCTCTGCCATGGGGAAGGACCCTCAGCACAAAACCGGCTGGAAAAGCACCTCGCTAATGCAATTAGCGGCCAGGGAACCCCCTCCCCAGACCCCCCCGCAGGGCGCAGCCCCACCGGGCGGGTGTCTCCACGCTCCCCCCCGGGCCGGGCCGCCCCGCGGGGCCTTACCGGGAGAAGGGGGTGAGGCCGGCGCCCTTCAGCTGGATCTCCCAGCGCTCGCCCCGCGGGCCCAGCACCTCGCCCAGGTACATGGCGGCGCCGTCGCCCAGCTGCCCGGCGAAGCTGCCGAACTGGTGGCCGCAGTAGCAATGCGCCGCCGGCTCCGAGCCCGCCAGCAGCCGGTTGCCGCTGAAGTACAACGCCGCCTCGGCCTCCGCCGCCTCCCGCTCGGCCGCCGGCGCCTCCAGCCCCAGCAGGGCCAGCGCCGGCAGCGACATGGCCACGAGCCGCGGGTTCTGCAGCGGGCTGGGCCGCACCCGGGAGAAGCAGGCGCCGGGCACGGCCCGCGGCCCGCCGTCCTCCGAGGCGTCCACCGGCAGCGAGCGCAGCGCCAGGTTGTCGAAGCGCAGCGCGCTCAGCCACCCCCCGCCGCCGCCCTCGGGGCCGCCGGGCCGCGCCGGCACAGCGGCGGGCTGCTGCATGGCAGCGCACAGCGAGCCGCGGCGGACCGGGACCACCGCCGCCGGTAGCAGCAGTAGGGGGAAGCGGCTGCCGCTGCGCAGCGTCGCGGCCATCCGCCTGCCTGCGGGGCGGGGCGAGAGCGCCGGAGAGCACCGCCCGCCGCGGGGCGGGGACGCGGCCGGGCCGGCGGGAGGGTGGCGAACAGCGGGGCTCGGCACCGGGAGCCAGGGGGAGGGTGGGGGTTATAAAAGCGGTCCCTGGGGCGTGGTGGCCCAACGTGCCCGGAGGCATCGCTAGGGGCAGCCGGCCGGAGCCGCCAGCAGGTCGCGGGGGCGCCCGGGAGGGGCCGCTTTGCCGGTGTCCCGTTCGTTACCGGACTGGCCTGTCCGTTAGCGGGCTAACGCGTCCGTTGGGCTCAGGTGCCCCGTGGCTCTGAGGAGGAAGACCCCCGGGGAGCGGCAGGTGTGGGCTGGCCCCAGGCGCGCAGCGGTCGCCCAGGCTGGCTGGCGTTAAGATGTCCTGGCTAACGAGGGCAGGGAAGTCGAAGGAGAAGGAGGAGGCAGGAAGCTCGCCGAGCCAGGAGGAGAGGGGCGTGCTGGTGCAGGCCATGCTGGAGCACGGCGGGGACCCCTGGGACTGTAAGGTGGTGGGGCAGGAGCCCTCCCTGAAGGCGGCGGAGAGGCACTGGCTGAACTACGTGTCGGTGTACCATCCCAAGGGGGAGAAGAAGTGCTCGGCCCTGCAGTGGCTGTTGTTCGACCTGGCGCGGGCGTTGCAGGCGGCGGTGGAGGAGAAGGAGCAGTGTATCCAGAACCTGCAGAACAGTCTGCAGGTGGCCCGCAACGAGATCCTGGCCCTGCGGTGCGACAGCTCGCAGCTGAGCCAGCAGGCCGAGCAGCTGCCCAAGCTGAGGGAAGAGCTGAGGGCTGAGGCGGCCGAGAACGCCCGGCTGAGGAGGAAGGTGCAGTGCTTGGGCACCCTGCTCTCGCTGGGGAAGGGCTTGGACCAGAGGAAGGTGGCGGCTCTCAGTAAGGCGGACTGGGACCCGGAGGCGTGGGATGGGGAGGGATGGAGTTTGGAGGAGTTGCCGGTGGCAGGGGTGGGCGCCGCGGGTGCTCGGAAAGCAAAGCTGACGGAGGGGGAGAGAGGCCAGGGAGCAGGGGATGCGTCCGGGAAAGAGAAGGTTTGGAGGAAACAGAAGGAGGGATGGCCTGTGTGGGTAAACCGAATTTGGACCTTGGAGCAGTGCACTCCCTTCACGCAGGAGGTGGCGAAGCGGGTGGTGACGGCCATTGGGCTGCCGTGGCCCAAGGTAGGGGCGATTATCAGAGCCCTGCCCGCCGATGAGACCTTGGGGGGGGAGATCTTGAGGCTGGTGATCAGAAATTTGGGAGAGTACGAGCCTCTCAAAGACAACATGGAGGGGGCACCCTGGAGAGATGTCCAGGAGGCGTCAGCCTATGTGTGTGGGAATGTCTTACTCCGGGTGTTAAAGCAAAGGGAGAAACCGGTGACCCCCGACTTTGACATCTTTGGGGTGAACGTGGAGCAGGGGGACGTGGGGGTGCTGGCCTGTCGTGCTCCTGAGCTGCACAAGGGCTTTTTCATCAGCCTGGGGTCTACCTTAATCGGCCGCCCCCTCAGTGAATGCATGGCTACCCTGGAGAACATGGGGACCCTGATGGGAATTGAGGGGAAAGGGATGGCCAAGAAGCTCGGGATGGGGCCAAAAGGGAGGAAATACATTCCTAGAGGGACAATTTGGAGATATTTAATAAACCAGGGGGTGAATGAGGGAGAGCTAGATAGTCAGCCCACAGGAGTTTTAATTGCCAAAATGAAGAAAATCCTTCAGGAAAAGGGGATGAAGCAAGAGGAGATCTGGGAAAAACTGAAGCAGATGAATCAATCGGCTCCTCCCCCTATTGCAAAGAGAAAGCTCTACCCACCCTTAGGGGACCTTAAAGATTAGGAGTCCCAACCCCCGGTGGGGGTTTACCTCCACCAAACTGACCTGGTGTGCAGGGAGAAGGGGCTGCATGGAAGTGCAATGTCTGTTGAAGCTGGGGGTGGGAAGTAACTTTCTTAATTGCTACAGGATCAGAGACAACATTATTAGATTATCAGGGTCCTTCACTCCCAGCTAAATCCGTCTGGATATTGGGAGTGGGAAGGGGGAAAATGAGGAGAAAAGAGGTAGAAGGCCAGTTGTGGGTAGGGGAAGATAAACTGGATGGGTGGATAATTCTGGTAAAGGTCGGGGGGGGCGGGGGGGCAAACTTTTTAGTAATGAAGTTCCTGTCTTAGTTCAAGGTAGATCTGTCCAAGGGAAAACTGTATTGTGAAGTGATCACCGGAGTCCCCAAGTCAGTGAAGTGCCAGCCTACAAGTGAAACAGAAACAGGGCGGTAAATGAAGAGTGTGAGGTGGTTCCAGCTGGAGACCCCCTCTTCCTGTCCTAGTACCCATACAGGAGCGCGATGAAGGCTGAATAGATTATGATTTTAAATCCCTATTTTTTACAATTTCTGTTGAAGTCCAGGGGTGTGGAGTATGTGGATGGTGGAGACCACTTGCAACCTTGGGGGTTGGACCAGATGATCTTTAAAGGTACCTTCTTACCCAAACCGTTCTGTGAACTGTAAATCCATGCTTTGTAATGCCTTTGACCCCTGGGAGTGGGCACCACTTGAGCAAGCAGTGGTAAATTGATTATGTGGGCCCCTTCAAGAGGTTGAAGGAGGGTTTGTATTAACTGATTTCACCCATAAGAGAGCATGGACAGGGCAAAAAGGTGGAACTAATAAATTATATATTCAGCTTGGATCCCAATATGGGTCAGCCACAGAAGTTGCATGGGATGCAAATGGTACCTTTGCAATAAGTGTAGTAACGGGGAGATGCAGCTGTATTGCCTGATGTGCTCTTAGTGGTTCAGATGGTGCGGATTTAGTTTTGGCCATTTAGCATGTCCAAAACTAAAATCACACCATCCACAACTGTCCAAAACCACTGTAGGACAGTATCCATATTAATGCTGTAAGATGGAGGAAAGAGGTGGGGAATTGATATGTGAGGTGTGAACTGTTCTAGAATACATCCGGAGCGTGACCCGTATGTACACGGGTTGCGCCTCTCTTAGGATTGCAAAGTTTCCATCCTTGGAGACACTCAAGAGCTGTCTGGAGCTAGTCCTGGGCAACCAGCTCTAGGTGACCCTGCTTGAGCAGGGGGTTGGACCAGATGATCTCAAGAGGTCCCTTCCAACCTCAACCATTCTGTGATTCATTCTATGAAAATGGCCACAGTTTTGAATCTCACATAAGGTAAATGGGTAACAAGCTCTTCAGACTGTTGTTTGGTGCAACAGCAATGGTAACTGCCTGGGATAACCAAACATGGCACCTGGTAAAAGCAACTGCTGAGTTAAGAAAACAAAAAACTACAAGGGATTAAATTCAGTAATATTTTTCTATTGTACTCAAGCTCAATTGTTAGCTCTTAAACCAGCTTCTTCAGTTGGGTTAGCTCTGTTCTCATGGGTAGTACAACAAAGAGATCCCGATTACAAGCTAAGTTTCACCAGCTGCTGTTGCAAATGGACAACTAAATGAAACGTATGTACTAGTTCTGTACAATTGGTTGTGGACCGTAGGAGGATATTGTCACATGTCAGCGGAGCAAGTCAGCATGGGAATGCTGGTGGTGTTTTGTAACAGTGTGGGCTGTGTTTGTGTTGCCTCACCTGTAATGGGAGAGTGGGAGGATAATGTGGCCTCTGTGGCTCCAGGAGAAGACCAAAGATTTGGCATTACATCCGATGGCGGTATACATTCATTTGCCTGTTCTCAAAAGTAGGGTTTCGTTCCAGACTGAGGGACTAATGACGTCTGCCTGGGAGCTGAGAGGCCTCACTGGGATGAGGTGACAGCACACAGAAGGGAGCGGAGAAACCGGAGAGCAGACAAGTTGCAAGCCTGAGGACCACCTTGGCGAGTAAGGAACTGTCAGAACCAGAGACTGAAATTGAACTGTACATCGTTAGTATGACATATCCATGGGCTGGTTTCCAAAAGCCACCGCTATGCAGCACTTATGCACTTAATCCTGTACTTGTCATTAGTTATGATAGAAGTCATGTTGTTCCTTATTCTTCTACATATGATTTGATCGCTTCAGAAGGGAAGAGTGTGCTCACATGCCCAGTTCAATGTCTTGCGTGCATTGATAGCCTAACAGTTGTGGTGGCTTCCAGCCGGAAGGGATTGAGTTCACGAGCACCCAGAGTGGTCTGAATGTCCTCGGAGGAGGTCAGGCAGACCAGGGGTGACTTGTGAGCAAGAGGTCCTGCTGGAACACGCAGCCCCACAGAGCCGAGGCCCCAGCAGCGCTGGCAGAAGGGTGACAAGTGCCTCTGCTGCTGCCCTCTGGTATGTAAACTGCCAGATAAGGTCCTGCTAGTGCTTGGTCAGCTTGCACGGGGATCAAGGCTAATGTGGAATAGCTGTGTCTAGTAATCGCAGGAGGTAAACTAAACCCAAGGGGACAACCATGAGGGAGTTGTGGGAGCCAGGCTGCCCTGCCAGTAACACCATGTAAGGCTCTGACTGCCGGGGTAACGGCATCAGAAGTACTGCAGCTAGGTATGGCTGTAGCAAAACCAGGACCAACGGGGAGGAAGTAATCGGGGGCAGGTTGTTTATTTGTGAGGGATTTGGGTGGAGGAGAGGAGGTGGCAAAAAGGTGGGCCCTGATGCCAAAGAATGAAGGATGAGGTATGAAGTCCATCGAAGAAGACCAGAGGGCTGCTGCTGCCGGTGGGAGTGTGGACGCTTACAGCAGGTAGCAACACTGACCTGCAGACTCAAGTCCTGGGATGCTGGAGGGCATTGCCTGGGATAACCCGCTGGACTCGCTCCATCAGCTCTCTGGCCATACGTGGTGGTGTGGGGGGACGAACCTGCACCTTGGGACTTACAGAACTGTCACTGAGGGCTGGCCGTGTGTGGGACTCATTAGATCTGCGATGGAGAGCTCGTAACTTCATAGCTGTGCCTTACGGTTTGCATCAATATGTAACTTGATCAGTGGGATGGTACTTAGGTCATTGGTGATTTTTCTGGTTTGCTGAGTTTCCTCAGTGTGTTCACCAGTCAATAAACAGTGTGCCTCGGTTATGTCTCGGGTAACTGGTCTGAAGAGGGGAGCTGCACCTCGGCACAGTCGCAGAGCTGTGGTCTGTGCCATGGGAGTGCTGCCTGTCACCAGCCTTCCTCTGACAGGCCCGGGCTTCCCAGAGAGCATGTGTAGGAGGGGGTCTGACCGCCACATGCCAGGAACACCATTATGGGCCTGTCTGTGCACAGTCAGAGAGGTAGAAATCCATGTCTGTAGTGGCCAGGCAGGAATTGCTGATAGCTGTGATGAACCATCGAGGCTACTGTGGGTTCCCCAAGTCCTCCCACTCTGCCCCATGTTAAAGAGCGGCACCAAGAGCCTGCCAGGGCGGTCATGGTAGATGTGGTTTTGGGTAAAAAGCCCACATTCTCTCCAGCTGCCCTAGAAGAGCAGCAGTCCCTCAAGGCAACAAACAAAAATATATTAAACTTTTAGAAGAAAGAGAGTACGGGTCTGCTGAGGTTGGGTCTTGCATGATGGGCAAAATAAGGCTATCCTTGAAACAAATGAAGCAATCCACGCTACTTGCAATTGTTTTAAAATCATGATTCTTACAAAAAGTAAAATTAAGGTGGAATAAGGACATTCTTCTCTAGAAATGTAATTCTGTATTTTCCATAAAGTACCCTAGAAGCAACATAATAATGATAATAATGCTTTTTTGGTAGCCATTTAATTTTTTTAAGTGAAGATTAATATGTTATTGCTGATTCGGGAATCTGCCTCTCAAGCATCAATACAATCACGAGAAAGGGGCAGATACTACAAGTCTGTAATTATTCAGGATGCTCCTGTTGTGTTCAGTTGATAGCAGGTACCACAGCGGTGAGTCAAAACCAAACCCTCCAAGGTACACACACTTACCCTGTGTGTGGGGTACCGTACCTGTACCCTTACAGCCTCAGGGTCTGGGAGACACCTCCGCTTAAAACCAGACATCCCAGGTAAACCATCTGCAGTCGGTAGATGGCACTAAATTATTACTATTACTTGTGTTTTCCAGCTATGTAAGAATGCAAAATAAAGGCTGTGTCTGGGCTCCAAAGAACCCGGGGAGGGGAGGGGGGGCTGTGATCATGAGGTGAGAGATGGCAGGGGCATGGCAGCAGGGGGGGAGAGGGGGGGAGAGGCAGGGAGGCTGCACAAATATTCCCCCTGGCCCCGAGGATGGCAGGTGTGCGGCTCAGTCCCTGCAGAGACACGGCACGTTAATAACCACCAAGATCTAATCAAGACATTACTCTTAATTACTTTGCCCAGTTTGTGAATCATCTCTGTAGCCAAAAGTAGGGTCGTTTTACCAGTGAATGTCACTTAGCTGGGAGGGGACGCAACTGACTGAAACTGGAAGCCTATAACAGAGCTTTTTGGGTTTATGTGAGTTTTTTTGTTTTTTTTTAAGTTTAAGTCTGATTCTTTCCACTTTCCCTCATGTGTCAGTCTTGATGCACCACCACCAAGTAGCTTGGGTAAGGCAAGTGGGAAAGTGGTAGCATACATCTCACACCGCCCCCCCCCCCCCCCGCCAAAACTAACATCACTAGAGCTTCCCTGCACAGTACTAAATGAACCAACAGACAAAATATTAAACAACCAAAAGCAGCAAGTGTTCCCTCACCTTGCACCACAGCCACCCCCAGCACCGAGCTACCTGAGCAGGGGCCGGACAAGACCCAAGGGCAAGGTCCTGCGGTGGAGAAGAGCACTCGCACCCCCAGTTGCCACCCTTTTCCCTACTGGGAGCAAGGACAAGGCTAGCCCCATCTTCCCTGCTGTCGCCTTCCCAGAGGTAAGATTGCAGCAGGCAAGCAACAAGGGAGGGGATAATTAGACAAAACCCCCCCAGCCTCTCCCAGTAGGGGCTGCTGACCAGGACAGCTGCTTCTGATGTTCCTCAACCCCCCCACATGCAATCAGACACAGACGACCTGCTGCTGTGGGGGTAGGTGCAGCACTTGTATTTTTTCACCTGATGAGGCAGTAAACCAATTTCACCTTTGCATCTTTGATGTCTTCCAGGCACATTTCCACAGCCACCTGAAAGGGCTCAGCACCGCACTGAGGTCTCTCCATCAGTCAGAGCCAGAAAAGTGGCCCTTCTGCAACTACTTAAAAAAACCCCAAATCTTGCAATAAAATCAGTCTCAAAACACTCGTGTCTAAAATTAAAAGTTTATTTCAGTTTTTGAAAGGAACAGGAAAGTAGGTACATGAGCATCTTAGAGTTACACAAGTGACAGTGTGTTGTTTCTTTTCCATGTGTAGTTCCCACTACTGCCTGGCACTTTGAGATAACGCGATATATTTCTCACTGCCTTTTAGACGTTTTACAGTACACACACAGAGAAACAGCTTCCAGTGGAAATCCAGGAAATATGAACCCACCTCAAAAAAAAATAATCAAGTTTTTTAATTTGGTTCAGTATTGGGTATAGAAAAGACACATGATAAACATGACCTGGGCCAGCAGTATGCACCCAACGCTGCTGCACACCACGCTGGCACACGCTGAGGCTGCCTGGGCCCTGCTTGAGCTGACAAGCTGCGCAGCGTGTCACCTGCCAGTCCCACAGACAGCATTTCACTACAGCGTTTAAAATTTTTTTTCTTCCACCTAAACAGCTTACCCAGCACTTCTTTGCAGATGCAGCTCCCAGCGCAACTGAAGGGAACTGCGCCTGACCCAGGGAAACAGGACTTCACACACGTACTATCAAAAAGTATGGACTTACTGATGACAAAGTGTACAGGCAGCAGGCCATTCAGCTGGTACATATTGATTTACCTGGCTCAATTTGAAAGATTAAACTCTTTTTGCCACTAATTCAGCACCTTTTCCACGTAAAGGCTCTCTGACTCCCATGCAGAGGGCAGCACTGTAAGCACGAGTGACTGCGCCTGATGTCAGGCCAGTGTTTGAGCGCTTTGCTGGACTGGGACTAAGGCCATCGGCTCCTTGCACGACTGAGCACTGGAGAGACGTTAAAAGAAAAGCAACAACAACAACAAAGTCCACCCACCATGGCTAACTCTGGACTCTGAATTTGGGTACTCGCGCTGAGATGTCAGTCAGTCTCCCCACATGTGGAGCAGGGCAGGGAAACTCATCCTTTCCTCTCTTAACCCATTACATCTGGTAGGTAGAGAAATGAATTCCCCTACTTCAGCGTTACACACAGCTGCCCCTCAGTGGGAGGTATTTACTCCAACTGACTTTGTTCAGAAAAACGCGTTAGATGACAAAATTATCATGTACTACATCTAGCTAACCAGGGTTTGTTCTCAATACAAATAAGGAAAATAAATGCCTTCAACAGAAATGGTGGTTAAAATATTTTATTTTTTATATCATAGAACATACTGCTGTTTACTTTAAATCACTTTCGAGTAAAGGCACACATTGTTAAAAATACTTCAAATTTACATCACATGTACAAATGCATAAAACAGATGTACATGTCACCAAAAAATACAATATGGCTTCATAAGGTTGAGGCGGGGCTGGGACAATTCCACGTATATTTAAATTTTACAGGATGCTGTTAACACTGAGAGGACTGACTAGAACAGAAAAGAACGGACCTAAAACACTGATTATGTTACATAAATAGTACAACACATTGAATACACAACATTGAGCATTCCTGTATGGATTCGTAGGATTGTGAGTTCTGCAAATTCATCAGGCTTTTCGGGGCCACCGAGTGAGCAGCGCGTGGGTACGATCTGCCAGGTTGCAATAGTGGGAAGATAAATTGCAAATTCTCCATCCACAAACAGGCTCCTTGAAACCTGCTGATATGCTTTGTAAACACAGTGAAACAATAGACTTAAGGTGTTAACTGGAGAAAGTGAGTGAATAATAAACGGACAACTTACACGGTAATCACTTCTGGCTAAAAAGCATAAAACATTAAGTCTGCAAGAATGCTCCATGACAATCATTTAGCATTAGTCCCACCCAAGTTTAAGGCTCATATCTAAAAATTTACCTTAGATTTATTTTCTTTTGTGTAAAATTACCTGAGCACAGATATCAAAGATCTACAGAACTTTTAAAATATCTGCAGATACCTTAAAACTCCGTAGATAACTTAAAGCAAAACATCAATATATCGAATTCTACCAGCTAAAAATTCTCAAAAAGACAACTAACAAAACAATATTTTGGTATGTCAGTAAAGCCAGGAGAAGAATGAGCTTAAGCTTCTGCTTTCATCTTTTAAAAACGTACATAACATGTAATAGAATTATTCAAATAGGACTGCTTAAATGTAAACAATACATAAAACCTTTTTAAAAAAAAAGTCAGGAATCAAAATTCACGCAGTCACTCTAGTCTTCTATAAATTGTTTACAAATGCTGCTTTTCCTCTTGCTAGAGATGGCTGGTGGTTTCTTAAGCACTGATAGATGGAAAATAAAAGGACCCGCCTTCACTGAATTCTCTATTATCATTTGCACTTTGTGTCCAAGAAGCGTGAATTGCTGCCATTCTCATTTGCTAAGGTTGATTCCCTGCACAACTCTAAGGCCCGGATCCAGAAAAGCACCTACCATTGTCTAAAGAGCTCTGCAGGATCGGGTTAGATTTAATAGGTTTAAAGATAAACATGCACTTAAATGATTTGCTGCACTGGGACTCGTAAAATTTCAAAGTGCAAGGCAGAAAAAGCATCAGGTTGCACGGACAGACCAGCTCCCAGCAAAGTCAGTGCCGTCACAGCGAGGAGCATTAGACCCTTAATTTCATTTAAAAAGCTTGAAGACGACAACACTGCACGCAAGATCCATGTACATGCTTTCAGCAAACAATAGACTGGGACAATTTCCAACACAAGGCCTTGGAAATATCCCCTACTAAAAGCGCTTCCTTGATTTTGTTGAACCAACTGAAAACGACAAAGAAACATAAAACACCATCACCACCTTTTCCTCCTCCTCCTGCCTCACACACTGGTTCCTGTATCTTTCATTCCCAAAAGAAATCAATACAGATAAAAACTTAACTTTAAGCGATGAGCAACTTTAGATGAGCCTGAGGAGCAAACGGGACCTCTTCCATTCAAATACATCAGGTTAAAATTTTGATACGACAATTACAGTTATTTGTACTGTTGAACTGGGACTAGCTGATTGCAGAGGGCACTTTACAATCACTGACAATCCTGTATAAAGGGTACAAAAGAGATTCCTATGAAATACAAACCTAGGATTAAAAAAATAATAAATAAGTAGATTGATGATGGATGGCTGTCCTGCATATTAAGAAAGAAAATCACAGCAGTCTGAAGTACCCATAATTCTGTGTATAAATACGAGGTAATCCAAACAAAATGCTACAGCTAGTTTGAAAAACTAAATTGAACACTGTTTTTCTATTAAATAGATTAAAGACATTAATTCACTGAGAAGCTACATTGATAAATAAATATTTTCATGTATCAAAAATGATGGGGCGGGTACTATCAACTCCAGACTTCTTGTCCCAATAATGAAAGGTCCGAGAAACAAAAGTAAGTTGTACAGTAGTTCTAGTCTCGTAAATTTACAATACTGAATCCAGCAGGATTTGTCTAAATAATACAGTTTAAATAAGCTAATCTAAAGGAACACAGTGTCCTGTAAACATCTGACACAACCACATTGCATTCTGGTGGCGTGGCTATACCTTCTCTATGCAGGAGAAAGACAATTCAACTGGCGGTGGTAACAAGGGACGCAATCTAAAGGCAACGTTCCTGTTCTTCAGTAAGGCTTGTAAAAAATTTGAGCGGTGTACGTATGACAGCCTGTACAATTCTGAAATTTTTGGGAAAGCTCTTAAGTTTAAAAAAAGCCTAAATGTTTTAAGTATAAAAACACACATTGAGAAGATGTCCTTCTAAATGATATGTAAAAGTGTCTGGCACCAGAAACGACCACTAGGTATTATCATACCTAAGAAAAAAAGCAAAGAACCACTCAAGACAAGTGTCCCTGAACTTCGGAACAGATGCAGCCAATTAGGTTACTTCGTGTTGTTCTGTTCTCTGGAAGAGAAGTCACGAACATACACTCTTTAAAGCTGTCTGTACTACATCATCAGTATATATATTATATATACAGATGCATATATATAATATATATATTTGTGTACATATTTCTTTTACCTCAATCTGGAATCATGTGGTTTCATGCAACACACTTACCAGGAATCAAACCTATTCATTAGATCATAGCTGGTGTAACTTTAGTATCAAATCTTTTATTATACAGCGATTCAGCGTTGTTCAGCATCAATCACCTCTGCCTAGAATCCTTATCTCCCTCTTCTTTCAGTCCAGTTCACAGTTGTTGCCTCTGTCACCCTTTTTCCCACCTTCTTCACACAGGGCCTCCACTCGACGTTCAATGCTGAGACTTGATTTCTGTCAGCTTCTGAAGATAGCTCTGTGCTGCCGGCATCGAGAGGATAAACTGAACTGTCCTTTGACCTATTCGGTAGCAGCCGTATCCCATCAGTCCAAATACTGTTGCTTTTATGACAAATTTGAAAATCTTACTTGAAGCTGATGGAGGAGGCACACTGAAGCAGAGACAGAAAACAATGTTAACACCTGCACAGGTGGAAAGAACAGGCATTTTCCAATCAAAAACAAGGATCTTCGCCCCTGCCCCCCTAGAGTGCAGGAGACTTTCAGGTAACAGGGTTTGTCATGAATGAATAACGTATTCTTTGATGTTCAAGACGCCACATCAAAATTAAATAGTAACAGCAACAACAATAATAAATAATAATAAAGCTTTTTCTGCTTATGTATGATGCCACTCTTAACGGCTATGGAGCTTGACTTGGCCATCACCCTATTTAAATAACTAAGACAACATCAACACTTCTTGAAGAATACTAGAAGTTAATATAGTTTGTTGAACTGTTTATAAAATTACTATGCATACCTCTGCACAGAGACAGAAGCCAGAAGAAACAGAGCTTAAATCCAACACCTGCACAGTCAATTAACTGTCATTCAGGGTAATGGAGGAAAACAGAGCTTGGATATTCTGGATAATGTGTGTCGGGACCTGGTCAGGTTTGTGCAGCCAGGAGAGGTAGGTCTGGAGCCAGGCTGGCCCCTGCACAGATTCAGGGGGGTGTTTCAGCAAGGTGTACCCCTGGAAGCCAGGCAGGCTCACCAGCCTAGCTGCAGCTCCCAGCACGAGCACGTGGAGACCAGGCCCCTGCAGTACTCCTGGCCTCCAGAGCTCCACAGAGGACAGTGCAGACAAATCAGAGAGGCTTCGCATGAAGCTGTCCCTGATCTGGCAGATACTGCTGGCTTTGAGATCTTCCCAGAGTTACTTGGAAGTCTCTGCATCGGCCGCCTGGAACCAGGAGGGCAGAGGCCAACAGGCACACCAGGCCTACCCTTGCCCTCAAGCTGTCTTATTAACTTTGTGTACGAAGCAAACGGTTACTATTACCTTCAAAACAAAACTGGCTTTGAAAGCACAGCCACATGCACGCATGGCCTTGGACCTTCACTACCAGGCTGTGCAGTAGCTCAGCTGGCCCTGCGCCCACAGCGTGCCTACACTGCAACTCAGATAAGCCTCTCACAGGTGACAGAGTGGTCTCTGCATGTTGTTTCAAAGAAGCCACAAGTTCTCATTTATTTATTTCTAGAAAATGTTTCTAATGTATTCAGCAGCAACCAATTACAGTAGAGCAAAAACGTTATGGGCCCACTCAAACCAGGTTAGATGTGCTGAGGTTAGGATACAACTAGACTGAGTTTAGATCCGTGTGCTCAAATTAGGGCAGAGGTATTACTGGTAAGATTTTTGCATATTACAAGAATATACAGTAAGAGTTTTTAAAAAAAATAAATTCATAACAATCTGAAGAAATAGTAAGGTCTGCTCAGAGTCAGGTTCAATGCATGAACTTAAAAAATTGGAAGTCTGAGAAATGTCTGTTTCTATCCAGATGATCTTCCAAGATTGCATTCCTTTGCAACTTGTAAAACCTTACTAAATACCTGTAAAAGCCTAAAGAACTTTTCACTTTAGAGAGGTGACAACCACTAACACATAAAACCCCCTCGTAACTCCCCTCTGCAACTGCAGTGCAACCGCATGCGGGGTAAAAACATTTAACGAGAAATGGGTCTCAAATATAGTAGTCTTATGAATGTCGTTTGCTTCATATTATTTTAGAAAGTCACGTGAATTGAATATTAATGTCTTATGAAAGATACTGGTAGCCCTTCCACTTAGTTATGGCACTGTCATGGTAAAGATGATCAAGTCAAAGAGCCTGAACTTTGATGAAAAAGACCCCGTACATGAACTTGAAGATGCATAGTCAGGCTTTGGGCTATTCAGTTCTGTAATGTCAATGATGCAACCAACATTAACTATACAATTACATGGATTTGGGCAACCTCATTTTACAGGTTATGCGTGAGGGTGCAGAGGAATACGGACGCCTAGTTTGTGACTCCAGTCTTGAGTCACTCCAGGCTTAGTCTTGATACAGACTTAGGAATGGCTAGGCAGGGCTTCTGTCCATTGCATTCTTGGATCCAGATACCAAAAGTCTCTCTAAATCATATTTTAGATACCTAAATACACCATTTAGGTAGGGCACAGTCTTTTCAGTTTTTCAAAGCTTCTGATGAGATAGAAACAGTCAGTGAGGTGCTTATATAAACACAGTGAACAGATGGGATAAGATAACGTACCAATACTCGAAAGGCTCTATTATCCTAAACCACCACAGACCTGTATTACCAGGTCGTATTATAATCCCTCCCACATTTCTGAAGTCCTGACCTTTGTAGCTTTACAGAATACACACAGTACGAACATTTTGGTTCTTCAATTCCTTCTTTTACAAAGCACATACGCCTATTTTAATAGGTACTTTGAAGCAAGAGTTCTCCAGGTACACAGCTTAAATCAGCCCATATTTAGTTATATACATTAAAACATATTATTACTTTTATATACAGTTAAAAACAGGTTATGAGCAACTGTGATAGTAAGCTTGCCAGAGCCAGCAGTGCCCTGACACAACAAAAGGTTTGAATCCAAAAGTCTGCATTTACCTAAGCTAGACTGGAAGCCATCTGGAAGCTAGACTTTTCACCATCTTCTACAAACCTCACTTGAATTCTCATTTGAAAAGCCTGAAACATGGATCAATAAATTTATTTCTAGACAAAGGCATCTTCTCATCTCTATTTCCCTCGATATCCAACTATTTACTTTTTCCTTTGGTATTTCCTTTTCCTTTGCTGTAAGCACAATCTCCAAGCACTGCATGGCAAGTCAGTAAACTGACAGGCCAGAGGTGACAGTAGGGATGTTTCTTCAAACTGTGACAACCAAGAAAAAAAAAAAACCAAAAACACAACCACCCCCGAACGAGCCAATTACTGCTGACTTTTAGCAAGAGAAACTTGGAAAGGATGACTGTTACCTCATTATTTCCTGGATGTTTAAGTCCGAGTTCCAGTTCTTTTCAATTCCAGGTACGTGACCCATCCCAACAACACCAACTACAACAGCTGGGATATATTTTCGAGGTTCAGCTGAGAAAGAAAGATGGAAAAAGAGGAACACATCAGTAAAACAACTAATTTCAAGCTATAAACATATGTAATGTGTGAGGTTACAAAAAAGAATTTTCCGAGAGGTAAAGACCCTTATTACTAGATACTAAAACTCTGTTACATATGAAAAGTTAATACTCGTCTCACCTACTGCTTCTTATGTTGAAAGTCTGTAAAAAATAAAACCAGCATGGTTTCTGGATTTTCAGGAAGTGTTTGTTTCAGTAAACAGACCTGGCCAGGGCTCATACTCCAGCCTTGGGGTGAGGGGCTCAGCAGATGCAAGCTACATTAATTCCTTCCCTTCCCTGTGTGGGTCATGTTTCTGTACTGCTTATCAGGAACAGCCCTGGTCCTTGCTGCCTCCTGAACAGAGAGCTTTCTCTACCGCTTTGGACAGTGGCAGCTGGCACACATCCAAACTGTGACGAGCCCTGGGCTAACAAGCAGAATGAACAATCGGAGAACAGCATTCGAGACCACACCTGCCCCTGTTAACTTTCCTGTTACAGACTTGGCCTCGGCAAGTAACAGCAAAACACGTACCATTTGCATGCAGCGGCTGGCCAGACAGCCACCACTAGACCACTTCAACACATGCCAGCTCTCACCCTCACCTCCCGTCTACCATCCATATTACACAACACCCAGTGGAAGTTAAAGTGTTGTTCCTCAAAGTTGTGGGATTGCCTCTTCCCCAGTGAAAAAAAACTGACACTGCACCACAATAAAAGTAATTCACAGAAAACTTTCTAAGTAATAGTAATCAGGCTGCTTTCCTATGGGGAAAGTTATATGTAAATATAAGACTGTAAGGGACGGACTGTAAATTCCCTGACAAGGGGCAGAAGGCCCTCCAAGCCTTCTATGGAATGCCTCAAACACTCCCAAGGAAATCAATAATGCAGGCCCGGCCTTCGAAAGAACTGATAAGGCTAACACTTCTGGCTCGTGGAAGCGTGGGAGAACTGTCTTGTGAAGACAGGACAGTTCTGCCACTCGTGTGGTGAGCTTGCTGGTTCTCAGTTCTCAAGGCCATTGTGTCCAATGAGTGACCTCTGCTTCATTATGTGCAAAATGCATATGAAAGCGCACAGCCCTGCATATGCTAATGAAGATTGTAGAGATCATGCTAAACATCTATGACTATGGCACTCGTCTCTCCACCCAAATCATGCTATGGGTCACCTGGGAGAAGGGAGAAACCTGAGACAAGGCTGTCCTCAGCAAGGGGGGTGGACCATGCTGATTCAGCAAACATAAAAGGGGAAAATAAGTGCCCCTAGGGGATACAAAGAAGAAACAATAGAAGACGACCGTGCCTGGGAAGATTCTTCCCAAGAAAGAAGACGACTATGCCTGGGAAGATTCCCTGAAAAAGACGCTGGAACCAGGATGGGTGATCTCTTTATCTCTTCTTCTCTGTCTTTTCCTTTCTCTATCCCTCAGTTTCTCTTTTCTCTTAGAGTTGTTAGGTAACAGTTAGAGTTGTTAAGTAATGACCTTAAGTACGACCATAAGTACCGCTCGACATAAGTTGTCCTACACCTGTTGCTAAATAACACAATGCATACCTCACCACTTGCCATAGTTTGTTATATACCTAACCAGTTATCGTGGACTTGTTAAGAGCTATACTAATCATTTTGGTAAGCTAACAAGTGTTTCTATATGGACCTTGAGATTTATCTCACCTTAGTCTGCACTGTTGAGAATTTACGAATCTGAAGTCACTTACCCTCCCTCTTCACTGAGAGTGGGACATGACAAAGACATAAATAAAAAATGTGAGCAAGTCTTAGTGCCTTGCTTTAGATATCCACCTCTGATTTTTCTCCAGGAATGAATAAAAAAAAAAAAATTCAAAAGCAGCCTCTCCCCACCCTCCCCAATGAAACATAGCTGTATTAAAAAACATTAGACCTATTACACACGTTTTCAAAATTGTTTCTTTGGACTTGCCTTTTCCCAGCCTGTTCTAGGGTTGCTCTAAATCAGAGCTGCAACAAGAGAGGCAGAGCACAGCACATCACAGCTGCTCCAGCCTCCACCCGTGTTCCTGTCTGCTGCGGGGCATGATTCAAAGGTGATACCAGTAATGGTTAAAGCCCTGCCTGAAACTTAGTCCGGAAAGAAACTTTTCTCCTCAGAAGGTTCTGTGTGGAGTAAAGACAGACTGAAAAAACTAAACATGAAAGTTTCATTTGCAAGCTCTTTGGAAGAGTTCACCCAGGCAAACAGATAAAGGTTAGGAACAAATCAGACCTAGTTTAGGAATATACCAGACCAAAAGTATATTTGAGTCCTGCAAATAGTGTCCAGGAATTTCCCCTTACTTTGGCCCTACAATAGCAAATGATTTGGACTACGGTGATGATGTCCTATATTTCTGCTCATTTGAATTGTGGGGTTTTGTATTTTACTATGAATCTTAAGTATATGACTTACCTGTTTTTCTTCCCCTCTTTGCCTCTCGTGAGCATCTCATCTTCTATTTTAAGCCCTTCATAATGCATATAAACCCCTTCCAGTTTCCCAGACATTCACTGATCAATGATCCAGAGACTGAGCTTTTAAAATGGTAGATTTAAAGGGGGAAAAAAGAAGAGCAGGGCAATTGCTAAGCAATTCCTCTTGTGGCTCACGACCCAGTCAAGGACCAACAATAAAACTACATTTTCAGCCTGCGCTTTGCACCAAGTAACTGAATGCATTTGTGCCTCTTTCAGCCAGAGCAGCTGGGCCAACAGGAAATACTGTGTGTTTGGACAAACTTTATGAAGGCAGCATTGAGGTAATATTAGGCAAAGGAGATGCAAGAACACAAGTGCAATCACTTTGCTATTTTTTCAGTCACATGACAGTGCCAGAGGTCTGCACTGAAGTGATTAACAACCAGTATCTTCTTAAGATAGCAAATCAGAGGTAACCCATATCTCAGTATGCTTATATAGAGGAAGGGCACGCAGATTACTTAAGGCAGCAAAATACTTCCAAAGGCTAGAGAAATGCAATTATTCTTATGCCTATACCTTGCTGAAACATGTGGAGTCACATGTTTCACCATCATTGCCACATCATCAGGATTCTTAGCAGCCCAATTTAAGCAAAGCATGAAGAGCACTGAAATTAGAGGCAATTAATTTAGCAAGAAATGTGTTCCTGAGCAGCTAGTGGTGACAATGAATTTGGTGAGGTAACAGGGTGGATGTGAGACGGATGACATAAGCCTAGACTGTCCCATGCTGTGCTGTAATACCAGATGCCTGCCTTTTGAAAAAGATGTCAGGCTAACTGGTATTTTCCAGTTTAAAATAGCACAATGAGAAAGAAATCAATTTGGAGTCTACTGCCCTAGGTGGTTGCAACAGAAAAGTAACATCCCTTTTTAATTTTTTAAGCACTGTAATCGTATGAGACACGTGGCACACATGAGCAGAACATCCCAGATTTCCTGACAAGAACTGAACTTTGGACTAGGACACAAAGAACACTTTGTTTTAAAGCATATGTCATAACCAGCAATTACTTTCTGAGGCTCGAGGTAGTTCTATCTGCTTTGCTGCTTGCTTCAGCATGTAGGTCAAGTAAATATCTCGTTCTGAGACAATCGTTCGATGAAGATCGGGGAATTCGCCAATCATTTCTGCCATCATCTGCTCCAGTAAATCTTTCTGTTTGCATTTCTCCACATCATCTTTACTGAAAGAAAGGTAAAGTTTTCTCAGTATCTGTTATGCTTTTAAAGCCCAATACAGACAAACCAATGAATAAAAACAATTGGGTATTGTACACATTATTTGCCTAAACCCATGCTCTACACTTCTCCCCCAGTTCTCTTCCTGCAAAACAATCTCCCTAAACCTGTAAAACTGGATACCTAACAATGCCTCTGCAGTGAGGGAAAGGGAGAGAGGTCACTTGCCTGTAGGCGGTGCAACTGGATTTTCACCCTTCCCAGTCTGAAAGCTGACAACCCAACTGAGCAAAAGCACCAGGGCTTCAAAGGAAATAGTTGTCATGGTGCCCCACTTCCAGTGTATATTAATAAACTTAGAAGGTGCAACACAGAGCACACCTCAGGAAGCAGATCTGATCACTGAACACACAGAGGCTCTATTTAAGGAACAAAAAAAGCGCACCGTAACGCACAGTCTGAGGGGATGGAAAGAGTTCTGCAGGTTCCTAGGGTCAATCACAGGTCTTCAGCAGGGAAGTCAAAGTTATAAATCAATTCCCTGAACAGAAGAATAGGAAATGGGCAGAAAATAAATAAATAGAAACTGTAGGAGTAAACGTAATGCGTTTTTATCCTTTTATTGGTGCTGTTAAACCTTCTGTTTGCACCCACAGCTGTGGTACAGTCATAGTTTGTGTCAACAGAATAATCTGATTTTGCATCGCTGTCTACTGAAGAATGATGCCAAACACACTTATCGTTAAGTTTCCAAGATCTAAAGGACACTACAAATGTCAACAGGCACAGCCAAAATGACAAATGCATTGCTAGCTTTCAACAGATCACAGAGGCACCAGACTGACAAATTTGATGTTTAATTATTACTTCATTTTCTGTAGAATCTTGTCTTGATGGCTGAGTGCAAAATACCCCCTCAACAGCTTCCTTTCCTTTTCAACCCCTACCCATGTGTTATTTTTAAAAATCAATCAATTTACAACAACAACTGAGATGTTATGTCCAAAATTCAGGGGGAAGCTAGTGTGCGTATACTGTAATTGTTTTAATAATGCAGTTGAAAACCAAAACATTCTTAGGAGGAATAGAAGAATGGGAGAAGTTGCAGAGAAATACATCCCCCAATGCCCCCCAAAGGCCTGCAAATAGTTTCATGCTGGTATGAGACCCGTAAGAAAATTTATTTTGTGCACGAACTGGAGTTAATGGATTGAAAAAGGGTCAAACTCATTTTACAGATGAATGTAACAGCAAGTATTTACAGGAAACTACAATTAACTAAGTGCTAAAACTTGATAACAGAAGGTTTAATTGACCTGACTAGGCCCAACTTTAAAAGCCTGAAAAAAACCGCCATAGATCACTCCATGAGCTGTGCAGAGCTCTGGTCACGGGGTATCAGAAAGGCACTGAGATTCAGGGACCATGTGCACGGGGAACCCATTTCTGGCAAGCCTCCCACCACTGCGAGTCTGGGAGGAGCAGACTGAATTTAGGAGGACAGCTGTGCATGCGTTCTCACCCAGTTCAAGGAAGTTACCACACACCTACTTGTGGACAGAAGGAAAGAGGAAGCAAACTTGGCACTGGGATGTCTCTGAAGGGCAGGGGCAATCAAATTGGGCAAGAGAATAGCTGTCTGAGAAGCATTACCGAAAGGCAAAAGAGTTCCTAACAATGTCCCTTTAAAGAGGCAGTAATCATTAAGAGTCCACATGTTGTTCACAGACTTTAAATGTTTTCTCTTGTTCCAAAAATCCGCTCAGACAGCAAAATCAGTTCTCAAGCTGCCCTGATTTAGATGGAACTTAGCGCAGCAGGCCTACATCCTCTGGAAAACTTAAGGAAGTATAAATTAGCGTACCGAGGCCCTACTCTCTTCCATTTACAATATCAACACACAGTAGTGGGAAAGATTTTACTTTCAGCATAAAAATAAAAGAAAAAAAAATTTTTTTAAGTACACTAGGAATTCTCCAGCACCAAATCTTTCACTTGACCTGGAAGTAATTTATCAACAGACAATCAAAGACAGTGCTGGAAAAAGATCAGAAAGCAGCTTTCTTTTCAAAAAATATGGATTATTACAGGGCAGTTTGTATATTTATCCTCCTCACTAACTCGAAGAAGTGTCACTACATCAGGTTAGGTACTGAGGACTTCCAGCTCATACTGAAGTCAAACTGAAGAATTGAACAATTCACCTCGATAACATATGGGATGCTTATTCATACCTGATTGGGTCAGATAAGAAGCAAAGGCCCCAGGCAAGCTTGACTTTTTGCCAGAAAGACAGTGCAGCAATCGCTCTCTTAAACGTAACAGGGATGGGTCGGTCTCCAAGATGGAATTTACAGAAAGGTACTTTACTGGCCTGAAAGAGAAGGCAGTCAACATTTCATACTGCAGCACAGTACATCCTTATTAAAAGAATGTTTGTTTCATTGTGTTATACAAAGTTTCTTAAAAAAGAGAAAGTAGTGTCATACTTCAACATCAAAAAATATTTTGGCTTTGCAGTAAATAAAATTTCAGAAGTACTACTTTATAAAAGAATACCTCAGCTACAAGATAGAGTAGGTATTATGTTATGTTATTACTCTTAAGTAAAAACATTAAGTTGTAATGCCTCCCTCTTTAGGTTACTTTTACCTAAACAGAAAGCTGCTGCGTTTGACTACTTAATGTGAACAGATGGGGCTCAATATCTATCTGGGTCTGAATGAAGTCTAAGGTAAAATGACTGTGCTCATTTTGCTTTTACCTAGGATTTGTCAGGATCACAAACCTACTAGCTTACCATGGTAAAACATATTCAAGAAGGAGCTTACAAAACAAGAACTGATGCCAGACGCTACACAATGCAAGGCGAGACTTTGCCATAGCTTAGACTGACAAATTTTAGCACAGTGTGGAATTCCTAGAAAATTCTTTCCTATGCATACCTGTGTGAAAATTTCAAATAACCCTTCTAGAACAGGACAGAGCTAATATATATGTATTTTTTCTTTCCCACTGTTGTAGGAAAGACTTAAAATGGAAAACACTTAAAATGTTTCACTTTTGCCTGGAATTCTCAGGAAAGTAAGCCTTGAAACAGTTTTCTTAACGATAAATACATCAAATTATTCCAGATTCTTTAGCACCTATGTTATCTCAGATTTCCTTACTAGTACCTAGTTTACATAAAAATAGCAAGAAACATTCTGCAAGGTGGATACATACAGTTAAAACAATGTCTCAGTATTCCCAGACAAAGAGAGTGGCTGTGATATACAGTAGAACTGCAGATACTTCCCAGTATCACAGCTGGCAGCAGTACAAAAGGGAATGCTAAAACACCAGATAGGACTAACAGACCAGGCAGATGTTTTACTTCCCCAAACATTCTTTCTAGATGAATGCGTTAGCTATCACTAATGCTTTAGAGCTTGTTTTCACAGCCTGAAACCTTGACACCACCAATGGTGAGACGAAGATCCATATCCAGAAATCAAAACCAATTATTTTACAGGAACAAAAAATTATTAATGAAAACAAATGCCATCAGAAATAGCATCAGGAAAAACCCTTATGTGAAGCCTTTTTGGAGTTGCTTTCATGCCATTTACGGCTACAAACCTCTGTACTTTTGAGTACACTTCAAAGGCAAAAATGATTCTTATTACTTCATAGGCTTCAGTCAGCACAAGTATGGCCAGAGTGCTCTTTTGTAGTTTCCTGGTTTGAGGTAAAGCAGAACCAACTTTCTGTTTTAGTAATTTTACTTCTTAGCTAGGCCTCTTCTAACTCTCCAAAATTAACAGCATGTTGTGTCTGAAACCATTTGTTCAGAGTGGTAAGACAGTTTGTGCCAAGGAATGGTATGCAGAGAGGCTCTTGATTACGCTTATTGCTATAACAACCAAGCTCAGCTAATTTCGTTATTTGCCCCCTTGGATGGTTGGAGGCGGAGGGGAACAGAGGGGTCCCACCTGCAGGGAGGAGTGGACAGGACAGGTGACCAAAAATTGACCAACAGGGGTATTCCGTCCCATCTGCCCCATGCTCAGTATAAAAGCCGAGGGACTCTTCCTTCAATGGCTGACATCCGAGGAGGACACTGTCTATTCAACTGCCTTTGGTCCCGATCGGTGTGTTCCTGACTCCATCTCTGGAACCAGGTTCCCACTCATCGCTGAGTCCAGCCTGGGACTTCCCCAGTGCCTGATGGTGACATCATCCTGGGAGCTTAATACAGTTTTGTATATACTGTATCTATTTCATTATTTTCCTTTTTATTTTCTTCTTAATATTTTAAAGTAGTTTAGTTTCTTCTAAACTCATAAATCTCTCTCTCTCCTCCTCCTCTCTGTGCACAAGAGGCTGGGAGGAGGGATCTGTCACCGGCCATTGGCCAATTTGGCCAAAATCACCACATCTAGTCACTAACAAATGGTATTATTTAGTTTGACTCTGGGAGCAAAAGGCTAGTAATTTGACTTCAGAAAAAACATTTCAAGTTCTCACCTCTTTGAAAGCCTCCCTGAATTCTCCTCCTGGGGCCATTCCCAGTTGTTCTGTGATGTGAGCAGAAACCTTCAGAAGCAGCATTTGCATCAATCCAGACATGACTCCATTCTGGCAGAAAAGGAAGAAAAATGTTAAAAAAAACAAACAGAAAAATCAATAACCTGTGTGGATTTCTCTGAAGAACAATGCACTGTTCAGTCATGAAAACAACATTAATTATCTTAGTGAAGAAGCAGCACTGAAGCTACCTTTTGGAGCCAATTCACTGATCAATACAGCTCTTTTAATTCAGTTTCTATCTGCTGTGAAGCAGCTTTTCACTTCAGTGTGCAGCTAAAGTATGCTCCCTTTCAACAAAAACGTATTGCAGAGTTAAGAAAAGGAGGGCAGCCAGATGTACAGTCTATATTGATTACACCTGCTTGAAGCAAGCATTCAAATAACCGAATGGTAAAACAGCTCATACTGTGCATTTAATTTTTCTTGATCTGGTGAAAAAAACAAAAGGGACTACAAGAGTACATTCCATTGAATGTACAGTGAATGCCATGCTAGAGATACTGAAAGGGAAATAGCTAGTCATTTAATCATAAACACTTCCACAATCCTGGGAAACACTAGGCTGAGCACCGGTTAGGTTAACAGCCACAGAAACACAGAGAATCCAGCGTTGTGCAAGAAATTGCTGTGCATGACTTCAGCACATAAGACCTTAGAAAAGACCTGACGGTCCTGAGCATGACTCACTCCCATAAGCCGACTAAAGGCTCCTCCCCACACAAAGTCTATTATTTTTTATCAGTGTCTGACTGCTACCCATCCCCAAGCATAACCTGTACCTTGGTTATGCATCTCCTCCAGTCTGGCATCAGTCCATACCACTAGCAAAAGGAGCATTCCACCTTCCCTTGCCAAAGGTTAATTTCCTGCTATATCACCAGCTTCACACAACTGAAGATGATGTTACGTGGGATAGCCTGAGTTAATATAACTTGTTGAAGTTACCAGAGGAAGGTCCTGGTCTCTGTTCCTCTGAGGGACAAGCTTAAATGACCCACCCTGTGCTAGATCTGATACTCGTATGACCTCTCCAAAGGCTGCAGGCAGTTTCTGCACATTGAATGGACTCAGGAGTCATGGAGGACCAGAACTGGCAAAAAAAAGAGGGGCTATTTTCAAAGCTAATTAATTATGTGCTTTATCATGCTACAAACTAGTGAGCATGGCAGAAAGACAGGGCAATGGCCTCCTGGGGAGAGATGAGGAAGAAAGAGGGCAGTGAGAAAAAGGGTTTTCAGCATCCTTGACATCCAGTTCAAAAGTCTGGGGGACAAAGGTTTCCAGAAGTTCGGGAAAAATGCCTATGAAGAAAAGAAAACAGGATAATGCAGCTTGAGGTCATTTTCTGGCTGATCTCCCCTTCAGGATTGATGTATTTGAAGTTGTATTTTTACACAGTGACAGAAAGATTCATCCTGCTGGCTAGCAGAGGGACGCACCTTTGAAGTGCATCTGAGTCATTTGTGCTCTTCACCTGCAGGAAACTCAGTGCCTGCTGTATTTGCTCAGCAACAAAGAGATAAAAGGTGACAGGCAGCCATATGTAGCAGCAACCAGCAACAACTGGCCAGCCACAAAGTATTGGGGATAAAGTGCAAAGTGTACGAAAAACGATGGCAGCCAAACAGTAAAAGAGATTCTCATCAATAATAGATCATTCAATGTCAGATAAAGGAAAGCTGACCACAAAAAACCCCCACTAAATCCTGAGTGGCTGGCAATAATTTCACAGGTTACATACAACAGCTATAAACACAATGCAATGCACATGTAGAAAGAAACTTAACTGCACAGGCAGAAGGGTGCAGAGCTATTAGCAGGCAGGAGTGAGAAAGCAAAACACCAATTTTATCACCCCAATGCTCAACAGCAGTCAGAAAGCAAGAAGAGTGAGAGGGATTACTAGGAAAGGAACAAAACGCAAACATCTATGTGCTGCTGTACAATCTTTAGTGGACTCCTGCCTTGAAAACAAGACACTTGAACTAGAAAGTGTGCAAGGAACTACCAAACATATGAGAAAAGATTAAACATATCAAATGCTCACGAGGCTTGGGAAAGGATGACTGAGGAAGATACACTTTAATCAGACACTGTGACTAGCATGGAGACAATGAAAAGGATAGGAGAAGAGAGGAACAAATACTCAGGTAAAGTACGACTGCAGGTTCTAATGCCTTTCCCCAGGCATCTGTTATTGCTAGCTGTCAAGACGGCTTCTGGAGCAGATAAACTTTCCATCGGCCTCAGCACAGCCATGCTTATACTATGTATGGAAACACGACATAAGGAGGGGGCCCTGCAGCTACTCTCGGACTGTATAACAAGCCACAGATCCAGCACTACCTGCAGAACTGTGAGCAGAAACAAACTGTTTTTATTTTAATCCTGTGTATTTCTTCTTTTAAAAACCCTAATTCCCATGGACACATCCTTATGCAAACACAGCCTTGCCACCTGGAGCCTGGAACTGGTTTTCCTACTGCTGCAAGCACACCAGAGGTTAGACTTTAAAGCACAAGTGAAGGTAGCAAGTGACAGCAGCCTGCTCCTGTCCCTGTGGATGTACCTGTCATCTACCAATTCACATGATATCCATTTTATTTAACAGGACAATCCTGTAGGTTACCTAAACATGGAGGGCTGTATTACACAGTGCAAAATGAGAGCTTTTTCACTGGCCAGAAGCATTAAAAAAATCCAACTTTACAATATATTCCTGCACAGGTAACTTCAGCCTGAAGGAGTACGTTAAAAGAGTGAGGTTGAGCTAAGATTTTGCTGCAACCAGCCCACTTTCTCTTCTGCCCCAGAACAGGGTTTCTCAACTCCTCCTCTGTGCCAGGACCAGCAAACCTTACAGCCACACAGGGACATAATTCCAGTTACAAAGCCCTGTTCAGACTGCCACACGGCCGTGGCGTGGACACAGAAGGGAGAGTGGAAACAGGAAGCCAGGGAGAAGATAAGACAAAACCTGTCTTCCCAGTTTGGTTCCAGCCAACTGTTACTGTGCATCTTCAGGTAACCCGCATGCGAGCCAGATACCAGTCTGCACTGTGTTGCTTTGCTTAATGGAAAGCAAACAGTCAGTTCTCTGCAAACAACTGTAAGGGTTTTGAAATTCAAGGAGGGGCTGGAGAAAGGCTGTTTTTAACCTGCAACAGTTGCTCAATAAGCTGTGAATACCAGTGACCCACACCAAGTGTGTAATAGTTTCACATTAACACTCTGCTCAGCCTCCAACCCCAATTGACAGTAATGGAATGCAAATTTACTCATCAAAATTTATACAAGTGATTATAAAGACACACACTTGTTTTCTTTTCCTAAGCTGATACTCAAGGATGAAAGTTACAAGCAGTTTTGACTTTTGGTGTAACTTTTGGGCCCGAATGCGCATTTCAATGAGAGAGGACAACTGAAGCATGACTGAGCAACTTCGCAGATGGTTTGATTTTTACTAGAGAAAAACAAAGACACTATAATTTAGCAGGAGACAGTTGGACTGTTTTTTCTGGTTTTCCCTATAAACCCCATGCTGCTACTGAATCAAAGGGGGAAGGTTGGGTTTCCTTTTTTTTTGGTTGAGACTATAGATGGAGAAATATATTATTTAAAAGACACAATGTCCAAATTTTATTATTTGCATTATCCCTGGTGACAACAGAGACTAAGATTGAGTTGTAATAATAGGAAGGATCTTTTTATTATTCTCTGGCTGTGTAGCCAACACAGTCTGCGTTTCCTACTGTCTGCACGCAAGATCACTTCAAGCACTAGTAGGAAGTGCTAATTACGAAGCTGCCAACAAAAATTTTCATCACAGAGGAAAAAAAGTCTGGTCTTATTTTCATTGTCCTTTTCCTCTTAAGAGGGAAGCATAGCAAGAACTGGTGCATTTAGCTTTGATATAAAAAAAAAAAAAAAAGAAAGGCTTCTGTACCTGTTTACTAGGTCAGAAGACCCACAGCTATACTGCTCTGGTTGTTGTGAACATGCAGTCTTTTGCCTACATGCATCAGAACAATCCGCCTTACCTAAAATAAATGGATGGATGCAGTAATTCATGCAATATGCAAGTGTTTTGCAATGTTCTTTCCTTTGACAGGACATAAATAAAGAAAACAGGAAAGACGCATTATTGCCTAACTCTCTGAGTCAGAAAGCCTGCACTAAGACACTATGTGCATGCACACACCCAGGTAAACGAGCCCCTAGCCACTGCAAGTGCTTCTGCGTGGATGCAGATTATATTCTTACAAGGGGTACAATCCTGGAAATTCCCCAGTAACATCAATAAAACAATTCCAATATATAATTACCACACAATCAAAATAACAATCTATGAATTTGTTCATTCAACTGGACACTGGAAACTCTTCTTATTGTTGACCACATACTGCCATTCTTATCAAATATCCTGTCATTTTTAAGTCAACGTTGTGCTGTTTCACTGTGCCTAGCTTAAAATTACTTAAATACAAGCTAACTGTGTGAAACTGAAAAAATACAGGACAACACTTATTTTGCACACACATCCCAGACAGCATCAAACTGCCAGAGTAGTTATGATTTGAATGGAATCCCACATTTTTCAGCCCAAATTTTTCAAAAACTTCCCTTGTGGCCAACTGTCAATTAGAAACTACTCAAAAGCCAAGTGATGAAAATTTAAAAGAAAGAGCAACACACTAGGATGAAGAAGAGATCCAACTAAACAGATCATGACGGACAATACCAAAATTAAGTGCTCCCTAAATAGCTGTGACACAGATGCAGATTGCAGGAATAATAATCATATTTAAATACATTAGCAGAGCATTACAGTTACAAAGTTAGACTTGTGTCCTGCAAATGGAGCAACTGTTAAACCCAGGAAGATTCCTGATGAGATCAACTGCCCACACAATCTCGCTGTGGACCAGAAGCCCTCAATAGTGCAGCTGAAAAAAACCCCACCAAACCCAACTTTGCCACTGTAATGGTACTCTCACCTCGGTGAACAGCACTAGGTTCCTAGCTGGTGGGAACACTGGGTTTGCTTGTAACTTGACAAATTGCTCTTAGCACAAACCTTAAATTCTTACTGTGGCAATCATACCTGCTTTATAGCTTGTTGAAGTTTTTCCAGATTTATTTCTTTGGCTTCTTTTAGTAACGTCTTTTCATCCATCTTTAGCATAGAAACTCTGTACTGGCATAGTTCCACCACCACTACATCAGGCTGCACTTCTTGTATTGTCTGAAAAAGATTAATTTATTTACACCAGTTTAGGAAGGATTAAACAGAAATGCAGCCAATATCAATACCTTCATGAGAAAAGGGACCTAATAAAAGCACATTCCAGCAATTTTCAATTAAAAGAACAGTGAAACAGTAAATAAGACCTCCAACTAGCTATGTATTGAGAAAAACATTAAGGAAGATGACAGTGAAATGCTTTAGTTACTGGATGCTTTGGGACTGGGAGATGGAGAACACATTGGGTAGGGGTGGGGGTGGAGAAAAACTTGATGTTAAACTTTTCACATTCACAAAGTTCCTTTGACCATACTCTGTGATCATTTGTGATCTGAATTAGAATAAGCTTTGTAAGAACCAGGGTTGATGATTCTGGCACAAGATTCCTCCTCCTCTTGCTCCTGAAGAATAAAGCCACCCTAAACTGCAGGCTTTGCATGAGGTACAGTATGAAATAGGTCCTACTTTCACCACAGCTTCAGACCTATTTGCATCTTGAGAATGGAATCCAAGTTTGGGGCAACATGGTTTTACAGCTCAGTATTATACACCCCCAGCACACAGAAGTTGTAAACTGCAGTTTCTATTCTAGGCTTTGCATCTTCTCAGCACATCCCCATCACAGCGAGTATGCAACAACCACAGTACGCACTGTAGGTGTGATGTGATGCTGTATCGTGACAGGCAACGTAAGCTTCGCTAGTGAGACTTCTACTTTTAGCACTATATCTGCATTTGCTGTTTAAGGGCAAGTAAAAATATTTGAGATGGTGGAGCAACATACTGCATCAAAAAATTAAGGTAATATGTCTGCCTTTTAGTTCATGCCACAGCACTGTTAGCCCTCCAAGAGCTAACGAGAAAAAAAAGAAAGAGAGTCCGGAGGTTACACCACAGAACCAAGTCAGAGAGATGGACTTCATTCTGCTTAATGCTGAGTTGACAACATTATAAACATGCTGCTGAGTGGGCTCCCACTTAGTATTTACCTTCACTACATCCTTTTTGCTGCTGTCACTGAAATGGGCTGTTCCAACCACATACACTTTAGAACCATCCTCGGTGTCAAGCTCAGTCACAGTGCTTGGTAAAGTAGGCTTTTTCTGCCTCTTTTTCATCTTCATCTCCAGGAGAATTTTAAATGCATCTGCATCAGCTATAAGTGTAAAGAAAAACAGAAACGAAAAGCACACATGACTATAAAGTGCAGGCAAGTAAAGCAGAAAATAAAAATGTCACCACTAAACAGCAGAGCAGAGCTAAAAGGCCATTAGTTTACCACTGTAATCTTACATTCAATTCTGAGGCTACATCATTGAGAGTGCCACCACTGGAGAGGCTGCCTCCAAGCATGGGTCTCAGTCCAGGTTTCCTACCCTGTGGACACTGGGACAGGTTGTCCACGCAGTTCAGTAAGGGAAAGAGAGAAGCTGTGTGGCAGGTGAGGTGGATAGAGAAGCAAAGAATACTTAGAAAAGGTATCCACTAAATTGGGAAAAAAAAAAAAAGAGCATTTTTTTAAATTCTAGAACAAAAGCGTTCCCTTTTGGAATTTTATCTGCATAAATGATAGCAACCCATGTACACTGGTGTGAGCATCCGGTAAAGTCACCTGCACATATTGGCATGTACAGGATACCTAGAGTACCAATCTTAGCCTTTTCTATGATTAACACACCAGGGATCAGCATACAATTGAAAATAAAACCTTAAGAGGTATTCAGGTCAGGAAACCAATCATTCTTCCCTAGTTTCAACAACAAACTAAGACCAAAATGGTACAATGTGAGTTCAGCCCATCTGTGTCAAGCTTGCCATGGAAAATAGGAAGATCTATCAGTTCCATCACAGTCGCTTGTTAAATGCCAGAAAGCTTCAGCAACTGAGATAGAGAAGCTTCAGTTTTACATCAATGGGAAATACAGTAACTTTGAATGAGTCATCTTTAAGCTGTAATGCATCTTAGAAAAAAAAAAAAAGCATCAAGTAGGAAAGTAGAGTTTTGTTTCCAACCAACTCTCTTTCTCTGGCAAGCTGCTGCACAAGTTAGCAGAAGTCTCAAGTGGTCCAGAAGCCTGGAATAGGATCATAATCCCAGGAAAAAACAAAGGTTAGTGAACAGTTTGCAGGCAGGACGTCAAAGTTACAGATAAATTACAGCCTCCTACCATACATTCATTAATTTCATTAATCTGGTTTAACTATGTGGCTCTGGCCCCAGACCTGTCCCACAAATATTTATCTCACAAGATTTTATGTCAAAAAACACAAAACAAAAGCCACCCTCCAACATCCTCCTTAGTTAGCATTTTAGCAGCCTACTACTTCATGGTCAATACCCAAGAACACGGTGTGTTGCAATCAGTACGGACTGATCTAAGACCATTTTGCTGCCAAAACAGATGGTGGATGCTAAGGAGGGGGTGAGGAAAACATGACTGTAAAAGGAAGGAGAAGAGGCAGGGCTGTTGCATTTGTAGCACTCTCAGTCACACAATCATAAAAGCAGCCATAGTAGATCAAGCAAAATCTACAAATATCTTGCCTCCCGCAATGCTCAAAAGTGGATATCTGAGGAAGAATATAAGAAATAGGGAAGTGTGGACAATACCTTTCCCAAATATTCTCCTAGCCTAAAGCTATTTATGGCTCAGATTCTCACAGTTGAAAATGGTTTCTACATATTCAGTAGCCCTTAGAGGATTTAATTTCTATTAATTTTTCAAGCCTTCACCTCATACATATATTCAGAATAACATGTCGTGTGAAGAAAAAGTGCTATCACAGTGCAATACCAGATGTTATCATTTAAAGACATAATCAAGGAAAACATTCTTAGAAGCAGCTATGATTTTTATTAAACCAACTTCTATATATGGAGAAAAAGGCAACATAAAAAATTAATCTGCTTCTTTAGGTCTGAATGCTTCTCCCATAGCACTAGTCAAGGCTCTTCTCGCTCCCATGATTGTTATTTCTGAAAGCTGTGATCCCTAGGGATTATTCAGCAACATCAGCATTATAGTAATGTTGCTATGACCAGCTAATTTGCCCTAAAGTGGTTCAGATTATTTGCCAAAAAGCATAACCTGAATGTTCCTATTGTTCAAAATGAGCATCGTATGCATTAACAGCGTAAGGGTGTATCAATAAACACAAGGCAAATCCTAAGAAGCTTTTGTTTTCTCCTCCTGAGAAAAATGTCTGTCATCATCTGATCCTTACCATTAAAAGGTAAGGACTGATACTCTTCCTGGGCTTCACAAGACAGTTTTGGCTGGAATACTATTTGCATATCCTGCAGGCTTGGCCTTCATATCAAAACATTATCATGCTGGCACAGGCAAAGTGTTCCATGTGGGACAACTGATTCAACTTCATAACACTAGATGCCAGAACGCCGAAGCAAACATGTACTTATCCATCTCTGGCTTAGACAGCAATGACCAATCTTAAAACAAGAGCTGAGTATACCTATTAAATCAAAATGCATTTACTTTCTTTTGAAAGCACGGGAGCAGCAAACTGATAATCGATATACCATTGCCCTTTCCAAATTTGGTTTATGCAACTGGGCCTTTCTATAAATCATGAACAGATTAAGTCAGATATGACCTCATTCGCATCTCCCTTTTGTGCTAACAGCCACATCCTTATTAGGTAAGGAAAAAGCATGGACATTTAGTTTAATATACTTCCAACGTGATACACCCTCCCCAGTCAAACCAGGAACATACAGATATTCTGCGATACACTTGATGTTTCCTTTGGGCCATCTTCTGGTGCATCAGAGGAGGACATTGGATCTGCAGCAGCCTGTATGAAACAAATTCAAAAAGAGGCTGGGAATTATAATGAAATGTTTTAATACATCTTTCCCCTTGTGAGTTTGCTCGATTTGAACCTACATATAATATTCAAGCAAGTAAATAATTTAAGCAGTGTCAACAGTTCAAGATGTCTGTGGTTTTACAACTGTTTTTCTCCTAGCTGGATAAATATGAGGAAGAACGTACTAAAAACTAACCACTTCATGCCTATTTTAAAAGATAGTATTCGTACCTGACATGGAGGGTGTTGCTTTTTTAAAAAATCTGATTCTAGAATAAAAAGAATAAAATTATCTCTACCACTACTGTAGTGTTTTCTGTGCTGGAAATTAAGATGTGCACTATTATTATAATACCATTCCCATTTATAAGGTGGTGTATTTGACTCAACTACCAGTCAGCATTAGTTTGTTGGGAGTCTGACAAAGTTAATCAGCACTCACAAGAATATACACAGCCATTCAAGAAGGGTCTGCTTAAGTATTTTACTGTGTTGAAATAAGTGTAAGGTAATTACACAATATGCACATCCAGTCTTAGGAAATTTACGTGTATGTTGACTTTATATAGATCAGAAATCAAAGCCAAAAGGATGCAAAGCATCTGCATAGTTTTGTTCTCTAAAGGATCAGAAGGTAATTGAATAGATTCCCAGAGACTGACTTTTAAATATTATCACTAGAAGTATATAAGGCGGTCTTTGGCTAACAAAACTTTTCTTATTTTTAACTAACAGGCAAGTTTTGAAACCTGTGCATAGAATTCAAGCAATCCCAGTCATTCAGCCTATGTCATCCAAGCCAGAGAAGCAGAGTTAGTGCAGAAAAGAGACTAAGAATCAGGGAAAGCTCAGCTATAAACTATCTTTAGGCAACTATACTAATTCAAAGTCGAATCAGGGTGATTATTGGAAGAATTTGGAATCCTTAAACAAGATTAAGTCAAAAAGTTAGAGACAGGATGTGAATCCATCATCGTTCAAGTACCCTCCCAATGAAAGACAGTATTAATGAGTCCGCAAGCAGGGAGCCAAGCTCTCATGAAGGAAGTCAGCTTTTTAGCTAGAATGACTGGTTTATTCACTTTGTACTTAACCTGGTAAGATTTAAAACAGGATTGTACAAAGCACATACAGTTGTTAAGACTTTTCAACATGCGTAATTAATTCCCTCTCGCATTCCATTATGCCAAACAATAATTTTCAGATAATAAATCCTGGGTGTCTTACAAATCCTGGGTGTCTTACCTTGGCCCCACTGAAGGTAAGGCAAAATTTATTGCACATTTCATGGAGTAAGACCAAAAAGTACAACAGCTTTACAGGGCAAAGTTTAAAACATTCACAACAACATATCATCCTTTCACTAAAAAGCAAGAGTCTGTTCATTGACAACTGCAAACTGCAATTACACTGCAAATTGCAATTACATTCACAAATCTAATTTAACACCAGCTCAGCTTTTGATCACAACATATGGCTTGACTCTACTGCTTGCATATGTAACTCTAGTCACAAAAATATTTTGTAAAAATGTATCCATCTGTAACATATGGAATTAATCCTGTCACTTATGCTGGCTTTGTCATCATAACAACATTACAACATTGCAGTGGGGAAAAAAAAAAATAATCACTATGCGCCACATTAAGAGTCTGCCATTCTTTTTTTTTTTTTAAATTAACTAACAGGACACAGGAACTGACATTCTTGTATCTCATAAGAAAAACATTTCCTGAGCTTCACCTATTACACCAGAAAAAGGTTTTGAGACACATGGATATGGAAGGAGAAGAAAAACAACAGAAAGGGTAGAGAAAAAAGCATCTCTGTTTAATTTGGCAAGGTACTTAACCTATGTGCAGTGAGATCATTTGTATACAACCAATTTGTGTAACTTACTCACAAAACATTTTTTCCTCCTAAAGGGTTAAGCTCATAGGTTAGGCCATTTTCTACAACTCCTCACTTGCAAGGAAATTAATACAAAAGCCCCTTTTTAGCTCTTGCAATTGGAGGGAAAAGGACCCTGAAAAGATGAACCTAAATGTGGCAAAAAAATAGCACTCAGCCCCCTATCACCCTGTTTTAAAAAGGGTCTCACACTGGTAGTCTTGACCCTCTGACTTTGCAGACCTTCCCTGAGGACGAGTGGAAGAACCTGGCTGATTCAGAGTCTTGACCTTCCCCGCAACTCTACTGAGAAAAAAAAAGTCTTCAACTCCAAGCCCTACCTCAGGCTGTTGCTCCTCTTGCATCCCTGCAGCGTTGACTTATTTTCACCAACCACAAAAGAACTGCAAGAAGTAAAAGGAACGGAACAGAATTAAACATTAATGGCATAACCCATAATATTTAAGAACTGCAAGGAGGGGTGAAAAAAAAAAAAGCAGAGATGTCTCTACAATCTCTAATAAGAGTTGAAGTAATAAAAGCAGCAAACTGAAGATGCACAAACGTCACCTTTTCAACCGTGCTGCTGTTAAAAAAAACATTGCCAAACACACACACTCCAAAAAACCCCAACACCCCCCACCCCCAGTAGGGTAAAACTAGCCTGTTTCACTCCGGTTCTTGAGTTGGCTCTAAATCCAGTGCACAGTTCTGTTCTCACACACACTGAGAATACCTTGATAAACAAGGGTGGATTACACAGGAACTGAGAATTTGCTTTTTTTTGCTGTCTAAGATTCTGCAAAAATGCCTTCTTCCTCCAGATCACTCCTAAGTAATTGAAGATACAGGACAGCTGCCAAAAAGGTTTAAGCAATAGCAAAACCTTTGCTCAACTGGATCAGTAGTTCTGTCTTGTCCAAACAAACTACACCAAGACAGGTTTTAGGCATATTTTAGGAATCATCTATATGTCTAGGACTTCACCGCTACAAGGAACAGGAGAGCAGTCACAGTCTTAATATTCAACTAGAAAGCCACACACATCGTTATCTGTTCTGCATCAAGTTATCATGTATATATTTACAAATTTGCCAGGGTCAGGCATCAGTAAGATCATGCCTGTGTGAAAAACCCTGGGAACTGGGTTTTCAAACCCTTAGTGAATGGTTTCCATTCCTTACTTTTAAGAGTCCTTCTTCCGTCCACATTGTTCAGGTCCAAAAATTCTCCCTGAAGCTGGGAGAGTGCTATGATTTGACTTCGATGATACTCTAAGGGGATTGCACAGGACACTGGTTCTCATTCTGTTTATCCTCACTGCTATCCCACTAAAATTGAAGTGCTCAATCAAAGTGCTGCTTCTTCACTTCAGCATTTTGGGTTACGTCCCTCTGACCTGTTTCACAGTACCTGCGAACAGTGCCTTATTTTACTAGGCTGGAGAGCAATCCTGACCAGCTTACTCATACAACACGTTTGCAGCCTGGCTCTGAGGGGCGGAGGGACAAGTTTGGCTCCTGCCCTATGCCCTGGTGAGGTTGGAGAAAAGCTGGCTGGCGCCTGGTGACGGCAGATTCCAGTACACGAATGTGGTGGCAAAGCCCCCCCGCCTTCCCAAATGCAATAATCTCCTTGAGTCTGATAAGCGCTCTGCATCCTGCTTTCTAGCCTTTGTTTTCAAGTGTTTTGCTTTCTAGCTTTGCTTAAAATACGTTTCTATAAAAAGAGCGTTCTCCCAGGAAGCGTGAAGCCTGCAAGAGTAATTCAGACAGCTGGCACATCTCCCTCCATGCGGGTACAGAGGGACTTTGGCAATTCACACCTTCACGTTGTCCACGGCTAGTGGTCAGCCAGCAAACAGGAATCACAGCTGCAGGCTGGGCAAGAAAAATGCAGTGACCAAAAACCTGGCTTCTGCATGCTCCCTAGAGCAAATATCCCCACAAAACCCAACAGAGCCCCGTGCCCCTGGCAGGTAACAGCTACAGACACAGCTCCCAAGCTGCAAGGCAAATACCTTGTTAAAACAAGAACTACACACTGCCAGTGGTCCAAGAGGCTCAGTAACAACTATTTATTCAAAAACATGCGAGAAGGTGGCACAGGTAAGTACTCCATTGTTTTTGCTACAACGCGTAACTTTTAAATTTAAAACAAGGACCATGCCTTCCCCTTTCCAAGGAGTCAAGTCAAGGAAACTTGGATGTCAGAGTAAGCTGAAAAGGCAGGTGAAGCCGAACTGCTCTTTTCTGCTCCAGCGTTTCTGTGAGTTAGATGTGGTGTGGATGGCTCTAAATAAGCACAGCAGAAGGAAACCCCTGCCCTGAGACCTGCAACCTGAACGGGGACACTCCATCCCACTCACACCCCACACGAGACAGCCTGCCCAGAGTTGTCTGCTGGCACTGTGGTCTTAAGTGAACCCTGCACCTGTCTTCATCCTGTCCTGTCTCCAATAGGCTGGTTTAACTATTTTTTTTTTTTTTATTTTTTTTTTTTTTTTGACTTGTGCAGTAAACCAGACCAGAGAGCAGATTCAGGTTAAAAAACAACCTTTCCCGCCGCCCCCACCCTACCAAAGCATTTTAAGCTCAGATGACCAAACAGCTGCAGGAACAACTGCGACAGCAAAACTGAAGAGACAGTATGAAGTGGAGATGCTGAAACCAACACTGGCCTCTGAGAAAAATATTTATTCAACTACAACATCAGTCAGGGGTGTACCAACACTCTGATGCTCTGCTATGGGCTTGGTTCTCAATTGGTTTATGTGCAAAATACCACAGTGTTTTTCTGCCAGTGAATCAGCCAGCCCTGAATATAAACTAAAGTTCTAAGCTTGGTTAAGGCCTGTCGGGGTTTGAAAACATGTCTCTTATCTATGAGAATGCTCTTAAAAATAGTAAGCTGTAAGTTTCAGTTGAAGAATAGACTTCTATACAGAAACACCAAGTGAATTTTTTCCACCAAGTGACATTTTAGAAAACCTCATCCCGTTCTCACCAGTGGGTAAACGATGTGTCTGATATGAGAGAGAGAGAGATATATCTCTGAAGTGTACTCATGCTAACTAGCACTGCTTTTTATCTGACCTGTACAACCTTTGGAGAAAGGAAAGCTGTTTCTTCAGTGTGGTTCCCAGCTCCGCCATAGCTGGGTTCCAGCATCTGCAGGGAACCCACGGCACAACAGTCACAATGAGAGATCGGGCAGCCACATCAACAGGCAAGTCTGCCATCGCTTTCTTCTAGGAGATCTTGTTCTCAGGTGCTTAGACCTACTCAAGATCCACTGAAGGTGAAATTTTCCACGCAGAAGACCTGTTTCTGGATTATAATTTTTTTCCCCTTAGAACATGCACAGGCATTCAGGTTATTCAGTCAATGTTAAGAAAATTCTTACAACTGTTTGTCAACAGTAAACTAAAACTCAACTGAACAACTGCTGTGAAAATCTGTGTGTGTTCAAGCTCTTCCTTAGTGTGAGGGACAACAGGCACGAAATATGTCAACACCAGAGTACGGACAAGGCTGACTACTCAGCTAGTCAGTGTCCTCATCAACAACATAGGAGAAAGTTATGGGAACTATTCCAATGTCATGGACTCCAGGCTGACTTAGCTCATCCACGTGGAAAAGTTACCATCCCTGTATACCTATGTATTTGCAGAAGATATTCACATCCCACGATACTTGAAATATTAATCCCGAAACCTCCAAGAGAGGACTGAACATACCTTGCTGTTTTACAGATTAGGAACTGAAGGATATGAATCAATCCATGCTTCCTCCCACTGCACCCAACAGCAAGAAAAAGGGTGCTTATTCAGGTCAAATCCTTGCAAGCATCTGGGCAATTTAAATCGAAGCATTTCCAGATTCCTTAGAGCTTGATTTTTCAACTCTGCTAATTTTTTTTTTTTTTTAATACAGTTGAACTTCCTAAAGAAATTAGACTAGGTAACAAGGCAGAGCTTATTTATCTGTGCTTGCTAATGCACAGGTAAATTTTAAACAAATTTGGCAGGGAGGCAAGAGTCTCACAGTCATTCAGAGGTGCTTCTCCTCCAGGAAAAAAAGATTACTGAAGATTACAGGAGGTGGTGCATGTGCGCGTGAAAAAGAAGAGGTCAGCAGAATCTGCCAGGGAACAGAAGGAAATTCAACCCCAAGCTGTAAAGCCACAGGCAAAAGCAGCTGTCAGACAATTATTTATTGTGTCTCATAACGTGTATACCACAACATCTCATAACCTCAAGTTTTTCTAATTACCATGGGATTTGGCATGAACATGTGAAACCAATCAAATCCCTCTCCTCCAGCTACTTCAAAGGCCTGTAAGAGGCCCTCAAGAGATAAATCACATACTGAAAATCTCAGATATGACAGTGCATTTCTTTCAGACAAACTGAGAGATGCAGCTTCTAGGCACTCATAAAGATCAGAGATTAGAAAGTATTTCTGTTCTCTTATCTGCCAGGAGACTGTCTGGATCTGGGATTCATTCCTCCTGCTGAGAGTGCCACCAAGAAAATTCCTGGAGCCAGAAGAAACAAGAAGGAGCCTGACCTGGCTCCTTACGATCCAGTAAGATTGGGCTTTGCCTCTAGTATTTTCTTGAAAGGACTCCTTGATGATTGAATTCACAATTCAGTCTCCAACTCAACCAGCTTTTTGCCCAGCAAGTGGAATTCTTTTGCTTGTTTCACCTTCGCTAGTCCCAGAGTGCTTGCCATTCACTGGGTGAGTAAATATTGTTCTTTATGTATACAGGTATGAACAAATGAAGCCCTTTTCCCAACTCTTCAGATACCTAGGCAACAAACAGGAATTTCTGAGACCACCCAAAGAACCGTAAACCTAAAATTTAGCCATTACTCATCTTACTCATAGGTACCTATTTCCTTTCGAGGTCTTCCTGTCCTGACAGCACACACAGGGCAGCCGTTCACACTGACAACAGCACTGTGGAAAAAGGGCTATATTTTTCCCCTACACTTCGGGGATTACTCTTTTTTCCCCACAACACAAGTTCAGAAAGTAACCCACAGGTAAGTGCAACATCTTCTAGCAATGCTTATCCTGCAGTGTGTGACAAAAGCAAAGTGAGAAAGACTCCCTGCCATGCTATTTCACATCAGTCCTCCAGCTTTCCTTATGTAAAACAGCTTCAGCAGAGCTTCCTCTTCGCCTGAAATCTGCTTGTGAACTAATAGCTCATTTTTCATGCTGGGTAGTCTTAGCTGACAAAAGTGTTTCGGTTCTAGCTGCATATTTAGGCATCTGAAACTTTCTTAGCTCGCAGTCTCGAGGAGACAAGAGGTATACTCACAAGTCAGGGGTTCTAGCAAGGCAAGTTACAGGCACTAAAACATGAGCTACCGTTAAAGAATTAATGCCTTTTCTCCTTTTGTTTCAACTAGGTGGTTCAGTGAGAAAATTCAAGCACAACACAGAGGATGGACAGGCAGTTCATTAAGGTATCCTCCTACAGCAGGGATGAATTTCTTCCTTTGTCTTGTCTAAATTTGCTTCCTTCAGACAGTGATTCAACTGAATCAATAAAAAAGCTTTTTTAAAAACTCTCATGCTCCTTCTACCTATGAAACAATCTAGTCAGCTATTCTTTAAAAAGATTTTTATTGAATGTTGTTTTCCTTCTGAGCAATACAGAAATTCAGAAGCAGCATTTGCTTTCCTCAGCACAGTGATATTGCTAGGGGGAAATAAAGTTCTCTGTAGTCTTATAATTGCTCTGTGTTCTCTATGTGCTGCATACGCATCAGAAGAACTAGTAAGAAGCTAGGAGCTACAATACTGCCACAACTTGTTTCACCTTTTATTGAAAGGGAAAGTCAACAATTCTTATGTTTGATTTCCTCCTCCCTCCAATCTAAATGCATGTATTACTGCTTTTGATACTTGCAATATTCCCTAGCATTGCAGAAGGCATCCACACCTCTCTGTACTCAGAGTATTAGTCCTGCAGCCTCTGAGATGGGATTATATGTACTTCCTTGTTTTACAAATAAGAAACTGAAGCACATGAATACTTAAATTCATCTACAAACCTGACCTCTGGTATCTAAGGAAGTAATTAGGAGGCTGCTGGAGCTTTCAAAGCGTCGCGATTTTGCAATGCGAATTTTCCTTTGTTTTTAATCATTGACCCTTCAGAAGATGATCATCATCACCACCCCCCTGAGACAGCACTTCCTCACAGTAACATGCCAACATCACTCATCCTTGTTCCTCTAGCGTCACTGTGGGGAAGATGAGAGGTAGGCTAAGGACTGAACTTGATTCAAGAGCAAGCTGCTGAACAATAAAGCAGGTGTTCTCCAGGAGCACACCTCACACAGGGCACACTGTAACCAAGCCAGAACTGACCTGTGCTGGAATTAAGCCACAGGCACATGCAAACAACTATTTCATAGAATCATAGAAACGCTTAGGTCAGAAAAGACTTTTAAGATCATCAAGTCCAACCATAAACCTAACACCACCAAGTCCACCTCTAAACCATGTCCCTGAGTGCCACATCTACACATCTTTTAATTACCTCCAGGGATGGTGACTCAACCACTTCTCTGGGCAGCCTGTTCCAATGTTTGATTACCCTTTTGGTGTAGAAATTTTTCCTAATATCCAATCTAAACCTCCCCTAGCACAACTTGAGGCTGTTTCCCTCTTGCCCTATCACTTCTTATTTGGGAGAAGAGATTGATCCCCACCTCGATACAACCTCCTTTCAGGTGGTTGTAGAGAACAATAAGGCCTCCCCTCAGCCTCCTTTCCTCCAGGCTAAACAACCCCAGTTCCCTCAGCCGCTCCTTGACTTGTGCTCTAGACCCTTCACCAGCTTTGTCGCTCTACTCTGGACATACCCCAGCACCTCAATATCCTTCTTGCAGTGAGGGGCCCAAAAGCGAACACAATACTCAAGGTGGGGCCTCACCAGTGCCAAGTATAGGTGGACGATCACTTCCCTAGTCCTGCTGGCCACACTCTTTCTGATACAAGCCAGGATGCTGTTGGCCGCCTTGGCCGCCCAGGCAGACTACCGGCACATATTCAGCCAGCAGTTGACCACCACTCCCAGGTCCTTTTCGACCAGGCAGCTTTCCAGACACTTTTCCCCAAGCTTGTAATGCTGCACAGGGTTGTTGTAACTCAAGTGCAGGACCCGGCACTTGGCCTTTTTGAATCTCATACCATTGGGCTCGGCCCACCAATCCAAGCCCGTTCAGGTCCCTCTGTAGAGCCTTCCTACCCTCAAGCAGATCAACACTCCCACCCAACTTGGTGTCATCTGCGAAATGACTGAGGGTGCACTCATTCCCCACATCTAGATGGTTGATAAAGATATGAAACAGAACTGGCCCCAGGACTGAGCCCTGGGGAACACCACTTGTAACCGACCACCAAGTGGATTTAACTCCATCCACGACCACTCTTTGGGCCCTGCCATCGAGCCAGTTTTTCACCCAGTGAAGCGTATGATCATCCAAGCTATGGGCAGACAATCTCTCCAGGAGAATGCTGTGGGAAACAGCAAAGGCTTTACTAAAGTCTAGGCAGACATCATCCCCAGCCTTTCCCCTCATCCACTAAGCAGGTCACTTTGTCATAGAAGGAGACTGGGTTAAATTCATGAACAGCCTCCTGACCCAGCCCTCTAACACCAGTATCCCTGGCCAGAACACAGCTTCGTCCGCTTGGGATAAACTGTGGCAATAAAAATTAACTTACATCTACATGCACCAAGTGTGCCATGTTCCATCCTCTAAACCAGCAGTTTCACTAGCCACCGATACTCAGTTTAGCTGGTACAGCTTGTGCGCTCCAGATTCATAATATGCGCTGCATAAGTACATCTTATTTGAATGCTGCTACCCATTAACAGGGCCACTTATTTGATGTAAACAGAAGAGGCGTATCAATACCTCAGAAGATACAGACATAACTTTTCTCCCACTGACAAACCGTTGCACTCATTACTCGCTGTCTGGAATACCTACCGAAGTACCTTCCATGCCTAACATTTAACCTACTAAGGCGGCAAAGCCAAATCAAGAGATAGCCCCTTATGTCTCTGCACCGTCCTCTGCAACAGAAGCAGAGTATTTAAGATTGATGAGTTTTTTTCCATGCTTATGCACAGAAATCTTACAAATGTTTACAAACAAACTATCATCAGCTCCAAATGTTGTCTCTTCTCTGTTGATAGACTGACTGCTCATACTCAGAAGGATGCATCAGCTGAAACCTGCTTGCCAATTGATGCAACAGCCCCAAATTCAGAAATTGGAACGTATTTCAAAACCATCACCAAGGTGACCTACTCTACATATTGCACGTATCTCTTTGACACAACCCACGCCTTTGAAACTCAACTGAGCAACTGGTTCTGTGATCACAGATGGTGTAGACTGCAGCTCTGGTTTCTCATGACTCAGAAAGTTCATATATTTCAAAACACAGATTTTTACCCTCTAAGCATCAATGAGATGTTCGTGCCACATGAACTGTGCTGATGCATGCAGCCTAAACTCAGGTACCTGCACACTGAAGCCAACATCCATTTGCATACTTTGGAAGCTAAAAGATAAGTCACAGACAACTAAACTCGTTTTGTTTGAAAGAAGGTGCAGGAACATGAAAATACCTGGCCTGGGACACTGATGCACTGAAAACACGTTTATCAGCAAAAGACAAGAAGAGGTTCTCATATACGTTTTGTGTTTTTAGAAATTATTGTTATTACATTAACTACAGCTAGTAGGTAAAATGACAAAGTACAAGGTGAATCAGGATGTTAATGCAGAGCAGAATTGAGAACAAACAATAGGCCAAATCCTTACTGTTTTAAGAGGCTGCTACATTCAGAAACATGGGACAGAAAGACCAAAATGACATGGCCCAAGCCTGGCCAGTCACTCAGAAATTCACACTGTCTTAGAACCTACACACCAACCCAAGTCACTTTCCTGTTTTATTCTAATATGAATAAAAGATATGTGAATTCAGGGAAGATTTGGAACAAAAATAATTTTATTAGACTCTCCTGCGATCAGCAGATTGGGGTAAGATATCCACTCAGCACATCTCCTCCCTCCAGGCCATTCGAAACTATGAGCCAAGTGCAACTTCTGATTCTGGGGAACCTTCTGCAAAACATTCTCAAGCAGAGCAACAGGAAAAGAGCACAGCTGCTGTATGCACAGTTCCTATGGCGTTCTAACAAGAAGAAATTTTCCACTCTCTGTTCATTACCTACAAGCAGCCAGCAAAGGAGATGGATCAAGAAGTTCTGCCCTGGACAACTAACTAGTGGCTTGGAAGATATCTGACTGTGGGCCACAGAAGCGTTGCAGAATTCTTCTTAAAATCCACACACACATTTATTCCACGTATCAATGGCTGTCTGCTGAGATATGCAGAAGCTGGGTTTCAAGACAGTGTCACATTCATTCATTTTGTTCTGAACACTTTTAAATGCAATCCTTATAATGGTAAAATTGGCATTTTGTAGGACGAAATAATTTTGCCCAACTGCCAAACACATTATTTATCAGCGCTCTTCTGCCTGCCCCTTCCATCCTAGTCTCCAAACAGTGGCGGTAACAAGCTGATCTGTTTTTCAAAATCATCAGGTGATCACAAAAGCTAGAAAACATTTGTTACATGACACGGGCCCACGTACTGTCAACAAGCAAAGCCACACAGCTCTACCGTGGCAGGGAACTGAAGAAAGAGGGTCAGGTTTCAAGACAGACTTGAAGAAGACAGGGAAGCAAAATCCCAGGAAAGCAAGCTAATTCCAGCCTGCAAACACAGGAGCCCCACGTGTTAGCATTAACCGTTCAGTATTACAAACACACACTAATCAGGAAAGTCGTTCGGCTTGCAACTCCATCTAGCTGCTGCACCACTCATTTAACGTGTGAAGCACCCTGCACCTGACAAGCTCAGAAGTTAAAAAAAAAGATCTTCCCTCAAAAGATGATCTCTATTTCCATTCCTATCTGCTGCCCTCCAAAGAAATGAGAAAACCCTCAGCAATTCCTGATCCTGGTTGCTTTATTTAGCCTTCTTTATTGGCTACCCTGTAACTAGCTCTCTTACTGTCCTGAAGGATGGCTCCCAGTTGTACAACACGTGAGATATGCGTCCTGCCGAGGTAAGATCAGGATCTCCAGAGGTACTGCATAGGTGACTGGAGACCTGTTTTCAGCTTCTTCAGTGTTCGTGTTGCTGTTGAGCCGTGGTGCAGGCTCCTGCTCCCTCTCGCAAGCCTGCACACCCTTCCTGCAGAGACACAGACCTCTCAACACAGGTGTGCGATGTTGCACTCTCCATACAGATGAGGTTGTTTTGCAGACAGCTTGCAGGGCTTAATCGCTGGAAAATGTGAACTCCCGGAGCTCCAGCGTAGCCTCTCCTGCACTTTGAGATGTGGTGTCATCAGGATGCTTACATGCATCTATGTGGAGATTCTAAGTCCCTGCAACCCTTGGTGATTTCAATCAAACTGCACAGCACACTAACTAAAGGTTGGGGGGCGTAAGGAAGGAGGCAGGAGGAGAAAACAGACTCTCTAACTTTTTTTTTTTTTTAATAAGAAAAAGAAGTGGAAAGGAAGGAAGAGAGCATGTCACTAACTGCACGCATGTTGCACTTAACATTGAAGTTATATGCCCCCAAGTCATTTTGCAGACAGGAAAAAGAATTCACTCCCATTTGTAGAGTTTGTAAATTCAAATGCAGGACCACAGTATTAACTAACACATTCCTAGCATCTCAAATTTGATTAGCCGTTTACAAAAACCTTCAATAATTGAAGGTCTGACCTGAGAAACAATTCATGTAGGTGTCTGCAAATAGGTTTCCAATCTAGTAACAACCATTACCAACAGAATTTACTGGCGAAATCTAGTACTAAATCTTTGACAGACAACTGGTGCTGCTAACGAGCGTGGACCTTCCCTGGCAGGACAAGGAGAGCTGCAGAACTCTTCCTCCCTACTGGCCCTGGCTGGCAGAGCACACGCTGCAATACCACTTCGGGCAGCTCTAGTTACACACCACTCCCACTAAATCTGGAGCATGCTTATCTTTGGCCTGCTCTCATTTTTTCATTTTCTAAGACTGCCCCAAATTTCCACTTTTCCAGAGTAGCACACAAGGAAAAAGAAGATGCTTTCTGAAAAGTACTATTAAAAAAAAAGAAAAAGGCAATTGGATGACTCTCCCACAAATAAGATGCCAATACCACTGTGTTTTATTCACAGCTGTCGTGGCGGCAGCAGCAGTGTTTCATCATATTTACCATATGGAAGAAAGAATGCACTGAAAAATACATATAACTCTGCTAGCACTGAATTAAACAATATCTGAGTCTACAGTTAAGACACAAGAGTGCCAGACACTGCGACGGCTGACAAATTTACAACCAGCAATTCAAGTCACTGAAACTTGAAAGTCTACTGAAAGCCACAAACAGCAGGGCACAAACCAACGCCCCAGCCATAACCCAGCATTTTCAATTAATAAACTCATAATAATTAATAATAATTAAATGTATGCATTTCCCCTACTGCATAAGATCCATTCCCTGCTAAAATACAGCAGGGAAACCCCTGAAATCTGTTTTGTTGTGGTTTGGGTTTTTTTTGTCTTTAAACTTCTGCTTTACTCTGTTAGGTTTCCAAGAAGGAATACGTGCATTAACAGCTGAACAGTAGGTGCACTGGCACATGTCTCTACAAAATGGAGAAGTGAGGACATTCCAGGTACCTTTTATATTTCTTGGGACTACTGCTAACACCACCACCTCGCTTTTAAAAGCCCGTCCTCTCACTTTTCCAACACAGCAGCAGCTGCTCAGCAGTTGCAACTTTCTGCAAAGTTTCACCAAACAAAAACATTCTCTCTCTTCCTGAAGGCTAGCCAAGAATTCCTTGTACGGATACCAGCCTACGGAATCATCGGGACAGGTATTTTTTCCCCCCTCAAGAGAAAAGCACAGGCCATGCCTAGGACACGAGTTATTTTCGAGTCCTGGGTTAATTAGATCTATTTTCAGAGGTGAATTCAAAATCCTGATTTCAAAGATTATCGCATGCGATGCACAATGCGGACGGCCTGAAAGAGTCACAACTGTTTGGCGACCAAAAAAAAAAAAAAAAAAAAAGAGAGATGAAAAACCCTGAGTCTTTGCTTTTTTTTCCCCTCTCCAGCTCACCGTCACAACCAAAACCGCCAGCAAATCCCACGCTTTCATCACGAAACACCCAAGAAAACGTACAACAGCCCGGCGTGCTCTGCCCACACCGCGCCCCCCCCCTCCCCCCCAAGCCAGGAAACGGCCATAACGGCCACACCGCGGGGAGTCCCCGAGCGTCCCCGAGTCCCGCGGCAGGTCGCCGGCCGGCCAGGCCTTCTCGCCGGGCTCCGGCGGGGAAAGGGGCGAGCAGCGGCCACCCCTTTCCCTCCGGAGCGGGGACTTACGGAGAGAGGCCGAGCTCGCCCCCGCACGGAGAGAGGCCCTCAGCCCGTCCGACCGGTCACCGACGGGCCAGCGCCGAGCCGGCCCCGACCGCCCTTCCCGGCGGGCCGGCCACCTGAATGGGCCGGCCCGGGTACGTGAGGGGGCAGGCGGCATAGCCGCCTCCCCTTGCCGCCTGCCCCCCCACGTACCCGGGCCGGCTCCCCACCCGCCGGGCGAAACACGACAACCCCCCCGTTTCCCCTCACACACCCGCCCGCACCGGCGCTCGGCCCCAACATGGCACCGCCGCCGCCGCCCCCCTCAGGAAGCGGAGCACCGCGGCCGCCCTCCCCCGGCCCCTCCGCCTCTCTCACTTGCCGTGCTGGGCGGCGGATCCCGCTGCGGGAAGAAGAAGGAGAAAAAGAAGGAGGAGGAGGCAGCGGCAACTCCGCGGAGCTCCGGCGCCAGGGACACGCTAGCCGGACAACATGCTGCATTAGTCATTCATAAAGGGGAGGGCGGGCCCGGCGCCGCTGGGCAACCTGGGCCTTGTAGTCCCTCGCCGCTTCCGGGCTGGGCGGCGGCAAGGGGCAGCGGGCGGCTGCGGACTACAGCTCCCAGGGCCACCGGGCGGGCCCATGGGCCGCGGGGCCCGGTAGCCGCCGGTCTCCCCCCTCCTCCCGCCTCGCCCGGCTGCGCTCCGCCGGCCACGGCTGGGTTTCTGCGCCGGCTCGTAGAGGCCGCCTCGGGGTTTACCGGGGCAGGGAGAGGCTCGGTGGAGCCGGCAGCGGGAGCGGAGGGTCCTCTTGTCAAGGAATGGAGCCGCATCCTCTTGAAGGCCGCTTCTCCCCGGTGAGCTGGAGCTCGGGCGGGCGCTGTGGCCGCTCTCCCACCTCGGCCAGGCCCGCCGGGCCTGGGGCAAGAGCCCTGGTTTGGAGCTGGCCCTTAGTCCTGGGCTGTGACCCCGCAGCGCTGGGCAGGTGGCCGTGCCCGCGGTGGCCACGAACGAAAAGACAATGGTGGCCAGCACCCGGCCGCTGTGGCAGGCGCCTTCCGTGGGAATGTGTGTTTGGCATAAGGGGTAAGAGAGTGGCACCCTTAGGTGTGGGGCTGCACGGGGTATCCACGGGAAAACATGCCGTGGCCGTGGTCCAGTGGCGATGGAAGACGTAGGGAAGTCAAAGCCCAAACTTCGTCATTGCCGAACCTACCCCACGACTTCCTCTTGGTGCAGCCCTGCTGCGTGCCGCTGCTGCGCCGTCCTCTCCTCCGGCGTACCTTCCCTCGTCTGCTGTGGAATGGTTAGTGCTTCACCCAGGAAACCTCAAAAATCTGTGTTGCACCACCTGTTTAAGCACAAGTGGCATTTGATGATACTTCAAATTACTGGGCTGACACGTACAATTATTCTATTAGTTGAGAAAACTTTTTTTTCAAGAAGATGTGTCAGGAGTTGATTATAGCTACTGATTATTTTCTTTTTCCTGCTCCTCTGTTCTGTTTCTGGTAGGTTATAGTTCAATGACAGTATGGCTAAAACATGCGTTCAGTCAGAGCACGTGTTTTTTATCTAAATACAGTTTCACTAGAACATATTTGAGGGTACCTTTTCTGATCTTTTATTACATATTTTACTTCATGGATATATTCTAGCCAGTGTTAGTTTAGGATTGGGCTGAGCTTTGGAAGTAGGTGGTATGTAGAAATCAAGTACAGACGTGTTGAGACAGTTGGGAATTTCACTTCCCGTTTGGTGTAATAATAGTTTCAACTTGCTATAAAAGCACAGAGCAGGCATCTCATGCATGAACGTTGAAAATACACGTAATCCAGGTATAAGCTATGCAGACCTTCACTTCTGGGAAAAAAAGCCATCCAGTGTCTGACAGATAAGAAAATTTGACCTTGGGCATTTTAATTGATTTCAAATACCTTTTTTTTCACAACTGGTGGGGGAAGGCCACCGGGAAAGATGGGACGCTGTATTGGACGAGCGCAAGGTGGTTGCATCTTGTGGGGACTGAGTTCCTTGTCATCCGAGGGCACCCCCACTCCGAGTACTGCCGTTTCCAAAGGCTCCCCTCTGACCGCAGCTGCCGGCTTCTGAGCCTGTTTCTAATCCCACCTCTTCCAGGCATTGGCCTTGCCCAGCCACAGGCATTCCACATCCTGGATCCACTGTGGAGCTGTAGCGTGGCAGGTAGGAGCGATACTCTGTAGCGTTGGCTAAGCAGCATGTGGCAGAGGTCCTGCTCAGCAACCTGAATCTTAAGTCACACTAGTGTCCCTTGTGCAGCCGATCATACATTTTATCCTCTCTTACGCTGCTTTGTTCAATTATCAGCTCAGGCTGCAGCTATTTGCAGTGTGATGTGTTCGGTTCAAGCTGCACATCAAGAGTGACAATTCAGCATTTTCTGAGTGGCGGCTCCTCCTGCTACACCACCGCTGGGATCCTCTGCCAACTTTGTGAGCCCCTTAGAGGCCACAGACATGTTCCCACGCTTCCCGCTGCTTCAGCTGCAAAGGTTCCATGATTTTTGGTCGGAGCTGGGGAGCACTGCTTTAGCCTGCAGGAAAGGCCTCACCTGATCTGATCAGCAAGTCCTCTGCTTGTGGGAATACTTGTTAGCCCATTTTTCCTTCAGCTCATGATGCTGCACCCCGATTACGTCAACAGTGACGGTACTTTTGTGTATACGGTTACTTCAGGCAGTGTTTCCTTTGCTGGCTCAGCAAGAGCTGTGCTGGTTGAACGTGTCTTCATAAGGTAAGATGCAGGTCTCCGCTGACGCAAGACGGTACGGCTGGAGACTGCCTGGGCTGTTTCAGCCCAGTCTGTGGCTCACACCACTTCTGAAAGCGGAGAGGGAGCGCTGACACGGGAGGAAGTTCATCAAAGCTACCAGCATTGCTGTGGCCAGCGGTCCCAGGGGAGCTGGTGTCCTGTGAGGCGGCCACTTGCCAGGACTGTGCTCGTGATCCCATTGGCAGCTGTGGTGTCACCGCGGGAGTGTGCATGGCTGCAGATAGTGCTCTGATCCCTATTTGCAGAGGGTTGTGCTAATTGAATACCCCACTAATTAGCAATTGCAAGATGGGTTGCTGGTGTCTGCTAAGTGGCCTTGTGAAACATATAAATCCAGTTCTTAACAGTTGTTTTTAATACTTGTATGTCATCTTCTTTAAATGTCACTGTTGACGTGGGATTGTTTTGAGGTCAATGGTAGATGCCAGTAGTGAAGAGAGGGTTTGGCAGCTGATTCATGGATTTCTTCAGCTTTTCAACTCTACTTAAACTGCCTTTTTTTCCCCCCCTCCCAAAACTGAGCCTCACTGAATAGCCACCAGCCACAGCATGGTATATCTGAGGTCATTTTATTGTGTAAAGAGTCTGAAAGGTTTGTTATGCACGTGACGCTACTCTTAGGCAGAGGTGTTTCCAGGATGTGGCAGGAGAAGGGAGAGGAGCTAAGTGTACTTCTGCCCACCCTTCCTCCTTCCCTTTTCCCTTCTTCCCTGCCTCCTGCCCTCACCCTTCCTTCCCTTCCTCTCTCTTCTTCCTCTCTCTTTTTCTTGGCAAGTTATTGTGACGCAAGGTTCCTTAGGAACTGACAGCAGTGATGGTGACACCAGCTCGAGTCGCTCGAGGGTCTTCAGCCATCTCTGGCTCGTAGGAAATAGAAACCCGTTGCTGCATTTGAATCAGCCCAGGGGAGCCACCGGGGCCTGGACCGCTATTTGTCTGTCCCTGTCACAACAGGTTCTGAAGAACTTGCAGTAACAAAGGATTCACCACCACCACCCAGAACAACCCTACCATTAAAAACCTGGTTCAGGCATCCAACCTAAGCCGATGTTTGCTTGCATACAAGCCCAGCAGCTCTTGCTCTGACAAAACCGAGGTTTCTGTGGAGAGCTCTCCTCGGGCGAGCGCCAGGTCCGGCGGGACAGGACGGCCAGCCCTGGCCGCCACCGGGCTGGGGCAACGCGCGCCTCAGGCAGGGAAAGACAGGCGTTGCTGCCCGGCCCTGCAAGCCGGGCGGTGGCCACGCAGGCCAGGAGCCTGCCGCCGCAAGGGGCGACGGAGAACGGAGCCGACGGTGCGTCTGCGAGAGGCCGGCCCCGAACGGTGCGGCGGGGAGGCGCCTCAGGGGCGGGCGGGAGGGAAAGCGGTGCGGGCGGGCGCGGCGGGCAGGGCGTGCGGGCGGGCAAGCGGTGCGGGCGGGCGCGGAGGGCAGGGGCGCTGCCGCGGAGCTATGGCGCACTCTGGCGGCCTCCCGCTGCCAGCGCCCCCCGCGGGTTCGGCGCGCAGCGGCGGGGGACACCCTGCCCCCCCCCGAATCTTTAATTTTTCTTTTCTAACGCGATTTTCGGAGAGACCGCACATTTCAGACTGCGGGTGAGAAGAAGAGAGGCAGGTAGAACGGCTCGTAGCGCCGCGGGATTTATTTGACCGACGTCCCTGGAAGAGAGACAGATTTATGTCTTTTCGATCTCACTCACTGCGTTCTCCTTATCAGAAAAAAAGCATCTGCAGCCAGCTCTGCTAGACTTCATTCCCTAAGGTCGAGAGTATGGAGTGTACTTATGTTGCGCCAAAATAGCACCATCTCAACTGCATGCAATGTGCTGAGAGGAAAATTAACATTCTGGTTCTGCTGTGGCCAGAAGCATCACGGCCTTTCTGTTATTCCTGCAGAGATTGCAGATTGCCGGCTCACGAGATTGCCAGCCAGAACCAATGCCCTTTGCGGTGTCGGTGTGTCTGCTCCGGCAGGCTCCGGCCCCCGGCAGCACCGGGAAGATCTCGGAGTTATTCCCTCAGCACTGCTTCGACGATGCCAGCTGCTGTACGTGGCTAGAACTGGCTCAGGCTGATTTGGTAAATCAGAAGAACCAAACCACACACTGCACTGACTCGGCTGCCTCCAAACTTTACGATTTACCCTTAAAATCTGCGTGGCGCTTGGGGTCAGCCCGTCACGAGTGGCTGCTGCAAAGGGAAGCCGATGGCTGTGAGCAATGCTTTGGTGGTGGAGGCATGTGGGGTGAGCAATGCGGCACTGCTGTGACAGCAAGGTGGATGCGAGAGACACACTCTGGGCTTTCCTCCTCCAGGATCGCCCAGGAGGCAAATCATAGAATCATAGGGTTGGAAGGGACCTCTGGAGATCATCTAGTCCAACACCCTGCCAGAGCAGGGTCACCTACAGCAGGTTGCACAGGAACGCATCCAGGTGGGTTTTGAATGTCTCCAGAGTTGGAGACTCCACCACCTCTCTGAGCAGCCTGTTCCAGTGCTCTGCCACCCTCAAAGTAAAGAAGTTCCTCCTCATGTTTAGGTGGAACTTCCTATGCTCAAGTCTGTGCCCATTACCTCTTGTCCTGTCCCCGGGCACCACTGAAAAGATCCATCCTGGCCCCATCCTCCTGACACCCACCCTTCAAGTATTTATAAGTGTTGATAAGGTCCCCCCTCAGCTGTCTTTTTTCCAGACTGAAGAGACCCAAATCCCTCAGCCTTTCTTCATAAGAGAAGTGTTCCAGTCCCCTAATCATCTTGGTAGTCCTTTGCTGCACCCTCTCCAGCAGTTCCCTGTCCTTCTTGAGCGGGGGAGCCCAGAACTGGACACAGCACTCCAGGTGCAGCCTCACCAGGGCAGAGTAGAGGGGGAGGATGACCTCCCTCCACCTGCTGGCCACACTCTTCTTGATGCTCTCACTCTTCAAATGAGAGCTTGTGCTTCCCTAAAGGAAAGGCTGGAAAAGAAGGCAAACTAGAGACATGCCCCTGTGAGGGAGCCTAGGATTGCACAACTTAATCCTTCTGTTCACTGGAAGAAACCAGAAGTCCTGCCACAGAGCCTAATGCCCAGAGCCTTTGGAAGACAAGGAGAGTCAATGGAGCTATTGTATACATTTGATTGTTCCTACACGGGAACAATCAAATCACACAGTACTGCCTTCAACTAATATCAGGTTGGATTAGAGCTACAGAGCAGAAAAGTCTGGGCTAAAGCCAGTTTGCAATCCTTAATGCACACTAGTCTGCCTCAGATTTGAAAGCTATATGGTGTTATGGGAGACTTTGGGTGTAATCCCTGTAAAAGAATAAACAAACGAGTTGAAGATAAAGGCCGGATTATGAAGCACTGGAAATCACTGCTGATGTCAAGGCGAGATGTGGACACAAGGAATAAAAGGATGTGTCCAAACCCTTGGTTTAAAGTTATATTGAAAACCCTGGTTTAGCAACGGGACTTTTCTGTTAAATTCCTTCCTCCTCACAAGCCTTAGGGCATACATAAAGACTAACAGCTTGTCCTGCAACAAATTGAGCTGGGGACTGAAAGAGCCAGGTCCTGCCTGCTCTCCACTGACTCCCAGGGGATCGTTCAAGGCAGACAATAAATTAATTTGGAGTAGGTGGTGCGGTGGCTTCCCCACACACAATGTCCATTTGGGGAATTAGTCAAAGTGCCGTAATCAACTTGCCTGCTCATCATCTCCCCTGTTTGCGTGAGCTCTAAGACTCCTTACGTGTACATGCGTTCATTTAAGGACAAGGCTAGCACAACTAAAGTCCCTGGCAAAGTTCTGTCACACTTCAGTGGCCGCAGGACCCGGCTCAAGGAGCTTGCTATGAGCGGGCTAAGGCAGGAAAGCATCAGTACTGTTAACATCGTATTTCCTTCAGTTGTGTCATTTGATTAAAAAAAATCGAGCCTCACATATGATTATAATCCCTATATTACTAATATCTAGAAATCCTCTGGTTCAAAAATCCCAGCTGCTTTTGCCTTCATAGATTAGATGTGGAAAATGCTTAACTCCTGAAAGGTCCCTTCATAATGCCCTGCTCCTGAAAAAAATTAAGTTGCTAATAAAATCATTAGGCCACCTTAATGTTACCTTGTATTTGTGTACATGTTTCAGTAGTAGGGAATAGTTTTACAGTGCAGAACCAGAACCTAAAATCCAAAGTTTATCTATTGCATATCAGAATATTCGATTACCTCCCATGGATTTGAATCAAAATGTCAGTTCCTGTGCCTGTGTCTCCTAACAGACCTTGAAACGAGGAGGTGCAAGCTCCAAGAAATAAAGCTTGTTCAAATTTTTTGCAGAAAATCCTGGCGCGTAAACCTAAGGATAAGTAAGAGTGAAGAGAAGGAAGGAGACATCATCAAGAAAGAGAAATGCTCCTTATTTTCTTTGTTAGGCTTAATCTGAAGGTGTGGAACAGGGGGGTCTTGAACATGCTTCTGATCTGTATGCAGCAATTTCACCTTAAGCCAAATGTTTTCTGAGAAGGTGGAGAACTTACTGGGGAAACAAGGGCAACAAGTTTGAAAAGGAGTCTGTCAAGGAGAAAAGGAGTCTGTCAAGGATAAAAGGAGGTGAAAACTACCATATGAGCACAGTGGGCAGCTTCCACCTGCAGTAGGTCCTGGTAGAGTGGTTTGAAGAGCTACCACCCTTCAATCAGAGTTTAGTGCCCCTAATGAACTTGTGAGGGTTTATACAAATCCATCCTACCTGGCATGATAGTGGCCTAAGAAGCACTTTTGTAATCTGTCCCTCCATCTCCTGTGAGAATCTAGGAACTAACAGCAATAACTTCCTAAACCATTTTCTTAAGGGCTACCTGTGCCCTGCAACAAAATTCCTCCACCTGAAAAACAGAATAGCCCCCAGCCAGGTTACTGCCTACATTTGCAGCTCTTATTGTGAAAACAAAACAAAACTACAACAGTATAGAAGTGTATGATACCTATGACTTGGGCATCATGCAAAATAAATTGTTTTAAAGTAATGTTCACAGATGGCACACCAGAGCTAACAACCATGTCTTCTAAGGGTTCTAATAAACATATTAACCTCAAGCTTGTTTTCTTGTGTAGTTAACCTTGTTAGCAGCAGAAGACTGTGAAATAATACTACTTAGCTGTGAAAGAAGTAGACAAGACACCCCCGAGGCAGAGGACTTTGCAAGCCCACAGATGGTAAACATCAGTGCCAAGAGCTTTACTTGGCATGATAAATGTCCTGTTGACATATCTCAGAGCTGCCATTACAAAGCAGAACCATTTGTGATACAAAGTATTTACAAACAATTGGAAATGTGACTTAACCCAATTTAAATGGGGAACTTATTTTCACACACGTGGAGGTGAGGTTCCATATCAAAAGTGAAGTTCTTCACAAACAAACTTATCTTGGGGATGGTAATAATGACCAGAATTCTGTTAGAAACCTGTGATCTGCTAGCTAAATCTGGATTTTTTTCCTAAGTACTTTAGATAACTGAACAAGAAGATGAGAGTGTGGGTTCTCCGGTTGTCTTTTTCTTTTAATACAATAGTTGTCTACAAGCTGTCAGAGAACAGGTGAAGGGGGTAAATTAGAGATGTGGCAGGTGACGATAGCATCCAGATATTTTGAAGGAGGGTGAAAGGTAAGACAAACTCCCCATCAAAGTTTACAGGTCCTGATGCCTGTGTTTACTCTGGCTTTGCATCTGCCCAGTACTGCTGTACTCAAGTTTGGGCTTGCTTTTAATGAGTGACCTTTCCATGCAGTGAAGAATCAAGTGTTATATGCCTAGGGCATGTTCTGCTGTATCTACTTGTTTAGCAAGAATTAAAATACTATTCTGTAGCAGAAATCCTCCTGTAGCTTAAAGATAAAATGATGTTCCTTTGAATCTGTAAAGTTCTGTAAGGATGGATTACTATATTTTTTATTTTAGGGAGGAATTAGTCATCCTTGAGTTGACTGCAACAGTCCTTATTCCTCATCAAGGGTAAAGGAAGAATTGTGTATAGTTAAGATTCACTGCAAATTTTTAATTCATGACTTACGTAAAACAACAGCTCTCTTTTTCTCCAGTGCTGGATGTTGTAATTTTCTTCTTCCTTTTATTAGTTTTGGTTTGTTTTACAAACCTGGATTAATCTATCTGCATTATATCCTGTGGCAGGAGATGATGTGAAATTTTAGAATGAGGAACTGTGCACTGATTTCAGGTAATCCATCTGAGACATTGAAGGTTTAATTTTATTTGTTTTTGTCAGAGCATTTAAAATCAATACTATAAATCAAAAATGAACATGTTCACAACTCAGCTTCTACTCACTGTCTCCTGGAGAAGACAGGCTACTCTGAATGGGAAGACTGTGGCTGTCTCCGCATGACATTCCTCTTCCTCTCCTTATGATTTCCAAATCCCCTCTGATTTCCTGCCCCCACCCAATTTATTTTGATTAATATGTTCAAATGGCCTGTAATTCCATTTTCCAGGTCTTTCTCCCAATTTATGGCCATGTCACCCCTTTTATCAGGCTGAACTTTGTCCTTTGTCCTTTGTTCCAGTAATTGACCACCCTCCCAGTGAAGAGCCTTTTCCTAACGTCCAATCTGAACTTCTCCTGATGCAGCTTCATACCATTTGGTTGTGTCCTGTTGCTGGTCGCCAGACAAGAGATCAGCATCTCCCCCTCCGCTGCCCCCTGTGAGAAAGCTGTAGGCTGCCATGAAGTCACCCCTCAGCTTTCTCTTCTCCAAGCTGAACAAACCAAGTGACCTCCGCCTCTCCTCATAAATTTTGTGCTCAAGGCTTTTCACCATCTTGGCCGCCCTCCTCTGGACACACTCTAATAGTCTGATGTCCTTCTTATACTGAGGTGCCCAAAACTGCACTCAGTACTTGATGTGGGGCCACACCAGTGTGGCGTAGAGTGGGACAATCGCCTCTCTCGACTGGCTAGCTATGCTGGGCTTGATGCACCCCAGGACCTGGTTGTCCCTTTTGGCTGCCAGGGCACACTGTTGACTCGTATTCAACTTACCATCAACCCAAACCCCCAGATTGCTTTCCATGGGGCTGCTCCCCAGCCTCTTGTTTGCCAATTTGTACATATCACCAGGATGACCCCGTCACAGGTGGAGAATCACAGAATCACAGAATGGTTTGGGTTGGAAGGGACCTTCAAGATCATCTAGTTCCCACTCCCCTGCCATGGTCAGGGACACCTCCCATTAGACCAGGTTGCTCAAAGCCTCATCCAGCCTGGCCTTGAACACTTCCAGGGATGGGGCACCCACAGCTTCCCTGGGCAACCTGTTCCACTGCCTCACCACCCTCACAGTGAAGAATTTCTTCCTGATAGCCAATCTAAATCTCCTCTCTTTCAGTTTGAGGCCGTTACCGCATGTCCTATCATTACACTCCATGATAAAGAGTCCCTCTGCATCATTCCTGTAGGCCCCCTTTAGGTACTGGAAGGGGCTATGAGGTCTCCTCGGAGCCTTCTCTTATCCAGGCTGAACAACCCCAACTCTCACAGCCTGTCCTCATAGCATAGGTGCTCCAGCCCTCTGATCATCTTCGTGGCCCTCCACTGAGCAAGTGCAGAATCCTGCACTTGCTCTTGTTAAGTTTCATACCGTTGGTGATTACCCAGCTCTCTAGTCTATCCCAATCTCTCTGTAAGGCCTCTCTACCCTCAAGGGAGTCCACAGCTCCTCCTAGTTTAGTATCATCAGAAAACTGACTTAATGTACATTCGATTCCTGCATCCAGATCATTTACAAAAACATTAAAGCCCTAAAAGGCCCTAAAATTGAGCCCTGGGAAACCCCACTGGTGACTGGTTGCCAGCCTGATGTAACCCCATTTACTATAACTCTTTGAGCCTGGCCCATCAGCCAATTGTTCACCCAATGTATTATGGACTTGTCTAGCTGTGTGCTGGACAGTTTATCCAGAAGGTTACTGTGAGAGACAGTATCAAAAGCTTTGCTAAAATAAAAGAACACCACATCTACTGGCTTCCTTTGGTCAACTAGATGGGTGACCTTGTGATGAAGGAAAATTAAATTAGTTAAGCAGGACTTCCCCCTCATAAACCTGTGAAGACCAGTAGCTTTAAAATTACATGAAAATTTCTCAAAAAAAAAAAAAAAAAAAGAAAGTATTCAGCAGTCCTTACTATAGGAAACCTCAGGAAAACTGCCTGTAATTCTCACGTTCAGTATCATGCTGATTAATGCTTTATTGCATACAGGCAAGGTATATAATTTAATGAATAGCGCAACAGGCATTTTTCAAAGAAAATCACAGTAAGAATGTTTAAGATTTTACCGTCATGGGAGAACTAAGCAAGATTCTTCATATCCGAGAGTATCAGAGAAGACAGGCAGGCTGACAAATTATTGCCCTGATTAAGGGCAATGATGCCAGTGTGGTGTGTTGTTTGAATGCTGGCTGTTTCCTTTAAATAAGTCTTTCCTGACCTTTACAGCAGGTAAGAATGATGCTTGCTTGAGGACAGCACACTCCATGTGAGCAATTCAAGGAAGCTGTAAAAGTCCATGGATCCGGCCCCCAAGGCTTGGAAAATCTTCTAGTGCTCTAATGTTGTTGTATTATAGAAATGCCCTAACCATTCACCTCAGCAAGGACGCAGGTTTCAGTGACCCCAGGATAACACTGTGTGCCCCGTGGCATTCTTTAACCAGTCCACAGAGAGTCCGTGGTCACCTTGTCCTCTACCTGTCATGGCAATATCTGTCAAAACCTGGAGACACGGCAGAGATAAGATAGACGTGCAGGTGTGGATCAGCCGGTGCATGTGGAATACCTACCGTTTTATTGGACCTCAGTTTTTCTGGTAGATGCTTCAGCTGTGGCAATTATCCATGGGATTTCCCAATTCCCGACGCAGGGACCCAGAAAGCATAAAGCTCGCTTGTAACCAAATATTCCTTCTCCCCACTAACCTTGTGCCAAGCACTGGTAGGAAGCAAGGGACTACTGGTAGATATTTGTTGATACATATACGTTACAGGCAACAAATTGATCACCTCTATATATCAGGCTGTGTACATAATAATGTTAATATAAGCAGCAATGACCGGTGTTCGTTCTATAAAGCTACATTTGCAATATTACTAAAAAGTCTACTGTCCTTTGATTTACATGTAAAAATAACATTACATGGTGTATTGTGGTCTATCATATGCATCCATGGGGGAACAGTCTTCTCCCTTACACCACTATCCTGCATCAACATTCATGAACTGGCAGCCTCCAGTGTTGAGATAAAATTAAACAGAGAGGTTGTTGCGCTATGCTAGAGGACTCCCTAATTTACCCTCGATTTATTTGGTTTTGGATTGGCTAATCCACAATTAGTATAATGGCATTTGTTTAAGATAAGATAGGAAAAGAAAAAGTGTTTTAAAGAAGTAAAGGGGATACAAAATTATCCCAACCAAGTGAAAAGCGGAATAGATTGTTGCTACCGTAGATTTTGGAAATCTCCCTCATATATGGAAATCCATATTGATAAGTGCAGGTAAGTATTAGATGAATGATGACTTGCTAAATACACTTAACGGCTGTCAATATGCAGATGACATAGATCCCCATATGTGAAATACTTAACACCCTCAGCTCCTAATGCAACAAGTGGAAATTTAGAATTAGTAGTAACATATTCAAATCTTTTTAAGATCAAGCATAAAACTTGGCAATGTTTACGCTTGTCTTGTCTTCCCATTTCTCCCTGAAATGAAAAGCTCAAACACCTACTTCTTTTTTAATTCCTCTGAGATGGTATTTTGGCAGTCTTTCCCAGCTATCTAGCCTGCATGCTGTTGGATATACTAGTGTTGAAACATATCTGATGTTCAGCGCATAATAATTTTCTGTGGGGTAACTGGAAAGTGCATTGAGTTTTCCTTGAGAGACTTGCTCAAGGCATGGATCATATTATCCTCTGTAGCTACGGGGAAGCTATAGCTAAAATTAAATTTTATGCTTTATTTTAAGGTTAAAAAACACATTAGAAGTTAATCATTAATCCAAAGGAGCTCTGATCGTTCCTATTAATAGTAAAGTAGCTGATCTATAATAGAGATTGTATACCTGAGTTCCTAAAATAACCGAAGTGTGAAAAAAATAGCACTCATGCTACTACTGTCGGCGAAGTACATTCCAAGAAACAGCAGGCTGAGTTCTGCCTTAGGATCACACTTGCTGCAGGCAAAGATGACTCCAGCTCCGCTCGGCAAGCTGGTGCCACTCCCACCCGAATCCCGTTCCGGTCTGCTCAGCCCGCATTCCTCAGTCTCTCCCACAGCGCAGAAGTGGTTTATCCAATATTTCCTCTTGGATCCAGGCTTTGCAAGGGGGCCCAGGCCAGGTGGTATTTCATAATCTGTTAATTTTCCCTGAAGGGAATTGCAGATGGAAGTGAGTTATGTTATGAAACGTTGACACATTCCTTTCCCAGAGTCAATGGGAAGATCCAGGGGAAATTCCTTCTTCCTCCAAGTCCATCTTCTTTTCCCGTACAGACTGGTCTTGCACTACATCCAGGCTGCACAGCCCTGGGAGAGTGTAAATCTATGACTTCTGTTCCATTTGATTGCATTTAGAATAAAGATATCATTCAGTTTTACATAAAAATAATTCGAATTGGATTTTGATAACTTTCCTCACCACTGAATAGCTGCTTTTCCTATTAACAGTTCTATTGAATTCAATGGCATTGAATTTATGGTGCAAGAGATCACTCAACATGACAAAGCATCACAAAATCAGGCTTTAACAGAATCTTTTTATTTTGTATTTACAAGGATCCCACCCAGCAGGCATCTTGTCCGTGGGAGGAGCTCTTCAGCATATCACCAGACAAGAAAATACCAATAATAAATAACTACAACATCAAAACCACGCTGATATAACAGCAGGACGCTATGGTGGCGTCACAGGAATTCTAGTTTTCCCCAAGGTAAATAACCGCAGGTACTTTGGCAGCTATAGTACCTCTCCGTGAGTCATGACATGAAAATCTCATTCAGGTGTCTAAGAAGAGCACACTTGTGAACACTGAACTAACACTGCTTTTTTGAAACTACTCTTGCTACCCGTGTTTTTATGGTAAAGCTCCTAACTACCTGATCTCGCCCTCTGTGCCAGTGCTGCCACTTGTTCTTGTAGCCAGAGCTACCTTAAATAGCCATGGACTGGGGACCGCAAAAGGACTCAGTTTCCTTGAGAAGCCATGAAGAATCCCTGCGTTGTTTTTCTCTCTGTTACGGACCTATCGGAAATAGGCACTTCGGAATTGCAAGTGTAAACTCAGACTAAAAAAGAAACCCACAGGAACTCTATTGAAATCATCGTGCCTCTGCCAGGGAACAGATGTAACACTTAAAGCGTGCCCAAACCAAAACAGTAAGGAAAGAGGAAAATTCATGCTTCAAGCAGACTGCTCTTCCTTGCCAAATAGTACTGCAAAGTGCTGCCTAATTAGCTATCTGCTATCACCCACGTATCCTTCAGATGCACTTTTTGGCAGGCTTCTTCCTGCCACTAAGTACCAGTTTTCTCTAGGATATATTAGTTTGCATTTTCCAAGGTCAATCGCACCGTACTTGCTGCCCCCGTTTGTAACCACTCTTCGATCATCGGCATTGCTGCTCTCCCTAGCAGGTCAGGCGCTTCTGAATCCTCACTTCTTACAGTATGTCCATGACATTTTGCTTTCCAGAATGACGTGTAAAGGAATATCACTTCTCTTTCATTGAGTTGTCAGTCCACATATCACAGGCGGTATCACGAACGTTTATTCACTAGAATGACTTTGTGAGATTCTGTAACAGTTTTCTTACTTAGATGTAAACGCATTTTATGATTCTATTCTAGTAAGAATTATTTTTAGTAAGTATTTTTCTAGACAGATTGTTTTTCAGACACTGAAGCCCTTTCATTGTTTATGGCTTCACATACACTCAAGGAGCCCGATCCCGCTTCCTCACTTACCCAAACAGTTCCAGTGGCACAGCTTATGAGAATAGGCAGAATTTGGCCCTGTATACACATTTCACCCTGGTTAAAAACAGCACAAATGTTGATATCATCTGGCATCTTCTAACACTGAATGCTTAATGTGATTTTTGGAGGAAGCTCATCACTGAACTGCCAGTGAAACCAACACCTATTATGCACCAAATACTTCACAACAGCACCGACAGATCATAAAACATCTTTACAGAGATATTTTTAGATTTCTGTACCCATAGCAGCATCCTTCATCTCTGGCACATGCTAAAGCAACCTGGGTGACAACAGATCTGCCCATATGGCCTGTATTTTGGCTGCTCCTCCATAATGCATCCCGAGGTACCTGTACAAGCCTGTTCTAAAGCTATTTTGCTTTAGGAAGGGGAAGGGTAACAGGAAACACCACTTATTGGTGTTCTCTTTGGTATTCTTTATTGGTGTTGAAGCCAAATGTGGCTTCAAACCTGAGACAGTATCCTGAGAGAGCATTTACAGGTTTGTCCCGAGAAAAGGGGCTGTCGCCCCCCATTAGAACTGCTCAATCTGGGTAGTCTACCCCTTCTCCTGCTGGTTTCAGCTGTCTGCGATCCAAGACCTAGTTGTGAGAGCACCAGCTCTGAGAAACTTCTGAAAAAAACCACTCCATCATGAGAAAGTACACAGTGTCATGCAAGATAAGAAAGGCAAAACAGCAGCAGGGAGTTTTGAGATGTGGATAGTTACCAGGTCAAGGATTCAAAAGGAAAAAACACTGCTATGAAAAGGTCTAAAATCCTAAGAGAAAAAACAGGTGGTTGGAAGATGGCAACGCAGCAGTGATCAGCCCACTCCAAGGATGGCAAGGACTTTTCCCCGCATGGCTGACAACTGCCTGGCCAGCAGAGACTCGCTGCTTCAGGAGGTACACAGCTTCATGAATGTCACCTTCAGAGCCTCCCAACACCGTCTGTTCACTCGGGTGTGAAACCGTGAAAACCATCACCTTTTAGCCATTGGTTATGAAATTCCATACCTGTGGACCTCTAGTTTGTCTTTGCCATGAGCTTTTATTCTTCCCTGTGGACATTAGTCATATGATTTAGTGCTAAGATGGATGATGTAATGCAATGTACCGGGGACTTCTAGAGCGTGGAAATCATCATTCCTAAATCATCTAGACATGAAGATCTGGCAGTCTTCTGAGAAGATCTGAGAATCAAAGGAACTAACTCAGACTTGGCTGTCAAGAAACTGATGAAGAGCTTAATCTTGCAAAAAGGCAAAAGAAGAGAAACTGTAAAATGTAGAAGAATGTAAAATGATAAGTGTCTCCAGCTAATTAAATTCTTAAGGCCTCTAATAAAGAACAGATGATATTTCAATGATGATTATGCTATATTAATGCGTTGACAACTACGAGTTTCTGGTTGTATATTAAACAGATTTGATAAAATGCGATGCATAAAGCAACTCCTTTCCCTCCATGATTCTGTAATAGAAAGAAACCAACAAAATGTTTTTTCTCAAATTTCCACACAAAAATTACCATTGGAACATGATTAAACCTCAGAATTCAGTCCCAAAGGAGTCTGGTAAAGATGTGAGCAACAGGGTGCTCTGACCTGATTTTTTGGGGTGATTACGGCATATACAAACTAAAACCCCCAGTTTCACTCAAAGTTGTATCAGTGGAAAAAAAAAGACTGACAGTTGAAAGTACACAGTGATCCAGTAAACTGCACAGGTTAAAGATCTTTCACCAGCTAATGAAACTGTAATAATAAACATTTTATTAAAACATTTTTTAAAAAGCATTCTATGGAGGCCTGATAGTATGTTTGCATATAACAAAATTCATTTCTCGAGCACGTGAATGCATACGAAAGTCAACTCTACGTCTTGCAATGCCTTTGAGTAGTTCCTGTATTCAGTGCAAAGACCCATAGTAATGAAGATGATACAAAATCTTGAACTGAAGAGTACTACATACCTCTTGTGGTCTTGTCAAGAAATGCTAAAGAGAAATTGGTCAAAGACTCCTTAAGCAATGAATTAGCACTGGGGATGCTAATTCTACCTCTGCCTAAGATCCTGCCTCATTTACTGTTTCCTTTTTGGCTTTTTCTTATCTGGCTTGTAGGAGTAGCTTATCTCTTGCAATGAGACTGTACAGATGGTGGAATCTCGTATCAGACCTTCCTGGGCCACTTGTTATATTGCATTGTCTCTCCATGGACATTCCTGCACGGCCACTTAATGCCTTCTCTGTGGCTCAGTGTTATGGGCTAAATCAAGTGAATATTTAACAGAGTCAGGCCACCTGGAAAATAGTTTCCATATGAGAAAATGAAGACTGACTGACTGACTGGATGACTGTAGTTAGTTAATATTCAGGTATGGATTTACGCTTGTTTCTACAAAGTGTCCTAATAGCACAGCTATAGGAAAGTATAAGAAATAAAACCAAAACCTCTCGTTTAATAGATTTCTTGTGCTTCCAGTGGATTATTTATGGTTTTTTTTAGGTGCTACTCCTCATGCTTGCGAGAAGTTGTCTAGTCCCTCGCCCAGGATAAACCCGGGCTGCAGCATATTCCAGTAGAAGTTCAACCTCGAGCTTTCACTTCGCAGAACCTTTCCAGCCGAGGGGCCGCAGTGCCGCGGGCAGCGGGAGCTGCCGGTGCGCGCCCTGACTGCACCCCGAAAGAGGAGGGCACGGGGAGAGGGGAGGCGACCCCGGTCCCGTCCCGTCCCGTCCTGTCCCGCCCCCGCGCCGGGCGATGAAAAGGGGACGGGGCGGCGCGACCGGCACCGGCTGCCGCGGGACGGGGCGGAGAGGAGGCTGCCGCCGGTCCCCGCACCCAGCGCTGCCCGGGAGACCCGGCGGGACCCGACGGCACCCCCAGCACCGCCACGGAGCCCTCTCCTCCCCTCCCAGCGCCGCGGACCGGCCTCCAGGGAGCGGCGGCACCGCTGGCTCCGGGACCCTCCTCACCTCCCGGCGGCACCGAGGGCTTCGGGATCCTCCGCACCATCCAGCAGTCCAGACGGCCACCGGACCTTCCTCATCACCCGGCAGCACTGAGGGCTCCGGGACCCTCCTCGCCGCCTGGCAGCTCCAGTAGCCGCGGCACCATCCTCACCGCATCCACCACAGCCCACGGGCCACTGGGGGCCAGGGCTTGAGGGCACCATGACTGTGCTTAAGTTGTCCCTCATGGCCTTCAGCTTCGTCTTCTGGGCAGCGGGGCTGACCATGCTCATCATCGGTCTCTGGGCCAAGGTGTCTCTGGGGAGCTACCTGGCGCTGTCGGCCAACGACTACCCCAGCGCCCCTGCCATCCTCTTGGCCACCGGCGCTGCTGTCATCATCTGGGGCTTCCTGGGCTGCTTCGGCACCGCCACAGAGCACCGGGGCCTCCTGCGTGCCTACAGCACCTTCCTGACTGCCGTGCTGGCGGCCGGGCTGACGGCGGGGCTCTCGGCCCTCCTCTACCGCCAGAACATTGCCCAGGGTTTCCAAGAAGGGTTACACCAGGCCCTGCTCGCCTACGGGGAGGATGAGGGGATGGCGGACGCTCTAGATGCTTTGCAGAGTGCCTTGTCTTGCTGTGGTGTGAAGAGCTACCGGGACTGGCTCACCTCGCCCTGGGGGCAGGGGCGAAATGGCTCGGTGCCCCTCAGCTGCTGCCGGGCCCGCCGGGGCTGCCAGCCCAGCCCGCCCAACGTACACGGGCTGCACCGCGACGGTTGCTTCAGCAAGGTGTCGGCCTTCGTCAGCAGCAACATGTTTTACGTTGCCACGGCTGCCCTGGGGTTGGCCCTGCTGCAGCTCATCGGTATTGTGCTGGCCTGCCTGCTGGCTGCCCGCATCCCTGCCCACCGGCTGGGCATCGCCACCCCTCGCTGACATCCCCCCGGTCCTGCCCCTCATCCCCTCCAGCTCCCTTCTTTCCCCCAGACCTGGGTGCACCCCATTGGGAAAACCCTCCCTTCATACTCCCCACTTCCACCTGAGCTTCCTCCTCCAGACTCCATTCCTCCTCTGGAGCCTGTCTCAGGTGCATCAACGCCACAGGCATCTCCGCAGCCCCTCAGAGCTGGGAAGGTGCCTCCTGGCCTGGCCATGCAGGGCAGCAGGTCCCCACAGCACCCCTTGGAGCCTCTGGACCGCAGAGAGTGGTGGCAGCAGGGACAGTCATCGCCCTCCGGGGCAGTGGAGACAGCTGGGTCAAGGCTGACTGTTTTTCTGGGAGACATAAAGATCCCAAGGATCTGAAATGGGGGCCAGGAAAGAGCAGAGGGTCTGGGAGAGCAAGAGAGGTGTCTCTCAGTGTTACACCGGGTGAGTGTTCTTCTGAGACTGGAAAATGATGTTACTGGAAAATTGCTGGAGTGCCCAAGGTCAGGTCTGGGCCGGGGACACCCAGGTAGCCATGCCAACAGCTGCCATCGGGGTCTGCCATCGGGTCTGCCTGCAGTGTGCACCCCACCGCCGCAAAGGTTTCCTACCTTCAGGGTGAGCAGATTCAAGCTGACTGGCTGCCACCGGTGCTTTTCCCGCTGTGGTGTTTCCCATGCTGATCTCCATCTAAAGGTGGAGCTGCAGCTCCAAGTGCTGCTCCCTCCTTCAGGAGGTGCCCGTCCTCTCAGCCAGTGCTTTGCTGCTTGTGTCTTTGCAGGGATGAGACCTTAAACTTGTGTCCCTGTCATACAAGAAGGTGGCAAAAGCTGTAGGATCAGACCTGACTAGGGGTGGCAAGAGGAGGGAAGGGCACGTTGCCCTTCAGAAGTTTCTTTTGGACTTTTGCTGTTAACTTCAGGGTGAGTGGAAAAGACTCTCTGTTTTATAGGTTTTCTGAAAACCAGCCCTCAGACTCTTTGACATTTTTATTTTTTCAAAGGATCTGTCTGTGAAGTGTGCCCTCACCTATAGTTTTGAAGCCAGCTCTATACAACCGGAGAGTAAATAGAGGACCCCAGGACTTGCTCTGCAGCCCTGAGTGTGTGCAGGACGGACAGCAGTGTAAATCTACAGGATTTTTTTTCTCCCAACAGTTCTGGGCTTGCATTTGGAGCTTTAGGAAAAAAGGCCCTGCACTTCAGAGGGTTCTGAATTTTCAGAACTTTGCCCCTGCTTCTTCTCACTTCCTTAAAACCCACAAACTGGACTTTTGCATGTTTCTCTGCCTCACAGCACAAAGACGTGCTGAATACCCGCCTTGCCCAGCAAACTGGGGAGGGGAGGATTTCAGAAAAGAGCCAAGAACCACAAAGGGACTCCAGGATGTGGCGTCTTTTAGGAACGTGACTAGCAAAGCTGTGGAGAATGGTCAAATGACGACAAATACGAGCAGGACAGGAAATCTGGAATGAAGAAGACGACTGATAGCTTCATGGGAGGAGCGGAGTTCCCCTGGGGGAAAGGGGACTAGCAGTGAAGCTCTGGTGCGCGGGCAATGAATGCATGGGGTGAGGGGCGAGGAAGGCTGGGGTCATTTTCTTCCTGGCTTGCCTTTACTACTTTTGACTACATTTCTGGTTTTCTGTCTTCCTCCCACTGAAGACCTACTGCTTTGGCGACAAGGACGAGCCTCTCCTCCTGCTCATTTTGGGAGCCGGAGCTGGTCCTGGTGAGATGGGTGAAGGGAGAGCAAACCCATCTCAGCCTCTCCATGGGAAAACCAGGGCATACGCAGAGCTCACTCTCCTCCCGCTGTTTAAAACCTCACATTTTCTATACCTAAAAGAACCCTGCCATGGTATCTCTGTGCTTTTCCCCTGCTGAAAATGAGCTTCTAGGATTTTGTTTGACAATGCTCTGGGAGTGAAACTAGGGCAAAACGTGTATTCACTTGGAAAGATTCTGATTTCAGGTATCTTTACTCCTTTTAATGGTCTATACCATTGAAAAATACCTGGAAATGCTACCACTTCCCTGTCTTTTGTGATGATGAAGACCCCCCTTTTTTTTCTCCCACCAGCCTTCTTTTTTTGGGAGAGTGATTGCCCTAATTCTATGGTGAATTTGTTCCTCCTGCAGGACTGTAACTATTTCTGACCTGGGGACGGTGCTGCAATTTGACCTGCTCATACCAGCCCTTGACTTGTTGGACTGCCCTCATAGAGGTGCAGTGTTCCTGCAGAGCAAAGCAGGTTTGTCCAGGGAACAAAAAGGGAATTCCCCCAACTTATATTAACAGTTGGGCAAACCTGATGGTAGTTGAGAATGTAAAACAAACCCCAGACCAAAACAAGGCAAATAGGCATTTCCGTGGAAAAGTGACGTTTTACTCTTCAGATACACAAAATAAAGTTTAAATGAAGTTTCAGCTGAGGACTGCTGAATCCAGAATGGTATTTACAAGCGAAAATCTACAAGGGCCAGCGGGTGTTAGTCCAGGCACACAAACGGATTTTAGTGAATTTATACAAATGGTCATGGAAATAATTCCCACGGGGTCAGTTCTCTCAACCAAAGCTCAAAAGTGAAAAAATAGAAACTGGGTTTTCCTTTTTGGAGAGCGATTTTAGTCTGCATGGATGGATCTTAGGATTCTGAGTTAACAGTTATGTTGTGCTTGGGTGTTAGCTGTGGCTTTATCTTAACTGTCCCTGTGCTGAGGTATTAGGTGGCTATGGAATCACGTTCCAGGTGAAGAGTGCGATGTAAACAGGCTTCTCAGTCATTTGACTGTTCTTCTGAATAGATGAACTTTGAAAATGTGTTTGGAACCTGTCTTTACAGAGAAAACAACGCTTAATTTTTTCTAGTGCTGATGTTTATTGTTTATTGTTTTACATAGTATAATTTTTTATTTTTTTTGTAAATATCCCTGTTTTAACACCACTTTTTTGGAGTTATGCACCCAGTGGAACTCCTGTTACTTTCTGGAAATCAATGTCATGTTTTACCATTTTAACAAAGGGCAAAAAGTATAGTTTGTATGGGGAATGGTACTTCAGAAATAAAGTTTAGCAAGTGCTACAGGCAAAACAGGTCACTGTTTTGAATAAAGTTCAGTATTTGTATTTCTGTATGTCTCCACATGGGTCAACTTAGCGCAAGTGAAATGAAGTGTGTAATGAAATGTAAAGACACAAGCATATTGTGTTTTTTTTTTATTCAGAAGATCCATTAAAGAAGCAATAAAACAAGCACTGCGGAGAGCGTGGGAAAGGGACATGGAGCTGCGCTGGGTTTATCACAACAGTTTTCTTTTTCTGAATCAGTAAGCTCTGAAAACTTTCAAGAATATAGCATTGCTCTTTTTTTTACTCCACTGATTACTAAAATTATTTCTGATCCTGACCCTGCTTACGTTATATGACACACAACAGTCAGTCAGAATGAAGGATGCTGTTGAAACTCATTCAGCCAAAAATCTCGTGTAGATACTCACTTCAGTTGATTTTTTTATGTGTTTAAGTTGCTAGGAATACCAAAATAGAAATGATTTGACAAGTGTAGCAGTGCATGTTTGCGTGGTGGCCAGGCCTGAATCCCAGGACATCAACTTAATGTAATGAATAATTCAAAATGTAAACCATCACTCTGCACTCTTGGCCTACGCTCACTGAAACAGGATAAACCTTGGCAATGAACACGTACATGTTAAGTATACTTCTGTCACTGAATATTTCACAGACTGGCTGTGAGTTTTAGTTGAATGTTGATTATTAGTTCCTCCAATAACAACTAACAACATGAACTTTTGTAGATGTATGTAAGAAATGTCATTCTTCTCTAATTAATTCCCAGACTATCAGATTCATAGAATCATAGAATCATGGAATGTGTTGGGTTGGAAGGGACCTTTAAAGGTCATCTAGTCCAACCGCCCTGCAGTAAGCAGGGACATCTTCAACTAGATCAGGTTGCTCAGAGCCTCATCAAGCCTGGCTTTGAATGTTTCCAGGGATGGGGCCTCCACCACCTCTCTGGGCAACCTGTTCCAGTGCCCCACCACCCTCACAGTAAAGAATTTCTTCCTAATGTCTAATCTAAACCTACTCTGCTCTAGTTTAACCCTTGTCCTATCGCTACATGCCCTTGCAAACAGCCCCTCCCCAGCTTTGTTGTAAGGTCTCCCCGGAGCCTTCTCTTCTCCAGGCTGAACAACCCAAATTCTCTCAGCCTGTCTTCACAGGACAGGTGCTCCAGCCCTCGGATCATCTTTGTGGCCTCCTCTGGATTTGCTCCAACCCGCTTCTTCTTGTGCTGAGGGCTCCAGAGCTGGATGCAGTTACTCCAGGTGGGGTCTCACGAGAGCAGAGTAGAGGGGGAGAATCACCTCCCTCGACCTGCTGGACACGCTTCTTTTGATGCCGCCCCAGATACGATTGGCCTCCTGGGCTGCAAGTGTGCATTGTTGGCTCATGTCCAGCTTTTCATCCACCAGTACCCCCAAGTCCGTTTTCACAGGGCTGCTCTCTATGACATCATCCCCCAGCCTGTATTGATAACGAGGATTGTCCTGACCCAAGTGTAGGACCTTGCACTTGGTCTTGTTGAACTTCGTAAGGTTTGCTCGGGCCCACCTCTCTAGCTCGTCCAGGTCCCTCTGGATGACATCCCGTCCCTCTGGCACATCGACCGCACCACTCAGCTTAGTGTCGTCAGCAAACTTGCTGAGGGTGCACTTGATCCCACTTGGTTCCCAGTAGCTGTTTCAGTTGTCTTGAAATCTTTGTGCTCAGTGACCAAATTTAAATTTAATTTTTAAAATTCTCTAGATTTAATGTTAATTTTGTTCTGGATGGTCAGAATGGCCGTAACTGGAAAACGTTACACCAGACAGCATCGTCTGCCCCTTACTGGAATATGTATTTGTTTTCTGTCATCCTCTTCAGCATAAAGTCACTCAACAAAATGGTATATTTCAATAAAAGCTGATCTCATCTTTTACAAAAAGCCAGTCAATTTTAACATCACTGGTTATTTAATCAATTAAAAACCATACCAAATTAAGTATAGGAGCAAGCTGTGTTGCAGCTGTAGAAACAATAGCTCTGTTGTTTGGACAAACTGAGATTTAGGATTAACAGGGTGGTAAGATTAGGCCCTTGTTATGAAACAAGGACTATTTTATAACGTTGATCTAGAATACCAAGAATATGACTCTTTCAAAACTTCAAAAGTGTTTTGAGATTTTGTCCAACATCAATTATTCACTGGACTTGTGTGTAGCTGAATTTGACATTACAGATAACCAGAACTAAAAATGGTCTTTATAATGGATCTTGAATTTTTAGAGGCTTTTTTAGAGGCTTTAGGTGGCTTTTCTAGCATCAGAAAACTTGAACAATAAGTAAACAGTAAGATTGGGTAAATCAGAGAAGAAAAAAAAGATTTATTTTGTTAAAAAGTAATTTACGTTTATGTATTTATCTTATTACAACATTATCTTCTTTCTTCTGGAGAAAATACAATCACTTGTTACCTCTGTGACTTCCACTCATGGCAGCTGATATTGTATAAAGCCCTTGACAAGAAGAGTACTCATCCTTCTATTTCCACTGATAAATTACAGTAAAGATGCCCTTTTTCATAGGTCCAGCAACCTGCAGGAAATTTTGATAAATCAGACAGCATGGGAAGAGAGATGGAAATTCAGTGTTTTCCCAATCAAATATTTTGGCTTCCAATAAAAAAGGCATGTCCTTGGAAAGTTTGGGTGGTCAAGTTAAGAAGTCTTACCACAGTCTTGTTCCGAAGCACCACAAAATATTGGTCAGAAACTTAAACGTAAGTCACACAGCTAACAGAGTCTGAGACTTTCTTTTCATCTGAAATCTCTTCAGCACAGAAGAATAGCAGATACCATCAGGGAAGTAGCACTGGTTATGGTATTATGATTGTTTGAGCTGTGCTGGCGTCAGCATTGAACAAAGCAAGCCCAAAGATAATCCTAACTTAAAAAGATCTCTATAGTTTCTAAGGGTATCTGTAAGGATCAGGGGAACATCTGTAACGACGTTACGTGTCCAGTCCTTCCCCTTCATCCAGCCAGACATCTCCACCTCAGAGAGCTTATCAGAGCCACAGTCACTTCCCCATAACATCCCAAATTCTGTCTCAAACAGCTAAAGAAAGTATTTGTGGTGAAAGGTTTGTTTTCACTAGGAAAGCAGGCAGTTCATATTGGTTTATTTTGTACCAATATTGTCTCTTGGGGTTTTTGGTCCAGTGCCAGGGCATGAAGAAATAGCTCCAGACAGAATCTAAAAGAGTTTAGATCTGGCTAGAGACCTGAAGGAAGAAAAAAAAAAAAAAAAAAAAAAAGAAAATGCCCAAAGGTGAGGGCAGATGTGGTGACAGGGAGACTGCAAAGTCGGAGAAAACAGTGGTAAGTTCTGCACTGCCATAAAGAGACTATTTTCTGAGCAGAATTTAAGCATGAGCTGCAAAACGGGCTTAACTGTGAGTGAATTCCTTTTGCCATTAGCCTTCTCATCTGTGTAGTGTTTACTTTTTAATGCCACTGTTTACTTTGTGCATCTTGAAAAGTTAATGGGAGCACATAATACCTTTGAATTCTACACTTTTCAGGATGATATTATGGAAGGACATGCAGAGCAATCTAGAGTGCAAAACAATCTAGTGGTAGGATCTCCTGTGGTTCTTCTTTGTTTCCTTCTGTTTCAGAAGCTGGCCATCTTTGTAAGGTAAGATTTTTGACACCATTACATTAATTGGCTAAACATATCTGTGTAGTTTTACATCGGTTTGTATTTCATTGGTCATGCACCCATTATCCTTCAAAGTGGTAAAAATACATGTTTCTAGCCAACTCAATTTGATTGAAAATGATGAATTTCAATCTGTTCAATATACCATTGTAGTTTGCTGAGAAACCGACAAAAGTATCTCCATTTAACCTTGTTTTCTTGTGCGCTTTACTGTCCTGATCTACTTTCTGGGCCAGTAAAATTCAAATATCAATGGATAAAATGTTCCCATGTACCCCAAAGAGAACACAGACACACACACACATGTTTTTCAGAAGCTCTGTATTTACTGGATTTGTGGTCAGATGTGGTCTGATATGTGGGTTTGCTTGTGGATCAGACAGTGACAGAAAAAAAAGGAGATATCTAAGGAACATATCATTCTGTCCTCAACGTTAGCTTTCATTTGCATGAGCACTCAGTACTGTCTATTGGAGAGAGGAAATCTTTTGTTGATGATTTTAATCCATGTAATAGAATTTAGTAGAGAATCTTATCTGGGCTACAGGATTAAAATTGTCAAATTAAACATTATTTCAAATGCTCTAATTCTATAAAGATTTCTCTAATCTGCTTCAAGCGGTTTCTGTGAAGCCTTGCTTCTCCTGTTCTCCCATTCTGCTGATGTCCAGAGTCACTGTTACGCCGGCTTCACAGCAGCAAATTTTCAGTTTTGCGGTGTTTGAAGCTTGAATCTTAGACTATTCCCATTTTGTACGTATTACTCCTGTTTTATCATATTAGGGTACTCAAACTGATACATTATGAATATAATATTTGTGTTTGTTGGTTTTGAGCAGCATCGCGAGTCTTAGGCAAGACCACAGCAAAATAAAGGGAGGTGCAATGCTCACATTGACCAAGACAGGCAACTCCTTGGAAATGGCAAAGAGTATCATACTACATGCTAATATTGCAACAAATAGGTCAAATGCTGCCTGGTGATTCATGTTATTAGACTGCCCAAAATAACAGTTCTACAGCTCTACTCTTTCTACTTGAGATGCACGCTTCTTAAACTATCAGCACTTTAAAGCACTGATATGATCTCATAATAAAACCTAAGAAAAGGGATCCTTCATGCGTAGTGTTAACCATTTCTGATAGCTCCACTTCTTCCAGGTCACAAAGATGGGGTGCTGGGAGTATCCCATGTCAATTCTAGGGCTGACTGGAGAGTTGGGATTGATAATATCTGGGTTAAAATGTCAGCATCAATTAGAGTAGTCCTACTGCTTTGTTACTGTTCTGAGAGCATCTTCCAGGGCTGTTTCTCTGCTGGTTGGTTTCCTGACCTTGCAGACAGCACTGTGTAGGGTGCCCGCTACCTTTTAGTAATTTACAGGCAAAATAGCTGAAGTGGTAGTGTCGGGAAAATGACCTGTGCAATACAGTGCTCTACATTCTGAGCCTTCAACATCCCTGCCACGATATAAAGGAAACCTCTCTAGGTAGTGGATGTCTTTTACATTGTTTTTGAAATTTGTAGGTTTTTACTGAAAGGGTAATAAATACACCTTTTCCCATGAATGCTTTTCCACATGATAAAGCTTCCCTTGGAGGACTGGAGTGACGGTGTCCCTTCTGTTCTTGTCAGCTTCTGCTGTGCTGGAGTTTGCAGCAGGAATGTCTTCTCTCATAGCAGCTCACTGCTGAGAGGGGACTGCCTTGAGTAGACTTTGAAACCACCTTTTTGGCAAGATGCTGTTCCCAGTAGTTGTCATGCTCCTTGACATATTGTACTTGTCTCCCTGTAATCGCAGGTACAGTTGTTCTTGCCTAGGAACTCTCAGAAGAGACAGAGGTGGAGGCTTGCCATTTGCAGTAGTACCTTGAGTTTTGGTGCAGAGTTCAGCCAAAATAATCCTGAAAGAAAAGCACAAATCCAACAGCTAAATATACCTATCTCATGATTTGGAATAGATCTGTTCACCGAAACTGGTAAAGAAAATGCTGGGTGGCTAGGTAATAAGCAGAATTGGGAACTCATTAATATTGCAAAATTTCCCACCATTGCAGCATGTTCACACTTTCTTGTCCACTTTGCCCTTCGCAGACCTGTCTCTGTAACTCCACTGCATTCATGGAGTGTTATTAGCTGTAATGGTCCTCTCAGTTGTTGGTTTTCTGCTATCTTCTGGGTCCCTTGAACCAGCTCCTCCTTCTTTTCTAGCTTCCCACCCCAGGAGTCCAGGTCTGAGCTCCTGGCTGGACAGGTTTTTGAAAAGAAGCCTTTTGATCTGCCTGGCTTTAGTAACAGCAGCTTTCTAGCACTAGTAGTCACCTTTATGTTTTTTAATTATATGAAAAAAAAAAGGCAGACATAATTAAACAATAATTTCAGATAGCTATTTTGCTATTAGATTATATTTGTTTCTTACCAAAGCAAACACCACCCCCTACCCCCCTCCTATGTATCTTTGTTGTCTTGATGGTATTGTTCGTTGTTGCTGTTGTTTTGTTAGAATGATGATAATACTCTGGGAAACTTAGATAGAAGGTATCCTAATTATTTTACAAGGAAAATAAGTGGGTTTGGACCAGCTCTAGTGATTATGGTAATAATTTAATTAATGAAGTTTAGAAGGTACCATTGATCAAACTCATCAGAAAATAAACATGTCATCAGATACTTCCTGGAGAAAGTGGAGGTAGAACTCAGGTCTCTCTTCCAGCTAGACTCCCAGAAAATGAGCTTCACGGTTTGAAAGCAGAATAGAGATTAATTTTAAGTCTCTTGATAGAGGGCATTGAGACCTATACCTGGTTATTACAAGGAACAAGTAGAAATGGAGATGTGAGTGCTGTTTTGAATTCAGCTTTCTAGCGTATGTTGTGTATGTCATGCTTCCAGTGTGTCAGGGGTGTCATCCTTTATTTCCATTCTGTATGACGTTCCGTGTGCGCTTATGACATTTACATTTATTTATTACTCAATTTTTGGCTCAAGACAGTTTTCATGGTGTTCTTTTCCTTTTGCAGGAGGCTTAGCAGCAGTGTTGAAATGCCATTCTGTCCCTGCAAGTGGATCCAGTAAGATTCCTCCAGTGCTTCCTACATATTTCACTCTTTAAAAAAAAAAAGGCAGTACTATTTTTCACTGAGTTTACACTGTGCGATATCTTGGTTGCTTCTAATTTATGATATGAAACACAGATTAATCTTCTTGCCCACAGAGCATTCTGTCACATAAAAAGCATTGCTTGCATTTAAGCCATTTATTTTTCTGAGTTTGCTCAATGGCACTATTTAAGCTTTATTAACGCAATTCCCCTGATGCTGCTTCCTCTCCGGCTTTTAATTCTGACATTGTAGTACAACCAGCATACTGCTAGTCAGCTGCTTAGTTGCTACATTTTTGGGAACTGCGTTTCCTTTGTGCTTCGGCCTGGTTTTTATCATATTGATTATTTCTATCTGGTATTTTCATGTTTCCAGGACATACTGTTCTGCTTCAAATGAGGTTAAAAAAGCATTTGACACCCTAAATGTCAGATCAATTATTTCATATTTAACTTGATCCAAATCATTGCAATATTGAGTCCTGGGATTCTTTTCCAGAGCTGGTTGGCACAAAGCTGCAAACCATCGCGAACTTAAAATAAAACTTAATTCCGCAAAAGTAGAGTTCTTAGATTCTTTTGCTTTGTAACACTATTGATGGACACCTGTGTATATGGGCATAGAAAGCATGATTGGACAACCTGTACAGTAGTGTGCGCATATATCCATGTATCATATGACCCAGGCTCAGCCATTCGACATGACTGGGCTGGCCGAAACAGAGATACCGCCCTGAGGGTTTCTACCAGGTCTGCTCTTTTTCCACAGAAGGGCCAGGACAATCCCTAGACACTAGACAACCCCAATTTCACCAAGGACGGTGTTAATTCAGATTAAACCACAAGGAATCAGCTGCTGTTGCTGTGTTTTCCGAGAGGGACAGAGCCTGGAAGGGTCACGAGGACCAGCCCAACACAATGAAGGGTGTGTAGTCGGGGCAGCTGGCAGTAACACATCGGAAATCAGCCCACAGAAAGTTCGTGGTGTGCTCTGTTATCAGTGCCTTGTGCACTGCTGGTGGCAGAAAGGTCAGACACTGCTTAATGAAACCATGAAGCCAAAAGCCCATGTGAACCTGTAAACTTGGGTATGGGAACAGAGAAGATGACATTGCTGCTGATACATGTGCTCACATAGCATGCCGTGGAAACCTCTCTGCAAGCTCTGGGCTCTGCTTGCTCAGACAGAAGCCTTATTATGGAAAGCAGCGTCTTTCTGTGGCGTTTGCTGCCTGGCTTCATCAAGGTGCCTGCTTCTGATCGGGGCATAGACTGTGACTGAAAGGAGGTTGTAGAGAGGTGGGTGTCAGTCTCTTTTCCCAAGTAACAAGCAGCAGGACGAAGGGAAATGGCCTCCGGTTGCGCCAGGGGAGGTTCAGATTGGATATTAGGAAAAATTTCTTCACTGAAAGGGTTATCAAGCATTGCAAGAGGCTGCCCAGGGGAGTGGCTGAGCCACCATCCCTGGAGGTATTTAAAATACAGGTAGATGTGGCGTTTAAGGACATAGTTTAGTGGTGGACTTGGCAGTGTTAACAGTCAGACTTGACAATCTTAAAGGTCTTTTCCAGCCTAAATGATTCTATGAGCCTATGATTCCATGGTTACAGCCAAGGTGTTTGTCAGAGGGTGGTTTCATTCAGTGCTGAGTTCCCAATAACCAACACAGCTTAACACAAACCCCTGTGCAACATAAGCAGCTGAAACAAATTCTTGCTCTGTTCTGACCTAAAAGGGAAAAAAACACACTTAATGTTTAATACAGAATTTCAAACATTTAATTAAGGGAGATGGCTGAGTTCAGGACACAGAAGGGCAAACTGTAGGACTCTTTAATGACACATGGCAGGAGAAGAAGAAAAAGAAGGAAAGGGAGAAACACTCTCTCCTTATTCTATCACTGCCAGTGCTGGTGAAAGCAAACTGCTCTTCTTCACGCCTTCTTCCTAATTCAATCAGTGCAGGGCAGTGCTACTGAGCTATACATAGGTGGCAACAGGGAAAATCATAGGATCATAGAATGGTTTGGGTTGGAAGGAACCTTAAAGATCACCTGCCATGGGCAGGGACACCTCCCACTAGACCAGGCTGCTCAAAGCCCCATCCAGCCTGGCCTTGAACATTTCCAGGGATGGGGTATCCATGACTTCTCTGGGCAACCTGTTCCAGTGTCTCACCACCCTCACAGTAAAGAATTTCTTCCTAATATCGAATCTAAATCTACCTTTTTTCAGTTTAAAACCATTACCCCTTGTACTATCACTACACTCTCTGATAAAGAGTCCCTCCCCATCTTTCTTGTAGGCTCGCTTTAGGTACTGGAAGGCCGTTATAAGGTCTCCCCAGAGCCTTCTCTTCTTCAGGCTGAACAACCCCAACTCTCTCAGCCTGTCTTCATAGGAGAGGTGCTCCAGCCCTCTGATCACCTTCATGGCCCTCATCTGGACTGACTCCAATGGGTCCATGTCCTTCTTTTGTTGGAGGCCCCAGAGCTGGACGCAGTACTCCAGGTGGAGTCTCATGAGAGCTTGACCTGCTGGCTACAGTTCTTTTGATGCAGCCCAGGATGCCCTTGGCTTTCTCGGCTGCGAGCGCACACTGTTGGCTCATGTTGAGCTTCTCATCAACCAACACCCCCAAGTCCTTCTCCTCAGGGCCGTTCTCAATCTGGGCTGTATTTGTGCTTGGGGTTGCCATGACCCACACACAGGACCTTGCACTTGGCCTTTTTGAACTCCATGAGGTTTGGATGGGCCCAACTCTCAAGCTCGTCCAGGTCCCTCTGGATGGCATCCCTTCCCTCCAGTGTGTCGACTGTACCACACAGCTTGGTGTTGTCAGCAAACTTGCAGAGGCTGTACACAATCCCACTGTCCATGTCGCATACATAAATTGTTTGCATTTGTCTTGTGGTGGAACAATTGCCTTGGACAGACACCTTCTGTGAAAAACTTGTCCCTTCACTGTCCATCCCACCACAGCTGTCCAAATCCATGCTGATTTATGCAGGGCTTGGGGGAGCAGTACCCTCCCAGTGATTTTACAGCTTTTGGTGCTGTATTTTTATAGTCCATATAAACAGATAATTCCATACGGAATGTTAGCTGTGCCATGGTGGTACCGTGGGTGATCATAGCTGATGTAGGGGCTGTTTGCTGACATGAGTGAGCATATGTTCAGAAATAAGGAGCTAATGTGAAATGGGAATGTTAACTGAGGATATCAATTCATCAAAGTGTAGACAGTAGAGACGAGAAGAAAACATTAAATCATTCTCCGTGGGATTACTTTTGAAGCCCAGTGCTCTAGAAGTTTGTTCCATTTTCAGCTTTGCAGAAAAGGACGTGGCAGCTGTGGAGGATGAGTCGAACAAGAGTCAGCATGATGCTCTTGCGGCAAAGGAGGTCAGCCACATTCTGGGCTGTATTAACAAAACTGTAGCCATCAGGACCAGAGAAAAGATTAGTTTTCCATCTCTGGCACGCGTGAGGTTGTGACTGGAGTACTGTGTCCAGTTTTGGAGAAGAAAGAGCTGGCCAGCTGGAACTCATCCGGCTGAGGGCCACCAGGCCTGTTTGGGAGCTGGAGAGCATGATATATGAGGAGAGGCTGAGGGAGCTGGGTTTGTTCAGCCTGGAGAAGAAAAGGCTTGGTGGGGCATCAAATTGCTGTCTTCACCTGTCTCGTGGCATGGTTTTAGGATGCCCAATGTGCAGTTCTCTGGATATCAGAGGTGTCTACATTTGCAGATCCTGCACTCCTGTGTTTAATCACACGGTGATCACTCTTAAGAACTGAGAGACATGATAGTCGCACTTTAGGTTTGAGGCAAAACTGAGGGGAAAAGAAGAACTGTTACACGAGCAAACACAGTGCATCGCACCTCCAGATAGATCCTGGCAATCCGTCTCTACTTGCGAGGAAGATGAATGCTTAATTTCAGTCCCACTATGTCAGAGACGAGAAGCAGTGATATTTTTCACCACCTTATCCAGCCATTTCAGGACAACTCAGTTAATACTTATGTCCAGAGATTTTGTACATCATTCATCATCTCCTATTGCTATTCTCAAGCTGGTCTGACTGATTTGAAATTGTGCTGAGTGGAGACACTTGGGATGAAGCAGTATGAGCTCCTATTGTGCAGTTGTCCTTCCCTCACCCGCTCCTGAGGAGGTTTTCCACTTAGAAGGGACTGAAGAACCATGGCATAGCCAGGAGCAGAAACCCAGAGGAACCCAGGACAGATGTCCCAGCTCCACTATGGCTCAGTGGAGCACCATGTAAATCTGCCAGCTTGGGTTGTGAAGCTTCCTGGCAGGTCAGCCCAGCTGGGGCAGAGCACACTCTGGCGTGGCTAGCCCTGCTTCTGGTTGCAGTGATGGCTCCCACAGAGCTAACTGAAGCATCTCTGCATGCCACTTCTGGGGTTTACTCACTGTGGTTACCAGCTTGGATGAGCCTCTACTCATTGTGTACACCAGTCAAACCGCTGGTTCGTTGAAGGATTGAGTGAAACCTCTTGAAAAACACAACCAAATGTTGAACAATAGTCACTGAGTAGTAACAGATGTGACCAGACCAGTCAAGTGTTCTTGAGGCCTAGCCTTGGCATGCAGCAGCTTTTGGACTACAATATGGCTAAACGCAGTCTTGCATTTTTATTTTCTGTATCATGGGAATGTGTTACATGCTCTGAAGAGGACAGGATAAATGCCGATTACAAATATGTTATAAATTCTAACCTGATAAGAGAAACTTGATTTTGAAAATATGCTACAATGCTTTTTGGCACATTTCAGCTGCATTTTTTTACAATAATCTTCAGCAGAATAGTTGGGTGCTTGCTCACATCATGGTACTGTACTTACTAAACAGCGTGCCTCGAGGTTATAGTCGGGCACTTTTATTCGTGTGGGCACATTTTAGAAAGCAAGAAACCAAAGGTATCATCTCAGGAGGTATCCTTAGGCACTCTGCTGAAGTACACTGCCTGCTGGGACGATGCTTTTTTTGGAAATAGGAATTTTACAGACACAGCGGGAAGATTTCCTTTAAGTTAAGCCCTTTGTGCAGTAGTGGGCTGCAAGCAGATTTGGGGACTGACATTATTGTTGAACAGTGCCATCAAGCCTGGCCCTGCAAGGGCAAGCGGTGCTCTGAAGAGATTCATACCTTTCATTTATACATTTGTGCAAACGTACACGTGAAAAAATAGGAGGCAGTGACACAGTCACCTTTTCTCACATGTTCAGTGTGGATGTTCAGCACTTTGGGTGGCTGTCAAATGCTCAGTGAAGATTACTGACCTTACAGTGGCAGTAAATTTAAAAAAAAAAAAAAAAAGTCACTGATGTCCAGAATTGATCAGTCATTTCTAAACCAGTTTTCATCTGGCAAAAGAACGTGCAACCTGAGAACGGCAGCCTGCACACTCCTAATCTTGCTGTTTGTCTGGTGATGCAAGTGGCAGAGCTGTATCTCTAACACAAATAAAATGAGATTAGAACCTAGAGGGCTTTGTGAATTGACAAATATTTGGAAAGACAGTAAGCACTAAGAACAGTGTTGGCTAGTAATGTCTCAAGTCCCTGTTAGGAGAAGGGGTTGGTAATATGGACGTTTTCTACAACACTCACTATGCCAGAGGCATAAAAGACACAGGAAGAGCAGTAAGAGACATTTTCTGTGTCAGAAATAGCAGAAGACCCAGCACATGCCCATGTGTCATGTAGATGTCAGCTGTTGTGGACTACAAAGAGATGCTGAGAATGAAGGAGGGAATGGTTTGGCTGTTCTGGGCCATAGATCTTCTCCCTGGGAGCGATGAGAAGGTTACTGAAAATTAGACAGACTTATTCTCATTGCTGACATGTCCTCTGATACAGTGCTTGAAAACCTGGGATGCTCAAAAATGAAACCAGATCAAAGTACAAAGCACCATATTCCTAATTTCTTTACTGTCTGACAGTGCCCCGTTGCATTCACTGGGAGTGGGTAAGGGTGGTGAGACACTGGAACAGGTTGCCCGGGGAAGTTGTGGATGCCCCATCCCTGGAGGTGCTCAAGGCCAGGCTGGATGGGGCTTTGAGCAGCCTGGTCTAGTGGGAGGTGTCCCTGACCATGGCAGGGGGGTGGGAACTAGATGATCTTTAAGGTCCCTTCCAACCCAAACCATTCCATGATTCTGTGATTCTGAGAGTAAAGCTAAACCATGAAATCCAGATAGCACTTTTTTAGAGTGCTAGTAAGAGCTTATTAATACTTCTAATAAGAAGTAGGAAAAGATAAATACTTTCACTCACTTTTAAAGTTTGGGAAAAAATAGAATAATTCAATGGGTTAGTGGAACATCTCTCTGAAAACATGATTATAGAACACTAGAGAAAACATGAATATTGTGTAACTTAAGTTTACCTTATTAATGCCAGAAGCCTTTTCATAATGCCCTTATGTAATGATTTCCTGGTTTATTGCTTGTATTTTAAACAAACTTCTGCATTTAAAACACGCAATTACCAGCTTCAAGATCCATATTTTTTTTTTTTTTTTTTTATAATAAGTAGGGCACATACAGCCCCCTTATGTAAAGAACAGACAAGAAGTCAGTTGTTCACCTTACTCCCAGGCATCTCATTTCTGGACAGATTACCTTATGCTTTTTATAAAGTTGACTGTAAGAAAATCTTTGCACTTTGGCTGTCACTACTGTTAATACCATTTCTGGCAAGAAGAATTGTACTATATGGTTTCATGCTAAACTGTTTTTTCCTTCTCCTGCAAATCTTCACCCTGTACCTTGCGATTATAACTGAAGGCTGCAAATACCAAGCAGGTGTGGTAGGTTGGAGAAATCACTGCAATGCCCGGCAACCCTGCCTCTCATCCAGATTAAAGCGCTGCATAGGCACGTTTTCATAGAGGGCTCTTTGCACACAATAAAAAAAACAAGTCCGTGCTTGACATAATTGTATTAGATATTAGAAAGCTGACATGAATATTTTGCTTGGTGCAAACATCAGTCTTCTCCTGCAAATTTTGTGTTTGAGAAGTAATTCTTGTCTCCCCTTTTAGAGACCATCAGGCTGAGGAATTTTTAGTCATCCGGTAACTGCACAGCTTTTGGTATTTATCTAATGGGCAAGATTGGGCTGTTACAGCTTGATGCTCTTATATTGATTTTCTGAAGATGTATTTATTAAATCTATTAAAAAGACAGAGATGCCTACATGTTTGTAGGCACTCCAGCAAGTTTTTAACAATGCAATGGACAACACAGTGAAATCCAAAAGGTAGTGGATATCAAGCTAGCAAGTTGGTTTTCAAGGAGTAGATCAGGTGGCTGGATACCATGTCGTACCCTTTGGGAGCTGTGGGAAGCCCCTCCAAAGCCCTGTAGAAGAGAGGCAGACCCCAGCTGCCTTCTGGAGACCCTCGCTCAGTGCATCACCAAGTCTGGATGGTCTCAGATTCGGAGAGCAGCAGCTTCTTTGTCTCCGAGACCTCACAGGAAACAGCCTTGGACCCTATAATGAGGTGGAGTATCAGAGGAGCTCCTCTGTGACCACAGCTGTGGAAAGAGGCGAGTCCTCACAGGCTGGTCCCTCCTTATGGAGATGCAGATGACAAATTCTTGCCAAGGCCTGGGCAGCAGCCAGATCCTTGCAGACCCCGCAGAGCTGTTGTCCGATGCTCCCAATAAGCTGCTCTAATCACTGACGTTATATGGTATCAGTTCCTTAAAGATTTCAAGATATAACACATCTATAGAATTCTTTTTCTTTCCTTGTTTTGTATTTTGTTCTCTGATGTGAAAAAAAGCCCAACCAAACCACCACCACTTCTCCATTCCATTGGACTCACGTTAGATTCTTCCTGTTTGTGCATTTTTACTTAAGGTATTTCTTCTACCTAGAGATGAATATCTTTTCTTTGTTGCTAGGACTTTCCAGGCTGATCTACCTTCAGGAAAATTGAGCTGTCCTGAGTGAATGCCAGAAAATGTCCTTTAATTTCATGGGTCACTTACGCTTGTGTTCAGGCGTGACACGATCCCATATCCATCATCTCAGCCACTGACCTTGCCCATCAGAAAATATGCAAGTAAAAAATGTTTAATCCTTCTTGCAGGCAGAGACACAGAGACGTGCGGGAAGGCTGTCTCTGGCAGCAACGCGTTTGCTGGGCGCTGCGGGTGCATCCTGCGCACGGGACGAGCTGCGCCCAGTGACCTGACCTGCAGCCACCTTTGCCAGTTGTGAATCTGCTCTGCTAGCACATCGGCTTATACGATGACAATATTTTCCAAAAAGGGGTTTAACTTTACAATGATTCAACAAAGCCTGCCCGGAAAAAGCTCTTTAATTTCCCCGGGAACTCTTGGGGTTCTTGGACCTTATAGCAGCCTTCCAGCACCTACAGGAAAGATGGGGAGGGACTCTTTATCAGGGAGTGGAGTGATAGGATGAGGGATAATGGTTTTAAACTGAAAGAGGGGAGATTTAGATTAGATATTAGGAAGAAATTGTTTACTGTGAGGCAGTGGAACAGGTTGCCCAGGGAAGTTGTGGATGCCCCATCCCTGGAAGTGTTCAAGGCCAGGCTGGATGGGGCTTTGAGCAGCCTGGTCTAGTGGGAGGTGTCCCTGCCCATGGCAGGGGGGTGGGAACTAGGTGATCTTTAAGGTCCCTTCCAACCCAAACCTTTCTATGATTCTATGATACCTATAAATGTACTTATTCAGATACTTTAGAGCACAAGAATGTGACAGACTGTGTGGGGCTGCTGAAGCTCCTGAGAAAGCGCTGGCTGGGGCTGGTGTGGGTGAGCAGGGGACCGTGGGGCCACACAGAGACGTGCTCAGTCGCAGAGCAGCATGTCCCCCGGTCACAGTATTGTGCCTTAGCGAGCAGTTCCCCCGCTGGGCTTTTTTGTGGTGTAGCTCACACAGAGCCAGTCTCAGCGTCTGTGTTGTGGCTGCCCAAATCCTTTACACCATCTCGGGCCCTTCCGCAGATCTGCTCTTAGCCTGCTCCACCTCATCCGCTCCTGTCCCGCAATGGGAATTCTCCGCCGCCTTCTGCCACCCTTAAGCATCCCCACGGGACGTGAAAAGAGGTGCTCTATTAGCCTTCAATCCCAGGTAATTTTCACCAGGTGTAATTACAGCCTGAGATTTCTCCATTCCCCCTGAAATTTCCCTTTGAAATTGTCTGTCGCTGCTTCCGATCAGAAAAGCCATTTCCCTTCACTCGGGGTGATTGTCCTTCAGGAGTGAGTAAAGCGATTTCTAAATGCAGCTTGAAAATGCTTTCAGCTGAGGGTTACTCTGGCTTTTATTTTCGGGCAGAATGCAGTAAAATTGTCAGTCAACAAAGTGGGTGGAAATTGAAGCTTTATGTGTACACATTGGAGAGGAATCTGGCTGATGAAGGGAAAGGTAAAATAATTCCTTCTTCTTTGAAAGCTGACCTTTCCTCCGGCAAGGTAAACCCAATTACAATAACTGCACTGATTTCATTGCAGTACCACTGGGAGCACTCTAAATCCATAAAATAAATTAGCATAAACACAAAGCACACATGATAGGTATATGGAAAACTGTTCCAAGCTCTTTCTGTGCAATATTAATATGTTGTTTATCAAAGCTTGAGCGAAGGCTCACAAGTGAGGGACGGATGTACTTAGCTACATATGACTTGTGACAGCAAAAGAATAAACATTGCTGCTTACTGCTAGGAGGGTGTCTCGTTGCAGAAGGCTTAGTAAAAGAAGAATTTCCACTCCCTGTCCATCACTGAGATTAATTCAGATCCTATTACACGAGCTTTGTGCAAACATGTTTTCTCTATTTCTGCCATCTGCAGTTGCGATGGTTTCGGATTTAATGTTGCAATTTTAAAATTTTAATTTCTTCCTGGCAAACTGATTATAAACCTCTCGATCGGCAAGACTGTACAACACGTGCAAAGATGTGTAAGTACATTGGATGACAACAAATGGGTAATAACAAAAAATGGGTATGTATGAAAAAGATTTCAGATAAACGACCGTGTCTGCAAGTTACTTGAAAGCCCAATGTTATGATTATCTCTTAATAAGAAATTACTTAAAAGGTGATTTTAGCTTTAAGCTGTTAAAAAATGTGTTTGTTGATTCTTAAGTCTACCTTCAGGCAAGGCTTGAATTTTAATTCACTGGGTGAATGTATAATTAATACAATATGCAACTAAGGTACCGTCTGATTAATTGTTCTTATAGTTCATTTAGGAAGCCTGTTATTGATACTAGTTACCAGGAAAATGCCTGTGATTGTTACAAATACTTGTACTAAACGTTAGAATTACTCATAATCAGGTTAAGTAATTATAATTTATACTTTAATTAATAATATTTTGTCTCCTTTAATGATATTAGTAATGGATTCTGTGGGAATATTAACCAACAAAACTGGACATTTAGTGAGTCCGTTCAGGATTGGTTAAATCACATTATGAAATGTCAGCTTTTGGATTAATTTATCAGAGAAAGTGGCTCCTTCGTGGACCTTTAGTTTCTACCTCAGCTGCTGGTTGTGATCAACGGCAATTTTGAAGTTAATGGAGACATTTCCATGCATGTACTGGAGGCAGCTCCTGTTGACGCTATTAAAGTCTCCTGGGGAGTAGGGGAAGCGGGAGGAGCTGGTGCCAGCTAATTAGAAATGCTTGTTATCTATGTAGAAATGCGATGTTGCCCATACTCACCACATGCACCCGGCGTTGATCAGTCAGCCTCCGGCCGACAGACCTGCTGGGCGCCCGTCAGGCAGCAAGCGAATATTCAACAGCGCCTTTTAGCTCCACACAATTCACACGGCAGAGCCCCAGCTTGCCCTCCGGCTTAGTAAAGTACCAGACTTACTGGCTAGGAAGCCTTTCTTATTGCCAGATTCTTAATGATGGGGCCAGTTTTAACAGTAAAGCAGAGCTGGTGCTCGAGAGGAAGAACCCCATCCTACTTCACAACGCTGGGCTCTAAGAAAAGGGGAGAAAATCCCTCTACTTCAATGCTTTTATCCACTAATCCAAAATTGCCAAGTACATCTTAATTGTATATTTTGCTAGGAAATCTGAGCTGAATTCCTTTCTTCATATCAGCTATGGGAAGGGAGTAGAATTGTTGCAACCCCTGAATAAATCGGTGTACCTGCCCGTACTCACGTAGTCCACCCTAAAAGCCTCGGAGGTGAAGAACTGTCTTTTCTTTACGTGGCCTCAGACAGCAGCCAGGTCATTGCTGGGGTGGCTCCTGTGGGTGGGACGGGTATCTAATCTTCGCTTGAGAGTCCCAAAGCAGCCTGGCAGGAGGCTGATTTCTGCAGGCTTGCACGTGCCATTGGCTGAAGGAGATGCTTCATGGACGGGGACGTCGAGTGTAGGTATGTCTCAGCCTGTGTTCCTACCCTTGAATTAAAAAAAAAGGGTTAACCCCCCCCGAGAAGGAGCGGTTGTGCTTGCCCAGATGGATCTCTTTGTGTATGGTAACTCAGCTGGCAACAGCCATGTTGATGATAAAACCAGACAGGTGACAATCCTAATATCTCAACAAAACCCACCGATGCCTCCATTCCCAAAAGCAGCATCAGTTACCCACGCTGCTCAGCGCCATGTTGAAAGGGGGAAAGAAAAGAGATGTGATGCAGGAAGGTCAATTAAAACTTATATCCTAGAGGAGTGTTTCAGCCTGGCATTTAATTTTGACATTTAGTTTAGGTATAGCATATAGCTTTTCTCTATTTTACCTGTACAGTCTAACAGAACCCATAAATATTTTTGCACAGGCTGCTTTTTTGACAGGAAAATGCGAGCTGGTTTGTTATGTTATCACGGACTTTTCATTTAATAATGTCATGCATGTGCCTGCTGTCCTCTCTCTTTCGGTCTTGTACATCCCTTTTTCTGTATACGTGTCAGGTGTTTTCATCCCAATGTTTTTGCAGGAGGCGGAGAAAGACAATTCACACAATTTCACAACTGTGTTGTTATTAATTTACTTTTTCTCTTGACGTGTACTAAAGTAATGAGCTCTCAGATCTCTCTGACCAACATTAACAAATAAATTACGAAAACAATTAAGATTATGAAAAAATGTCCTGTGCCAGCTGTGTCTGAATAAAGCAGTTTCTGTCAAATTCCATTTCAATATCTATGGCCTGGGATTAGTGGTTTGGTTACGGCCCTTAAGTACCAGCTGGCCAAGTTTGCTGTGATGAAGGGCACTCGACGGGCAGGTGGCCTTTCAGTCACAGCAAGGGGACAAGGGGACAAGGGACAAGGGACAAGGCATCCCCTGCCTCTGTCATGCTGAAGACGAGAGAGCCCATCCTGAGTGCCCAGCAGGACTCACGCTGGGCAAGACAGCGAGATCGGCTCCTGGTCCAACCCGAGGGGTTGCAAAATAAATGGTCCAGGCTAATGTAGAGGAGAACTGACTCCATTTCGTTTGTAAAGCTTTTGTCTTTGAACTCTCTAATTAAATGAAAAGGATTTAATATGTCAACACAAGGACAGATGGATGTTAACATTTCAGGAGGCAATTAAGGGAGCTATGAAGAGGAAGATATTTTAACAGAAACATTTGGAGGTAGTGTATCATTGGAATAATGGTTCTGCTAAATATTAGGAATTATTTCTCCAGGAGTAAGAGATAATTGGAGCAGCACATACACTTTACCTAGTGCTCAGAGAAAGTCGACTAGCTGATTGCCAGCCTGCCAACAGAATCAGTGTTATCTTATTGATACATTTGCTACTTGATTAACATTCAGGGGGGAAGAAAATGGAAATGATACCATAAAATCCTCAGTTTGCATTCAGGTATAGCAACTTCTATGCCATAAAATCTGTATGTATCAGCCATCCGTGCTAAACAACTCTTGTCAGTGCTCCTCAGGGGCCAAATGCTTTGGCATTTTATGTCTGCTACAAATCTGCAGAGGAAACATCATTAAAACTAGCTATTTGTGTAGTCATTTATTACTCTGAACCTGATAGATTGCTCAGCAGAATCATAGCTTATTTGGACACATTTGGTATCACTTATCACATGGTCTTTGGCTTCCTAAGCAAAACCAACAAATTAACATTTAAAATTTCAACATTGCAATGGAGACATTAGTGTTCCTGTCTCTAAGGAGCTTCCTAATGGAGTCAGCTCCACACAATACCAGAAGCTGGTGGGGAAGGCTGGGGCATGGATTTAGGAGGTGTGAGGTACTCTGGGGTAACAAGTCTCATATAGGTGTCCATCCTACAGTAAAGCAAAGCTTGGTCTTCTGTGAGAATGGGGAATTAATTTAACATTTAGCATGGATCAAGAGTACGCACACACGCAGGGCCCACACAGAGCTAGTTAATACGCTATAAATCCACAATGTGATTTAACTTCATGGTAGCTGAATGTTACCCCGTTCAATGGGCAAAACTCAATATCACGATGGCTCATACTCATCATCTTACCCTCCGGACAGAATTCGCCATGCTCAGGAACCGCTGAATTCCACTGAGTTTGGCTCTCCAGAGCTGGTGAACAGTATGAGCACCTGCTGGTCCTCCTCATGTTCTTCGTTGCTGGTAGAGGAGCCAGTTCTGCAGCTTCTTCTGCGCCAGCTGTGGTGGTGCTGCTGCCGGGCAGGGGCTCGGGTGAGGCGGAGCGAGGTGCCGCACAGCCAAGGCATGGTCTGTAGCCCTGGGAGCGAGGTGTCGTGAGGGTGGCTGGGGGAGCGACAATATAGGGGGGAGAGTATAACTACGGCATCAGCTTTGGCATTTTGGCTTGGAGGAGTAGCATGGGTTTGAAGAAAATTCCCTGATGGACCTGCCAGCTGGGCACTGGTTCATTTTGCAGAGTGGATCTGTTGGGATTGCAGCTCCTCCACGAGAAAACAGCCCCAGAGGCTCCGCTTGAGGTACAAACCAGCTCCTGATAGAGGAATAAGGGTCCGGACACATGACCGGTCTCACAGGCATGCCTGGCATGTTTAGTCCAGGGCAGCACACTAAATGCTGCCTGACTTTAAGCCCCCAGACTCCATGTACTGGAGCAGTGAGGAAACCAGCACCGACTGCTGCCATTTACTGATCTGCTGCTGTGGCACTGCATTGCTGGCTAACGAAGAAGTAGCCTGTGAAAGCCAGGCACAGCGGCTGTAAGAACTGGCTTTAGAAAAACAGTTTTTATGTGCAAATGGTAGAGAAAGAGGGCAGAATTTCAGAGGATGGCTGAGCAGGCAGGGATGTCGTGGATTGTGGACTCTGGGTGAAGGGGAGGGGAGCAGCAACGAGTTGGTGACCTGCCCAACGAAGGATGAGCACTGGCCTTGGGCTGCGACTGGCTTCCCAGGGGATGACCATTGCCTTTGGCAGCTCTGGGCTCCGGCTCACCCACTTTCTGCTCTCGCAAAAGCCATCAGTCACGCGACCTCAAGGCCAGGCTTGATGAGGCCCTGAGCAACCTGATCTAGTTGAAGATGTCCCTGCTTACTGCAGGGGGGTTGGACTAGATGACCTTTAAAGGTCCCTTCCAACCCAACACATTCCATGATTCTGTGATTGATTCTATGATTCTATGATTCTATGCCCTGTGTCACCCAGGCAGCAGATCTTTCACCCAGGCTTTCATTTCTCAGTGGGTAATGCTCTTTTGGCCAGCAGAAACAAAGAAGTGGGCAACCGCCCCAGAACAGAGGGTGCGTTTTAATGACTATAAAAGTCGAGGCTGCTCAGCGCTGGCCCAGCAGCTCTCAAATGAGGGGCAGCCGCAAGCCCAGGCAAGGGGGCAGAGCTGCCCGCGCAGGAGCACTACAATGGCTGTCGGCTCACTGGCTTCTTGGACGGAGCTGCCATTCTGTTACTGGTCTCTGACAGCAGCTCCCGAGCGTTACTGCTGCCTGAGCACTAGGTAGCAACATGTAATAAATTAGCAAGTTATCTCATCAGAAGTCTCCTGCCTCGATTTTGCACATGAAACCCGTCATCAAGTACTTTGCAATTCACTGCTAGCCCAAACAAGAAACATTTCAAATAAAGCTAGCAATTTACTCGGCTTAATTCACTACACAACTTACAAAACTTCATTATGCAACTTAAAACTTGCAGAAATTAGATAATCTTTTATGGATTTTGGTTTCAATGCTTAGGGTAAAAATCAAAAAGCAAATTGCCATTTGCAGTGAAAATGACATTCTGATTTTAATATGTATTTGCTGAGGAAGTCAGTACAATATAAAAACATAAAGTTTTAATTATAACGGCGTAAAGCCCAGGGCCAGAACCTCCTGAGGAGATACTTGGTCTGCTGGGAAAAAGAGGAGCGTGCCCACAGAGGATATTTCATTTGCCAGCCCACATTTCCTCTAGTGATTCCCAGAGATTCAGTGTAACGTAAACCTGCATTTAGATGGTAAAAGGGAAAATAAGGAAAAGAAATAGCTCTTGTTTTAGGTCCAAGTGTCTCTTTCCAAGACTTTGCTCTTGGATCTGCCCTCGGTTCCCATCCTGTGGTTACTTTAATATGAGACTTTGTTTAAACAAAAGACCTTATGGCAGGAGACCAGGCCTCCCCAGCACTTGGGTAGAAACTGATGATTTAGAGCAAATTAGGTAGTGGCAGGCCAAGCCAGCAACTCTTATAAGTAAAGACAGGCTTGCAGAGAAACACTTTGCCTGCTGCTGTGGGACATTCTGATGAATCTGTGGGAAAGAGAGCTAAACAGACTTTTGCAAAGATCCTGGAATATAGGGGGGAAAAGTACATATCCGCATATATATTTTTTGCTGTCTTTTCCCAGGCTGATGTTCTCTTTCCACAACAGAGAGTCCCTTGATTTCCCATGGTCTGAGAGGAGTCCCCAGGCTGCAGGGGAGCCTGGAGTCAGGGGTCTGCGTGGTGGCAGAGACCTCAGGTGTGTTGTAGAGCCACCACCTGCCCAGCCGAAGGGTTATATACATTGTCCCAGTGCTCTCGGCTTTTCCTCATAGGAGAGATGCTCCAGTACCTCCATCACCTTCGTGGCCCTTCACTCAATGTCTTCTTCCCAGGCATTACAATATTGTCTGCCACTGCCTTGGAGTCATTCTCGTGATATTTAAAGCTCCCCCTAGAAGCTCCTTTGACTTTTCTGCTGCTCTTATTGTCATGTGAAGCATCCCTTTGCTCTGCTGAGATATCTGCTCCTCAGGCTCTCGCCTGTGTTGTTTTGAATTATTTCTTCCTTACATTTAGTCTGAATCTACCCTCTTTTGGTTTAAAACCATTAGCCCTTGGCCTATTGTTACAGGCCGCATTAAAAAGTCTGTCTCCATCTTTCTTATAAGCCCCTTTTAAGTATTGAAAGGCTGCTATAAGATCTCCCTGGAGACCTTCTTCAGGCTATTAATTTCTTCTACACATCTAGTCACTCTTTTTCATCATTTACTCCTTTCCAGTAACAGGATAAATCTGTCATCGTGAAGTCCGCAGGACTGTACATAGAGGGCAAACAGTACCGAGTTTCCTCAGCCCCCATTCCGGCACATCCTTTTTCCAAGCTTGCGTGGATGAACACATCCATCACTTTGCAAAGGAAGCTCCTGAACTGCTCGCAAGAAGCTCTTTCCCTCAGCAACAAAATGTACCCATCCGTCCCCTCTGCCATGCGCCCCAGGGTCTGGGCACGGGATTGTTATCCCAGAGCAGAAACTGAGGTAAACTGCCATGGCATTATTGACATAGTATAAAAGCTCTAAGAGCAAAACCCGGTATAATCTTTTAAGCACGTAATTTTTCTTTACAGGCAGGCATCTGCAGTGAGCGATATGGGAGGTTTTCTGTCTCATTTCATGCAAGACATCAGATTTTGCTTGTGAATTATGCATTCCTCTTCCAGGGATTTATTGTATTCTGTGCACTCCCTGGATGTGTTTGTCGACTGGTGAATGCTGAGCCCTGAGATTATAAAGCAAAATTATTTCTAGTTGACCAAAAAGAGTCAGTAAACTTCTTTGCTCTGGAGCCCAGCAGGAGGCCCAACAACAACTTCTTTCAGCTTAAGCTGGCTCTGCCTCCGGGTAAGTTCATTCTATGAACAAATAGCAAGTCCGTAAAGCATTAAGTCAGAAGCATCAATAACCACTGAGGACAACAGGATTGGTGGGCCAGCGTCTCCTTGCATCTGACCTGCAGAGCCCTGAGATCCTCACTGGTGTGGCGGAGTCATTCATAAATTTTTCTCTTTGTACCATGTTGCAAAACAGCTAAGAAATGCTTGAAAACTCTTCAGAGAATAGCAAAAGCTGAAAATCTGTTGCTTGTAAGTAATGTACACAGAATGTTTTCCCATTAGTTACAGCCTGTTTACAGATGGAGTGGAACGTTCCTCATTAAAAGCCAGAAAATATTGGAAGGTGTCTGAAAACTAATTGTCCTGTTTAAAACTCCCAGTGTGCTCTGTGGCTTGTATTTTAGTGGAATGATTTTAATGAGAAAACCCATTGTTTCTTCAAAGCAAAACATTCCTTGATCAATATTCCACAAGGTTTCTGGTAGAATAATAAAAAAAAGAATTGAGAGAGCTTTCCTGCAGCAGCCAAACCCATCCGCACTTGCCTGCACTGGCAGGAAGGGCAGTGCCGTACCTACGGCGTGTTCCCAGCTCTCGTTTAGATAGTTTAGAGACGTTTAGACACAGCCTAAGTAGCTTTGGGACAAATTGTTTCACTTTCCTGTGCTTCAGTGTCTGCGTCTGTAAGCTGGGGACAATGACAATGAGCTCTTTTAGAGCTTTTTGAACCCTCTGACTGAAAGGTTAAAGCTGGGTTTTCACTGTTCTTATTAATACTCTTCTGTGACTGTGATATGAAGGGAAGAATTTTCCCCGCTGCAGCACTAGGTCAAGTGTGTTTAAGGCTGTCTTCAGCTTTCAGTGAGTCAGTGGCAGGAGGAGCCTGGGCTGGTGCTCTCAGACTTAGCTTTTCGGGAGTGCTCCTTTTGACGCAGGCCCGAAAGGGCTGTGACGAGCTTTCCTAAAGCTGGAGATGAAATACCCTCAGTGCAGCAGCTCAGTCTTACCGACGTAGAGCCCATGCGCCCTATCCTTGCTGTACTTTTCACCAGCAGATAACCTCGTGGCTGGTAACCAGGGACAAGTGAGAGGAGCTTCAACTCTGCTTTGCTTGCCGCAGGGTCCAGCACTGGCTTTGGGAGCCAGCTTGGGAGATACAGAGGATGCACAAAATAGCTGTCGGCTTTACTGCCCACATCCCCAGCACAGGGATCAATTCTGTCCTGTCGTTTGGTGCCAGGGAGTCGTAGGAAGAAAAGGGCTCCCAAGATCAGGGCCTGACTCACTGTCAATGTTAAAATATAAACTACCCAGCACAGCTGGCTCTGCAGGGAACAGAGCATCCTCCCCAGCACACCCAGCATCAGAAAATCCCAGCGGAGTCAGAAAGACGCATAAACGTGTTGCTAGGTTGGGCCTAATGCGCGGTAATGGGAAACGAAGAGAAAAGAAATAACCAAGTGTAGCTTATTTACAGAGCAAAGTAGAGACGATGAACATTTCTATGCAGCAGATAGACGTTCACATGTATATATACAATGTGTGGGTATACAGTTGATATCTAGAAATCTGTGTGTGTGTGTGTATGTGTACATTTACTCAGTACAGCTAAATGTTAGCAACACCAATACTAAAAAGCATTAACGGCACTAAAAAAATCCCAACAGCACTTCTCTAGCTGGCTGTGAGACAGAAACGGCTGATCTCCTGCTGGGTTTGGACAGCCTAAATATAGCTCAAAAGATGCTTCTCCTGTTTCGTTGTCAAACATCCTCTGAATAAGAGTGCCCTGAAGAAGGGGGTTTCTGTGCTCTCAACATGTGGTCCGTTTCCCGGTGAAGTAAATGGGAAAGCAGCCTTGCAGAATGAGTCATCTGGCCTGTCAGGCTGAAACCATTAGGCAGAGATGAGGCAGATGGAGATGCTAATGCCATCCAGGCTAAAGAGACATTTAAAAATGAGGCTGTGTCTCATCTTTCTCATCTTTGGTCATTCAGTTTAGGTTAAATTCCTCTTCGGTGGGTAGGACACTAACCTTTCCCTTTCAGTTCCACACATCTACCCCTCATCAGCCAAGACTAAGCTGCGCTCGCTCTCTGCTGGCTTGGTCGGTGAAACAACATGTCTGGGCCACCATCCTGCCCTTAGCAAGTAGTCAGTGTCTTAACACTCAGAGCCCGACATCCGCAGCCTCCAGCTTGTGGAAGAGGATGGTGCGATGTGCCTCTAACACAACAGGTAAAGAGGAGTAAAGTGGGTGTTCTCTGAGTTTAGCTTGTCCCAGGGATGAGAAAAGCTATGTGCTTTCCTTTCTTTCTTTAAGGTGGCCTGGCCAAGTCTGATCGTGATTTCTAGAAGGGCACCAACAGATCAACAGATCCTAAATCTACAGAAACCGGCAGTATCGTGGAGAATGACCGTGTGACCACACAGTCTTCAATCCTGCTCCTGAATGAATACGGCACATATGCACCTTAGTGGGCAACCCTTCCTAGGAAACACCACCCTCATTAGATCGGTACGTGTACCTGCCCGAGAACCCAGCCCTGCATTTTCTGCATAATCTGGTTACTGGATGTTGCTATTTTCAGCGTACTACACCAAGTTCAGATCCTTAGTTTTTAGACATAGTCTGTTCTTCCTGACACTGGTATATATGGATATTGATATATCACTTTAGCTACAGATCCGTAGGGTTGACATATTGCTCAATGCGTGATACCAAGTGGAGAGCAAACAGGCAACCCCAAGGATTTCCCCACCCATGTGTAACATTGTCAGCTGAGCTGCTGCAACCAGGAAGGAATTCACCACGCTGCCTTCTGGCAGTTGAAAGTACAGTGGCATAAGGGAGTTACATCTCTTTAAATCTGGCCTCAGGGATGTATTCTTTCACTCTGCTTGTATTAACAAGTTCCTGATTTTCTTAAGGTGATTTTCCATATTTTCTCTAATTATTTATTGGTGTTTAACAAGTACTGAACTATAATGTTTTTAACTTGCCCAAAATGTTAGTTCTAACTACAGTATTGATCTAAGTGAATAGGATGTAGTAGGGCATTCGGCTCACCCCCAAAGTCCCTATGTGCCGTTGCTTTCAGGTGACTCTGGATGGATGGCAGTTACCCCTCAGGCCGGGCAGAGACCTTGCTCGCAGTCCCGTCACGGGTGATGCTCCACTCCACGGCTGCCTCACTGCAGAAAGCTTCCTCCTGTACCCGGGGTAGAACGAAGCCCTGGCTACGCAGGTGTGGATTTGTCATTTAAAAAAGTCACACCAGTTTATCAGTCAAGCGGGCAGTGTTGCTGAACACCCTGCGGCTTGCGTTCGAGTGGGTTAGAAGAGGGGTGACCAACCTACGACCCTGGAGCCACAGGGAAATCAAATCCCTGCTCACCCCACGGCTGCCTCACGCAGACAGCTCTGCTGTGAGGGAACACTGATGTCCCCAGGGCTGGAAGGAGACAAGCCATCAGAAGCCGCTGTGGCCACCATCTCCCAGCTGCCCTGGACTGAGCCCCATGTCCCCCGTCAGCTCCACGCTGCCCCGCGCTGAGACCTCAGGGTGTTCCAGCCAGGCCCTTCAGCTGTCCCCAATGCCCCCTGCCCTGTCTGCGGTACGTGTCCTGTGGCTCGCTGCCTTTTCGGTATTTGGCTCTTCAGGCCACAACAGTTGGGCACAACTGAAGCAACGCAGGAGGGGAATGGTGGCTTTACATGTCCCGCCTGCTGCTTATCATAAAATCCCACTTGTATGGAACTAAGCTAGGAAGTAGTACACATTCAACTATTCAGAATAATAGGTATTTATTTTCAGTGCTATTTTCATTAAATATTGGTATAATATATCCATGTCTGAGGTAATAAATTAAAAATAAATTCAAGATTTCAGTCCCATATTTGTGCTGCATATTTTTTCTACCATTATACATAATTTTGAAGCAAACACACATAGTCCATAATTCTGAATGCAGCTAGGAATATTATTTTAACACAGTCACTTTTTGTTTCACTATAATTTTGCTGAGAATGGTTATTGCATGATACACTTTTCATAGATGTTTTAGTTATACTAGAGTTTTCTATTAAATCACACATATCGTAGTTATAGGAAGATGGGCATGAAGATGTGCTTTGAGCCAAGGAAGGCAAATATTGAATCAGAGTGACAGCACATACTGCAGGATTCTTGTCTGCCTGTGCTAGAGCCCAGATCCAGCAACGCCATTTCGGTGTGTGCTTAACTTTAGACATATGAGTCATTTCAGTGCCACCCATGGCCTCAAGTATTTGCTGAATCAAGGACTAGCCAAGTCTGCAGACCCAAATTCATAGACTTCTTTAACTGTGTGTTACTTGAAAACAGTTCTGCTGGTTTCATATTTTGTAAGATATTTTGTAATGACCTTCGTAAGATTTTTCGTGTCAGTGAAGCACCCATGAAAGTTTCTAACCTGGTTCATAAATACATTATGAAAAAATAAGCAGCTACAATGACTCTCTTCTACACATTTTGTTAAAAGCAACACCTGGTTTGAAAAGTTATTAAAGTAATTTTTCCCATGGTAAAATATATTTAAAAAAATAAACTCTTCATTTCATCATCTTCCATCAAACATATAAGCTTGTTAAAGGGCGGGGCATACCTCAGGTATTTTCATTTATAAATGCAAGAGATTGAGAGTATCAATCTTTCTGCACTTAAATGCTGGTGGTAGTAAGGCCCTTTCAGCTAAGTTTCCATCAAGCCCAACATTAGTGAGCTAAAGAAACAAACAAAACAAAAATTTTGCTTGCATATAACTTTTTCATAATCCTGAATTAAAAAAAAATCCTCTCTGCTTAGAAAAAAACTCTTATTTAACTGCTGCCATTAAAAAAGTATACCTCACCTCCATGTTGTTTTAACTTCATTCAGTGAGTTTGAATGCAAAGGATTTAAACACTCACTAAAATTACTGTGGCATGCCATCAGGCTCTTAACGTTCAAAAATTGTGCTAATCTCCATTTAAATAAGGAAGCTATAGTTTAGAGCTTGAGCTAATGGTTGTCTTGGTGTTAAAGGTCTATTTCCACCAGATTTTCTTTATTCTATTTTGCAAATGACTGACAGCGCGCATGATGTGATCCTGAAAAACCATTTGGTGTTATTACCAAGAGCTATATAGTCTGTGTGAAAACTCTCCATGCTCATGCAGTGATTTGCATCATTGAGGGGACCACGGTCCGCACTGCAGTGGTCCTGGGCCTGGCCACCAAGGCGCAGCCGTGCAGCCCGGGGTCTTCAGTACTCCACCGAGCTCACTATTGCCATTGGCTCATCAAATGTCGCCAACCTTATCTGCTTTGGGGTAGGGATGGAGAGAATCTCCCCAGTGTCAGTTGGTGAGTGAATACCATTGTCTATTATGTTTGAAACTTCCTCCTCGTGATCCTCATACAGCGTGTTGATGTGCAGCAAAGGGTGGGCTGGGTTGCAGTTCAGTGCGGGTGTGGGCTCGGGTTTGACTTGGTTCAAAGTCATACTCGTTGCAGCAGTGGTTGTGGCTATGTGGTTGTGGTTACACGTGACAAAAGTCCCAGCAGCAGGCACAGTTCTGCATGTCTCAGATGAGTACAGGATCTCTTTAGCAGGGTGAGGGGTGTCTAAAAGAAAACAAAACAGCCAGTTAAAAGACAGGTAGTCTTTCACCCTTCCAGTTCATCAGAGAAGAGTGTCCTGATCCAATAAAAGTCATTGGCAGTTTTGCCACTGATTTCAGTGGGAGCAGGAGTGGACCCCAAAATGAATTTTCTTGGGATCCTTCAAGAAATCCAATAGGACTGTTTCAAAACAACAGGACTGTAAGCTCAGGGAGAGAGGGGAAACGACAAATGGGTTTTGTGAATCTCGCTTTTTTTGACGCATGCTCATGCTTCCTTACGTGAATGGTATTTTTGTAAAATGAACAAAAAACAACTGAAAAGTATCTTTTATTCTCCACTAAAGTCTGGCAGGTGTTTTATAAATGTTATGATTTAATGTTTTGACAAATGTTATGAATGTTGAAATCCACAGGATGGAATACAAAAAGCACTGATATTTTCAATGGGAAAAAAATAGTGGTTACACATTGTAAGCCACTTGTCTTTAGAAAGAACTCAGCAATTTGACATTAACTGATGTCTCTTTCCAGAACTTTTAAGTCTACCTTACCTGATGGACTGCAATGTAGGTCTAACTCAAAAGCAAAGCTGAACATTTTTAATGGGAATGGGGAGTAACAGAGCCCCAAAACTACAGTAATTACATTTTTGCCCTTAAAATATTCAAGCACTAATTTAAACGAAAGGAAGTGAGACCAGAAAACCCCAGTAGTTTTGAGGAGTTGAAATCAGAGCAGGTGACTGGATAAGGAATGCTGTAGAATAGCTCACATGCACATTGGGGAGCTGGAGGGCTCTAAGGAGCGTAAGGATTTGGAAGTGACAGAAACTTCTATACCTCAAATCACTTCTTTGCTGGGCAGTGGGGTGACGGTAGCTGTCAGTCTGTCGAAGCCCAGAGGGAGGTCTTAGCTTGTAATGAGATGAGAGCCATTGCTTTAAGTACATACAAATCTTTCTGTAGCTTAACTGCATAGTGCTTCTTTCCTATGTCAGTAACTTACAAAAATAAACAAGACAACATCTATCTACCTATCAATCAGTTTATCTACTGATACTATTACTTTTCTTAGTGCTCACATGGCTTTCCCCATCATTCTAGCACCTAACAATTATTGATATATTTGAAACACTTCTTTGAGGTTAGAAAGGGACAGGATTTCCAAGACACACATAGGGAACTGAGGCACAGAAGGAGCATCTCCTGCGAGGCCACACAGGAATGGAACGGCAGAAATCCTGAATCTCTGACCAGCACCCACACTTCAGTCCATCCACATGAGCAATTTACAATGTCTTTTGCATGAACAATGATGTAAATGATCTGAATTGTGATTTCCGAGGTGACAAACACATGACAACCCCTAAGAATTTGTACTTTAAGAGATTTTTTTTCTACAGGCAGCTTTATCTGCCATTAGCACAGTTTAGTACTGGTCCTCTACCATGGTAGTTTCCATATGACTTGAAAATAAGGCAGGTTTGAAACGTGCCAGGTGCTGGTGGAGCAGGAAAGGGTATCATGGAGGCCAAGCCCTCCTCATTTCCTTGGCAAGGCATGACCACATTCATAATTGTGAAAATCTGCTTACATTTTGAAAAATTACCTGCACCAACAGCCTGCAGGCTGTCCTGTACCGCTCTACCTGGAATAATCCTTATCTTCCATATAGCTGTTAGAGAGAACCCCTATTTCTGAGGCCTGCAAGCCCTAAGATCATTAGCTGTCCCAAAATCTAGCAAGGTAGGTCGAACAGTTCAGATAAGCTTTGAGTTCCTGAAGATCACTACGCAAATTATGGTCTGTGGAGGTGGTATGGGCATTATGGCATACTGTACCTTTGAGAGAGGAGGTAACGTGTACTACGACATTCTCTTCCTGGTTTAAAAATCCACCTTCTTGGCTTTTAGACGTAGGCATCGAGGGGATGGCTTGAATCTCCGGCTTGGGTTTTTTGCTACTAAGTATATATGGATGAACATCCAAGGAAAAGTGTCGCGTGTGTTTTTTTTCACTGCTTGTGCTTGGCATAGCGTTTTGTTCGGTTTTATGAGTGGACGATTGCTGTGAGGTTTTTGCAGCAGACTCTAACAAAGGAGCTATAAGGCTGTCCGTTGCTGTTTTTCTCCGCACGGGCTTGGGTTTGTCAGGTTTATGGTTTTCAACCTTCATAATGGCTAACTGTTCCTTGAATGGCTGAGGAAGGGGATTGGTAGTCGGGATCCATTTCATCTTCTTCCTTGGTCTCTTAATGATGAGCTGCTCGTTAGCATCAATGTCTGCTGGATCAACACTTGGGTCTATCGTTTGGATCCCTGAGTCACGCATGGTTGGAGTGGCATCATGATTGGACTGGGCCAATGCCGCAAGCAGCTGGCGTACCACATTGTCATACATCAGATCGCTTTCATTTGTAATAAAATCCAGACGGTTCAATGATTTTATGTGGTCCCGATTTTCATTACAAAACATGGCCAAAATATTGATGTCACAAAACTGGGACTTCTGCCACTGTTTCTTGGTCTTTATTCCAACTTTGTTCAGTTTATCAAATATGAAATTGGACTTGCGAAATATGAAGAGGTGAATTAAGTTGATGAGGATTATCAAGTTCATAAAGCAGAGGAGAACGATATCTACACCAGCAATAATCCGCTGGAGCTGGACAGATGGCAGTTTACAGTTGACTCTGATGTGCAATTTGGAGCTGCTCGTTTTGTCTGGAGGCTCTCCTAATGCACATGTAAATTCATTTTGCTTCTGTGTAGCATAGTAGGTGGATAAGTATGTAATTGGTATGATGCTCAAAAAGATGATGAACAAATGTCTCGCAAGATAAAGCTTAGCTAAAAAGTTACTTCGTCCTCTTCTTTCCAGGTATTTCTCAAACAAGTTCTGTTCAGGGCTTTTTTTCCTTCTCCGCATTCTCAATGATTTCTCTCTTCTCTCTCTCGGTGATCCCCGGGCCTTTGGACTGAATCTGTTTCTCTATTTTTGGTGCCCGCCCTTCAGCTGCACGGTGGTAGCAGTTATCGATCTCCTGAAGCAAAAAATTAAGCTCTGAAGTCAGTCGGGTGGAGGCCAGAAACTCCCAGCCCAGAGCTGGAATGTACATTATCCCAGCAAAAGCCAGCAGTGCATAAGGTAGGAACTTATGCTCAAACAAGGAGGGCCAGTGGCTGGCATCAACTCCTGGCAAGGCATCTTTTAATTCTGTCCAACAATATCCTCTGGCATACAAGGCTTGATCGCGGGTGAAGTTGTGTGGTGTGTAACAGTATATTGGCTCCTCTGTATAACAGAGAGAAAAGTCACTGCTGTGCATTTAACCTACAAAAGGAGGTCTGGAAAATAAACATTTCAAATTATATCAATTTTATTTTACTGCATCTTTACATGACCGTTAAGCCCTCCATGTCTATTAGACAGTTCAGCTTTCACACACCTTTACAAGTCCCCAGGCAAAATTATTTACCTGGAAGTTTTAGAATGAACCTGAGCAAGAAATGTCATCAAGAAATACACATTTGGGTTTAATTACTTCTCTGAAAACAATATCCTAAGCAACTGTGATCTAAGCTCCGTAAAGCTAAAAGACCTGACATCCACTATACAGTAGCTGAGGATGTTATGTGCAAATGCTGAAAGGCTCATTTAGGTGAAATTTAATGTTCATCCCAGTTAAGTATTCTTCTAAATAGAAAAAAAGTTAGATGTAGCTGAAGGCAATGTTTTTAATTCTTATTAAGAAAGTCTACTCATTGAATATGGTAGCAAAAATTGAAACTTAAAAGACATGCGAGCATTTAGTCAACTGTATTCCTCCCAGCTAACACTCTTGAGTTAAAGTGTGACTGACAAGGACAGAATCTGGTGTGTTAACTGTATTTATCGCTATGAAAATTTAATTCTACATTTGAAACTGTAACATTGTTTTTTACATAATGTGCAAATAAATGGTGGAACTTGCTGTCATACAATATTCTGGAAGAAACAAATACTACGGATCAAGAAAGCAATCAGACAAAGTAATGGAAGAAAAGTACAGCAAGAATTATAAATACACAGACAGCGATGCAATTTTTCTCTCAGGACATGTTTAAACCACGGGCTGCTGGAAGGTGGAAGGGTTTATCAAAGGAACTAACCCCATATGCTTGTCTATTTTAACACTCCTTCCTAAGCATCTGCTTTTTGCCATCATCAGAGACGAGATGTTGGGCTAAAAGGACTTTTGTCTGGACCAGTAGATAAGTTATGGTCTTATACAACTACATTTTTCTACCAATACATGAAAGCAAGCTAGAAAAACTTGTGAAAGCTAGAACAGTATTAATTGCCCAAAGAACAATGACCATTATCAAAACACTCTCTTCAAAGAGGAAGACCATATTTTCATGTTTTGGCAGGTAGAATAAAGGGAATATATTTTGTGGGGTTCTGGTATACCTTTTAAAAACCTCCTAAAATGAGACCCATAGGAAGAAGGCATGTTCTCTTGAATTGAGAATCACTCAACACCAAGCTTGCTCCAGTTCTGAACGCAGTCTACAATTCAGATTGAGAACAGCTCACTGGAAGAGAGTGGTGATACTGTTCTCTTAATAACACAATAATGAAGACAAATAATAAAATATTATGATGTTTGATAATAATAAATAAAATATTAAAAAATAATAAGCAGGCAAAAAACCCTAATCCTTTTGGCTTAACAGAGGACTCCCTACTTGACCAACTGCTTTTCACATGTGAGCAAATCAAAAGCATTCACTAGTTCTTTGGTAAAATGTTGAGGTATGAACCTCTTCTGAGATCTACATGCTGAGGACTGCACAAAAAATGTTTCGGTTTTGCCTTTTTTTTTTTTTTAAAGTGATTCAGTGAGGATTCTTTTCTAAAAATACAACCAATTTAAACAGAGTTGATGTAATAAATGATGCTACCCAAGACAGCATGTAAAGTGAGTAAACCCTGCAAGTTCTTTAAAATCCCTTTTGAAGACTATTTTAAAATGATCTAACTCCAACCTGAGAGAGCCTAAAGCACTCTAATGTTACATAGCTTCCCATTTTGACTATTTGTGTGTATTTACAGCCATGTGTTACAATAAAATGCTCACTGACTCTCTTGGTTCCGGTAATTACATGCTCTCCCAACCCCACCCATGAAGGGATGCATACAAAAAAAATTCAACTCCTACTATCAAAGAGTCAGTGTACAATTTCTCAGGAGACAAAGTAGATTCCTATGTGAAAACGTTCCCACGGGGAAAAAAAGTCAAAGAAGCGTGATGAGTTTATCATAAGCAGAAATATTTTGAATTGGGTGTCCCTAAGCTCAGTAGAAGATGCCAACATGAAACCCAGCTTCCTGTGACATACACAGGTTCATTTCTCCTAGATCTCAACACCATGAATACTCGGTAAGACAGCAACAAGTATTCATACAAATTATCCATACGGACTATTTTTGGATTCATGTTATCAGTTGCTACTACCAAATAAACTGTAAACAGTTCTCTTCAGTTCTCTTCGCTGAGACCTGAAAGCTAAGGTGACTTCTGCCAAAATTGTATATATACAACAACAATCAAATATGTATCTACTTTATAAATAAAACAAACAAATAAAAATGTCTTAACACTTACATTTATGTTGGACAGATTACTTAGACACTAACTCTGCACCCTATCCATTGTCACTGCTTCAGTGAAAAAAGTCTGAAGAGCTTCACAGCTCCAGTTTGGACTGCACACCTTCATTAGAGGCTACTTCAAAAATGGGGCTGGCCAGCCCAGTAAACAAAGTAAATGTCATTTTACAGGAATTTGTTTACTTTTCTTCTGTTAAACATTTTTTTGGCTGCTCCCATTGCCTAGTAAGTTGTGAGAGATCTCTAATTTATTGAGGTAGCTGAGTATGGTGTCCCATGCTTATTCAACGTTTTGTTATTTGTTGATGCTAGTCTAGTATTTTCTTTGCATATTTGTTAAATTGACATAATTTTCATTATATGCACGCAAATCCCAAGACCCTTCAGATGAAACCCTATCCTCAGTGAAGTCAGTGGGATTTCTTATAACTGACTGAAGCAGGGGCAGTGGGGTTACAATGCAATTTTATTCAAATGCTATTGAATAGAAAAAAATAGAAAAAACATTTTCTAATATGTTTGAACCATACTCACTGTCAGCAAATGCCATTAATTTTGGTAAAGTTATTCCACAGGGGAATTCAGCTTAACCTTCTCAGCATAGGACTTGACTCACAAAGCATAGCATCAGCCTTTGGAAGCTCATTCATCTAGAAAATGGTGCAGATAATGCAGAGGAGAGGAATACTCTTCCAGACAATGACTGAAAGCAAAAGACTGATTTAGCTGTTGCCTGGAGGAGCCTGTCTCTCTTCATTGACAAGGGTCTGCCAAGCAAGATCGCCACAAGGTTTGAGTTAGTTTTTATGAATGTTACTTCTTGGGCGATGGCAGCATTTAACCTGGCATTTAACACCCATGAAGGTGTTCGATCCCATCACAGTAGGGTATAGACCTGTTTTTCCTCTACTGCAATCTGTGTCAATCAGCAATAAATGAAAAAGAAAAGCACCGTGTCAATAACTTGTCTTGTTTGTTGCGAAAGATGGCAGTAACACATAGCTGGATCTCACCATGCAGATCTGACGAGGATGGGGGAGTAACAAGTTACTCTCATACAGCTCACTCTAGCTGTGAGTGCATAATTCAATCGGTTTCAAGAAGGCACAGCAGATGTATTTTTTTATTTTACAATATTCTCCTGATAAGTTAGTACCATTAAAAAAAACCCGCTGTAACAGTGTTAAAATCATAGCTCTGACACTGGATCATGCAATATGAAAAAAACTTTTAACTTCATATTCACAAGTATAGAAAGTTTCTATTGATATTCTTATTTCACCCTGAAAATCCTCGAGCAGTTTAGGAAGTTTCTTTTTCGTATAACCACTCCAGCCACCATGAAATGCAGCTTTTCCCCCAGGACTCTGCGATTTAATTGCATTCGGTGCAACTGTTCAATTATGTACGAAAAGACAATAGAGTAAGAGAGTGTAAATAAAATTTTTTAAAAAGCTGAGGGGACGTTATTATGGCTGAGTGGACTGGTCGTCTTCGCAATGTTGTCTAGGCTTAAGCCCATAAATATAATCTATCCTCCCACTCTCCTTGATAGCTATATTCTTGTGAGCACAAGAAACAGAAATTCCTACGAAAAAAACCTGAAAGCAAGGTCGTCATCTCCAAAATAATCTTCTGCCAATTCCAAACAACAATTAAAAGGTGGTTCAAGGAAGACACATATCTGTGATTTGCACACATGTGCACCTGTAGCAAAAGCAAAAAAAAAAAAAAGAAAGATAACTAATCTGCCATTGTTATTGGTGGCTGTAATACTAAACTCAACTTTTCTGCATTAAATGTGATGGCTTACTTCAAGATTTTTAGTTCTGACGCTCCAAGTAAAATCTCAGTAAGTTCAAAGTCTGAAAGTCTGCCCTTAGGTTCCCCTACACAAATGTGTTAACTACATGCCAGAATATGAAGTTCAACACAGTTTCAGAAAACATCACCAGGAATACCCAAGAACAAATCCTGTCTTCAGTAATACTTTCCTACAGTCATTGTCATTCCCAAGACACGTTCCTTTTGAATAATTTTATAAGAGACTAAGTAACCCTGTGCTAATGCTGTGCAGAAATAATTACTACAACAGAAAAAAAGTCCTTGATGTTAATATATTATGAAGTATATTATACTTTATTTATACTGACTTGAGTATAAAGATGCATACTAAAGCTTAGCTTCCCTTTCTTCAATATTGTTAGATGATCACAGGGGCACTACATCAGCTATTTTCAACAGTTGTACATAAATACATTTTATCCTGCTCACCATGCATGTAAGTAGCTTCTAGAAGTCCACAAGTCTATTCTCATGGGTAAGGTGTGAGAGACATCTCACTGAATTTTTTGGACATGCAAACAAGATGAAATAATCAACACGGAATTACTTAGTCAGTTGATTGTGTTATGCCACTTGAAAAATTAAAATCCCTTGGCAGCAATGTTTTTTCACATGCTCCATTCTGTAGCATCTCATCCCATCAGTTTAAGTCTACTTAAATGGAGAAAAATGACTTGCAGGAAGCACTGTGGTACAAAAGGCATACTTTAGGGGAATGAAAGAGAGTGCACGGCTGCAAGAAGACAGCCAAGGTAGGGAGAAGGATGAAGGAAAGGGCTGTGCTCAAAAAACTCTTTAGAAAGAACCTAAACAGACAGCATGGAAAGAAGGAGTGAAGGCAAAGTATGGAAGCTAGGAGCTGCCAAGTCTGCTGCCTGTTAGTAAAGGCTCTGAGAAATGCTTGTGGGCTTCCTGCAGGCACATGCTCCCACTCCTACTGTTCCCAACCCAAGATCAGCCACCTCCTTTCAGTGGTTCCCCAACCTCCATATACTTTTAGCATACATTCAAATGCACTCTTCAAGAAGCCCTGAATTAAAGACGTTTTGTCAGCATGCAAATGCTAGGCATGAAAATATGTTAGATAAATAAATCTCCTACTTAATTTCAACCAGGAGATACAACACTGTAAATTCTGAAATTCCTCAAGCAAAGGGTTGGGGTGCTGAGGTTTGGGGTTGGAACCCCTGTGAAACTTCTCACTGCAAAATGAATCTCAGATCTGGAAATGGAGTTACCAATAGAAAAATCTGATAACTGCTGTTCTAGATCATTCCCTGAAGTTACATCACAATGCAGAACCATGGAAACCCTGGAAGGAACCTCAGAAATTACCAAGTCCCAAGTGCCACTCAGAGCAGGGTCAAGGCTGAGTTCAGACCAGCTAGATTAGGGCTTTGTCAGTCTGAAAACCTCTAAAGATGAGAGACTACACAACCTGCCTGTGCAACCTGCTCCAAGGCTTGATTGTCCTCAAAGTGTTTTTTTCTTTAGGTCATGTCCAGCAAGAATGGCTGATTCACGCAGGAGTAATTTTTTTCACTTTTGAGAAATGGCCATTTCCAAAAATGAATGCAATGGCCAGTTGCACTAGGAACACATTAGGTAAAATATGGCTGGAGGGCTCTCACTGAAATACAAATAGCTAGAGTCTCAATTGAAGGAAGAGCTATCAACAGCGCAGTTCACCAAGGAGGCTCTGTGTGTGTGCCTGTGTGCATGTGTGCGCACACAGCTATGTGTATTTGCCTATCTATAAAAAAAACACCTTGCAAAAAAATGTGAGCTGGTGTAGGATACACAGAAACAACAGTGTAAGAAGATACTGTGAAGCTGTAGATATGTACCACTCCCCATTACCTTTGCAAAGTTAAGTCTTTACAACTCTTCCTGGGAAAGTGAGTGAACTGCATCTAACATAAACATTCACTCGCCCCTTCAAAATAAATAGAACAATGCCAATCTCTCAGTATTCAACACGGTAAAAAATTAGACCTGCTCCTAAGAAGACTTAAGTGACTTCATGCATTGGGCAGTTCCTATGAAGTCAACGGGATTACCGTAGTGCATAAAATTTAGCATGTGCATCTCTCTGAAGAACCAATGCTGTAGGGAGGTCAATTTCAAGCTTCTAAAATATTATTATGAGAAAAAGTTATTTAAATAAATATGGCCAACACATTTACAATGCTTTTGGATGACATTAAAAGTAAGAAAGGAAAATATTAGTAATAAACAGTATATGCCCCTATATAAAAGGGCAAATGATGCTTCACATCTACCATATTCCCAGTGAAATAAAGTATATACACCCAAATTATCATAATAATAAATTGTGTATGTCTCCTGTGACCTCCAGCTTTTAGAATTTACTCTGGAAAAAGAAATCACACCTCACTAATTTTCCAACTGAATTGCATGATTTCAGCATTCTAATACAATAATTCAGTAATGCAGAAAGAATGGCACAATTTTCTAACAGTGGACAGAAAAAAAAGAAAAAAAAGGAACTATTTTCAGAAAATATAATTCAAAATTGAAAAAAGATGAAAATTCTTGCGCTTGCTATACCAAGACAAAGGTAAGTATGCCTCTTGTGCAAAAAATTTCTTTGAGAATCTAGAAGTAAACCTGACCACCATGGCCCTACATTGGGTATAGGCAGCAGAAGAGGTGCTTAGGTGCTGCCCAACAGGCTGGACCTCCCAGCTCTTGGACAAGTGCCGAGACTCGAGTTAAGTATCAGGTAAGTATATTGGTAAGTATACTTACTGAGTTAAATATACTACAGACTCACCCTGGGCCTAGCACTTCCTAGCAATTGGCTTTCTTCCCTCTTGAAGAGGGTTGCTAAATCATCCTCATGCCGCTGCCCAACCTGCCTATGAAGAAAAGCTGGCATTCCAGTCAAGTTCTCTGAAGAACTCCTTGTACAGCCCTCTCCACTTGACCCTAAGGAGAAATTCAGCGTTTAGGTAGAATCTCTGAATCTCCCTGCCCATCAGGTACCAGAACACAAGTTTCTAACAGCCAAGATAGATGAGAAACTCCTTGAATTCAGCAATAAATGCCAGTATTTGACAAGGGTAGTCTTTATCACACTGCTCTCCTTACATTCTGTCACATATGTGTAAGTAATCAGACATACATGCCTCATTCTTCTTGGGTACTAAAAGGATTGCACAAGAAAGCAGGTAGCAAACTGTTTATTTTGAGAAACAGAAATAATTTATTTAGTAGTTTTTCAGCAATTTTTTAAATGGAAAAGAAGAAATGTCCTGGATCCTCTTCTCTCTGGAAAAAGAGAACAAAAAATATTCATGTTACTGAGGTTTAAAATGTAGTCTAAGGAAGTATAACATTATCTAAACAGTGTACAGGTTTTCCATCTCAGTCACACAGTCCACAAGGAATATGTAACTCTCTACTCTGAATGTGATTTTAACAAATGCTGGCTAATACCCAAATTAACTCACAGCCAAAGGAAAAACTCCCTTAGCTTAACTGGTTTATTTCAACTACTTTATTTAAAGGGTATTTAAAGGTTAGAAATTAGTACAGCATGAGGATGGATTCCTGAAATTACTTTTGTGTACCAACTGTAGTCATACAGCCCTATTTAACTCACAGAGTTTACTCATATGAATAAGAAAACACTCATCAGACTAAGCCTTAACTTAGAAAGCTAATTATTAAGAATTATTACTTTTATCAAAACAAAAAGACAATACCTTTACCTTTCTTAGGGAATATTCTTTCCAAATCTGAATATAGGTTCCATGCCCATGAAGTCTTCCTAAGGTACAAATTTCTCCATGATCAACAAGGTAAGGTATAGCCTTTTTTGCCCACTCTCTGAAACCACTTGTCCTGTTTAAGAAAAAAATCTTGAAAAGAAAGTCCCTAAAGTAATGAGACAGGAAACCACTGCTGCTATCAAGTCTTACTGGCCTGTACTCTACAAGGATTAGTCGTAATGGATGAGATGTAGATAAGCAGTTTCAAAGACTGATAGATAATGGGTTACGGTAATGGGTTACCCACAGGGGTAACTGCAATGTAAAGGCAGCAGCAGGTGTCCCCTTATTTACAATATGGGTCTTTTTTCCTTGCAGGACTGCTGCTTAAAGTGCATATATTTTGGATCTGCAGAATCAATAAATCAGTAACGCACTTTCCTAGTGTATATATGAATTCACAGAACTATATTCCCTGTATGTAATAAACATTGGCTCTTCTAAAATTAGCTGATGTGCTGAAGTTCGCTTACCAGCAATCTGAGGCTTAAAGACTTGTAACACCTGCCCAGGTTATTCAGGAGAGCAAGACACCTACTCCTACTTGTTTGGTATGTTGAAGTATGTTGGAGAGCTTATTCCAGAAATGACACCTGTTATGCAGAAGGTGCAGAAACACCTAAATGAAATCTCTTAGGCTGCTCCTATAGAGGAATGTTTCCTCAATAATGAGCTACCATCCACCATGTGATGGCCATGCAGTATAGTGGTAACGCCATTGGAAAGAGAGCTTTTTTATAGTGACTGTAGTGTTGAACATCACTAGGAGCATTTCTTCCTGTGCCCAAGAGAACTCTGTGAGAACACAGAAAACACCTGGAAAGAAATTACAATGCTTCTATTTGAACATAAAGGTATGTTTCTGTATTATAATGTTGCTTTGTACTATGTTAAGATTTGAGGGAAGATTAGATCGAAATTTAGAAGAATGTATTCATCAAAATACAATTAATGAAATTCAGCCATGCAGACAGTCCTACAAAAGAGATCAGAGTAATATTTACTTCTAAATTTAGTGCTTACATGAGGAGGTGAGTGGAATTTTGGTGATGTACAGATCTCCTGCATAGGAGAAGTAGTGTGTGAAAAGAAGTGTTCTAATGTTTTCCAAAGATACAGAAAGTATTTTTGGCAATTCAGAAATTCCCCTGTAGAGATGGAACCCCAAAACAACTACCCAAGCATCCAGACACTATGATAATGTGGACTAGAGCAACACCTAAAGTAAACTGCAAGGACATGTAAATGCCGAAGTGAAATGAAGTGTGAAAATCCGGTGAAACTGATGATACATAGACAAGGGTGGCTCCTTAAGTCAAGAGGCAAGTGCAAAATACGAACACAGGAAGCAACAGGAAACAGCAGGTTTGTTCTATTGCATTACTGTTATTATTTAATGACTAGAAATGAAAAAGATGGCTTGTATTAAGTACCTTTTGGCAAAAACACAGCACCCAGAAAACTTCATATTGAAAAAGAAGAAAAATGCCAATAGTTAGCTCATTAGATAATTCTATTATTTTATTAACGTAGTATTTAGGAGGCAGAGAGGGCCTGTCTACCGCTTTTTGGAAAACTGGTTCCTTCATGTGCAGAGAAACTGGATTTTGTAAAATATCAGAACTGTTCTGATTTATGACAACAGAGCCAGGAGAATCGGCCCCCCAAGGCTCCCAAGGGATCTGCAATCCCAGCGTGGAGGTCTCCTGCCCTCCTGAACAAGTCATGGATACCACAGAAGACAAGGCACCTCAGCCTCAAAATGCTGAAATAATTACTTCAGCATATAACTAAAATGCTCCAGAAATAGTCACTGATCTCTAAGCCGCAAAAAACCCCACATCACACATCTCAGCACCTGGTTGCGTCATTGCTCTGGTAACTTAGAATCTGCACAATAGGCATGGTGCCAGTAAAGAAAAGCAAACAAATCCCCAAACTTTGCTATTATAATGAACTGCTATTTTTCCCCAGTTCAAACGCAAGAGTATAATAAAACCCTGCGACAAAATCCCTGATGATGGAAATATCTGCATTGATTTCAGTGTTTTTCTTAGAATAAGTCCTGTATCATAGGAAATAAAAGGAAATCTCTACAAGAATCATGCCAGTGTACTGCGAAATTATTCAGCTTTTGTAATTAAACGTGTATATACCTACTGAACGTGCCCACTGCAGTCATTTTTAATGCTGACAAAAGCTAAGGAACTCGGTGATGATGCAGATTCTTCTGGAAGGGTTTTATAGTTCTAAGAAACAGTCCAAGCTTAGATTTCTTCTAGATCATGGAGGCATAATTTCTATTCAGTTCAGGGAGAAAAAAAGCTTCAAAATACTTCAGAGTTGCTATGAAAAACAGTCTTGACCTTACACTTATTTATTCACAAGGTTTCCTCTTGACTAATATGAATAAATTAAGTAGCTCTTAAACATGAATATTTTTGACCATCTGTTCAAATTCCTGAAGTTATCTGAAAGCACATACTGAGCTAAATCTCATGCACATTTTGGACCTCTTCACATATGTGACACTTGGAAAGGTGAAGGGTTTAATAGTGCAAACAGGGTCATGAAATTCCATATGAAAAAAAGATAACGTGTGTGTCAATGAAGTTTGAGAAATGGCATTCATGAAAGAAAAATAGCTGTAGCCACTAGGAACTGCAGTGGAATGATTACACGTGAGGCTCATGCATTTCCTCAACATTACCTTTCTATTTAACATTCAACTGTGTAACTTCAAATCTTTTAATGACCAAAACTCACAGAAAGCCAGCTCGCATATCTTGTACACACCTTGTGTTTGTGCGTGTGTGTGAACTGCTCTTACCCTTTGGGAAAAATTCCATCAGCAGTGCAAACAGCCAGTGGCTGAACCGCAGCCAGCCTGTGGTTGCTTGTACTATTTCAGTTCTTTTTAAAAACAGATGTCTAGAAAGCACTTAAACACAAGTGGTACTGAGACACTCCTTACATTCTCTTATCACAGCTAATACCACCTCAGAACCAATTTCTGCATTGGTGTCATCATGTACATAAAACAACCTGGCTCTGTACTCTTAGCAGTAACAATAATCACTTGGAAAAATGTCATCTTCACTTTCTTACTCTATGTGGCTTTAAGTGCAGTTAAAGAGAAAAAATGGAAAAGAAGCTCAAAAGCAATCTAACAGAGAAGTCGCATAAGTGAGCATGTGTAAATATGCTGGCCACAACTTGAAACAAAAATACGAATTAGAAAAATTGACCAGAAATACAAAATAGAACTCCATCTTATAATAGAGAAATCTTCAACATATACTATTTCAAACATACTGTAGGGTGAAATGCATAAAAAGACATTGAACTCACGCATATACTGTACTACACAGTGAAGTAAGCATTGCTTATGTAAAATGATTACAAATCAGAAAAGAAAACAGAAAAACTTGAACTGACCCTTCAGTCATTTAACTTACTGTCTCCTTCCATTACTTCCTCATGAGAATTTTCTAGCAGAAGGGTGGTAGAGGGCTGAGCTACGTAACTGCTAAGAGACATAGAAATACAGTATTTATGAGCAACTTTTTGGTATTTTGTAGGCACTGTTTTATAAACCTAGCAAGAAAATCAAAGCTTGGCTTTTGACTAAAGTACAAAAATCAGCTGGACGACAGTTTTGCTTTATTTTAATGAGGTATTGATATTTAACAGCTCCTGAGGGAAAAGCAAACATGACTGCAATACACAAAGAATAATTCACTGTGAATAGAAAGTATGAAGCACTACACGAGAAGGATATGACTTAGCAATCCTTGTGACTGACCACATCAGTCCTAAATCTTTTGAAAGTTTGGAAACCAAAATATTTCAATGTCATAGATAACACACAACAGAAACAGCAACACATTCTCCTTTGAGGCCCACCAGTCTCTGGTCCCTTAGGCAGAGAACGTACCAAAGACATTACTGATAGCGCTGCTTCTGAACACAGCACAACACTGAACCGGAACACTTAAATCACTTAGTAAAAACATTAAAGAATACAAACAAACTACGCAGCACATTGTGATAGCCAAGTATCTCTTCGTCTACTGGACTGTAGAACAGTCTTGGAAGTTCAGCAAATGCCACGAGGTGTTTCACTACAAAAGGCTGCCACTCGCTGCCAGTAGCATCGTTGCTGTTCATGGAGGACGGAATACAGCACTTGCTGGTGAAGACCAGCGTTAAGTACCCAACAGCATCCTGCTCATGGCTGCGGTCTGCGTGTTACTAGTTCCATGGTAAAAAAAGGGAGTGTAGATGAAAGGATGAAAACCACATGGAACACCAAACAGACCCACTTCAAACTGATAATGAATATTGCAGTCTAACAATACTCTGCATACCGTGCATTTTAGAAAGGAAATGAAAATGGAAAGGCAGTGTATTAAAGAACCAATTCCTTTTTATCTAGATCCATACGCCCCCACACTGACCACTCCTTGATAGGAGATATTGAAACATCATCACTAAAAACAAGTGCTGAACACTGACACGGGGTGTAGCTAGACTGGAAAAACATGTCTTACAAGTCTTACCTACTAAAATTTCATTAAATAGGTGTTCTTTACCATTTTTTCACTATATATTAATCTAAGGCTAGTCTGCTTCAACACAAACCCACTTTTAATACCTGCCTTAAAAATACATCGATAAATAAATAAAGAATACCAAACCCTTTACTGTGGGAAAAGAAACAATCCATCAGGCTCCAACACAGAGAAAATGGAAGGACAAAAGTGACAATCTGTACTTACAGGCTTACAATTCGCTTCTCCACCAGCCAGTACCTGGTATAGTCACCTATTCCTGCACTGGGACAGCACAGTACTACCAAGTCTGAACTCTCTGTTCATATTGGTTGTATTTTACTTCCAGTTTGTACAGGAATAACTAACTGTTCAAGCTGCTAGGGAATGAAAAGTAAGGCTTCTGGACCTTCAGGTATGAGAAATCAAACCTCTAATGAGTCAAATACAAGCATGGGCCTTTGCAAAGCACTGCATATACATTTGCACAAATGTTCCAGAAGATGCCTGAGAATATATAGGCCATAATGGGCGTCATGTCACTGTTCTGACAGAAATTCAAACACATTCACATTTAAATAAAAAATTTAATTGCTATCTTTAACACGACAATTTCCAAACGAAAACAGAGCAAACTGAAGTAAGTTCCCTTGAGACTACCAACTGCGTGCATTGTTATTCTCAACAAGAACATTGCTACAGAAGAGGTTTCCTCTAGACTATGCTGCCTTCTGTAGGCACCTTCACCAGGGCTGCAAGCTGTGTGACTCCAGAAAACCAATTCCACTTAAACACAGATTCATCCACTGGGTCAGAGAAACAAATCTCCAAAACTTTCCTTATTCAAGGTCAACATACACTGATCCTTAAATACAGGATGTCCTGGTTTTATATGAAGTCTGTCTATGGGTGAGTTTTAGAAAGGGAAGCAATATTCATTCTTCTCTTGTGGGTACTCGTGTGGGCTTTCTTTGTGTGGGGTAGCTGACTATTGCTCTTAAATGAGTTAATGACGATCTCATGCCCAGTATAAACACGGCACACGGATTTATTTAAATTAGCTTTCTAGGGTTGTTCTTTCTGGAATCACACTGATTTGCTTGAAAAACATTAAAGGAGAATTGGGAGACTCAAAAAGGATAATGTAAGAGATTAGCTGAGTAACTTTCTTTTATCTTATGAGAGAGAGTTTAGGAAGTGCATTGCAGAGGCGTCAGTGCAAGAACTGTATATTACTTCAGCCACCAGAATGAAGTCCTGTCCCCACTGAAATCAATAGTCAAACTCTTACAGCCTCAGGACTCTCAGGAGCACATCCTAGTGGTGTGTATGCCCTACGCCCTCCCTCTGCAGAGGGCTCAATTTCACCCAAAATGCACTGCCATCTAGTAGTGAAGTTTGGAAACAAAATTTTATCTCTCAATAAATTTTGGTTATGTTACAGATTCATTTGTAAGGCAAAAGCTAATCAAGGATGACAGCCCATTATTTTTACATTGAGTCATACTGTAAGGATACTGTAAGCATCCTGGGCAGCATAACAAGGAACGTGGACAGCAGGTCAAGGGAGGTGATTTTAGCCCTCTACTCCACGTTGGTGAGACCCCACCTGGAGTACTGTGTCCAGCTCTGGAGCTCTCAGCACAGGAAAGACAGGGACCTGTTGGAGCAGGTCCAGAGGAGGGCCACAAAAACGATCAGAGGGCTGGAACACCTCTCCTATGAAGGAAGGCTGAGAGAGTTGGGATTGTTCAGCCTGGACAAGAGAAGGCTTGAGGAGACCTTATAACAGCCCTTCAATACTTAAAGGGGGCTTATAAGAAAGACAGAAAGAGACTTTTTACCAGGGCCTGTAGGGACAGGACAAGAGGCAACAGTTTTAAACTGAAAGAGGGTTGATTTAGATTGGACATAAGGAAGAAATTCTTTATGATGAGGGTGGTGAGAGATTGGAACAGATTGCCCAGAGTAGTTGTGGATGTTCCATCATTGGAAGTGTTCAAGACCAGACTGGACAGGGCTTTGAGTAACCTGGTCTAGTGGGAGATGTCCCTGCCCACGGCAGGGGGGTTAGACTATATGATCTTCAAAGATCCCTTCCAACCCAAACCATTCTAGGATTCTATGAATAGAAGAAAAGACCAATACCTAATTTAAAGCCTTTTGTAACTAATTAAGTTCAGCTGTATTTTGATTTATTCAGAAAATCAGCATAGTATCTGCTAAACAATTAGGTCTTGCCTTTTATGCTACTAAACCAGAAATTTGTGATTTAATTTTTCAGGAGTGATGTAGAGATCAGAACACTCCGATATGAGGACAAACAAATCACTTACATGAATAGCAAATGCATTAACCTAAACAACGACTTTGCCCATGTCACTAAAACAACATAATTAACTAAATAACTTTATCTTCACCCACAGGCAAACTACTGTATACAATAATTTATACTACAGACATAATGATTTTTAAGGTTGCTAATTATCATCTTTTAAATAAACACCGCACTCTCCCTTTGTCCTGTGTTGTGAAGATGAACTCTGCTTTTGTACATGCTTCTCCGCAGCCTCTGGCCCCAGAGCATCGCCCTGGGATGCCCAGGCTTCCTGGGATGATGGGGTGCCTTCCGCACACCCCCAGAGCAGTACGCCCATGCTGCTTGGCCAAAGAGCTCTCACTGCACTCATTGGACTGGACTGTACAGTTGCTCTTGACTAGGCTTTAAGCTACACTTGATCCCACGCACATAAACTCCAAGGTAGATCAGAGAAGTACATAGGCTTTCATCTCCTCCGTGCACTAATCATGCAGACTCTTCCAATCCAGAGCAAGAAGTTTTGTGAGAAACCACTGCTTTTTGATCACTATACTTTTATGTCTCAAGCACACACACCACTGTTTCAAGAGCTTTACCAACACTGATTAAATAAGATGGGATAGACCCCAGAAAAGGGGGTTGTTGTCAGTTTAGCGGCATGATGGTAGCTTTCCATGGCTTCCACTGGATACCATTAACAGAAATAGGAATAACGAAAAGCATCAGTTTTTATTTCCTATTCTGAAGCAATAACTGATGCACACAAGGGCACAAAGCAAAGTTTGGGAACCTACTATGATATTGACAACCAAAGGGGCAGCAGGAACCTTATTCAATTTTGTTAGCAAAGTTTGCACTTTTCATGTGTATTATTTAAATTGCACATGGGGAGCAGCATCCAAAGCAACCAAGTGAAGATAGATTTTTTTTAAAGATCAATGGCAGCACACAGGTGAAAGATAAACACAAACTGCAGAATCAGTAATTAGCATGTATCCAGATGGACTGTTGTCCAGAGACGCTGATGGTAGTAGTAACAAGTTTGACTTCGTAAAAAAGTCTGAGTACATGCTGTTTTGGTGGCAGAGTAACACCTGATTCAGGTCATATTAAAATTAATAGGAGTTTTGCTCTTGAACTCTGTGGAAGCAGAACTGAATTCACTAATCCTGGACTCTTCAACTCCACTCCAAAAAGGAATCTATTTAGTTTCATCAGACCCTTAGAGTGTTTCTATTACATTCCCTTGTATCTTTAATTTTTTTTCCTTTTTCTCATTTTTCTAACTGCAGACCATCTGAATAAACACATGACATCATATGACAGAAGAGTGTTGTCCCACATTTTTCCAAAGACATAAGTGTTCTGTGTTGCCTTGTAAGCTTTGTCCTCCAGGACACAATGGGTTACAGCCCTGTATCTTACTGGTTCAAATGAGCACACACGGTCTGTAAGTAGCCCAAAATGATACTGCTTTGGGTACTTCTGAAAAACGAATTTGCAACCCAACCATCAGCCTGGAGAACAGTTTTCCACAGCATAAACCAAACTCGAATGCAGAAATTCAGGAGACCCCCTCTCTTCCACACACTTGCATGGACCACAGCTCAGACTTGCAGAGGGACAACCTGAGTCTCTTACACTTGAGGCTTCCTCCGCAATCTGCAGTCCTGGAGGATTTGTTCGTACAGAACAAGCTACTGCACAAGCAGTGAGTCATCAAAGGACTTCGGCTGGGAAATTCGCACAATGTAAAGGAGCACACGTGAAGGGGCATGACTTTTCCTGCACCCAAGGTTATCTTTAGGCCTACTGAGGTTCAAACCTGCACATCCCAAACAGTATCAAGGCACATATATAGGTATGCAGTCTCATGAGCTTCTGTATGATTGCTTCTTCATTAGTTTAGTCCTCTACAAACCAAATAGAGGAACAAATCCCCAAACTTTTGCGTTCTACAGAAGATCATCAAAGGTGACCTTGAATCCTGTCTTTCAGTTGCTATGAAGGGATGGTTTTCCGATGTTAACAAGCTCGGCATGCCCTGAAAATAATGGTCTCTTTGAGATGACCAACCAAAAAATGAGACTCTTACCATTAACTGTGGCTGCAGATCTTGAACTATACAACTGTACGTTTAAAAACTGAGGTACATCAAAAAAGTTTTAACTGTTATTAAGAAAAACCTCAAGACTCCATTTGCAAGCAGTTATTCTTCTAGGTAACTTAAAATGAAAACAAGTATTAAGGATATATAAGTGTTGGAAGTCAATCCCAAAGCAGCATGCAAAGCAAGAGCCCGATTCTTGTATGTTTAGACTGACTGAATACAGCCAATTCCCACTAACCTCACAAGCTACAGACTGCCAGGTCAGTCCTGTATATTAAAGCGCTAATAATTTCACATGGATCTTCAGTGTGGAACTTCAGGGGACCTTAAAAGCAGTCATGCACTAGCAGCTACACTCACCACGCCAATACTTCAGTAAGTAAAACACTGTTTACAGAGATGCTGAAGGCCCGAAAGGTGTCATAATTACTGGGTCGGTAATTTTCAAGGCTCATCAAAACTTGACCTTCCTAGGCTGGAAGAACTCTGCACTGGCAGTGACGGGCAATCAAACAAGGCTTTTTAAATTGTTGCTGGCTGAATGCAAGATGTAGGCCCTCAACAGAAACAGATACCCGTGATTTTCACTATCACAATACGGCAAAGCACGGAGTGGATGTGTCTCCATACAGTGTATCAGTCCCCATGAAGGCACCTGCCTCTCCCTAGTGGGACAGTTGAAAACTCACGTTGCAGACGCCTGAATTAACGTGAGGACACACACATGAATTCAGCTCAGGGCCTGTCCAGGGACCACCATAAAACCACTCCGTGTGTCACCCACACCAGCTCCCGGCTGTCGCAGGGCAGCAGTCGCCTCCCCACCAGGAGGCGGGAGGGAAGCAACAGCCGCCCCCTCAGCGCTGGCGGCCGTGTGGGAGCGGCCGTTAGGGAACGGCGACGGCCGTTAGAGAGCAATCACGGCCGTTAGGGGCGACCGTTAGGGAGCGGCCGTTAGGGAGCAATCACGGCCGTTAGGGGCGACCGTTAGGGAGCGGCCGCGGCCGTTAGGGGCGGCCGTTAGGGGCGACCGTTAGGGAGCGGCCGTTAGGGAGCGGCCGCCGCCGCGAAGCCGCGGCCCCCTCCGCGCGCGCCCCACCCCGCCCCGCCGCGCCGCCCTTACCGGCGAAGTTCTTGGTGAAGACGAGGGTGACGAGAAGGATGGGGATGAGGACGGTGCCGATGGTGACCACGCGGTCGAAGGGCAGCTCCAGCTTCAGCTGGAGGAGCAGAGCCGCTAGCGCGCCCGCCTTGTCATCCTGCTGCCCCGGCAGGATGAGCTCCTTCAGCTTCTCGCCCGCCAGCAGCGCGGTGGCCATGTCGGGGTGGTTATCGATGATGTGTTGCATAAGCGACGGCGGCGGGCGGCCTCACGCCGCCGGGCCTCCCCGGGGACGGGCGGCGCCCGCCCGGCCTGCGGGGACAACACCGATAGCGGTAACGGCGGGGCCGCGGCCCGGCCTCCTCTGCCGCAGCGGCACCATGTTTGGGCCGGCGGGACACTGTCCCCCGCGGGGCCTGCCGCTGCCCCCCGGCGCGCCCGCCGCGGAGCTCCCTGGACGAGGGGCATCCCCCCGCCCGCCCCCCGCAGCCCCGGGGACAGCGGTGCAAAGAGGCGGGGGGGGAGGGGGGGGGTGTGCGCGGAATAACGGTGCAGCCGAGCAGCCGCAGGGCAGCTGTGCGGAGCCAGGCAGTCTCCCGCTCCTCGGAGCCATGCCGAGAAATGCCAGGGGAGGCGGGCAACGGGGAGAGCTGCCCGGTGACAGCGGTGCAATTAAGCGCTGCCTCCGCTTTGCAGTTCATGCTGTACAATAGCGGCGAAGCAGCCATGCAACGAGACCGGTTTGGAGCCGCCTCTCTTAAAGTGCTGCAGACAAGGAAGAGGGCATTTACCTGGCAACTTCGGCTCCCGCGGTTCCCAGGGGACGGCGAGGAAAACAGATGGCTTGTAAATAACGGCGGAAGCCGCAAATAAACTTACACTGGACCTTCCTGCCGGAAAAAAAGGTCCCTGCGCCTCCGCAAGTAATAAAATCGCTCCGGGTTCGGGGCGGGAGGCGAATGATGTGTCGATGCTGGTTATGGCAGCGGGCGGCTGGCGCTTGCATGGAAGCGCCCGCCCGCACCGAGCAGCGGTAACGTGCGGAGCGATGCAAGACGGGGCTCGCAGCAGCCGCGGAGAGGAGGAGGAGGAGAAGGAGGAGGAGGCGGCGAGAGCGGCACCGGAACGAGCTGCGGGGACGCGGAGGTCCTTTAAGGTTTTAAAGCGCACAGCTGGAGGCTGCTGAGCCGGCGGCAGCCGCAGCAGGGCGGCTGGCAGCCGTGCGGGCACAGCACATGCGGGGCTGCAGCGCGCAACACGTTGCGGCGGCGGCCCGGGGCGGCGGTGGCCGCGTCCCTGCGGGAGCCACCGGGCGGCGGCAACGCGCATGCGCGGGCGCGGGGCCGGGCGGGCGCGGCGACGGCGGCGGGCGGTGAGCGTGGACCTGGAGGGGACCTGGGGGCAGCGGGGGCGGCGACCCCGGCAGGAGGAGACCAGCGGTGCCCCCCGCCTCCTTCCCCCAGGCCGCCCCGCAGCGCGCACGGGGGAGCTCGGGTCCGGCGGCGCCGCCCGCAGCCGCGGGGCTTGTGGGAGGGGGGTGGTGGTGAGGCAGACCCTCACCCAAGCAGGCTGTGACCTGAAGGGCTTGAACCTGCGGGCACGTCAGAGTTTGGGTGCTCCCATTAGAAACCCTTCCAGCTACTTACTTCTCTAAGCTCATGTGGGGTTAGTCACGCCTGATAAAATAGCCTCAGGGGCAGGGAGCTTGCCAGAAATGCAGAGGTCAGCTTTCAGCTTGCCTCGGCTTAATGGGGTTCAGGCCTGTATCTTCACAGAGGTGACCAGACCTTGCTGTGCATCTCTGGAACCGGCTGGGGACAAACCATATGTTATCACCCTATGGGCAAAAGCTGGACCACACAGCATCAAAAGAGGACATGCGTGCTGCTGTCATAGCCAGCAGCTATGGCATTCGGAAAAAAGCTCCAGGTCACAGTTCCTCCTTCTCAAGTTGTTTATGGATTTTATATTTAGCAGTACTTAGATGAAAACCAGAGATATGCTTAAACCCATATTGCTGACATTTCCTTCAAAGTTTTGCAGTTGTCATCTGCAATGCAGCATGAGTAAGGCAGCGATTTTCATCTTTGCCTTGAAATTTCCCTTTCCCCAGTCACTGCGAACAATATGGTGGTCCTGCTTGTTATTCAATTTTAAATATTGGGTGCAGGCTTTAAAGAATACTTCTTGGAAGTGGTTCTTCCATCCAGGCAGGGATGTCATGAGCAAGGCTAGAGGGATGTCCTGATGGTGATGGCACTGATGAAGGATCGTAGAATCGTAGGATCTTAGAATCATAGAATGGTTTGGGTTAGAAGGGATCTTAAAGATCATCTAGTTCCCACCCCCCTGCCATGGGCAGGGACACCTCCCACTAGACCAGGTTGCTCAAAGGCCCATCCAACCTGGCCTTGAACATTTCCAATGATGGGGCATCCACAGCTTCTCTGGGCAACCTGTTCCAGTGTCTCACCACCCTCATAATGAAACATTTCTTCTTATTATCTAATCTAAATCTGCTTTCTTCTAATTTGAAGCCATTACCCCTCATCCTATCACTACATGCCCTTGTAAAAAGTCCTCCAGCTTTCATGTAGGCCTCCTTCAGATACTGAAAGGCTGCTATAAGGTCTTCCCGGAGCCTTCTCCTCTCTAGGCTGAACAACCCCAACTCTCTTCATAGGAGAGGTGCTCCAGTCCTCTGATCATCTTTGTGACTCTCCTCTGGACTTGCTCCAACAAGCCCATTTCTATCTCATGTTGAGCTTCTCATCAACCAACACCTCCAAGTCCTTCTCCTCAGGGCTACTCTCAATCCATTCTCCACCCGGGCTGTATTTGTGCTTGGAGGCAGGCAGACACAAAGCTGTCATTGCCACATGCTCTTGAAGAGCACTGGGGATGAGAAGGCAGGAGAGCCTAAACCTGAAGCTGTCACCATTGCTTGTTTCATTTTCCCTGCTCCTCACTGTCCCTAGGCTCTGTGGCTGTGTTGGTCCTCTGTAAGGACCAGCACACAGTATCTGCCTCATGGGCAGAAGACAGAGGAGAGGTAACATCTTCTCAACGCCTTGTCCAGGTTACATGGGTACTCACAATGTAGCGCAGCAGAGAGTTCGCGGTCATCAGCTGTATCCCAGGCAGGGCGAGGTGGGAGTCAGAGCAGTGAGGAGCCTGGTGCGGTGAACTTGGGAATGTGGTACAGCCTGTGTCATTCCCACGTGTGAGGGGAGCGGGGGGGATGGTTGCTGGTTCAGGCCTCAAGCCTCCTGGCAAACACCACCAAATCCGCATGCAGGTCCTGCACAACAATCTTTCCTGCTCGCGGCGAGGGATGGATGCACCAAATTCGCTTGCCATAGCTGTATTTGGGCTATGCATATATGTCAGCCCCTAACATACAGGCTTTCCATTCTAACAACAAACAACTGAGACTCCTTATACACTTGTTATTGCTGTTGCTGTAGGGGTGATATTGAGCAAGATGGACTGATAGCCTGGGGCAGTACAGCTAATCTTCTGCAAAACTTGTGCTCAGACTTTCAACATTGTAATCATTTCACCATGCTTTGCTGTTGACAGTCTTGTCCTGCTCATTGAGAATGTTGCTGACAGACCATTTTCCTAATCCTCACTTTGTCATTCCTTTTTGAATCCTCTCTTTTGCTCGTCCAGTTACTTAATTCAAAACAAGCTGCTTGTTTTTTGTTTTCAGAGGCTTCCTGTGGTATTTCTCCTCCTATATTCCCCTGCCTACGGCTTTACCACTTGTCTGCTATCTAGATGCTGACTCTAGGTGCTTCCTCGCGTTTTCCCATCAGGAAATAATGCCAGCGTCTAGTAATCATTTCTGAGGAAGCGGGGTGTAAATATCTACAAACTTTAAGAGCATAGGAGCAGCCATCCTGTGTCCATCTAGTCCTGTGTTATATCTCCAAGTGTGGCTGTAACTGGACAACTAAGGAAGCATAAAAATGAGGCAACCTGTGTTGACGCCTTTTCCCTATCCCTGTCCCAGCTTCCAACTATGTTCAGGGAATTTCCTGAGCTTGTGAAGGTGTAATAACCCTCCAAAGGTCTCTTCTCAGAGCATTTTTTCTGGTCTCCCCTTGGGACTGTGCAAATTTCAGGCATCCACTGCCTCTTTCATTAAGAAATTCCACAGGCTAACAACCTGTTGTATCGAAACCACCTTGATCTGTTTGTTTCAAACGTAGTTTAATTTATTGGCCCCATTTATGGGAAGGTATTTGGATCAATCCCTATCCATCTTTTCCATGACACATATGCTTTTGTAGACAACTATTATATCTTTCCCCTAAATTGTATCTAGTTCCACATTTAATATGCAAGAAGTCCTACTGGCATCGAAAAATAACCATAAATCAGACACTCTGTTTTTAAAATAAATATGACATCCATGAATAAATTAAATGTCTCTTTTGAAGGTTGCTTCATTATAATACCATTATTTGATTTAATCATATCGATTTTGTAATCTCACTTGGCAAGATTATGTCTGTATAGCAAGCCAAAGAGACAGTCAGGATGGAACAGTACTGTCAAACCAAAACATGTGGGTAAACAGAAACCTGTAGTAGGGCAGAGGCTGGGACATGGAAAATTACTGTCATAATTTATAGACAAACACCATAGCCAAATTTCTCAGCAATAACATGTTGGCATGTATACTGCTGGATAATCTAGACAATAATCAGGCTGTGATAATAATCCTGTGCTAATAAATATTTCACAAGCTGCTGGTAGGGTCAGAAATTGATTTACAGATCAAAGTGGAAAGCCATGTGAATGAATTCTAATTTATTCTATCAAAAGATCAAAAATGAGTATTATTTTTAGACAGTTTGAATAAATCATTTGATGTTATCATATAGAGTATATTGATCCTTGAAGGTAAAGTGTGGCTTTTTAAAATCTTGTTTTCTGAAGTTCTGAAAGTTCAGAAATTTAAAAGCAAATGAGTAAAAGTGAGAGACTGATTGCAAATTCTGGCGGGGAGACCTGTAGCCTCCAGAATTTGCCTTCTAAGCAGAGGGTATGCTACCTCTAGATGCAGGGTGAGATTTATCTATTCAAACGAGAAGGCATCTGAGCTAGATATTGCAGAGTACTATTCCTGAATCATGTAGGAGGAGAAATAAGTAAATGTAACGGTGCAGTTCATGTGACCAAATGCAGATGTCCTCTTCAAAATGAGATGAATCATTTCCACATTGTAGGTGTCCAGAGTTTACACATGAATCACACTCACTGTCGCTTGTGTTACAGCTTGTCCCACCGTAGCCATTTCCCCAAGGGTGACTGCGTGCTGTCCTTGTCCTTGTCAGTTCCCAGTCACTTGGGAATTGCTGCCTTTTAATCTGGTGGTTTTAACATCAGTCACGCTATCATGAATCCCTCATGCAGTCCCCCAGGATGTCTTTATGGAGAGGATGCAGCTTCCCTGATAACATCGTTGTGGAGAAGGACTGGGAAGCAGCTGTGGGGCATTTCTTGCCTTCAGCCAAGGCCGTGACTCTAATCCATGTAGCCTTTACCCCATCAGCCACCCTTGGAATCATAACACTCACCGAGCAATGGTGTGGGGACAGTGTGGCCCTCGCGCAGAGCAGCTACTCCCATGGTTGCACGGATGCTCTCGCTAGGCAGGGTTTGCATTTAGTGCTGCCACAGCTCTGCGGGTACTGCTGTCTGTCTGCCTGAGCAGCAGCCGTGCCTTTGGTGAGAGCAGTCCTGCCTTTGCAGATGCACCCAGGGGGGCGAGACTGTGTAGGGTTGACAGTGGGAACTGGCAGATGGCAGCGAGCTGTGACCGTGGGTCTTAGCACTGGGGCGAGAGTTTTGGCAGCAAAGTGAAGTGAGATGCCAGATGATAGTGAAAAGTGGCAACTGGCAATGCAGCCTGGCTGGGGCTGCTGGCACTGAGATGAGGCTTTGGCAGTAAGAAGCGTCTCCGTGCTCCCTGTTCATAAAAAGTGACTCTTAACAGTAAGATGTCATACTGTTGCTGACATCGGTGAAGTATTTTTCGCAGCAATGCATGTCTCCTTGCTAATGGATATCTTCTAGGATTGTTTATGTCTCTTGTCCTCCCAGTCCTGTAGTTCCCTGGAGAATCCTATTCAAGTGGACCTTAAATGTTTCTGCTCACTGTGCTGTATATTATTTCTCAAGTAGAAGTGAGCGATCAAAAGCAAGTTTTGCTCCCTTTCATTCAGATGAAGTGATTGTATGAAGAGATTATACAACCAGCCTCATTAAAATGCTTGGAGAAGGAGTACTGATTCCAGGTCCCTTTCCCTTTCCTGCCTACTGAGTGTTGGTAACGTGTTCAAGCAGAAGAGGCTGGTGCAGGTGGCAGGAGGTGGTGCTGAGCCTGCAGGCCTGGCCGGTGACAGCAGGGTGCTGGGCTGCCGACTGCTCGCTCGCCCTCCTGCTGCTTCTACTTCAGCTTCTCTCTGCTGTGCACAGGAAGGCAGAGATTGCTGCAGGAAGACATCGTCTGGCCTGGGCTCTTTCCCACTGCCGTCGTCCACCACCGTGTCTGCAGTGCAGGCTGTAGGAGACTGATTCCTGCCTTCCTCTTCACATTCTTTCTTCCTTGTGTCCTCTGTGCTAAGAAAGGCCTTGAAGTAGCAAGACATTCCCTTAGTGACTTCTGCACCCTCTGCTTGCCACGTGCAGGGGTGCACTTGTATGGAGGCATTGGCATGTGCAGGGCCATGCTGTGAGTGAGACGTCCTGCTCAGACGCTGGGCTTCACAACCAGCTAACGCCTGCCATGGGAGCTGGGAGGGCAAAAAGACTGTGTGAGCACAAAATGGGTTATTCTGTTGCTCTGGTATGCAAGCCGCCTCTGCATAAAACAAGAAACTTCTTGGCTTAATTAGAGTTGGGAGGGAAGTCAAGGCTAAAGTCAGATAATTTCATCCAAAAAGTGTGTGGTATAGGTGAATTGTGACCAGCTTGAATGAACGGGGCTGAAGGGAGTCTTGGGACTATGTAGATAACAGTATGAGTAATACCATATTGAATCAATACTGCCTAGATAAGCGTTAGAAACATCAAATTTGTGTGCGAATGTAGTGGAGTTGGGACCAATAAAGAAAAATTGCAATGCAATTTATATGATTCCTTCATAGTAATATAATTGTGAATTACTACTACTAGTACTAACAGGCAGTAGAATTGTAACTCAGAATAGTTGTGTTTGTAGTGATGCAGTTGTGAATGAATACTGCTAATATTAGACATTTGTTCGTTAGCCAGTTAAGGTATTGTCAGTCTCTTAGAGGTGTGTTGATTAATCAATAAACATCACAACTGTTAATCAGTTACACCTTAGGTCTCCAATCTAAAGGAGAAGAGTAATATACCATCATCCTTACTTTAAAAGCTATTTTATATGCAAAAAGCTAAAACCATTTCATTTCCCAAAGACTTCCCAACTAGTTAGCGGCAAAACCCAAGAAAATAAAACAGAGAGTACTTTTGTGTCCTGTTGAAGGGGGACTTTTTGCAGCATTCACCTAGTGCTTTTAATCTAATACCACTATGGCATCGATCATTGTGGAGTCAAGAGAGCTTTCAGTGGTGCAAGCTGGAAGGCTATATGGAGTCCCAGTGTGGATGTTTTGTGGGGGCTCAGTACCGCGGCTGAAGGCAGCGAGCCACGCTGCTGAAATGCTTCAGCAGCAGAGACTGCAGCTGCATACAGATTGCTCGTGGCAGGAAACGCATACACTATTAGAAAGGTTGGGCATGATGGTGCATGCCACCTGGAGGTGAAATTACTAACCTCAGATTGAAGATATGTTTAGGAAGAGACCACTGAAATACAGAAACTAACACCAAGGGAAAAAACAAAGAAAACAGCATCTTAAAAAATTACTTGAAATTAATTTTGGCAGTTTTTGTTAATTCAGAGGAGATGAAAGACATAAATGGATTGTGTATTGAGTTGACGGTGCCTTTATACTGGTATCTTTCTGTTGACAGAAGGCAGCTTGTTTCTTGTTTTAGTCTCTTGCTTCAAAATTCTGGACAAAAGACAGCAAAGCACATGCTTAACTGCTTTGCTCAGTACAGACTGCAATCAGCAACATTCTTTCAAACTCCACTCTGAAGCTTGCAAAGTAAAGGCTTCATCCTGCCAGGCAGTGGTATTAAGTATCACAAGGCAGGCCCTCATAATGCCAGTTCAGTGTAGCAAGGAGCATTTAAAGTTGAAGTAAACTCATAATGCAAATGAAGAAGGAAGTACAGATGAGATGATGGAGGCTTTTTTTTTCATTAAACCCTAAACGAAGGGGTAAGAGCCCTGATTTCTGCTGCTAGTCCTGCTTGTTTGAGCATCACAAGCCAAAATACATAAATATCATTTGGAGCAAGGAACATAAGTCTTCAAGACTCATAAATTGCCGAGAGTCCTCGTCTCACTGTGCTACACACAGATCCCCGATTGCTTGTCCCCCCTCTCCTGGTCCCATTAATCTTGCACTCTCTGCTGCACATTGGCTCCGCTTCAGCAGGACGGACGGAGAACACCACTGCTGTAGCCTGTTTTGTAGCATGAGTAGGCATTTTACTGAGAAATAGAGATTCAAATTCTTCAGGCTGAAGAGGGCCTAAACCTCAGATTTTTCAGTTCCCAGGGAAGTGCTCTAAACCTTAGGAGATCACATTGTCCTCTCTGCTACAGGATATCAGAATTTTCTTTAATGAAAAATGCTAATATTGTAATTTTACAGTTGCTCAGAGCATTCAATTATGCTCTATTGTTTTTTTCCTATTTCTGTGTATCAGCCTTCAAATAAATGGTGTATTAAGAGGAAGGAAGGTTTTAACCATACGTCTTGACATACAGAAGTAACACTGGAGGGATTCCTTCTCTTGCCTGTTTGTTAAGGAATTCTGTCTGGCTGGGTTCTGGATGGAGCTCTGAGATCTGCAAGATAAGCTGTGCTGCCAGAAGGCTGAGTGTACGGCTGCTGCCCTGGTGGGGGGGTTTGGGAAGAGAGCTGTGGAAGATACTGCCGCAAAGGCAAAGGAGACAGGCCATGTTCCAGGAGGCAGAGAAACGCAGGAGGAAGGAGAACCTCACACAGGTTTGTAGAATAAAAAGGAGAGTCAAAGCGAAGGACAGAACCCTGGTTCACAGCCACTCTAAGGAACTTCCAGCGTGTTTCCTTGTGGGTCTGTGACTCTGTACGGGGTTACAAGTACACAGCTCCTCTCTCCCTGCAGTGTGGGTCAGACCTTGGTGTCTTCTTCTCGAGAGATGCAAGTGCCTTTCACTGCAAAGATTCCTCTGCAGATGCTTAACAGGGAGCTAATCCGGCCTTTCCATTTTTGCTATTGCAGAGTGAAGACAATTCCAGGGAGATGGACAAGCAAGGGAAGGGGAGAAACAGTTGTCATCCAGGTAGTCTCTAGCCAGCCTGCACCAAGTCCAAGTAAAGACATAAAAGGGAAAGGAAATGAGGAAAGGCAAGGTTAAGCGAAACTCCTGCATTTTTTATCAGTTTTTGTTCATGCAGGTTGCAGTCTTTTTGATAGGGACCATTAACTGTTATTATGAATCAGCTGTTCTAACTACAGAACTATTTTAACCCCTTTGTATCTGTTGGCAAAATTAATACAGGTCATCATTTGTTTTTAACGCTTCGTATTGTCCATGTAAATGTAAGGAAATGAGAAGAAGCAGCTGTGCCAACATATTATTATTAATGTATTTGAAAACAGTGAGTAATCTACACAGTTCAATTACAGGCATCCCCATGTCCCCAAGCCAGCAATCGCAGAGATTTACATTTTAATTGATATTTTATTCAGTAAAGGAAAATAAAAGCCCTCAGCTACCTAAGTCCTTACAATTAATTAGGCAGAAAATACTCCATAAAGATTAACAGTGCCCTCATCCCAGAAGCACTCAAAAAAACCCCAACCCCAAAAGGCAAAAGAAATGCTTTAAAATCTGTAAGCTATCAGTACAACATGTCTAACAACAGCTCACAATCCACAAAACAGCCCATGCATTTGCAGTGAGTAATCACTCATTAGAATTGTCAGGCATGGCATGAATTTGAGCACATATGGCATCCTTAATTTCCATTGCCTGCTTTAACCTTAAGTCTATAGTTCTTATGAGGGCACATTGTCTGGTTAAGGGATCCATCAGTGTTTAGGCTCAGCTCTGCAAAAGAATATTCGCCTCTAGTTTTCCAGTTACAGACTGTGACAAAGGCAAGTCACGCCTGTGTATACATGCTTTTGCAGTCTTGACATCCAGGTGATTTTCAAACCAGTGACATTTTGCTTTTGTGTTCCACATGGACAGGCCAGCCCTACCCTGAATCTTCTAAATGTACTGGACTGCAAAGTAAAATTGCAGAGAGCCCGTTTCAGTACTTGAGTGGATTTCTTCAGTCCTTACCATGGCCCTGAAAGACTGGAGTACCTCCCTTACACCCGTGACATCCTCCAGACATTGTGGAGCCATTACTGGTCATCCCATGTCAGCAAGGCAGTATAATCCCACCTACCATGCTGTGGCTTGTTCTGCTGCTCCTTAAGTGTTGATGGGCGAGAACGCAGCATTCATCTCGTTTGCCAGATTTATCATATGCTCTGTGTTCAGTCTCCATACTCAATGCCTTCACATAATGACGAACTGTCTCTCTGATCTAGTGTCCCAAACCACAACTGCCAGTATGCGCAGAACCAAACAGTGTGCAGGCCCTGCAAAACCATATGCCTTGGCAGGCTAACACAGCTTCTGCCCTTAAGCCTGCTAAGAAAAAGCAAGTCTCACAATGCACCACAGGGAAGTGTCCTCCTGGGAACAGCTCTGCATTCCCATGGAGAGGGTGGATTTGCCCCTGCCAACTGCTGAAAGACCGTTAGGCACAGCATGAGCATCCATAACCATTGACTGGAGCCTGTTAGGCAAGATAGCATGTGTGGGAGCGAAGGGAGTTTACCTGTCTCAAGCTTGGCATCCACAGGTGCAGAGGTGTGGATACTTCCTAATACGTACCTGCCTTGTAAGGTCAAGTATTTTTTGTATATTGAGAGTTACGGGCGTTCAGGCAGCCTTTGTCACATCTTTTGGCAGATGCTGCTGCATATGAATTTGGGCATCTGCCTATCCTCAAGAGATGTTCCAGTGAAAACTGAACCAGATACGGGAAGGACTTAGTGTCCAGAAGACTTCAGCTGGTGACATTCTATGAAAATATCACAGAAAAGGTAATGCAGAACCAGAATACAATCTTCAGTGGCTTTTGCTGTCTAAAGTTTGCAAATGAGCACGTACAAATGGCAGGGGGGTTAGAACTAGATGATCTTTAAGGTCCCTTCTAACCCGAACCATTCTATGATTCTGTGATTCTATGAAATGGAGATTTCCTGGCATTTATTTCCAGACATAGGCATATTTTCTCATGGATGCCAAAACATATATTTCTGGAACAACAAGACTGGGCAAAAGCTCCCAATAAAATCAGTGCTTTGCCTAGTTAATAATATAGCTGTTTTTAATAATAATAATATAGCAACAAAGAGAATGAGTTCAAATAGAAAATCATCTGTTTTTACTATTCAAGAACTCATAATCATCTTTTCCCCTTTGAATGAGCTGTGACTATAGTCTATACATGAATATTTTGACTTAGTTTCAGCTCAGAGATTTAGAAGTGACTGAAGTAAAGAGCTGAGAAGGGAAAAGTTCTATCAGCATTTCTCAAAAATTTAGAATCCAAATATAAGTGAGAAAGAGATTCAATTCTAAACAGCAATGGTAAATAACGAAGCCACAGCTATTACCTTATGTAGCATGGTTTGAAAACATGAGTTTGCCCCTGTCAGAGCCAGCCAGAGTCCAGCAGCAGCAGGCAGCATCTGCATCACACCCTGCAGTAGGACTGCTGCGTTCCTGTGATTCCCCGGAGAGAAGGGCATGAAATCTGGCACAGGCGCGACTCCTCACAACTTTCATATGCACACCGTGCCTGTTACCTGCCCGATCTTGTACGTCTGAGTAAGTCGGGTTTGCTATGTGCTAGCCGGCTGTCTCTGCACTACAGCACAGGGTTTGCCCGCAAGCTCAGTGTCCCCAGTTGCAGATCTGATCTGTACAGGTCCAATAGTCTTTTCTTCAGGATGTCCAGCAGCTGGTCTGAGCCATCGCTCCCAACCAAACTGCCCAATGCTTAGGAGTAAGTGACAAACAGCAAAGCCCTTCTAGTCCATCCAGTAGCCTTGTCCCAGCTCTCCACAGGGCTTGGTAGCTCAGGCATAGCATGGGACAAAGGCAAGAAACCTGCGTGGGCTGAGGAGGAACCAGAACTAGTTCCCCAGGAATCTGCAGTGCTGGGCAACACCATGCAGGGTCACTAGTGTGACTGTTGTTTTTGCTGTCTGCATCTGTGTTATCTAGATTTTTTGGGCTATCTATCTGGAGTACCCTAGCCTCTTGTGCCCTTGAACTAAGTAAAACTACAGTTCAAAACCTGAATAATAAATACATTTTCTGTAATTTGCATCCTCTGAGTAGTTCTATTGACTTGATGTTAAAATGATGTGCAAGCAAATTTGATGCTTAAAATTATCACAAGGCAAAGTAAACTGATAAAGGTTTGAAGTAATACTAATTCTCTCTTGTTCCAGAGATAGTAATTATCAGTCCTCTAGTAAAGGACAAAATTGCCAACAGATCCTCTCAGCTATGTTGTGAGGAGCTTCTGCTTACTTCAGACAGTTTAGACAAATCTAATTTTTTTGTGTGTCTTTATTTTATTTCTCTTATTTCAGAAGATTATTGAAGAAACATTTTTCTCTTCACCTATCTATGAGAAGGAAAGGACACAAGTTTGAACAATGTTCACAAATGAACAAAAAAAATTTACCACAATGGTGGTCAAACACCAGAAGAGGTGGCCCTGAGCAACCTGACCCGGTTGGATGCGCTCAGAGCAGGGGGGATGGACTAGGTGATCTCCAGAGGTCCCTTCCAAGCTAAACGTATTCTATAACCTTATGTTACATAGGTACCATCTCACGTCTCTGTTACACCTGGAAAGATGCCCAAACCCAGAAAGGAAATATGCCTTTGAGAGCTACTGTGGTGTAAGTGCCGTAGAGCTGCTGCAAATCATGTCATTCCATTCTGCCTGCAAACATTTTGCTTTGTAAGTGATGTCACCCCTAAGAGCTATTAGGGTAAGATTACATGCAAAACATCTACTGAAGAGCTGGATTCTCATCTATCAACATAACAGTTTTCTCTTGTAATCCTACAACTGCAACTGATGTAGCCTTGGGAAAAACATTTTTAATTCATGTGCTGTTCCGTTAGTTCTGTCAAACCTGCATGTGCTGCTGGTTGTGTCCCTGGTTCTGTAAACCCTGACACGCTTTCTTAATTTTATTGTCCTACACAGTCAGCCATACTAAAACCAAATGGAAATATTCACATTAGTAAGGCTAAGCCACTGCACACGTGTTTGCCAATGGTCTGCATTGGTACATCACTTAGCACAAGCGGGCTCCAGTCTGGCCGAGCTCTCGCTGGGCGCTGCTGTAATCTAGACGCAATAATGTGGAGGTCTCCAATATTAACCTGACTGTACCGAGCTACTTACCTCCGAATAGAGAATATCAATGGTTGAGTAATTTCACATTATGTTGAGTTTACATTATAAAATACTGATTTTGGCATAAGCCCCTACTGCTAGAGTTAGAGTATGCCTAAAGCTATAAGCTAAAGTTATCGATCAAACCCCTTTTGTTTATGGGGATAAAAACAAGTGGCAAAGTTCCTTATATAAACTTGGAACAGATGAATCCCTGAGAGCCAAACAGACCAGGGAGTGGGCAGGGAGGGTAAAGCTGTCAGTCGTGAGGCAGAAAATGGAGTTACACTGAATTAGCATTTTCTTTGGAAAGTAGCAGGAAGATAAAATTAATATATTGCAGTAAGGGGGAGATACTTTATAATCCATCATTTTCTACTAGAGCTTGTTAAGAAATAACTAGTCATGTGAAAAAACCTCCACCAAATTAGGGGAAGCAGTTAATCTGCAGACAATTTAATAAGGATTTAACTGAAATATAAACTGAATAATTTTGAACTTAAACAATGGCTTGAACCCTGAAGAAGTTATTTTCAGTCTGGAAAAAAGTTACTATTTTATCTATAATTAAAATGGGTGAGCGCCATGACATGGGGAACTACAGGCCCCGTAGTCTGCCCTGAGGAGAAATTATAGAGAACATGCTGTATACAGTATCATAACTAACGCCAATCAAGATGACAAGGTCAGACAGTGCCCCGGTACAAAGGCTGCGGAACGGACGTGGCTTCTTCCTAACCCTTCTCACGTCAGATCGTGTCATGTTTTCAGCTGGCAGGAACCGAAGGCTTTCCAGTTCTGCACAGTGCCATAATGTCCTGGTAGCTTCTGGTAACTGATATATTTTGCTGAGAAGCCAAAGAGAAGACCAGGTGTTACACCAGGAACCCAGAAATTCACATCTGAACAAAACTGTATCAAGCACATTTGGACAAAATTACAAATCTGGTTGATAAATTCTGAAATGATTACTTGATGTAACAGACTTTTTGAAAGCATTTATAAGTTATTAAATATGTACTCATTAATTTTTTGATACAGAAAATTACAGCATATAAATAACTCATGCTGATTCACAAGCTGCTAGATATCAGACAGAAGCAGCAGCATAGATATTTGATGGAAAAAGCTTACAGGCTTAGGTTGTTCTACAAAGCTTCTGCTGGAGCAGAATTAAATTACTATATAATGACACTCACATTAGAAGAAAAAGTGAAGTAAAAACTAGTCATGTCAAGCAAGACAGGTAATATGTGCAGAAAATCTGATGCTGCCCTTTGGGCATTCAGCTTAGTATCTGTGGGCTGTAGTTCATCATGGTCCTAAAGCCGTGAAAGAAAAATCAGTCTTTGCAATATTAGATCATAATGTATTTTCTTAACTGAATGTAAGATAAATACACATTTTTGATTAGTAAAAGAAATGAAACTGGAAAAAATATTAAAGGAATGTCATAGTGACAACAATCTTTAACAATTATTCTGATTAAACCTTCCAAACCTCGACTATTATCTGAAGAAAGAAACAAGGCGCCTGTGTAAACCTTGCTCCGCATCACCCAGTGGAAAGCAGGTGTAACTCTAGCAAAGTCTAAAATACGTGGCACAAACCTGCTGGCAGTGGAAGTTAGACCAAGCTACGCAGTTTTTCTAAATGCAATAGATTTGATCAGTCTGAGGCACTGCAGAGGGCGTGCGGTAATTTCTTATTTTGCGAGGGAGAAGGAGGTCTGTCCCTCCCCAGGCACTGCTGATGCAGATGATGCCGGTGAGGTGGAAGAATTGCTGAGGTACCTGTCTCTGTGCTAATGGAACTGCTGAGGTGTTAATGGATCATTATGCTGCATACATCTACCACAAAACAGGCAGGCAGCTGTTCAAAAATTCGCATTATATCTGTAACCTTCTGTTAAAAGAGGAGAATGAGATTCAGTAAGTACCTGATGGAAGGCCATCATTTAAAGGTTTTCAGCCCCAATGCATGCAAACATACGCTGATTTAAGGACAATGCACTTACTGAAAATGTTATTATTATTTTTAAATAATATTACCTCCTGAACTTTTAATGGGATTCCTTCCTTCGCAGTCAGTGGAGAGTGGATGTCCTTAAACAGAGCCTATATCTGCACTACATAAGGCAGTTCAAAAATGCTCAGTAAGAACTTGAGTTTCCAGATGCAAACAACACATAGATATTTTTTAAAAGCTAATGTTTGGGATAACCTTTAACTGAAAACTGGGATGATTTAATTTTCCATGTTCTTAACCAGTTCTGCAGTTCCCAATCTCTAAAATAAGCAAACTGACAGCCCCCCAGGTCTGACTGCATGGACGTGGTGGGTTTGTTCACACTTTTGACATACCATTGTCTCCATTTACATTCAGACACTCAGGACAGTGAGTCAACGTCTTCCTCAAACATCGTGAGGCTTTCTGCCTACATCCCTAACCTACTGCACAAAAAGAAGTGGAAAAAATAAGTTGAAACTCTTGAAATAAATAGATCCACAGTTTCCCTTTGCTTCTCAAAGCGTGTTCAAAAAGTCTGTGAAGCCCATGAGGACTTGAAGCTCACAAGCTTAAATTACATTATTCTTCAGGCATGGAGTGCTCAGCACTGTCTAGGAAAATGCCTGAATGTCAACAGCCTTGCTCACATGAGTGAATTTACTTCTTTGTGTCTAGGCCCTACCTTCAGATTACATCAGATAATCCCTCGAGGAGCTGTTTTGTCATTCAGCTGAAGGTTTGCTGACACAAATTTTATTTTATTTGGGCTTTTGTCTGAATACAGGTACCTGCTACCTCAGGATTGTGGACTACAAGGTACGGCTTGCTGCGAGTTTTCAGCCACAAGTCCAATGCAAAAACTCCCAGTACGAAAACCTGGAAATGGGAAATTCCTTTTACAGTAGAAGCCCAAAAGATTACTAAAATAGACATTTTTGGAACACAGTTGCTCCAGCATCTCAAACATAATTTTACTTTGTAGGAAATAACAATGAGCTTGATGCACTACGGACTAACAGAAGTAAAGAGAGGAGAACATAGAATCATAGAATGGTTCGGGTTGGAAGGGACCTTAAAGATCACCTAGTTCCAACCCCCAAGTATATACATACTTTTAAAGCACTTTGTTGTCTTGAAGAGATTTTTTTTTAAATGTACCTACCACGTGGGTTGATTTCCACCTGGTTCTTTGAATAATTTACTCGTAAAATGTTTGAAACATCATTTATAAAAGGAACATGTTTGAGACCACATTAATGTGCAGTTCCAACCACCGTCACCAGACCGTTCGCTACCTTATCTTCAGCTATGGTGCATGTAGGGCTGCATTTTGTTCATGATGTGTTAGTCCTTCCTCAGTATGTTATGACTAAAGGTAGCGCTCTCCTCTTGCCTGGCTACACAGAGTGATGCAAACACTCGGACACAAGAATGAAAACCAGAAAGGAAAGCTATCTTGAACTATTAACACTTCTCATGCTGAGGAACCAATCTCATTTTATTTCAGGATCTTTCTACAAGATTGGCTTTTGAGTCCAGACCAAATCTTCTTGACTTCAATCCCAGGCAGATCTGCAGTTTAATCTAGAGAGAGATTAAATAGCAATTTAAAAATGAAAGCAATTATCTGCCTGTTATGAATTTGGTTTTACTTGTACTATTAATAAATTAGGTAAAAATTAATTCTGTTTTTTTTTTTTTTTTTTGTAATCTGTTTCTTTCCATGTGTACTTCTGCAATGAGTTACTTTTAAGAAAAAAATTTGTTCTTTAAATTTTCTCCTGCTAGATTTTTCCGTGTTGGTAGCAATGACTCCACACACAAATGAGGTTTGTGTACAGGGCACTACCATAAAGGCCACATGTGCTTAGAGCACACAATCATTTTTAAGACTTAATTTCAGGATGTGCTGAAGTACAAAGCGGTAATATTACAGTTACCATTTTCAGCGCAAATGAGATGGTAACATTCACCTGGAATGCATTTGTGACTACTTATTGCCTAGTTAGTGGTACCTGGTACAACACGCTTTAAATAAAAGCCTTATAGTATTATACTGGATGAAGAAATCTGACTGAAGACTCTGGCAAACAAGTTGCTTCTAAAAATGGGTGGTGGTTTAGGTAAAATTAATGAACAGCCTGAGAAAGTTAATTGCATGCTATTTACTAGTCTATTATTAGCAATTCCTTGGGTCTGAAGTTAAAAACTGCCACATCTGACAAACATCCAAGTGTTAAACCTGGCAACTCCAGCACAACCTCGAGACTATGGAAATCTGGAGAGGTCAAATGACTTGCACCAGCCGCCGGCGCGAGGGAGGACAGCACACGCTGGGCTCCACCGGCTCTGCCCATGCCGGCACCTGCCCCTTCCAGCACGGGCTGCCGCGCCAGTGGCAGAGGCAGGGCGCCTACGAAAAGTAGCATGCTATTTCAAGGATGGAAATACACATCTGGAGGGTTACAGAGCTGAGAGTTACTGTCAGTCCTTTTCTATAGGAAGACCTGAGCAGTCTTCAGAGAGCTCTCCCCAAAACAGAAACGACAGAGGTGAAAATGCCGTTTGGTCACTGTCCTGTTCCACACAAAAATGTCTTCATTTTAGGCGCTCTACTGGGAACGTCTATGCTGGATTTCTTCTTCTGCCTCACTTATCCCATCTGTGCTCTTTGCTCATTAATTTAAGGGAAGCCAAAAGGGAAATTTTCCCTACCCTTCTGTCCTCGCTATCTTATCCTCTTCATTGCCCCAGGGCACGGCTGTTAGCAACAGAATGGAAACCACCACGAGGCCCTTGACTTCCACAAAAATATTTTCAGCAAATTGCCAAAAGCTGACAATATTGTTCTGCTTCTCCTTTCCCACTCCCCCCTCCGCTGCAGCTAGGGATTTATAGGAGTGCTGCTCCGCTCTGTGCCAAGGACAGATCCTTGAGCTCCGTCGGGCTGCAGAGCTGCTGTGGGCTGCTGCCTGTCCACCCTCCCTCGCCCCGGGGACACCCACCCACCCTGGGGACACCAGGGCTACCCTGCCAAACAGGACCAACTGAAATAACAAAGGCTGCAGCATTAGGGCTTTTCCTTTGGAGCGCATTTTTGTCTTATGGTCAACATGGTACATGTGGTTGCTTAAAAAGTCTCGCTATTAGGGACAACCCCGCATCCCATTTGCCCCTTACCCTGGCAGGACTGCGCTTCTGCTTGCTACACCACCTCTAAACACACTCAAATACTGACACCGATCACTCACCAGGCTGGCAGTGACTGGGATCATCATCCTGGGATTCATACTGGGACACATTTTGTTGCTTTTCAGACATATTACTGGATACCGATAGCACCCCCATTTTTTCTCTCCTTGGGCACACAGGAAAGATTTCTCTATTATTCATCTGCATTATTCATCTCTGCCATCTCTGAATTTCCACTACTTCTTACCTTCCCTTAATTTTGATACTGTTTGGACGTGCTTCTTCCCAGCTGAAAGAGCTGGGAGTGAACCACGGAGTGAACCATGAACCAGAGAATTTGCATGCTTTTACCATTTACATTGTGCACACTCCAAGGCGTAAAAAGAAAAGCAGCAGTATTTCCCTTCAAGATTGGAACTGAATTCTATTACATTGAAGTGCATCAAAAGCAGATGAAAAAGGACCCAGGTTCTGCCCAGGACTTGTCTACATGGGAATGTTATTTCCCATTAGGAAGGGTACGTATTTGAACAGCTGCTGAGCTCCCATGTTTATTTTGTACCACAAACGCTTTAAACTGTTCATTCATTTTAAAGCAATCTAAGACCATTCATGCAAGTCTCTTGGACTTGTCGTGTGGGTGGTGTTATTTGAGGAGCGCTGTTGTAATGAATAACTCTCTGCATTTATCAATAAACCGGGGCCTTTGGCGCCAGGTTTTTGTAAATTCAAATTTATTCACAAACCTAGTAAGATTGTACTGAGCCAGGCCTTATTTTATTCTCTATGTGATGACTGTTATGAGACTAATTTGATATCAATTTTAAGATACTTCCTCATGTTATGATGTACTGAGCTCTACCATCATGACTCAGAATTATCCTTTTATTCACGCAGCTTTTCAGTAGTTAGCGACCACTGAAGCATTTCCTTGTGTGCTACTGTATTCCACAGATGAAAACCAGTTTCTCTCTTGTATCAGCAACCCCTTGTATCAGCAAGAGAAAAAAAAAAATTAAAATCCCAATTGCATCATTTTCCCAAACACTGTTATATCTCCTCTTAGCTACACTGCTTTTAATTAACTTAGAGTAGAAGGGCTGCCTCCTGTGCTTCCAGGAGAAGGATGCAGCAGCTGGGGCGGGTTTTCCCTCACCTAACCTCAGTTACCCACAACTGATCTCATCTCAGTCTCTAGGCTCCCTCTCCAGTTAGCGGAGAGGGACAGGCACCTTTGGGGATTCATTCCCATATGCCAGACACATTTTAGGATGAAGTAAGCCGCCTTCCAGAGTCATCTCTCTCCATTAGCTAGAGAGATAGCCTAGACAATCTAGACGAAACACAACTCTCAGGCATTTACGTTAGCAGCTGCGGACGCACCAGATGTCAGAGAGGAATCTTCTGTTCAGCTCTAGCACTTCCACGTCATCTGCACCTTCCAGTTAGGCAAGGGGAAGAGAAGTCACATATAAAGAGGATTGAAGAGAAACAAGTAAAGGTTAGAAAAGTGACTAATTCTTGTGTTGGTTTTTTGTTTGTTTATTTTTGTGTGCATATATATATATATTTAACTAAAAATTGTTTCCCTGTTTTCCCTTTGTTGACTGTATCCTTTCATTACCTATAGTCTCTTCCGCCTCCTAATTTTTTCTTCCTTGATATTAGCATTCTTTAAAAGAACTATTAGTTTTAGATTAGAACTAGTCATTTGTGCCTTTTGGACGAGTTCCAAGCCTTTCCAAATTTCACATTTCAACAGCACTTTGTCCTCTATTTACATAGAGTTGTTCATTCCACGGTCTGCAGTTTGACTTCTGTCCTTCCACAGCACATCACCTCCTGTACTCCTGTGACACGCCGCAGTAGATGGGCTCCTTTTTGCTCTCGTAGAGCCGTTCTCAAGAAGCCGGTGCTGAAATATCTTTAAAGAGATACTGAAACATAACAACACTTAAAGCTGTAAGGAAATGTAAGCAGTTTAAAAGGATTATTTTACACTCCCACTCTTCACCATGTGCTGGAAGAAAACCCTTCCCCACAGCTTAGAGGCGTATTGCATTTTCCTTACCATTACTATTAAAATAAAAAAGGCCAATTGTTCAAATAAGAAGAGTATATAAATTTTAACAAGCCTGGTAAAACTGAGACAAATGAATTGTTTCTGAATCTGTGAATGAATGCTGATGTTCTCTTTTGTTAGTTGCAGAAAAACCATATTGCTTTTTAGTCTGTTTCTTATTAAGATTTAGAATACTCATTATTCTAGTATCTGAGCTCCAAAATGTGCAGCACAATGCTCCTTGACACCTTGAAGCTATTTTATTTAAAGGAGAAAAATGTAGTAAATTTGCATAACATTGTCAAATCAGGGTTGCAGAAGACAGTCAATAGCGGATGCCGTTGCCTGCACACTGAATTCTATTTCTTGCCCTATTGATCAAATATCCTTACTGGGGTAAGGGGCCCTATGGAAAACACACGATCACACAAGGTGTTGAATACAGGTTGTAACTACAGCCTCAGTGTTTTTTCCCCTCCAGGTGTAGACTGACCATTTTTCAGGAAAATGAAGGACAGAAAGAATTAATAGGGCTCCCACCACCCATTATCTGGAAAAATACACCCAGCGTGCTGTGCAGCCTGGTCAGCATGGCGCTGGGCAGCATCCAACCACGCCTGTGTCTTGGACAACCCAGCTGCTATGTCTTGAATAATTAGGCTCATGTCAGAGGCCCACAGCTTGACCTTCAAAATGTTGCTTTGTAGTTGGTAGGGATGGAACTTTTATTAGATAAAGCACAGTCAAGCAGCTGTCATGAAAAACACGTTGAACTAGCAGAAATAACAAATGAAAATAAACGTACATGCCCAGCAGCTCCTTCATCAACCAGTGATTTAGTGTGACCTGAATTACACTGCACCAGTGTGGACAGATGAAGAGCAGAAATTTCAGAGGAACTTAAAAACAGTCAGCAGAAGACTATAATGAACAATATTGAGGGACTGCCACTCTAACAAAACCTTCATATTTTAAAATACTATTAGAAGTGCATGCTTTTTCTTTTACTTGTGATCTAAATGCAGCCACCTGCAAGTTCAGGTGCTCCTTTCAAACAGCAAAGACCATGCCTTGAGGAAACTCCTGCTGCCACAGCACAGAATTTGGTTGCTGGGACTGCTGTTAAGGTTGGGACCACTACAATACAGAATGTACTTCTCTGACCTTTGCTACTGTTTGAAACATACTGAGAAAACAACAAGAACCTGTTCAGCGTGTAGCTGAGTACTACATGCTTTGATTCTGGCAAGGAAGCCTCTGGGCTTTACCAATGTCTTGACTGGTCTTTTGAGGGTATTTTTTAAATTTCAACTCTTAACTGCTTAAGTTAAATGGCTCAGGAATTGTCTGCTTTACAGACTACTTCCTTCTCATGCTCTTCTTAAGCCTGAGATGTCTAATACAATATTTGGAGGGAAGCGGGAAAAGAGAGAAATTTGTAATAGCGTTCCTGTGTTCTCTGACTTGATGCATCTCAGACATACTCCTCAAGACATGGTGGAAGGCCTCTGTCTGGCTTTTTTAAGTTCTTAGTAAGGCAAGGAATTAATAAATCAGAAACAGCCATAACAAAGAGAGGTTTTATTTAATCTTCTTTGGAAAAAGAGTGTTCCTGTAAGCAGAAGTGAATAACTAGAACATGGCTTTCATGCAAAGTAAGACTTAGTTCAACTGTCTCTAAAAGAAAGTCTGACTCTAAACCGACTCTTGTGCAGTGGCTGATCCTCCCTTTTCACATATCCTAAAATAAACCGTTATTTTTTTGTAATGGTAAAACCAAAAGATGATTTTAACCAATAGCGAGAACTCAAACTGTTTTCTCCCCTTTTCCTCATCCCAGCTCATCAGGCCATATGTCTTTATGAAAGAGATGACTAGAATATTGAAGCTAACACCTCTGGAGCAACCAGCTCTGCCTACACATCAAGCTGCCAGAAGAAACTGTTCTAAATTTGCAAACGCTGTTTAATACTGTACAATTCTGATGGGTAGGTCTCTCTTCAAGTAAGGTTTTCAGTAGCAGCTGGGCAGAGAGAAAGAGATGAGAGACATTGCAAAAGAAGGAGGAAGACCAAGTTGTTATATACCATAGAATGGCTCGGGTTGAAAGGGACCTTAAAGATGATCCAATTCCAACCCCCCTGGCATGGGCAGGGACACCTCCCACTAGACCAGGCTACGCAAAGTCCCATCCAGCCTGTCCTTGAACACTTCCAGGGATGGGGCATCCGCAACTTCTGGAACAGGCAACCTGTTCCAGTGTCTCACCACCCTCACAGTAAAGAATTTCTTGCTAATATCTAATCTAAATCTCCCCTCTTCCAGTTTAAAACCGTTACCTCTTGTCCTATCACTACACTCCCTGATCAAGATTCCCTCACCATCCTTCCTGTAGGCCCCCTTTAGGTGCTGTAAGGCTGCTCTAAGGTCTCCCTGGAGCCTTCTCTTCTCCAGGCTGAACAACCCCAGCTCTCTCAGCCTGTCTTCATATTGCACAGTACAGCTTCTCAGTCATTAATAAGCAGCAGCCCATAGGGTGAAGTGAAAGGGTTAGAAAAATAATTAAAAAAAAAAAGCTTTAAATGCATAAGAACAGCAGCAGGAGCAGAAATCCCCCTTCTCCCCGTTCTTCAACACAAAGAGAATGCAAGCTCGCTATGTGCGCCCATCTCAAGGGGGCAGAAGACTGTCTGAGGCTATTCTTAGTAACTCAGGGAAAAGGTTTCCACATTTTAGGTGTGGACCATATGAGTTACAATAAAAATAGTTATCAGTGAAAAGAGTATACTAGTTTCTCCACCGGCAAAATGTAGTTGCTGGATGAAAGATTCCCGCCCGCCCCCCCCCCCCCAAAAATGTGTACTTGCCCTTTAAACTAAGAATTCTTATAGAAAAATAAGAAGAAAAATACTTTTGCTGAGTAATAAAAGCACAATGTTCATAAATAAATCAAGTAGATTTTTTTATCTTTGTAGAAACAGATGTCAACATGCTGAACAAATGACAAACTGAAAGAGGGGAGGTTTAGATTAGATATTAGGAAGAAATTCTTTACTGTGAGGGTGGTGAGACACTGGAACAGGTTGCCCAGGGATGCTGTGGATGCTCCATCCCTGGAAGTGTTCAAGGCCAGGCTGGATGGGTCTTTGAGCAGCCTGGTCTAGTGGGAGGTGTCCCTGCCCATGGCAGGGGGGTGGGGACTGGAAGATCTTTATGGTCCCTTCCAACTCTAACCATTCTATGCAAACTATTACAGTTAAAAGATTATTAAGTTGTTGCTATTAAGTATGACAATATTATCAATCCTATGCTACTTTCCTATGCAGAGATCATGGAAATACTTACCAGAAGTTCTGGATTGTATCTTGCAATAAAGTAAACATCCTCCACCTCCATTACAATCTCTTCACTGCTCTCCCAAGAGAGCATGAGCACATTGACAAAAAAGCAAGGCTGGCAGTAAGTCTAAGCATTGCTAGGTCTAAACAGTGGTTTGTGAGATGCGGTAGGTCATAACACAATCCTGAAGTGAGAGGGCTTTCAATAGGCAACTAGGACAGATTCTTAGTTAAACAACTTCGTGAGTTTTATGTAGAATATTGGTATGGCATCATAGATGCTGGTATTTTCAGCATCATACTGTGACAACACAAACCATCTATTCTGGCCTGTCATGAGTCAAAGCAGTTTAAGCAGCATAATACCATGCCAAAGAGGCCAGGCTGAACAGAACACTGCTCAAATACAGCTGTGCCAGCCTGGATACATGCACACAGTGCAGTAATTCTGGGTTCTCTACGCTATGTGTCACAGTACACCGTATCCTTATGTAGCATCTAGCTTTGATATTTTACCACGTTTGCCATCTCATAAATTGCAGTACTTACACATTATGCATCACAGACGAAAGTAGTACAGTGCATACAAGGAAAGAAATTGGTATGAGTGGACTGTAAACAAAAGCTTGCTATCTTTTTTTCCCCACCATTTGTTACTCTGTAGGCTATAGTCCTATCCAAAGTAGTTCTGTCTGTTACAGAAAGCCACCTTGTTGTACTGGCAGTTTCTAACACAGTGGCAAGCTGCCCAACTATTCCCGAAGCGTTGTCTGACAAGACTTAATCACCAAGGAGAGGACAAGAAAAAGTGGAAAAAACCCACTGTTTAAGGGGTCAGCACAGTGCCCAATGAAGCTAATAGCAGGAATATTGCTAACCTATCAGTTATTTTTAATTTTGTCAAAATAAAACAAGGTACTTTATTCTACAGTGTACTTGTAGAAATGCAAAACATGGCTTTAATTCCTCTGATCCATGCAGAGGCATAAAGTCATATACATTTTAAACACAAAAGCAAGTAAGTTGCCACTACTATTTTATACTGTTAAACTTCAACTTTTTCACTTCTTAAAAAAAATAAATAAAAAATTCTTGTTTGGAGAAACTTCCAACTGTTTCAGAACACGTGCCTTTCCCTGAGGACAAGGGTGCTGGATTTGCTCAGAACCAAATTTCTGTTAAGTATTCTTAGTTTCAAAACAGATGAGGACTGAATGCATCTTGAACACTGAAAAAACTATTCACACCTGTCAATTAAAGGGAAAAAGACAAAAATTTTGCTTATCTTTCCATGAACAACAATTTTGATTAAAAAAACCCAACCAACCAAACAAGAGTTTCATCTAGTAGATAATACCCATTTGACAACACATTATGTGTTACTAGAAGGGACATGTTTAAATCAATCTTCAAGCAAATGTCTTTAATTACAGTAAAGTCACCATAACATTTCCCCTGTACCTTCCATCCCCCACTTCCATGATCATCAAATACAGGGATACATAAAATACCAAAGTCAACAACAGTTCTTATTTAATATTTAATGCTCAGACTCTTCTTATGGCATGGGAGAAAAAAAAATGGTTACATTACATGTTATTATGTTTACAATACTTAAAAATGCAAAAATCAAATCCTACTCTGATATCACAGGTTGTTGTATTTTTCAATCTTTCAAAAGATACTAGCTTTAAAATATACTGTAAACTGATCCATATCTAGCAAGGTTAAAGTGAAGACCAGACACTTACTTTTGCAGGCATTCCAGCTCTGGAGGCAGGTCACAACCTATATAAACTCTATTCGTTAAACTGTATTCTAACAGCGCACAAAAACAGGGATCCTACAAGAGAAGATTAGTGTTTAACTTAAATCACGCTGCTCTGTGAAGTGAATTTTCAAACAAATTAACATGGCACATGAACGCAGGCGATTTAATAGGACCTTTTCCAGAAACAGAACTCTACAAATGGTACAGGCATGGTGTAACATAGGAGGAAGATACCTATGGCTGCTGTAAGTTACATCTGTTGCCCATAGTTGTGGGGAGACAGAGAATAAACTTTCTATTCAGACTATTTCTGAAATAGTGCTTTTCTTCTCATCCAAAAAGTCAGACATAACATCTTATCAGATATTAGGAAAAGCTCATCTTTTTCCTATGGAAGGACCATGCATGGGTTCAAAAGGAGACCGCCTCCCCGGCAGGCTGTTATTTTAATTGGGAACAATTACCACCCTCCATTTAAAGAGTGAAGGAACTGCATTTTGCGAAGAACCTGATTGCGTAAGGTTATTCAAAACATGCTTACTGGACTCGTAGGCTGCTGGAGAACTTCAGCATTGAGGTTCTGACCTCTTCTAGAGAGGGAAAGTAGGTAGAAGCCCGTATGCACAAATCAGCATTACAATTTCCTTTGTGCTTGGAAGTCTATTGTGTGGGTGCCTGAACTGTCCATACTTACAGGAACCTATGGAGTTCAGATATTCCCAAATGCAGACTGAAGACAGCGTACCAATTCTTAACATAATCTGATGTTCCCTCACATCAAATTAACCCCCCCAATCATTAATTTACTGTGGCAAATACCACGTGTAATTCAAAGATATAAACCCAAAACTTACTTTCACAAGAACATGAGGATTTCCCACGACAATCAGCAAAGCTTTTGCTCTAGTAATTGCTACATTAAATCTCTTTGGGTTAGAGAGAAAGCCCAAACAGTATTTGTCATCACCAAATAAGCCTTCATGAGATCGCACCTAAAATTAATTAACGACAATTTTAGAAATAGAATAACAAGAAAGCAACTTACCTAGCCATAGTGTAACTTTAACATAATATTTGCTTACTGCAGCAATCCACAGATCAGTGTCAGCAATGCCCAAGTTAGCTTCATAATCCGAATTTCAGCTAGCTATTTCCCACCATTGGCTTTCCCACAGAATGTCTATTCTCCAACAGGCTGCTAATGCAGCTTCAGCAATTTCAAGGGAATGGTGTACTAGTTTTATTTTAGCATCAGGACTACCCACTGTGATTTGAAACAAAAGATACCAAAACTGCTTCCTAAAAAACAGTGATTTTATCTTTTCAGTAGAAGAAATGCTAGAACTGCTGGCATTCTAATTCCTACAGTTGAATGACAATTCACAGTGTGTCTTTATGCAAGCCTTCTCCAGTAGTCTTAGCGTGCTTTGACTTAGCTTAGAAAAAAATGGCCAAAGCAACTAGTGTGCTGTAACTGTTGTTCATTAAATTTTCACCTCTATTTATTTCACCTGTATTTGAACCCATCTTTGATAAAAGAAAAATTTTCATGACCTAAAGAATGAGTTCTTATAACTAGGAGCATAGTACATACCTAGAACTACTTTAAGAGAGACACAATGCTGGATTGAAAAACCATGGTATGACACAGAACAAAGAAAATAAGCATAGTACCACTGGCCTCAAAAAAAAAAAAAAAAAAAAAGGCAGCAAGAAAATCCCACAAACTCTTCCCCAAGCCACAAAAGAACCCCCCAAAACAATTGTTCTTCCACCCTCGTATTCACTCTGCTTTCCAGTGCTTTGGTTGTTTACATAGCTGTTTTATCATCCTCTCTCCTGGAAATCCTATGTACTCCTGTTACAAGTAGACCAGTGTTGGTCATATTTTCAGCTACACATTCCTGGGCTATACTTCCTCCTTTGATCAGTTTGCCTTACATGCTGTTACTCAGACTTATACAGGCTCTGCTTGTACTGTACATACTTGAACAGCCCCAAGGTATCCCAGGTCACAAACATCTCAGGAACTCCACGTTCCAAACGCTTAGATCTTTTACTTTACTTAGAGACTTACTGCACCAAAAGCACATTACCATCTGGAAAAAAGCAAGCGTATGCAGACTTTTTTTGTATTCTGAACTGAATTCCACACTGTAGAAATACAGCTATGTGGGGCCCATAATGCCCACCAAAAGAAAGTCTAAACCTTCAAACACAACCACGTACATTGAACTGGTTATCACTTGCTGATGTTCAAAGTATTAAATTAGCCTTTCTCTAAAGTTTTCCAGCTGTCTTTTCCACTGATCCTGCACAGATTTTTACTTCTGTCCAGGAGTTCAGTGTGTGCTGTCTCAGAACATGATGATTGGTATGCCATATTCTGGTAGCAAGAACCTGTCTTCTGAGGCAAAAAGCCTCAGTAGCTATCAGCTGACTTATCAGCTGCTGCTTACATTTCTTGACTCCACATTGATTTCTCCTTAGAAGCACAAAGAAAAAGCTCCTGTCAAAAGCCCCAGCCAACAACCTTACCTGCCTGAGAAGACAAAGGACAGAAAAGCAGGACATAAAGAAGCTGCTGTAGTTTTTCCCCTTTATGGGGCTTTCATGTGAATTCAAATACCAGGGATATATGCATGCACTGGAGTGTCTAGTATCTAGCATTTAGAGAAAGGGAGCTGGCATATGCCTGCATCTAACCTCAGTTTTCTGAAGCCTGATGTCTCAGCTACTACAAATAGGATTTCCACACTCTAGTCAACTGCCTGAAAACTATGGCTACATCTTTGTCTGACATCTGCAGATAACATGCGCTGAGATCTTTCAGAAAAAAGAGACATCATCTGAAACATATTAGTTATCAAGTTTGCAAAAGAAGGTGAGACAAGGTCTACCAGCTTCCAAATAACAACAGCAACTCCCTCCCAGTACTTTGTGACATAATCCTCCCTCTTTTCTTCTTTGCCAAATGCAAGGGATGGACTCAACACAAATCCACAAACATCATCTTCCCAAACATACGCATCTTCCCACATTTCCTGAATGCTCCCTTTTGTCAGCACTTTCCTGAAAGACCCATTTATTGCAGAGTGAAGCTAAATACCTCTGCACTTTCATGGTTACCTAAATATCTTTGGTGATGCAGTTTATACCCCTATACCTTCATATTTACATAGATGTAGTCAACAAAACCCAACTCTGAATCAAGGAGGTGATTCAGATGTTAAATGTGTTAAAATGATGGCCTGTGACTCGTATACTGCTGAAGTAGAAATGTAGCATGGATTATGTTATTTTCCCCTGGACCCTTTCTTCAAGGCATTTGATAGTTTCAGATTCAAAAAGCTAGCACCTAGAAAAGACCTTTACCAACATTCCTATAATACAACCACCACAGCACTTAGAGTGCACCATCAACATGATCATGAGAAACTATCATGTGCTCTCCTACTAATGCAAAATAAATAAATTGTGATAAAGGGCATTCGGCTTCTACGCACAGTCAACATTGGTGTCTGGGAAGTCGTCAGCTGTATACCATTAAGTGATAATTCTCAAACTGAGGGTAAAAAATAAATTAAGAACCTACATCAGCTTTTATAAGTCTTTTATAAGCTATTACTCTTTAATACTGTGATTTACATGGTTGTCTATCTAATATTTATAATGCACCCAGTTTCACTTAAGTGTGCATAGGAAGAACGGAAAGGTACGTTATCCGCATGAAACTAAAATAAATTCAGCATGAGTATCTACAAAGGCTTAAGGTTTACTTCAAAAATCACAGATGCTGTACTGTTTCCAATTTTTATTTTTTATTTTTAAAAGCCCTATATCAAAAAGGAAACATAGAGAATTAGACACATACAAAAACTCTCCACAGGACCACAAATAATATACATACCGTTGATAAGATGATAACCATGTACTCCTGGCCTTGAAACTCTTCCACTGTGCCAACTTTGATGTCTGCCAAATCAATACTTCTCAGAAGAAATCTAATTTTTTCTACCTGCGGAAAAAAAAAAAAAAGTGTTTAAATGAATTTGTTTTTTCATTTGAGAGTGGATTATTTCAAAGCTGAGAACATACTATGTATACAAGTATGAGATTTAACACAGAGATGTCACAGGAAATGCCTACACCAAGCTTAGCCATCATCCCCTAGTAAGGATTTAAAATAAAACAGTAGCTTTTCCTGAGAAGTATCACACTTGTTACACAACTGAGAAGGTGAAATACTCACTACCATCGCTTAAACAGAAATCAACAGATTTTTAATAATGCCTTTTAATGAGAAGAACGACTTAGATCCATAAGCTCTCTTCTGGTGTGCCTTATATCCGAACCCATGCTTACCACAGACGTGGTAGGGCAAGCAGCTTCCCCTAGTCCCTCAAGATGACTGTGCAGAGATTCCACCTTTGCAGGTGGAATACAGAGTGAAAGACAGAGGCGAGATGTGACCATAAGTACCCTCCCAAAAAGAGAAAGAGAACAGGAGTCTCACACACAGGGATGCTGGTATGTGCGGGATCAGTATATTGCCAACTGCTAAAAGCTGCTTGGAGACTACACCTTAGTGCTCCAAGAAATTTACCAAGAAACCATGCCTAGCTAAGCTGACAATTACAGTCAATGACTACTTTCTAATTAGCGTTCCTGCAGTACAAGGTGGCTTTGTTGAAGCGGACATTACTATTACATGCCTTGCATCACAGGCAGATGAAGGACATAACCACATTAAACGATGTGAAGTGTTTTAGGGAGTGTATGAGGTTCAGTCACGCCAATACAACATATAAATATTTGAAAAACAAATAGTAACTGTAGAAACTGGCAGGTGCATCCACCTGACCAGTAGGGTCAGTACAGGGAGAGCTCTAATTTATAAGTGAGATTTCTTCAAAAGGAGTTGGTCTTTTCCACACACCTCACAGCGTTTCCCCCAACACATGCATGCAAGGCCATGAATACTGAGATGTGAACAGTAAGAAAAACAATATGCACGCTGTCCAGAGCGTCCTCTGGAAATGAAAGGAGATTTCATCTTCTTTTTAAAAAGAAAACAGACATCACATACTTAAGACTTGAATATAAATAGTTTAAAAAATAAAGCACAGCATTTGAAGTTGACATTCAACATTCTCTACAGGTTTAAATAGCAACACAAACTTCAAGTCTGACTACAGGACAGCTAAGAAGCCTCAATTCCTCTAGTTTCCTCAAAGCCATAACAAGGTGACATGCCACCTACTTCACTACATTTCCCTTTTGTTCCACTCCTCAGTGCAGAGAGTGAGTGACAGAATCAGACTGCTGTTCCAGCTGCCGGATAATGAATTCTTGACTTGCATTCTTTACTCCCAACAACGGAAAAATCTGCTTCTGTCTCCAAAATTGCAAGCAGATCTCTCCTTTATCATTTCCCAATTTTTAAAAATAAAATAAAAAAAAAGTAGAATGCCATTGCTGCTGTGTTTCTCTAGGTTTAGATTTCAATGGAAATAAGCCTGTCATATAAGGAAGCACTGAGAGAATTGTATTTGCTCAGCCTTGAGAAAAGGGGAGACCTTATGATCATGTTTCAGTATTTAAAGGGTGGCTACACAGAATATGGAGACTCCCTTTTTACAAGGAGTCACATGGAAAAGACAAGGGGTAATGGGTACAAGGTACTCCTGAGGAGATTCCGATTCAGACACAAGAGGAAAATTTTTCACAATGACAACAATCAGCCATTGGAATAATCTCCCCATGGAAGTGGTGGATTTCTAAACACTGGACACTTAAGATTTGGCTGGACAGGATGCTGGGCTGTCCTGTTTAGAGTGTGCTTTTGCCAACACAGGTTAGAACAGATGATCCTTGAGGTCCCTTCCAACCTGGTATTCCACAGTTCTCTGATCATCAATAATTGATAATACACTGTGTAATATGACACAAAACAGTGAAATTTTGAGATATGCCTACTTACTTTAAGAGCCACAATGTAAAACACAAGATGAAATACAGCAACTTTGAAGTTTGTAGACATCAGTTATACCTGTTTACGATATGGTGTAATCACTCCAATATCAGTCCCTGATACTAAAGCATTTTCATTTTTAGCAAGGTGGCAACAGTACTGCATTACTTGAACTGCTTCGGTTGGATTAAACCATGAATGACACTGACCTTCACGTGTTTCACTGCCCTGCATTAGGGGAAAGGAAAAGAGATGATGACAGCCAGGTAAAGAACTATGTATTTATTAACAGACTATTGTTATGCATCCTAAATGAAAAACAAACAAACAAACAAACAAAAACCAAACCAAAATAAAACAGTTTATCTTCTTCACTATACAGCCTTTCCAGTGAACAAGTATCACATAACATTTTATGTTGTTTTTTTAAGATGGAGAATTTATATGATAACAGTCCTTTAAGTGTACAACAAAGCAGTTAAATCTCAACTCAGAATAACGTGTGTTAGCAAGTTGGTATCTTGCTTTTGTGCAAGGCAGAAGAGTTAAAAACCAAGCCTCTCCAAGCAGCAGATACTATCACTTTTTACTAACTTCTTGGAAGATTAAAGAAAAACTTTTTTTCCCCCCCAAAGTACTGTTTTCCCCTGCCTACTTAAACCTTAATAATCCTCTAGTTTCAGAGGCTTGTATTCATTCCAACGTAGCAAACTCTCACAGAGAGGAATCTAAAGGCAGCTGGCTATAACTCCACCTTGGTCAGTCTGCTACAAATGTAGATTTGTATCAAAATGTCGCCATAATACACTTCAATGGGCAGCTGCTCAAGTTCTTAGCAAACATTTGACTTCAGTAGTTGTTTCTAAAACCAGATGGTTGGGAAGTCACATTACTTGCAAAAGAGTTTATTCTTTTTTCATATCCTTTCTAGAATTCATTCTACAGAAAATTCATCTACAACATCAGCAAACTTCTATGAGGCCTCCTTATTCATGGTTTCACTACACGAACACTTTACATACCCTTATTCCATGAAAGATTAATGGAAATCCCTTCCTGGGCAATTTTCTCCAATGCAACAAAGAAGTTACTACTGAAGTGTTTGCACAAACTTCTAGCTCCTTATGATAAAACAATTTAGATGGCAAGGCAAGCAATGCAGAATGTGACCTGTAGTTCTTTACGAGTTTTGTGATCTGCAAAGACAAAACCCAAAATCCGTAACTGAAACGGATAATTGTTCATCAGACTTCACAGTAGACAGCTTCCAAGCAGATACTACCTTACTATTCCCTAGCATTTAGCTTTTCTAAAGATGCTGAAGAACTGTATTAAGGCAAAAACTGCAAATGCGATCTTCTGTAAGTAAATACTAAATAAAAGCAGTTTTTTGAAAGGCCATCCCTTTCCCCTCCAAAGGAAAAAAAAAAAAAAACAAAAAAGAAGAAAGGAAAAGAGAACTGCATGTACATGATAGATGAATTGGTCACTCCCCAGTTTCTTTAAACATTTGATCTATAGGCACATTCTCTTTTTTTAAGAGAGTCAGATTGTTTTCATGGAGTTTCCATGGACATAATCTGTTTTTTTGAGGAAGCTTTGACAGGTAGAAATGGAGCATCAGAACAGCTGATAGAAGCTCGCCTCAGAAACTAGAAATGTATTTGTCTTTGAATGAAAGAATGGCCTTAAGGAAGCGTTCCAGTCAGTAATAACCATCTCGAAGAAAATACATCCTGTAGAAAGACTAACATATGATACTCAAGTCCAATGGTATCCTTAAAGCCCTCACACTTCCTGCTCTCTCACTATGCCAATGCTCCTTAAGCACTGCATAAAGGAACGCAACAATGAAAGTCTGCGATAACAGATTTTAGAAGGAAGTGTGACAGGTTTTTCAGGAGGCTGAATCCAACCTGAAGCCTAGGGCCAAACACCCTCACTTTCCCCCTTAAGTCTGACAACAGATTTCCTCCTTCCTCTGCTTATGTGATCATCTAGTCATCTTTGGCTCTCAGTTTAATTCTTCAAAGTATATTACCACGAGAACGGGAAGGCATCTTAGTAGATTTAACTTTAGCTCTATATTTCAGATAATAATTTAAAGCAGCTGAAACA